>NC_056041.1:13268566-13919508 GCF_004379255.2 Salvia splendens
CTCTTTGATGTGCCTTGAGTGGTTAGTGCTTGTCAATTTTTTGAAATATGATATGATGGTTACTATGTTTTCTTGCCATCAATTGATGATGCAACACTATTTAAAATACTCCCATCTTTTACTTTTTGAGTTCCACTTGTTATGTGACAAGAGTTCTATTTACTTGGGTTAAATTACCAAAAGCATGAAAATACATCATGAGATCTAAAGGTGAAATATATATCTTCTTTAACTTTTAATTCTTTTTCAATTTTGGGATTTTCTTTTGATCAAGTGACCTTTCTGTCAATTACTGAACTCATGCCAAGAAAAGGTAATTATCAGTTACCTTGTGAGAAATCTTCCAATTTTCTAGGATTTTAATAAAAGCTTTTTATTCCATCGTTACTAGCTAGGTAGCTGGTAAATATACCGTAGTAATAACTATAAAAAGAGATAAATCATTATCAAAGCAAGGGTGAGTTTAATTGTTAAAATGGAGGATGTATGATGAAGAAAATGGAAATATTAAGCAAGTGGTGTGGAATAAATTAAATGAGTACAAATATTGATTGATATGTACTAGTACTAGTATAGTTTAGTACTATAGGTAACGTGTCGAATATAGATCTAACAAAAAACATGCATGCACGTATACCTTTAACAAAAGTGGGACAAATTGGAAAATTAATGCAAACTCGATTTAGAAATTCATGTATGATAAGTTTTCTTATTTTGCAAGATAGATTGATTATTTAGTTGGTTTAATTTATAAATAAATATGCGTATTATCCCATGCTACGCCATATAAATAAATTTATTATACATATAATGTTAATATCGGTTACTCGAGTAATCGAGTTGTTAGAGCTAAGCTTTCTTGTTAAATGTATACAATATTAGTATTAGTTTGTAACAATACCTCATGAATTAAAATGATTGCATATTTCCATTATTACACTCTAACATGAAAGTGTCCACCATTCTCGGGCGCTCACACACATTAAGGTACATTCTATGATTTATTTATTACCTTAAATCTAGACCAAAAAGAATAATTTAATTTAATTTAATTAATCTTTGATTCCCACTAAACACATGAAATTAAAGTAAAAAATAATTAATAAAACTACAGCCTCCCACATATCCCAGGGGACACTCAAATTCATGTTGGCACGAGGTAAATCTGATTTATCTTTTATTCGAATGAATTAGATATATTCACAGACCACGATGTGAGATTTATGAGTTGGGTTTAATTAATTAATTATCATAAGACAGACTCTTTTTGTCATTGTACTAAAAGTGCTTGTCTCTGCACGTGCGAATTGTACTCTGCAGATTTCCCACCTCCCCTAAAATATTAACTTTATTAATATTTATAGTACTATTTTACTCAAAAAAATTACTACTACTAAATAAATGGATGTATTGAATAAGTAGTATGATTTAACTATTAATAATGTCGGTGTTACCGGCTTGCGCTAGATCTGTTGAATCACATGTAATTTTCATGAGTGGTACTGTAAATTAAAATTATATAAATAGATTCGTTTTATTTTTCCTTTTTTCTTTTTAAAAGTGATTTAATGGAGTACTACTATAGATTAAATTTGATTTTTTAGTTTATAAAAAAAAATAGTTATGGATTGTTAATTTAACTTGATGGATTTTATTTAAATAGAATGTAGGATGGTATCTTTCAAAATATTAGGTACACATTTTTGTCTATAATACTGTAGAAAATAATATTAAGAGAGCGAGAAAGTGTTCTTAACTCTTAAAACAAGACGTTGGAATCTTTATAAGCATCTAGAAAATGACACCCTAACTTTCTGGAATTAATAAATCGTAATATAGTTTGACAAATTTCTTAATTTATGACGATGTCTTTTTTTTATTTTGTTGAAGAAGTCGTAATCCCATTACCTTTCGTTCTCTTCCTAATTTTTCCATCCAAAATGTAACTTTCATTTTCTATTTATTGACGACCCATGATGATGTATATTTTTTCAATATATTTTTACAGTTGCAGGTGGTGTTGACAATCATCCTTTGATGTTAAAGTTGGAGTGGTATAGTAGTACTATTTATTATATATCTTTCTTCATAAAAAGATTTAATGTTAATTAATTAAATGCAAGAGCTTCATCCATGTAATAAGCTTAACATGACGATGTTGAAAGCATCCACATCCGTGCTCTTTGGCAAGAGCACGGATGTGGCCTGAGCCCACTTTTATTAATTTTTACTCCGTGTTCTTCCCCAAGAGCACAACACTCACATTCATGCTCTTCCGCAAGGACATGCTCAAGGGTCCCACTATTCTATTATTCAATTTACATAAAAACATTTTCATAATATTAAAATGCATAAAAATACCCGAAATACTATTACAAATTATAAAAAAAATTAAAAAATTCATAATTAAAGTCTTAAAAATTAAAAATTACATAATTTGAATCCTAAAAATTAAAAATTACATAATAAATTCATAAAATTAAAAAAGCCCACTACTCGTGGCCGAATTTCGCCCAAATGGATGATGAATGTGTATTTATAGATGATTTTGAGATTAATTTTTTTTTAAAAAATCAAAAAATTTCAAAAAAACGGTAATAAAACAGCTATATTTTTGGGTATCCGAAAATATATATTTTTAAATTTTTGGTATGATTTTCGATTTAAAAAAATGCTAACGGCCAATAGAAACGCACTACGTCGCCCTGCTAAGCGGTACAGGCGTGCTCTATGTATCGAGCAGAGCAGTGCCTTTGGCAAGAGCACAGCAGCGGATAGGGGCGTATCGTGCCAGCGGCATGGACGCCGTCCTCCGCAGCTAGCACCGGTGCGGTTACTCTAATGTCATCTATCTTACGCTTTGATCAAAATTAAAGTTGTTGATGTGACATGCCTTATCGAATTTGAAATACCGTCCGTGGCATTCTAAATCGCTAAAAATTTATGGGAGTATTAATTTGCAACAAATTAATTGAAAAACCGTGGCATGCTAATATATCAGAGTGAAATGTTACTAACCTAACTAAAGCAAGAATCTTTTAGGCAAAATAAGAAGAATCTTTATGAACAAAAATGGCAAAATAAAATTTACTTATTTTTCAAATGTTTAGTATTTTATTTTACACTAGTGTTGATATCTTTTTATTACTACTACTTTATTTCACTTTAATAATTAATTATGAACTGTGATACGTCATTTAATACTTCTAATTTTTTCTAATGCGTACTACTCCATACATACCATATATATATGTAATATGTTGTCTAGAAAGAAATATTAATAAAATACTTTTTTTTCTAAATAAAGTCCGAATCGTTGCCTTTTTTCCATTTTCAAGCACTTCAAACACATTGCACGATTATCCTTGAATTTAACATAATACAATATTTTTTAGGCCAAACTGCCTTAAAATCATAAACTTTTGCCAAATTCTGATTTTTCCCATGAACTAAAATTTGGCGTATAATATCATGAATTTTACATTCTATCGCCGTTTTCCCCTGACGGGTTTTCCGGCCATGGAGCAAGCTGACGTGTCATTTTAGTGACGTGGCTATTGAATGTACAATGACGTGTTAAAAAAATTGTTGACTGGACCAAAAATCCCCAAATTTACCTTTAAATTTCACTCCCAATCAATAATCCAATTCAGAATTTATGATTTGGCGGCAAGAAGAAGAAGATTTAGAACTCGAATCTACCACAGTGGCGATTAGAACAACAAGGTTGAGGTTGAGCGCTCCCCGTCATCGAAAAACGAAATTGGAGTGAGAGAGAGAGAAAGGTATTGGAATCTTGAATTTAAGATGTCCGGTCAACGAAGTTTGACCAATAATAAATGTGACGAGACATTTAATTTTTTGGAAATTAAATGATATAGCATCAATCTACGTTCCGCGTAGATGACCGTAGTATATTCACTTTCTTAATCCGATTCCCGGTGAGTGAGAAAAAATGGATTAAAGTTGGTCACATTGTAGCTTTTTATAAAGCTATGAGATTAAAGCTTAGGGAGTAATTAACTAGCGTTAATTATGCCACATAGGAGATGAGACACGTCTTTAATGTGTATTTATTAAGTGACTTTACTACACTTAATAATTATAGTTGGACTAAGATGGGTTGAAGAAGCCCACATGCGCGCACACGCGCGCCGAGCCGTGCCTGTGCCCATGCTCATGGACTTGGACTTGGACATTGGGTGGTCTTTAGACATGTGCTTGGCTTGTCCCTGGACCCAAGCTTAATGTTTTGGACCAACGCTTGGTCAACCTGCATATGCAGAAGATTGAACAACCTGGCACGCTGCGACTTGATCAACAACTTGATCAACTCTGCATGCAGCGGCTGATCAACTGGGTTGACAACAACTTGATCAAGCCAGTAGTGAAGTCCACACGCGACGGATGAACTGGGCGTGTACAGTGTCCAGGTTCAACGTCGACCACTCCTGCTTCAAATTCGTAACGGCTGGCTGTTACAGCCACGCCATGATGACTGCCATCAAGGCTGAGATAAGCCCTGCAGTGGACTAGGCCTATAAATAGGCTAGTCATTCCTTGCATCAATAGAATCAGAACATACACACAAGCATCATATTCTCTATGCATAGTCTTTTTTCTCGAAGCTCTGCCCTCTCCTCTCCATTTCACCGGAGCTCTACTGATAGGAGTGCTGCTTCACCAGGGACGTTGTCGTTTTATCTTTGGGAACGACACGCCGAACCGAGAGCACTACCAGTAGGGATGTCAATGTAGCCCGTAACTTGTGGGCTGGCCCGAATAGCCCGCCAAATTTATAGGGTTAGGGCTGGAAATTTCTAGCCCGATAAAATTAAAACCCGATTAGCCCGCACCCGATTAACCCGCGACCCGTTAGGGCTAGACCCGAAACCCGATGGGCTGGCCCGAAAACCCGATTTTATTAATATAATAATTGATAAATAAATTAAAATTTTCAAATTCACTTAAAAAATATTTAAATTTCTAAAACATACATTAAAATTTCACAAAATATTTCAAAATTTAGTATTGATCATGTTTATGATTGAGTTTGACAATATATCTCAAATTTATCATAATTAAATTATTTTACATTTTATGAATATAACTAATTTTCATCATTATTTATTGGATTGATCGCATATAATCTTATCGGTAGCAACCCGATTAACCCGCTGGGCTAGCCCGAAACCCGAGCTTTTAGGGTTAGGGTTGAACTTTTACAACCCGAAAGAATTCACAACCCGATTAGCCCACACCCGATTGACCCGCAACCGTAGTAGGGCTGGCCCGAAACCCGATGGGCCAGCCCGATTGACATCCCTAACTACCAGGGTGTATCTCGTCTTGCGGAAAGAGGGTTTCCTCGACTCGGCTAAGTTTGATTTAATGTTTCGATTTCATTGTATTTTTTTTTTCAGTTTTTCAGTTCTACCTTCTTGGGTTGTATTATGCCCGGTTTTGTGTATCTCTTGTAATTCCAGTCATTTTCCTCCAACAAGAGGCGCATGAATTGTGACGAATCTAGCGATATAAATGGATGAAGAACGTCTGCAAATGAGAGAGAGTGGATGCCTTCCTCATGCTGCTCCTCACACTCGCGTTAGTGCTCTACCATATTTACCAAATGAGAGAGAATGGATGCCTTCCTCATGTAGCAAGTGCCTTTAACCTCGGTCGTCTTTGGAAACAGCACCGATGGCCCACAACAGATTGAACAGATTCAGTTGGCAGAAACGAGGCCGCTCACAGCAGATTTCACGGGAGAAAGATGAGTCGTCGGTTAGGTCGGAAACAAAAATGGCGGATCATCCGCCTTCCTCTTCGGATCATCCGCCTCGTGCAAAATTAAATCGCCTCCGCTCCCCAAATCAAAACTAAAATCGAAACAAAATGGAAAAAAATGGGAATTGTTAGAAATTGACTGATTCGAAGCAATCTCTGAAAAATCAGAAAATCAATCGAAATTGGGATTAAAATCTAATACTAGGGCTTGCAATTTGGGATTAAAATCGAATTTAAGGTGTAATCTTATTAAAACGATGTCGTTTTGTCTACGGAAAACGGTGTCGTTTTACTATTTTCTGGCGATCTCGACCTCGGCTTTTAGGCTTGCCACATACGCAAGTTTTCAACCGGAAATTCGCAGGGTCAGGTCAAGTGAGAAATACCAGCAACCCGGTAAAGTTTATGACATTATACGCTAAATTTTTAATTCATGAGAAAAACCGGAATTTGACAAAAAGTCTTTAATTTTTAAGGCACTTTGGCCCTATTTTTTCCTGTATGTTTGTCTTGACCAAACTTATTGATATTTTCACAAGTCTACACTGTCAACATCACACGGAGCTAATTGAGTATCCACTCTAATTAGTAGTACTCATTTAAAAATTAATATTGGGACTAAATTCCTAACTTTAAACATTAAACAAACAGTAATAACTTAAACAGGTAGTAGAAGAGAACTATCATTTCAATAAAAGGGAGCATGTTACAATTACAAAAGTCCTTGATTCATAATCCCTTGATCAAAACTTACATGTTAATACAACATAAGCCTCGATCACAAGAAGCCTAATCTACTAAACTCCTTAGTTTTATTTAACCAATTACCGCTAATTATCGGAACTCCAGCTAGTAATTAATCACCTCCATAATACAATAATTAACCATTTTAATTAACCAGCATAATTCAGCACAGAAGTCTAGGCAGATCCACACACGCGGGGCCCGCATCAGCGGGTAAAGCCGCCATCATCAGAATCGGCTGGCTCCACGAGCCGCCGACATGCATATCCCCATACGCGCCGCCGCCGCCGCCGCCGTCATTTCCGCAGCCGGTGAATTCGATGATCTCGACGAGCGACTGCAGGCGGTGGCTGAGCTCCGCCTCCTGAGCGCGGAGGATGGCGTTCTCCGACTCGACGGCGGTGTGGTGCTGCGTGGAGGCGCGGAGGCTGGTGAGGATCTGGTGGTTCTGGCGCCGCAGCTCGGCTACCTGCGCCATCAGCTCCTCCATGTGCTTCTGTTTCCGGAGCCGGCTCCGCCGCGCCGACTCGCGGTTCGAGATCATCCGCTTCCTCTTCCGCAGATCCATCGTCTGCTGCAGATCTTCCTCCGATGCCGAATTCGCCACCGCCGACGACGAATTCGACGAGATTCCGCTCGATGAATAATCCATGGCACCAGATTAATTTTCAATTCAATTTTTTTTAATTCAAGTAGTTTAATTAAAATTAAAGCAATATTTATTGGGATATATGATATATGTATATATATATATAGTAGAGCTTAATTAATTAATTAGCTAAACAGAAACGAGATTAATCATGAGATACAGTAAAACCAGTAGAGAAAAACGACGGAGAATGATTGAACTAAATGGGTCCGGCGCCTGTATGTGGAATTTATCATAAACCCAGAGAGAAAGAGTTCACTAAGAATTATTATTGCAGACATGAATCTCAGAAATCCACAACAATAATCTTAACATTAAGAACTCTTTAGAGAAAAAGAAAACAAAAAAATCTCAGAACCCTAATTTTGGGAGGGGAGAGGGGAGGATGATGATGATCGATGTTGCTAGTGAGAGGAGAGGAGGAGAGGAGGGGGAAGTGATATTGTGGGATTGGCTGAGATTTTATAGAGAAAAATGGTGGTGAAAATTTATGGAGAAATTAAAAAAGTGTAAAGGAAATGAAGTGAGTTTGGAATTTAGTTGGGGAAGAAAAAGTGGTTGTTATGTGGGGTAGGGCGTGGTGGGACCGACCAAATACAGCTGGGATGCAACTTGATGCTGAGGTTATTAAAATTACTGCCACAGCGTATCCCACAGAAATAGAGAATATTCTAATGTGCATCAATCACAAATTTTTTTTTACTCTATTTGATTTTTTGTTATAGACATCTAAGAGCATCCACTATAGTCAATGACGGGGCGGACGCCCCAGAAGGGGCGACGACGGGGTGATTGCTGGCAGTCTATAGTGGCCGGGACGTCCGCCCCGAGGTGATTGCGGGCGGTCTATTGTGGGGCGGTAGAGGGGTCGGCGACAAGGGGGCGAGGCCGGGGCGATGGTGGTGGCGGCGGGACGATGACGGGGCGATTGCGGGCGATCTATAATGGGGCGACGGGGCGATGGCCGTCCGCCCCATTTGATTATTTTATTTATTTTTTAATTTATTTTTTATTTTTTCCGAAAAATCACCCCTATAAATACTACTCCTCCATCATCCATTTTTACTTCATTTTCACACACTTTCCCTTCATTCACTATCTATACTTTCACTCTAAAAAATGCACAGCGGAGACGACGAATCCCCCGGCTCGCACGAATCGGGATATGGCGGCGATCCTTCCCAGCCGTCGGGATATGGCGGCTATCCTTCCTAGCCGTTGGGATATGGGGCTCTCCGATTAGACGGTGGCGGCGTTTTTATTTGTATTTTTTTACGTTCGTTGTATAATTTTACCTTTGCCAATACAACGAATATTCGGTCTTAATTACCACGTTTTATAATTATTTCAATTCAGTTGATTTAAAAACGAAACGAAAAAATTAAAATGAAAATTGGTTATAAAATTTCGGGGCTATTGGAAGTGTCCGCCTATAATGGGGCAGTGGATGAAAAAATTGGGGCTATGGATAAAAAATTGGAGGTGTGGATAAAAAAAGGAGCAGGGCTATTGGGGAAGGCCCCTCTAGTGGATGCTCTATGTATTAATTGCGGTTTGTAGAATTCAGTTTTGGACTATGATTGGAAATAATAGGTCGGTTTGGCTATTTCCAAAAGGTTTGTTTATGTAGTTTAATCGTAGTAAGGTACGATGAGAGGATCCCATGTTAATTTTGTTTGATTCATATTCAACTCAGAAAGGTGATATATAATGATAAAAATCGATTTATCTATCTTATTAATCATGAATATTTTTAAAAAAATACTAAATAGTCAATATTCTCACATTTTTTTATTTAACTCTTTTAAATAAAAAAATAATAGTCCCATCCAAAAATGAAAAAGTAATAGTCCCGTCCAAAAATGAATTTTTTTTTATCAAACTTTATTCTAATAAAACCTATTTATAACTTACGCATATCGTTTATCTACTTTTTTCTCTTTCTCTTTCCCATTTTATCTACCTTTCTCCTTCTTTCTTATTTTATCCAATTTTTTATTCTCTTTTACTCCCTCCTTCCATTATTTAAAAAATTATTTTAACTTGTCATGAATTTTACTAAATTATTTGTCATTGTGAAGAAAAAAAGTAAGGAGAGAAAGTTGATGGAATGTGAGACTCGTTTTAATATTATAATTTTATAATAAATTATGATGTAAAAATTTAATAAAATATGAGATCTATATATTAAAAATAATAATAATAAATAATTTTATAAATAATGAAGAATCCAAATAACTAAAGTGAGTGTTTTAGTAATTTTCATTAATATTGACATATGCGACTATTTACTAGCTATTACTATGACTTCTATTGTAAATGCTATTGGAAGAAGCAAAAGAAAAGTACGAATGTACAACGCTACTGCTCTATTAGTGCTTTGGCTCGTATCTCGCCCCGCTGAGACGAGACGGCGGCGAGATCCGTTGCAGCGCCACGTCTCATCCCGGTCTCGCCGAGACGCTCGTCCCACCGAGACGTCTCGCGGGCTGTCTCGCCACGCACCTGCGTCACGTGGCGCGAGCTGGCGCCACGCGTGACGCCCACTCGCCGGCCCGCGAGTGGACTTCGTCATGCTGACGCAATAAATTATTTTTTTTTAAAAAATTTCAAATTTAATAAAAAAAATAAAAAAATGAAACGGTAATATTACCGTTTTTCTATAAATTAAAAAATGATTCGCCGGCGGAGTAGTTTTTATAATTTTTATAAAATTGTATTTTAAATTATGTCTTTTTTTTTATTTTGCCACGAATTTAATTATGTATTTTTTAAAGATTTTAAATTGTAATTTTATTTTATTTAATGAAGTGTGTTTTTATTAATTGAATTTGTTGGAAATAAAAATAAAAAATGAAATTGAATGAATAGTTAAGGGATGAGATGGTTAAGAAACGGATAAGAGATAGAGGGTTGCAGGTTCTGTCTCTTAGTTAAGAGATGAAGTGAAAAGTACAGTGGGGGCCATGAATAGTTAAGAGATGAGACGGTTAAGAGAAGGATAAGAGACAACGTTGCGGATTACCTTACAATTTGTCACTATTTGATCTGATAATTTTAAAAAATATACTTCCTTCATTTTACAACAAGAATTATATTTTGCTATTTTTATAAAAGTTTTATTTCACTTTTATCATAGTAGGCCTCACATTGCATTGCATTCACTTTTATCATAATAGAGGTGTGATCAAATACAAACTATCTAAAATACAAACTATGTCACCGGAGTGTACAAATTCTGTCAACGGACTGTACAAATTCTGTCACCGGGGGTCGATGTCAACGGAATGTACAAATTATGTCACCGGGGGATGTACGAAGTGTACAAATTCTGTCGACGGGGGTGTCCAATTCTGATTTTTCGATGTCAAAATGTTGACATTAGAAAAATCTCTTATATTAACCGTTGATTAATTGTATTAAGTGAGTATGATTAAAGTTTGTATAGTTTGTATTTTAGAGAGTTTGTATTTTATCACACCCCTATACATATATATATATATATATATATATGTATATATATATATATATATATGACTTCAAATTTCAATAATTTATTCAACCCACTCTTTTTATATGGAGTATTTCTTAAAATTCATGCCCAACTCAAATAGGATTCGTATTGTGGGATGGATTGAGTTATTAAAAATGGGTTGAAAATGAGATTGACACGTAAGTTCTACTTTTATATATTATTCTTTTTATACAAAAAGTGTGAAAGTGAATGAGTTAGTAGAGTCCACTTAAAAAATGATAAAAATGAAAAGTAGTAAATTTTTAGGACCGATGAAAATAAAAATAAAGAAAAGCAACAAAAATGCTTTAGAAGCATAGATAACGCGTAAACGACGTCGTGAATCTTCTCCGAAGTAACAGACAAAATCTTAGGTGGGCTACAGAATTAATTATGTTGGTCTAAGTTACCGGCCTATTGTCATAAATACCCCTGCTTTGGATAAATGAGGACTGCTGTTTGCGATATTTTGTGGTTATATCTGTAATTTGCTGAATAGGGAGATTCCTTGTGTTTAAGATTGTTTATTTAAGTGGGGTAGTAATTGTACCGTACAATTGTCACTTAAATAAGCTCCACCTTTTGGTGTATTTAAAAGTAGGATCTTCTGCGTCACTAAGATAATTAAATTTATTTTTCAGGATCTTCTGATTTTAAACAATAATAAATTAATAAAATTGGGAGTTTCGAAAATGTTTCAGAATTCGAAAATTCTTGAGTTATTGCTTAACTATATGAAATATTCTAGAATTTCAAAGCTACTAGTACTATTTTAACAATTCAACTAAACATTCTTGAATTGTAAAACTGCCCATATAAGTATATAACTCGACGCAAAATATTCAATGTAATGAATGCGTATTTTGCCAAAAAATTGTGATCGTCTACTATAAACTATTGCATTGTAATTTGTACGTTTGTCCAATACAAATATTAATTGAGGTGAAGATTAAAAAACCTAAAATAAGAACAAGCTAAATTTTATAGTATTTCTTATTCTAATAGCTATTTTTTTTACAAATAGCAAAATGTTTATTTTTACTCATTTTGAGTTGAATAAATATTTTGACATATTAACTCCAATATATAAAAAATCAAACATTAAATAAAAATAAGAGGTAAAGACAAAATTGTCCAAATGAGAATCTAGCAAAAGTAAAATCTAATCCATTAATATAAGAATGCCAAATGCATCGACATTTATTAATTTGCCTCATATTTCATAACCCTTTATTGTGAATTACTGAATTTTAGCATTAGATTCACTTGATATCTTATACGGCCTTTGAATCGAGTAAAAATTCCATGCTCATTCCATACCAAGTGGCATGATTATGTGGTATACCTTACCACTAATTTATTGACAAATGGAAGTAAAAAAGGTCCCACATGCCACATAAATTTAACTCCAATATAGTAAGGTAACGACGTGGCAATTCTTTCATTTATGGAAGGTTATTAGATATGGAATGACTATAGACATGATACTCCAATATCTCCCTTATAATATAAAAATATTTTTATGTGTATTGCATTTTCATTCGGTCTGTGTATTGCATTTTCATTCGGTCTTATCACGCAACAGAGAAGAAATCATCTCCAATTCTCCATCCCTTTTGAATTCCATGGGTAAGTTTTCCTCCATTATCTTTATATGATGTATGTATGTGTTGTTTGACTACATAGATAGTGGAATATGTTATTATATCCATTTTGTAATATGTTTTTGAAAATACACATTCTTGATTTTACAATTGACGTTCTTCTATTACTAATAATTTCATTTTGATTGAATAATGATAAGATAGTGAATCCTTAATTTGAATTTATTAACATATAGTAGTATTTTTAATTGCGTGAATTTATATTGAGTTATACATATTTTTTTCTATGATAGAAATTCCATCTGATTCCTACTTGCGTCTTGTGGAGACTGAATTTGTATTTAAACGTGGAATGACTTTTACGAATGAAGAAGAGGCGTATCAGGCCTATAATGCATATGCCTTCAGCAAGGGATTTGGTATTCGTAAAGGTAAGAAATTTTATAATCGTAAAAACGAGCTTCGAGGATGCACGTTTTTGTGTTGTTGTGAGGGATACTCAGAATTTGCCCCATCCGATGATAGAAAAACTGAAAGGTCACTAAAAAGATGTGGGTGTATGGCTCGTATTAGATTTCATATCGAAGGAGGTGTTTGGGAAGTGGTCGAATTCAATGATTTTCATAATCATCCTTTTGTTGAGGATAATCAAAAGCATTTGATTCGATCGTGTCGAAAAATTACAGAAACGAAGGGAGGCATTCTTAACACCATGGTAGAATCTGGGATTAAAGCCACAGAAGCTTATTCTTACCTAACAAATGAAGCGGGGGGAGCACAAAATGTTGGTTTTACTCTACAAGATTGTAGAAATTTTTTACAGTCAAAGAGGATGAACTTAATAAGTGCAGGAGATTGTCAAAGCCTTTTGAAGCATTTACAGTCTTTACAAGCTTCTGGAAGTAATCTATTCTACTCGTTCCAAGTAGATGACCAAAATAGAATGACTAATTTTTTCTGGTGCGATGGGGCTTCACGAATAGATTATGATTATTTTGGTGATGTTGTTGTGTTTGATACGACGTATCGTACAAACAAGTACAACATGGTGTGTGCGCCTTTTGTGGGGGTTAATAATCATTGGAAGAATGTTTTATTTGGTTGTGCTTTTATGCTAGATGAGACAATAACCTCATTTATTTGGGTGTTTGAGACGTTCATGGAGGCAATGGGGGGCAAGGCACCTAAAACAATTTTCACTGATCAAGATAGTGCAATGGCCAATGCTATTGGCAAGGTTTTCCCAAACAGTGTTCATCGGTTATGTGTTTGGCATATCTCTAAAAATGCCACCCAACATATTTCGCATCTTCTTTCGGATTCTCGATTTAAGGCAAAATTAAATAAAATTATGTATGAAGTTGAAATGGAGAATGAGATGGAGCAGCTTTGGAGGGATCTATGTGAAGAATGGAATGTTGGGGAAAATAAGTGGTTGTGTAATTTGTACTCGTTGCGTCATAAATGGTGCCCCGCATTTAACCGTGCTAGTTTTTCGGCCGGCATAAGATCTACACAGAGAAGTGAAAGCATGAATAACGTTTTCAAACATTTGTCTTGTAAGACAATGACATTAACCGAGTTTGTTAATCACTATGAGAAGCAAGCAGAAAAGATGCGTGATAATCAAGTGGCCGATGATTTTGAATGTACTCGAGGGGTGCCAAGAGTCGGTGTGGATTGTGGTATTTTGAGGCAAGCGGCACAAGTGTATACCTTGAAGATATTCAAAAAATTTCAAGCCGAGTATTTTCAAGGGTTGTCATGGCATGTGACAAGTTCAAAGCATGAAGGCGGAGTTTGCACTTACACCTTGATGAAGGAATTAGGTCATGCGGAGCATTCTGTAAGTTTTGATTCAAATAATGTTATCATCTCATGTACATGCAGGTTATTTGATTTATTGGGGTGGTTATGTTGCCATGCATTGACGGTAATGAATAATCATTTGAATATGACTACTATTCCTATGCAATACATACTAAAGAGGTGGACGAAAAGTGCAAGACGAGAATTTCATCATGATGACGGTGGTTCATGCTCCTTCGATTTGACAATGTCAAAAACTTATCATCTGAAGGAATTGATGCGCCAATCTTTTAACGTCATGAGCTTAAGTGTAAATGACATTGAAACCGTTAAAATTGCAAAAAACAAACTCCATGAGCTTGATGTTGAGATTAGAAATTATGCCTCCTCGGTTTCTAAGAGCGAAAACCCCGCCATGAGAAATAAGGATAATGATGTCCCTCAACATGCTTCAACTAAGATTCTTGATCCTCTTAGAAGAAAGTCAAAGGGGATGACAAATACTCGACTGAAAAGTGCTATAGAGAAGCGAAAGAAGGGAAATTCTTCGAAAGGAAAAAAACGTTTGCCGCCATTTCATGGCATGACTCCCATAGAGCAAACACCAATGTTGAATACAGATTTTCACATGAATCCAAGCCACCAAACCATGGTATGTATGTCTAAAAGTTATGCATATTAGCTTATCTATATATATATATATTATATCTATATGAATATATCATATTTGAGTTCTTTGTTGCTGTACAAATTTGTAGGGTCTGTCATCTAATATGATGTCGATTCAGCATGCTCATGCACAACCTTTCTCATATACTTCATTATTGACTCAGGTATATTTCACACTCAAAAGATGATATATATTACCTTATTTTCTTATGTGCTTCATTTGTAACTAGATATACATTATTTTTGCTTTGTAGGGTTACCAAGGTGTTCCAAGTGTACCTCAAATCATGTTTCCGAGTGACTGCCCCCCTTGATTTTATCTCAAGTTGAGAAAAGTACTTTGGATTGATGAAATTTATTTTAGGTATCGTTGTTAGAATGTGAAGAAATACTTTTGAAGAGATTTTTGTGATACTTTAAATTTGAACAAGGAGTAGTATTTTTTTTTCTTTTGTTTATGAAAGTGGGAGACATATTATGTTCTAGTTACCGACTAAGTTTCATAAGATTATACTTTTCGGTGATCTTCAAGTTATTCTATTTGAAATCATACTATTTTATTTTTAGTTTTTGATTTTCTTGTTTATAAAATTTCTTAATATTTTAGTTGTTAATAATTGAAAACTGTATAATTTATTATGCTAAGCTATAGTCATAAATTTTATTTCTATAAATTTTTTGTATATATAAATATAAAACAAAGACAAATATTCTTACTATCAAATCCTAAAATAGCACTACTATCAAACAATTATAACATGAAAGTTATGTATACTAGTATGATTACTTTTTTTTTTATAAAATATTACTATTATATTGAAGTATATTTTACGCCAATTCTAGGAAATTATAAGAGAGATACTGAAGTATCAAATTTATAATTTTTATATAATAAGGGAGATATTGGAGTATCATGTCTATAGTCATTCCATATCTAATAACCTTCCATAAATGAAAGAATTGCCACGTCGTTACCTTACTATATTGGAGTTAAATTTATGTGGCATGTGGGACCTTTTTTACTTCCATTTGTCAATAAATTAGTGGTGAGGTATACCACATAATCATGCCACTTGGTATGGAATGAGCATGGAATTTTTACTCCTTTGAATCAGGGTTCAAATGTTCCAAATAAAAGATTAAATGGGTAAATGACATTTTGTTACTTAACACAAATTTTGGATTTTTTTAAAAAAATGTTTCAGTGCATGATTCTCACTTTATTTCTATCTAATAATGGATATCTTTATTTCTGTTTTCTAAAAATAATATAAAAACATAATCACCGGACGCCGCTTGATTAGGCTTTACGTCCTGTATATACAAATCAAATAATTGAGGTGTTTTTTTGGTGATACATATATATATGTTACTAAAATAACTTTTTTACAAAATAAAATAATTTATATGCAACAAAAAAATATCATATTCTGTCATTTTCGTGTACAATCACATATTTGCTGTAGCCAAATATACAACAACACGTGTGCGGCAACCATAAACTTGAAATTCATAATTTGCTTCTATTTCTTACGTCTATTCTTCTATCAAATTTGTCCCATTTTCGATATTGATGTAAAAATATTACTACTACTATATGTTAAACCCACGATTTCACTTTTGAAAACCAATCATGCCATTCCAGCAAAACGTAATGCTCTCACACATTGAAAAAGTCACAAAAGTGGCAATCGCTTATAGGACTTTTACTTGGTTGATTTTTCTTCACTCGAAAATATTTAGATTTTAGAATTTAATTTTAATTATTTTAAGTGAGACAGTTCCAAATATAATTATTGCTACATACGACTATTATATTTTATATTTTATAAATAAATAGTAGTAGATAAAATTACAAATACATCCAACATGTTTTGAAATTGAAGGCCTCGTGGGCCATGTGCACCAACGTAAGTTATATGCGACAATTCAAACTCTTAGTATATGTTTTTTTGTAATACTACTACTACTACTTATAAATTGTAACAATACCTAGTATATTCCACATTATCTACAAAAATTATAATTACAATGCTTCTTTTTCATATTATTATTTTTTTATATAGTAATTATCTTTTTTTCAGTGGTAAATAGTACAACAGAAAATAATTAAAGGGATGATTTTGTAACCATTTTCCGTGTGTATGAAGACACTCAGTTTCAGCATTTAATAAAGACGTATGTTAAACTCTAGAGTCGTTTAGTTATCATGTTATACATTCGATTTGACTATGAATAGCGATTTAATGATAGATGCGTTGCCCAATTGATCTTTAATAAATTAATCAACTACTCAGAGACTGTAATATATTCCCCTGAAAAGCTTCACAATTTTTTTTTATCATTAAGTGCAAATCGGATAAATTAATTGTGTCATCACTTTTGGTGTACTTTGTTTACGAGTTTATGAATTTGAGCTTTTTTTTTATAAAAAAAAGTTGAAAATTAATCATGCTAATATTTTTATATGTGAAGGTTTGGGTCTCTGCGATACATTGCATGCGAATTTCAACCTAAATATTTTGTTTCATACAAATATCAACTAGTATTAACTAAATCCAACAACAGTTACTCCAACATATTCTGCTTCACACTATTTTTCTTGGTGAAATAAAAAATATTTAAAATCACGTAATTAACGCCCAAACAATAACAACAAACATCACAAAGATAAAGATCACACAACCAACACCCAAACAATAACAACAAACATCACTAAGATAAAATCATGCACCAAAATGCTCTACAAAGTACACATTGTTGGCTTGTTGAACTTGTAAAATGGAGTACACAATCAAGAAATGAAGCACATTGTTGGCTTACAAGGCTGGTGAAATGATGCACACAATGACGGATCCAGAAACTAAATATCGTGGGGTCGAAGGCTGATGAAATGAACTTTCCGGCGGCACTCTGTGGCCGTGGTGGGGTCGGCCGACCCCACTCGACCCCACCTGGATCCGCCGCTGTATGCACATTGAGATGTTCCAGTTATCACAATAATACTAAAACTACTACTACAAATACCCCACTCGACCCCATCTGGATCCGCCGTTGTATGCACATTGAGATGTTCCAGTTATCACAATAATACATACTAAAACTACTACTACTACAGTTTTTTCAGTCGAACGTGATATATATGCTCAACCATCTCCATTTCTTCACACTATATAACACACATCAATCGTTCTTAATACTGGTATTATCAATCGTCGTCATGGTATCCTTGGTGTTAAGTCTTTCTTTGAGGATGGATTACCCACATAATTATGCCTCGATCGATACTTGATAGGACGATTATTGTCCAAGCCCACACGTCGTTGTCTACATTCTAATAAACCTACAAAACAAAATTTGAAATATAGAAAATACTTAATTTGTGAAAGGTTCATACAAACAAATTAAAAGGTTAATGATACTCACTTTGAAATGGACATACTCATTTTAACAATTCAAGAAATATTAAATTGAAACCCAACATTTTATTAGCAAAACATATTTCATTTATTTTTCTTTTTCGGCGCACCATGACTCCATGAGCACATGTAAAACAATAATTTATGTTTAAAAAATGAATAACACGTTTTAAAAAAAACAGTGACGTTATTCTTTATAAGTTAGAATGAGGGAACACTTGACTTTATTAGGCGGAGATTAAGATACAATTTGATACTACTACTTATTTCAAAACAAATGGAGTAAAAGATAAAGAATGCCACGTGATTGCTTCTCGCCATTAATATCAAGAAAAAACAAAATTTGAATCATCATTTTACATTTTGAAAATATTTGTTTTATTGTGTTGGTACAATGCATGCAGACCTTTTTTTGAGCTTAGTGAAAGTGGGCTAGTGGGCAGTTTATATTTATTAAAACCATTAGTAATTTTTTAAATATCAAATTAAGACGTCAAGATTGGCTAAGATATGAGCGCATCTTATCCACCTTTGTTTTCTTTACATATTAATGATAATATAATGTTAATAGCCTAATAGGTAAAGTGCATTAAGT
The DNA here is from genome assembly GCF_004379255.2 of Salvia splendens. Taxonomy (NCBI): domain Eukaryota; kingdom Viridiplantae; phylum Streptophyta; class Magnoliopsida; order Lamiales; family Lamiaceae; genus Salvia; species Salvia splendens. The sequence goes on from NC_056041.1 coordinate 13,287,357, forward strand.
ATATGTTGATTTTTTTTTTCTAAAAGAAAGAAAGGCTTAAACAAAATTAAACAGAACCAATCATAGCACAATGAACAAACAAGTGAGGCATCATCAAAACAAAATTGAAGAAACACTACTTAGCAATAATATGATGGTCGAGCAAGAGAGTCAAATTTGCTTTAGCTATCAAGAAGACAATCCTATCCCGACCATCTTCTAACTTTAGGTACTTTTTCGCATTCCTGACGAATAAGGAAACTACAAACAACACCGATAAATTTATAATCCAAACATCCAATGAACGAGTTTTTTTTCTTGACATTCCAGTTTAGTTTGATTTTTTTCAAAAGTTACTTTATTCACGAGCCTAGACAAATCAAGAGATCACCTCAAAGGTAACAATCATTAACTACACTATCAATTGTCCAATACACAATACACGCACGTACGTGTCACATTAGTTTTCTTGTCCAGAGCCTTTGTCTTAGCGGCAAGGAGCTTAGACATTATTGCATAATGTGCCGAGTTCAAACCCTCTTGACATCAGTTGTAATTTCCTCTTATCTATAGTATAGGTGTTTATTTGTAATTTCCTCCTTTATTTAGGATTTAATTTTAAAAAAAAAACTATAGTTATAGGGCCAAAATGAAAAGCTATTGTTATCACTATGAAATTGGACATGGTGACTCATTGCAGTAGTAGTAGTAGTATAAATAGTGGGCTTCGGCCCAAAAATATAAATAATTTATAATCTTTGTGATCAATCTATATACATATTCACAATATTATTTTGGGCCAGAACAGTACTTCCTCGACCAGTCATATAAAACAATGGACTTACCGCCTCTATATTTAGATATTATGATTATTATCCACTCATAATTTATTAGAGATCATTATAACGTATGTGTAGATTTACTTACTTCTATTTTCTGAAAATACACTTTCACAGTATTTGTTAAGATTAAAGTATATATCTATACTCAATTAACTAAATTCAAGTTCATTGCGTGAAATTTAAGTTTTGTGTTATATTTTTATGCTATTGTTTGAATTTTATTTGTACATAAATAAAGTACACTGGCTTTCTTTTGTAAAAGAAAGTTCATAGACTCAATTCAAGAGTTGAAAGAATCAATGTCTTTCAATGAGAACGTAGGGTCTTAGTAAAAATAACAATAAACGGCAAAAATCGCTTTGGTCAAAATTTATAAGAGATATTTATATTTATATTTATTGCATTCGAACTCAAGCATTAAAAGGAAAGATCAAAAAAATAAGAAGTTGTGGACCCATAAATAATAAATTGTTCTTGTAAAGTTTACAATGTAGACTATATTTGACTAGTCCATTTGCGACATACTCTATGATTTGGCTCAATTAAATGCCTTTTTGGTCATTTCATTGTCGCATCACCAGGGCTAATTTTGTTATTTCAACCCATTCAATTATTTCGGTTATAAATTGCTGGTATGATTTTTATATTCGTCGATTATTGACGAAATTGATTAATTTAGGTAAGGTTGGTGAGATTCCTAATTTAAAGTTTCCCCCGGTATTTGTGGGCAATTTTACATTTATGGGTTAATGATTAGGAGTACTTTTAAGTTTAGGAACACAAATCTCGGATTTAAATTTTTTATTTTTGTATTGGTGTGATATGTGTCGGAATATGAATAGTCAAACTAATCAATATCATTATCGTAACCACACACAAGATAGTATTACAAAGATATAAAATTAGACCTGATTGATTTGTAAATATTTATTATATACTTATGCAATGGTTATAAATACAGCTATGCTCCAACTTGACTAACATAATTATTATATTTGAGTCAACAGGAATATACAGAATTCTGTGTCTAAATTCTGGTAGAACTTTGATTTCATGAATCATGACTGACATTAATTTAACTGAGATAATTTATTTTTCAATATAAAATTGGATTAACCGGCAGCGATTCCGTTTATACAGAATGAAATAGGTATATGTGATGAAAAAATCGAATTATAACAAGATGTCCAAAATCAACATATATGTCTGTATAATATAATACTTCTTCCGTCCTATAAAGATTATCCCACTTTAACCGGACACGGGTTTTAAAAAAAATGTAATAAAAAGTGAATTGAGAAGGTTAGTGGAAGGTGAGTCATACTTTTATATATTAATTTTATAATAAAATATGAGTGCGGATAAGTGAGTGGAATATGATGTTCATTAACAAAAATGATAAAAAGTGAAATGAGATAAGTTTTGTGGGACGGATGAAAATGAAAAAATGGGACAATATTTGTGGGACGGAGGGAGTAATGTGATGTGATTAGTAATTGAATAAAGTAAAAATACAAAGAAACCCTCGTATTCTACTCTTTCTCTATCTTAATCAACAGTAGCATTTCGTTTGGTAAATGTCTTTGCGTTAATTTTAATGATTGAGTTGTAATCAAGATCATTTAACTTAACCTTCACTTCATTAATAAGCAAACTATTGAAAGTGAAATATGGCCATATTAATTTGTTAAATAAAAGGAAAAAAGTTATAATTCCTTGACCATTTTTTCAGCACATTTATTTAGGAAAATAAGATTACAATATAAAAATATATAATCTCTATATTAAATTAATGTAATATAATGATCAAATTTATGATGTCAACAATTTAAAATATAGAAGCTCAATCATTGAATAAAAAGAGAGAATCCAAAGCCGACCGACACAGTCTTCAATACAAAAAACAAAAAAAAAATAAAAGCACGCGCTCAACTTAATATCGAAAGGACTCCATTCTCTCAAGTCTAAACGAAGAGTACTGTACATAAATCACGGCACCGAATAATGATTACTTAATCACTGTTGAATTTAAAGCCTTATGCCATTTTGATCAAAATGCTCTTTCATCTTTTTCCTCTTGCCACGTGTCACAGGCCCCACTATACACCTAAATTCTACTCTTCCTTTTTCTCTCTCCTCTCCCATCCATCCCTCCTTTTATTTCTCTCTCCTCTCTCTTTTCTCTCTCTAAAAAAGTCGCCGTAGCTCAATTATCCGGCGATTTTGCGGATACGCCTTTTGTTGTTATTTAGAGAATTTTTGTGACTGCTCGAATTTTCTTGCTGAGACTTTCGGAGGTTTGCGTTTTGCTCCAATTGAGCTTTCTCATACTTGATTTCTCGATCTGCTGCGAAATTTGAGCTGCTCTAGATTTTTGTTTACTTTACTGAATTGATGTTTTTTTCCCCTTGGCGTGAAGAGTCGTGGAGAGAGTCCGGATAATTGTTTAGTTGTTCAATTGATGCCATAATCTTCCATAACTAGCTGCGTTGATCGAAATTGAAGATGTCTGGGCCTTTGGATCGATTCGCCAGGCCTTGTAAGTGAAATTGTGTTCAATCTCTTGATGTTTCATCTGCATTTGGAGATTATTACTTACAATTTTTATGGGTTTGTGATTTTTTTATGTTTGTCCGTTAAATGTATGTGAAGATTATAATTTCTTGCGCTGTGTGTGATTTATTAGTGGCAAAATTTGTGAGATTTTGGTTGGTTAAGTTTGGTTTCTAAAAGAATGTGAAATTTAACTTGTCTGGTTGAAAATAGAGCGGTTAGTTTTGATACCTAGACCTCTCTGCATATTGTCAGTTGGGTTAAGGTAATTCCTGTTTTTTAAAGTCCAATTCCTGGTTTTGATTTAGTTTCTGGACTGATGGAGTTTTGGTTTTGCCTTAGCATTAATATCATTGAGAAATGTACTAATCACATCAGGGAAGCTCAAAATGACATGATATGTGCTGCCCTTTTTTTTATTTTCCAGATGGGTCATCATATTGTATATCTAATTGCTTCTGGTTGAACAGGCTTTGAGGGTTCTTCTGGTAACGACGAGAGAAGAGAAAGAAAGTCTGACTTTGAAAATTCTGAGGATGAAAGGAAGACAAGAATGGGCTCTTTAAAAAAGAAAGCACTCAATGCATCTTCTAAGTTTAAGCATTCTCTCAAGAAGAAGAGCAGTAGAAGAAAGAGTGATGGCAGAGTCAGTTCTGTTTCAATTGAAGATATCCGGGATGCGGAGGAACTACAAGCTGTTGAGTCATTTAGACAAGCCTTGATATTGGATGAGTTGCTACCAGAGAAGTTTGATGATTACCATATGATACTTAGGTAGTCACTTTTCTGTTTCCTTTCGAAATTGAACTTATCAAGTAAGATCTGAAATTGCGTGCTAGGTGAGGAATTATGGTAAAGGAAAAGATCTTTCACTTTTAGTCTTCCACTCGAATGCCTTTATTTTGGGTAATCGATTATACTGACAATACATAGGAATGAGTATTTGAAGGATAACACAATCAAACAATCGCAAAAGTGTTTATTCCATCGGAGGGTAATATGTTGTGGGGTAGGTTTATAAACGGAAATGGACTAAGTTTAGTGGATGTACCAAAATGGCAAAAATTTAGGTGAAGGGAGTATTATCTTTATCTTCAAAGCTATCACCAAAAATGAATATCTCCTGATTCCCAAGTTATCTAGGAAGAGTGCTTAATCTTATTTACTGAAAATTTAAGCTTAATATTATCTGCCTCTCTGCATGCATACAGGCCATCCATTTTTACTAAATATACTACCAACATTTACAAAACATCCTTGTCCAAACTCCAAAAACTGTTTGCCTACACATTTGAGTAGAAGTAAGTTTTTTGGACACCCACATTCTTTTTCGGGAATCTCTGAACCACTCAATATTAGGATTGGCAAGATTATCTTTCAAAAAATGTCTGGTGTGGTTCCTTGGATTCAGGCTAGGACTGTTCGATCTTTTCCTAAGATTTTTCAGGTCTATAGAATAGTTTCATGGAAGTTCTTTCTTATTTCGGCAAATCCTACTTCTTTTACCATTTGATAACTCTTCAACTTTCTCATAAACTTTTGACATTGTGCATGTAGGTTTCTGAAAGCAAGGAAATTTGATATTGAAAAGTCCAAGCAAATGTGGGCTGACATGATACAATGGAGGAAAGACTTTGGCGTTGACACTATTGCTGAGGTAACAAGACTCATGAATTATCGTCATATCTGCATGCAACTTGGCCCAGCTTGTTTCCATTTCACATTATGCATTAAACCTTTAGCTTTGTGGGTATCCGTTCACCATCTTCCTTCTCATCAGGATTTTGATTTTCAAGAGGTAAATGAAGTATTGAAGTATTATCCCCATGGATATCATGGAGTTGACAAAGAGGGACGGCCTATATACATTGAGAGGCTAGGGAAAGTCGATCCCAACAAACTTATGCAAGTTACCACGATGGACCGTTACATAAGATACCACGTGAAAGAATTTGAAAGAAGCTTTGCCATTAAGTTTCCAGCTTGCACCATTGCTGCCAAACGGCACATTGACTCGAGCACAACAATTTTGGATGTTCATGGTGTGGTAAGTTAGGCACGTCCAGTACTTCAATTATCATGACATCTGAGTTGGTTGTTCTTTGTTACTGGAGGGGTTTTCCTTACCATCTGTTGATGTTCCCCAGGGTTTGAAAAACTTTACCAAGAGTGCAAGGGACCTCATTACACGACTCCAGAAGATTGATGGGGACAATTATCCTGAAGTAAGTTTCTGCATAATTAACTTGCTTTATTTCTGATACTTTATGTGGTTTTAACTTTTAATTTATATGTCTCTTCATTGCAGACACTCCATCAAATGTTTATCATCAATGCTGGTCCTGGTTTTAGGCTGCTTTGGAATACTGTAAAGAATTTCATCGATCCCAGGACTGCCACAAAGATTCATGTAGTTCTTACCTCTTTTCATCTTGAATATCAATTAGGCTTTGTTGAGAGACTTGTTGTAACTTAAGGTTCTCTCTGTTTGTTGTGTTTGGCTTAGGTTCTTGGAAATAAATACCATAACAAGTTGCTTGAAATCATAGATGCAAGGTGAGAGGGGTGGAAATTACATTTTTCTTTGTATTGATTGTTTACTAACATAAATTTTCCTTTATAAAGACTCGTCTCATATTTTTTTTGCATCTGCAGTCAACTGCCTGATTTCTTGGGAGGAACATGTACTAGCTGTGCAGATCAAGGGGGTTGCTTGCGCTCTGATAATGGCCCGTGGAAGAATCCTGAGATTTTGAAGGTTCTCGCTTTCGCATGACTGCTTAATTGTGTTGGTCTAACATATTGATTAAGATGGTTAACAGCAAGAATTTGTTTTGCAGATGGTGCTTAATGGTGAAGCACGACGTGCCAGGCAGGTTGTGAAAATCATCAATAGTGATGGCAAGGTAGTATATGCAAAGCCGCAATACTCCATGGTATGGCTGCTACCCTTTTCTAACTTTTTTTATATATATTGTTTTTGAGACATGTGATATGAGCTGATATATCTTACATATATGGTTTTGTTAACAGTTAAAAGGCAGTGATACTTCAACGGCAGAGTCTGGATCTGAAGCTGAAGATATCGCTTCACCAAAAGCCACTAGGAGTTACTCACACCTTCGTTTGACTCCAGTCCGTGAGGAGGTGCAGTTAATTCTAGCTTTCTATCTTAATTGTTCTTTTTGACAGTCACAACAAAAAAGGAAAGGAGACATCCTATTTGTAAACTATCTAATACTTATTATTATGTTAGTAGTAGGCCTTGGAAATATCGAAGTCTGCCTCATGGGCTCTCAGTAACGAACTTATATGGGCACTAAGCCATTATCAGCTGTGTAGGTCTGACCAATCATAAATGCATCCCCCACCAACTCTACTATCTAATGTTTTACTAATAAATAAATCCAAATTTCTTTGATTCTGGTAACTGGAACAAATTTTATTTAATTGTGCCCTATTTATATATGTCATTTTAATTATCTCTGTAGACGCTTTTCATTTTGGAGATAACTTTATTGAGAATTTCAGGAAGAAGTCACTTATGATAACAAGAAAGTTAAAGGGAATGTAACCAAAAACATATACTTCTCGTTGTAATTTTTTCTCATAACAGCTCTCTATTATGGTTGAAGGAATATTTGATTTGTTTTTCAGGCCAAGGCTATTGGAACAGCTGGGTATACTGGACAGTTCCCAGGTTATGATGAATATGTTCCCATGGTCGACAAGGCTGTTGATTCTGGATGGAAGAAGTCCCCTCAAAAGCTTTATGTTCCAAAAGGTTTGTTTGCAGCTGATTTGGAAGCACACCATACTTTATGACCATTTTTAACATGTATCAGGCTTTGCATAGAGATGCTAATCTGTTTTAACTCATTTCAGAGATAAAAGCACCTCATAACTCTCAAAAGGTGCCAGAAGGTGTTCGTGCTCGGCTTGTGGCAAACTCTTATGGCTTTCTTTATGACACTTTTCACTGTTCTTCCGCTCAATATCGTAAGTGTTACCAAGAAACTTCCGGATGCATCACCCAATGAGCAACCCACCCAGGAATTCTCTTTTGATGCTATTTGCAAAGGAGGAGTTTAGGCCACCATCTCCTACCCCATCATTTACAGAGGCAGAACTCTTGTCAACCGTTGTTAAGAGGTGGGGTGAGCTCGAAGAGAAGGTCATTACTCTTGAAGCAAAGCCGTCTGAGATGCCATATGAGAAAGAAGAACTGCTGAATGCTGCTGTTTACCGTGTGGATGCCCTAGAAGCAGAGTTAATTGCAACCAAAAAGGTCTTATTCGTTACAACTCCATATTTTCTGACGGATTTTTATATATCTTCCTGTGTTGGTAAAAATTATCTTTATAACTAGTTTGAAAATCATGAACTGCCCCTTGATTCCATGCGAAAAATGTGACCTCAAGAACCGAACATTATATTTGGTTATGGTATACATCATGCCTCATTAGCTTCCTTGTCTGGTTTAAATCACCAAGGGAGTCTAATTCCATGATCAGCCTAGGAGACTGGGTCTTGCTACTATTATCATGTGTTCTGAGCAGTCTTTCTTTTATAGTATATTTGAATTTAATAGAAAAGTTCATATCCTTTCTTTCGAGCAGGCTCTGTATGAGGCTTTGATGAAACAAGAAGAACTGCTTGCTTATATAGACAGTCAAGAAGATGCCAAATTCCGGGTAAGTGAAGTCGATGCACAGTTGTCTTGAATTAACAGATAGACAACGGTTGGTTCTAACGCGCCTCTCACTCTCTCTACAGAAAAGAAGTTTTGCTGGTAAGCTGCATCGACATTTGATGGTTGAGTATGTCTTCGGCTGAATCGAAATACTCACCAGTACCACATTACCTTAAATGCTTTGATTGTGATTGAAGATGTGTATATTTCGTGGATGACGCATACCTTTTGTGTAACACACACCTAACATATATATACTTATATATCGATCTAAATCTCTCTTTTTTTGGTATGTGATTAAATTTTATCTAAAGAGATGTTTGTTTGAGTGATGTTTGAGATTCTTATAATGTGAAATTATATGAACACAAGCATTTTAAGAATGGAATCTATGCCTGAGTATTCTAAACACAATTTGCCCATCTTCTTTTGACAAAATATTGAAGACTGACCTTTTCATAGATTCGAGTTTAAATTGTCAAAAAAAAAACAACACAAGGAAAAGGACAAGAAGAAACTGGGGTCATTTCATGAAATTATTACAGTTTGAGATGTAGCCAAGAATCTCATTGCCAGCCAAAGACAAAAAGCACTGCGTTGTTTATTATGTTATAGACAACTAACAAGATTTTATTTTTAATAAGATTTTACTAAAAAATGGAGTAATAATTAGCAAACTCCTTGTTGAGGATCAGCTGGTATCATATCTACAAGAACAATAACATTATTAATTATATTCACAATTTCTGGAGTTAGAAAGCGAAGAACTTCTTCTTCTTCTTTTTCTTCTCGATGTAGGCGAGGAGCTCCTCTTGTTGCGTGAGAGATTGCTCGAGAGACTGTGCAACAACAAGATGTAGACGCGATGAATTTCAGTATGATGATTCGTAATGTTAAAAATGAGAAATCAGAGGAAAAAGAGCCAACCTTTTTGGCTTCTTGTAGCTCTTGTTCTAATGCATCGATACGAGTAATGGCGCTATTTAGCATCTCCTCTTTCTCAGGTGCCATAGTTGGGGGCTTCTGGCATACTATGCTCATCTTCTCCTCCAACTCGTTCATGCGCTTCATCATGATCAAGTAATCTTCTCTGGAGACGCCTGCCTCTGGGGTCTCGTAGACAGGTTCCCGGGATTTCATCATGTCATCACCACCACGCATGGAGCTAGAGTAGAGAGTGGAATCCGTGAGTCTCCTAGGCATGTTGCGTGTCATACGTACCATTGTGACTACGCCCATGACAAAGGTCAGCACTCCGGTGAAGATCTGGTTGCTGAAGCCATCAGGGTTCTTACAAGAATTGATGCCCGGGAAAAACTCTGTAGGCGGGCGTAGTAAGACAGAGTTTTGATAGGTTATGAATTGTTAGCAGAACTTGAGATAAAGATTATGCACCTTTGACAAGCATGAGACTGTCTTGTTGTTTGTTTCCTTTCGGCCAGGCTGCAATGGTGTTCTCGACCATGTGGACGTATTGATCTTGCTCTTGTGGGGCCGGTTCGGGCTGGGAACGAGATTGGGGGTAAGGATGGAATTGGGGTGGTTGGTAGGGGTGGGATTCAACTACCTGCAGAAAACTCATTCACTTCTAGTGTTAAAAAATGAAAATTGCTTGAGGTTTTAAGAAAAAGCTAGAAGTCATGTGTTCTGTGCAATATACGAGTTCTTGAATAACGATCATTGGTGGCTTCTTCGCTGTCCAAATTTAAAGCAACGAAAAACGGATTACATATTTGCTACTTGCCTCTTCATCAGGAGGAGAGATCTGCTGCTGTTGCTGCTGTGGCGGTGTAGCATTGTCATTCGAAGAAGTAGATCTCGGAGACTCGTTCTTCATGTCGAAAGACATGCTTTTCTTCACATGGCACGAGTCATATATCAGCCTTAAAATGATTTTAGATAAAGTTTGGAAAGAAAAATCAAGGATCAACTCTTGAAACTTGGTACCTTGGACTTATCACCATTCTCATCCTCTGATATCGTTTTCTCATCCGCAGACGCAGAGGAGGAGCGTCTGTGCGCGCATTTGTGGTCACCATTGCGCACCATCTTGAGATGAAAATCGAAATCACAGAATCTTAAGTTAGTTTTGATGTCATCTCAAGTGAAGAAGAACTGAAGATGGCATCAAAAGAAAACCTTCATTATCTCGGGATCGTTCCAAGGGCCTCTATCGGAGACCATACAGCCACCCTTGTCAGCGGCAGGCGCACGTCCCCCCCCAAGAACTCCGGTAGCTCACTGATACAAGATCAAAACAATGTCACTTCTCTGTGGATTCCTCAAACCTTCGTTGCTTGAAAAATCGAGCAGTAATATTTACCTTGCATCAATGACTTCAAGCAACTTGCTCTGGTATTTGTTGCCAAGCACCTGAGATCAAGAAACACGCTAACTTGATTTTCATACCGTTGAGCTAAAGATCAAGTGGAGACAAAAGCAGGGCGGGGAGTTGCTTACGTGGATCTTCGAAGTGGTCTTTGGGTCGAGGAATGACTTGACAGTGTTCCACAAGAGCCTAAAGCCAGATCCAGCGTTGATGATATACATTTGGAATAAGGTCTACGAGATAAAAGGGTAGTCGAGCCATAGAATAAGATCTCGGAGCTACAAACAAACAAGAAAACCTTAAGAATCCACATGTTGTACCTCCGGGTAGTTATCCCCATCAATTTTCTGAATGCTCTGAACGAGCTCCCTTGCAGACTTGGTGAAACTTTTCAGCCCCTGAAAACGAACAAAGGATTCATTCGAGAGATCAAAGTAATAATAATGGTCTATTTCTCAATTTTAGGTAGTTTGTTGCATACCACTCCTTGGACATCCAAGATGGTTGTGCTCTGATCAATATGCTTTTTGACTGAAATGGAGCAGGCTGGGAACTTATCGATGAAGGTCCTCTCGAACTCCTGGACATGGTATTTTAGGTAGCGTTCCATCGAGGTTACCTGCAAGAGCTTGGTTGAGTCAACCCATACCGAGCCTTTCAATGTACACCGGCCTGCCCTCCTTGTCAACCCCGTGATGCCCTTGTGGGTAGTATTTAACCACCTCCTCTTTCTCAGTGAAATCGAAATCCTAACAATCATAATCACAGCATTGTCGATGTTAAGCTTAAAAACACGAGCCATTTAAGACGATGCTATGCAAAGGGTCGTAATCAACAGGTACCTCCATAATGGTGTCGGAACCAAAGTCCTTCCTCCACTGAAGCATGTCGGACCACATTTGCTTCGATTTTTCAATATCAAATTTCCTGGCCTTCAAGAACCTGTTTGGAAACATGCATTGTGAACATCAATTGATCATATATTCGAAAATTAGCATACATAGACTTATTTTTCTCTCTACGTTGCTCCTCGTTTTAATCTTTATAGTCATTCTTCGTTGCTGAACACATAGACAGACGTGGACGAGGCTAAAGTAGACAAAATATATTAGTACTACCTTAGTAGCATATGAAAGTCGTCGTGTTTGGCAGGTAACAATTCCTCTAGAATGAGCGCCTGGCGAAAAGCATCCACAGACTGCGCTTCTTCAGCATCATGCTCGTCCTCGAGCACAACAGACATAACTCTGCTGCTCCGCCTGCCCTTTCTAGAAATCGAGTCCCTGAACTTGTTAGAGGCAGTGATTGCCGCCTTCTTCAGGGATCCCATCCTAGTCTTATTATCGTCAAGATTGTCCGCATCAACCTTCTCCAGGCCTTCAACATATTCCACCAACAATCAATCTCAATCTCAAAAAAATATCAACAAAAACCTCAGTTAATCAGTTTGCACCTAATCTTTGATTTCCCACAACAACACTTTTCATATCATCAAATCAAACCATTACACCAAATTTAATAAACACCAAATTCATCCATACAAAGGCAAAATGACATGAAAAAAATTGAATTAAGAATTGAACGAATTCGCAGAAGCAACCTACTTTGATCCGAGGGGCGGTCTAAATGTCCCGACATCCCGGCTGCAGCAGCTTGATCAAGTTAGACAGCACCAGAAATCTACAAATGGCAAAAGGCACAAAAACTCTCATTGATTGTCTAATTATGCCTTTTACAGAGCTCTACATTGACATCAACATATACTCCATATCTTGAATTTTTACAACATAACCTAACCTAATCAATGTTCAAATGCACAAATCATATCAACCGACATAAATTGCTTCAACATTCACAACATGATCTAAACCGACTAATATTCTAACGGCATAATCAACATTTACAAGAAAAGATTGAAAATTTGACAAAATGAAAATGAATTTAAAAAATTAAAAGGAGATCATTACCGAATGGAAGATTTGTATTTTAGTTTCTAAATTCTAAGGAAGGTGAAAAAAAAGAGAGAGAGTGAGATATTGGAATTAGAGAGAGAGAGAGAGAGATTAGGGAGAAATTGTTCACCTGTGGGAGTGGTTAGAGAGAGAAGGCGAGAGGAGTCTCTCTAACCGAATTAGCTCCGAGAATTTGTGGCTACAAAAATCAATGGCTATCAATTATTCCACTAATTTCTTCATCATTTCTTACTCTACCATGTGATCTAGCCTAGAAATTTTGGAGATACATTATGCATCCATTTAATTGAAAATGGGAGAGAGAGAGAGAGCTGTTGTAAACTAGGAAGCCGTCAACTGTTCACTGTGTGAGAGAGAGAGAGAGAGAGAGAGAAGTGGAAGCCATGTCGGAATCCAGACAGAGATTCCACCACATTGAAGTGAGGACTGTTTCTGTTTATTTTCCCGCGAAAATTAGTTAAAACGGTGTTGCTTTTATTTATGACTTCTAATCATATTTGTATCATGATCAAATAGGAGTATATAGTATCAAACTTTTTATAAAATACTGGCATTTGTATTTTTAAATTCGACATGAACCGTATAATGTACTAATGATTTATACACACATACTAAAATTTGCATATTATGAATCAGGCAATTGAACTATTTTGATGTGAACAATTTCTAGATCAAGATAATATATTTGGTGTTCTAGCATTTAGGTTCGAGTGTGTGATCCTTTTGAAATGAACTGATGATATAACACGTGATGTTGATGAAGAGATTCAATTATAGGCATTGAGGAGTCTGTGATATTGATGTTCCACACCAAGATTCTTGTGAAAAGTGAGACATAGATACTAGAGGTTTTTCTTGTGACAAAATTATTTGATCATTCATGCACCTAACTGTAAATGGTCAAATAACTTTATTAACCACTTTTTGTTTTGCAAGTGTATCGTACATATTGTGTTAGTTTTTTCTTTGTAATTTAAATATGCTAGCATTATCAAGATCTATCCAAAAGCTTTATCTCTTTCTCTCATTATTACCTCCGTCCTTTAAAATAGAAAATTTGGGAATGGCACGAATTTTCACTACTATGTATGTATGTATGTATGTATAATTGGGTTAGTGGATGAGTGTCTGGAAGCATTTGGCATGCATCACTTTGAGATATTACTGCGAGGATCTTTTTATTATGTAAGGATAGTGTTGATGTTAATTAAATGTTTTTTGGGAGTATGCTAAGATTAATTATGATATAAGTTTGTCTTATGTGAAATATTTCGTAGTTTTGAATCTTTTGATTTATCTTTACAAACACACATCTTTCTTTAACTGAAAAGATAGAGATATCAAAAGTTGATCCAATTTAAATTGGGTCAAAAAATGTTGATTTGAGTTACCTTCTATTGGTTTTAGGCTATTGGGCCGGGATAGCTGCTCTCTTAATAATTTGGCTTATTCCACCGTGTTAAAAGAAAATCAATAACAAAATATAAATATAAATATAAATATAAATATAAATATAAATATAAATATAAGAATTGCGTTTGTGTTACACAGTTAGTCAATTCTGTAACTATTCATTTTCATTGTCAATATTAATATATGCATATGGATATGTCGAAAAGATATAACAGTTCAAATTAGAACAATCTTTTTTGTCTCAAGTAAAAGTAAATAAGCACTATTGATCTTTATATGATTTATAGTAGTGTAAAAACAAGTGTTATCATTTTTAGGATTTAAAACCCTTGTTATACATATAAATAACCATTATTTATACGTTGAATATCGAGAAAAGGCTGCTCAAACGGCTCCTGAAAATAATTCCTAAAGAATAAAATATAACTGGAATAGAATGGGGAATAAGTACAAAATAAAATAATTTCACACCCCAAAATCAGTTGATGGATTAGATGGACAATGTGACATGAAAGCATATATTCGAGCATTAATATTAATCGAAATCAACAATAGGGAAATTTTAACTGGATGATACTTCTCGCAACGTGACATCAAGAGAATATATGCTTATTTCCCAAGAATTAGAATACAATTCCCTTCATTTTCTTTTCATAATTATCCACAAATTATTAAAAATCTTCTCCAGATTTTCTTGCTTTATATGTATCTATGCCCTGTGATGAGAATTGAGATGACCATACATCCAAGTTATACAATCTCCACCCAAACAAATGACAATATACTTTATATTTTTTCGTTTACTATATATACTACTCCACAATTTATTTCGATTTTTAATTAATATGACTGTGAAGTACTTACTAACATGCTCAAGAATTTTATTGAACGTGACTATTGATTTATCGATTATTTTTCGGTTTTCCCAACATTCACGTATATTATAAGAAAAATATAGTTCTGCATGGTGAAACTAAAATACCAGAGAAAATTATTAAAAAAATTAAATTGACATGAAGAAAAATAAGGCTTCAAAGTTCCGATATATACATGTAATTATACACGTAGCGCAGGAATGATACAGTTTTATCATTCTATAACTATATACAATCAGGAACTCAAAAAAAGCTTTAATAATTCTAGAAAATATTAACAAAAAAAAGGGGAGAAAATTAGGCACAAAACAAGCGCGAATTGAATTCAAGCTTGAAACGAAACCATGGATGAATCATCCCCTTCTTCTTCCCTCAACAGCCTCTGCTGCCGCGCGATGAACGCCTCCACCGTCTGCCGGAACTCTTCGCTGCTCATCTCCTCCTCCGCTCTCTTCCGGCACTTCTCACTCATGCTCCGCCTCAAGTCGCGGCGGTGCTCCTCCTCCCCCCGCACCCTCTCCAGATTCGCCGATCTAGTCCTGCTGATCACCTCTCTCTCGGTGCGAGCTGATTTCTCCACTGATTTGCTCCAAATCTGCTGCTGGATCTGATTGTTGTTGTTACTCCGACATTTCTCCACCGATTTGCTCAAAATCGGCGGCTGGATCTGATTGCTGTTGCTCCGGCATTTCTCCACGTACTCGTCGTAGAAATCGGTGCTCCTCTCACCGGAGAACCGCCGCGATATGAGGAAGAGCACGATCACGATCGCGTTTCCGATTACGAACACGGATCCAGGGCTGATCAGCTCGACGACGGAGATTCCGCGGAGATACTCGCTGGAAAGCTTGAGAAAAACCGCGAATTGAACGGAGAACCGCGAGACGACGATCAGAAAAACGAGGAGCTCAACGAATCGGAAAAGGCTCGTGATTCTCTGAATCCTGCGGTATTTCGCGATAGCGTTCGCTTTCTCCACTCTCACGTCTTCAAAATTGAATGCTTCCATTTTTTATTTTTAATACTATTTTTTTTTCCGTTTAATTATATGGATATATGCGGTTTGGCGTATGTGCAACAATTTGAAAGCAGCTCCTTCTCTGCTTTTTTTTTCTCTGTGTGTGTGTATCTCTCTAGAAAGAGAAGTGGTGAGAGAATTGGAAGAGAAAGAAGAAGTGGATTGCGATGAACATAGTGTGCGGAAATAAATAGGAGTAGGATTTTCGGAGAAAATGTGTATTAGTGTTGAAGAGTGGGTGTGATGAAAGGGTTAGTATTATATTTGGTGTGGTGGAAGTGAGAGTGGTATATATAGACTAAATAAATAGGAGTAGATTCTTTCATCTTTATAAGTTCCCACTTTATTAGTTGTGGTGGATTTATAATCTCCTTTTCTTTTTATATTAAGTGTGGAGTGGAGGACTATATAGACTATGGTACGTGGGTGTAACATCTTCTACATATCAAATGCTAATAATTTTGTCTTCTAATACCCACATAAATATGTAGACCAATAAACATTCAATAATGTTTATTTTAATATTGAGATGTCTTTTGAAATGTCCTAGTGAGGGTGGGAAGTGGGAGACTCTCAAAATTATTAACGCAAAGATAACATAGGTTTGTATTTGAAATCCTCTATCTCACTTTTTATACTCATTTTTTTAAATATTACAGTTTTCACTAATTTAGTTTAAATTTAATAGTATTAATTATGATTCGTTAATCTAATAGAATTCATAATTACATTTTTACATTTAATGTACATTTTTTTAATAATTGATTATCCATACTTAGGGATATAATTTTCAACCACCAATTATTATTTACTAGTTAATATTAGAATTTATTATATAATTAAAACTTTTACAATTTAAATAATATTATAATAATAAAATTATAAATGGGTACTATACAAAAAATTAAGGACTAGAGAATCTGAAACATTAAATTTAATTACTCCGTAGTACTTATTCTATGAGTCACCTAAATCCTGCAAAAAATTTCAATACAATGAATTCGGTCCTAGATAATATTCTTATTATTTAATAAAATAATATTGTAGGAGTATATTATAAAGATTTATAATGATGCTAATATTGTGCCGTTTTTGGGTGCAGAATAGTGTGTTTTGGTGGGAGACTTTAGGTAGGTATATAGAGCACATATGCAGTTCTTGAAGTGGAAATCTCCAGCTGTTTATGTTCATGCACCCCTCCTCTCTCTAATGATGTGTAATTTGGATAAGGATCTATCTACATATGGCATAATTAAATGGATAATTAGGCAAAACAGTAAAATAAAATAAAAATCTCAATTTCTCAGTCATTATGAGTTATGACTATCGAGAGGAGTATATATTAATCATAGTACAACCTAGCTTGCAATTCTTAATTAAAGGTCGCATTTTAATCTCACGTGCATGCTTCATTTTCTATAAAACATAAGATTTTGAAGGATTGTAACTTAACTTATAGGAACATCCGCACCGCACATGGATATCTTCATTTTTATGTGTTGTTTAATACAACTAGTTTTATAGTATGTGATTTTTAAAAATAGATATATAATGATAGTGTTAAATACTCCTAAGGTAATGTACGACCATCACGATATTTCACCACTTTGCATTATTCATTGCATTACTCCACCACTCCACCTTATAACTAACTATCTATCTCATCACATAATTTTGCTACTCACTCGTCTTTAATTTAAAATTATTTTTGCATTATTATGTATATTTATATATCTATCGTAATCAAGTTCATACACAAATAATCATAAATTTAAGAATTTCATTAAAAAATGAAATAATTAAAAGTAAACAACTATGAGAGTGTCAATATCTTCACAAACTTGGATGGGAATGTCCGCTTCTTAAATGGAGTTCACAGTTTGATGTTGTTGAGATTGTGAGGAGATGAGGAGCTATTGCAACCTTCACGTACAGTCCCATTAGCCGCTATTCATATGTGTTCAAGACAGAATAATATTTTCATTTTGACAAATATATCAAATAGATTGTGCCGAATTGATTGTATAGTTTGAAATGAAAACCAAACAACGAACATCGAGCTAACTATGATCGACTCGTACCAAAAGTCAATGTACAATCGTCAAATCTTAGCTCGAGTCATATCATCAAAGATTGCTTATTATATATTATACATATGTATAAAGTTGATGTTTTGAACACCAAGCCTGGACAAACATCTTTATCGATAGTTTGGTAATATTTCCTACTATTATTTGCTTTTTTTCGGGAGAACATGGCATTCTGTCATTTTATTCTTATCTTCTCGTTATCCATAATTGGATTGATTGTGGTCCGATTTCATATGTACTTGATCGGATCTTCTTTATTTTTCCAGTAAAAATACACACTAGTCTTTAAGTTAATGATTTAATATCAAGCATGCAGGATTCCCTATTCATTTCTTCGATAAATATAAGTTTTTCACAAAAACTACAAAAAATATTATAGTACTAGTGCAATTATTAGTTTGAATTTATGATATTGATGTTGCTTCTTTCTTTACAAAATAATCCAAAATGTTCAGTGTTGTGCTAGATAATTGATCTACGTACTTTGCCTCTACAATGAATTTAGCTACTACTCTTATTTTAGTTTCTCTGTATAGTCTACTTTTTTATTCATCAAATTTCTCATATCTTAGGAATTGTCAATATAGTGACTGCCAGTGCCAGATATGAAAAGTAGTAGTAACAAACATCAAATTCATGATTGGAATTTTATATTTAATTTGAGTTGTGTAGTTGATTAATTACTACAATTTTGGATTGATGTCGTAGAAATTAGAATAATGGAAAATGTGCCTGCAAGTGGAACATGTTTATTGAATTTTTAAGACTACACAGGTGAAATTATTTTTATATTATTATTTAAAGATAATTTGGAGACTAAGAGAAGTGGCGGTCAGTTTATTATATACAATGCAGTTCCAAAAATTTTGAGCTTATTAGTGTTATTTTAGGCCCCATTTGTTCTTGCTTACTAGCTAAGAAATTGCCACTTGGCATTCGCTTTCCTTCGCCCCCACCAATTATAATGCTTGAATTATTTGCGTAGGTGGCAATAAAAGATGAAGGAAATTATTTTCAAGAATGGCCCTCCAAAAAGCTTTGAAATTTTGGTATTTAGCACTACTCTTTTACAATTTTGGGACCTTCAAAATTCCCTTTTTAAGTAAAGTACAACATCCAAACATCTTTCTGAATTCAACCACAAACATTAGACCCATCACCTATCTAGTTAAGACAGAAACCAATTCATTAACTTGAGGAAAACAACATAAATTTGATAATAATAGTTGAAAACAATTCTCAACCACATGTTTGATCCAAGAATATTGTTCAAGTACTCTATTGATATATCAATTCACCATCCTCATTCACCAAAGTGTGCATAATTGCCACCACTTGATTAAAGAAGGTATATGCAAATTGTGTTGGAATTAGATCAATACTATCACCTAGCATTATATTCATCAAAACTGGTTTAAAACTTCAAATATATAGACAATGATTTGTGGAATTAGATTAATACTATCACCTAGCATTAATTCATCAAAACTGGTTAAAACTTCAAATATATAGACAATGATTTGTTGGAAAATATTGAGATACAATCTTGTCGGGCGAAAATTACACGTAAAAAACAAAGAGAAAATTACACGAAACAACTGAAAAAATTACACGGAAAAACTTGTGGATAGCGGTAAGCCGAGTCGAGGAGTCCTCTTTCCGCAAGACGAGATACGCTCCGGTAGTGCTCCGACGAACGGGAGTAAGGCGGGGACAGAGCTTCGACCGGAAAATTATGCAGAGAGGGAGAGGGCGTGTATGCAAGAATGTTTGAGTTTGTTGTGTGTTGAATGCAATGGATGCATGCCATTTATAGGCCAAGTCCACCGCAGGGGTTGCTGGAGTCAACAGACATAATGTCTATGGCTGGGGAAAAATATCGAAAAAATGATTATCGCTCGTATCGTATTGAAAAATATCGAAAAATTATCGAATTTGCGATATATCGTAAAAAACTTACGATATGATACCGTATCGTAAGTTTTCGATACGATAACGATATGGATTTCCTTATATTGCGATATATCGTTTTATATCGAATATACGATATATATCGATATTTTCGATATATCGTTTTATATCGAATATACGATATATATCGTATATATCGAAACATATTGAAATTCAATACATATTCAAATTTAAAATTATAAATATGTATAAATCTATTTAATTGTACTTGGTTGTGTTGTATTTTGATTATGGTGACAAGAACACTATTAATTTTATTGTGTTGAAGTTTTATTAATTTTGTGTGGATTTTAAGTTTTGAAATTATAATTTTCGATATACAGGTATTCGATACGATATCAATATTGATATTATCCATATCGAAATTTGATATATCGAAACTTTCGATACGATAACGATATGAAATTCTTTCATATCGATATTTTCAATACGATATACGATACAACATTTTTGATACGATATCTCGTATCGACCCACCCCTTCATCAAGGTCATTGGACCGTAACCGCCGGGGGTTACTGACTGGTGCATAGCCGTCGGGAGCTGAAGAGACACGATGCATCTGGACACACTACACGACGGGATACACCATGGACCGTCGGGGTCCATCGGGGACCTTTGTCTCCCTTTATGGGTCGGGGTCCAGCGGGGATAGCGTGGAGTTTGAGGTGGTCTAAAAAGAACAAGCGGGGCTTGAACCACGCTCAACGACCAGCTCCAAAGAACAGCCTAAAGACCACCCACAGACCAATTGCCAAGATCACAAGGCACAAGGCGCCCGGGGCCCGGTGCACGGGTCATGCGCGCGTATGGGCTTTGTCACCCATCTTATTCCACGATAATTATTACACATAATAATTCATCTTATTAAATACTTTATAAAAGAAGTTTATCATCCCTCCATGTGGAATAATTAACACTTAGTTAATTAATCCCTTAGCTTTTCTCATAGCTCACTTCTAGTTTATTGTGACTAAACTTTAATATATTATTTCTCACTCACCGGAAATCGGATTTGAGAAAATGAATATGCTACGGTCATCTACTCGGAAAGTAGATCGACGCTATTGCATTTAATTTCTCAAGCATTGCTCTCATTCACGGCTTCAACACTTTCCCTTTGTATTCGGCCCACATTCTTCACGTTCCTTTGAAGTGTCCGCTCTCTAGCACAACTGCTTGATGGAGTCTTCGCTCTCGTCCATCCTCGATGCCTGTCCTCTCGCGCTTGTTCAATGTACCAACGTTAGAATCAGTCATCCACAATTTCATTCACTTAACTTAACTACAAGGTCAATCTAAGTAATAGTAGTAGTAATATTTTTGGATTGGTTTAATCACAAATAAGAATCTAAAGCAGTGGATCACAGTGAACTTATGATTTTGTCGGACATACAAAATGTGAGTTCTATTGGATCTAATTAAATGTGTCCCACCTTAAACCTTAAATTACAGTCTATGTCCCATCTTTCTTTTGGAGTACTACAATATATCATGAACATACGTAATTTAAAAATGTGTTAATAGATTGAAACACCCCTAATTATAATTTGGGTTGCCACATTAAGGATATTATAAACCTTTTCATATTATTCTCAAATTTAAACTCCAATAATAATAATTCTCACTTTATCTCATAAAAATATGTAAACTTTCCATTTTCGTCCGTCCCACAAAAATATGTATATTTCATTTTTGAAAAGTTATAGTTTAATAATATTGGCCCAATATCCACTAACATTACTTCAATTAACATTCTCCTCATCTCTTACTTTACCACATTATTCTTCTTATCTCTCTTACTTACCAATTTTGTGTTAGTTTTCGTACCATATCCATTGCCCATATTTTTATAAAACAGAGGGAATAATAAATACTCATTGCAATTTTCCGGTTCATATGCCACAAAAATATGCTCTATCTTAAAATCCCTCCTTTTGTATCACTAAGCCTCATTTGTGATGGACTTGTGACTGAGAAGATTGGATGTTTAAAAACAAGTTGCAACATAAATTACGACAAACTTTTTGATGTCCATCACAAATTGAGTAATGTAGTTTAACAACACTATCGTAAAAAATGGTCATCTATGACCATCAACGTTTGGATTTTGCAACAAAACCACGATGAACTCGCAACTAGTGACAAACGGTATCCTATTACAAAACTTATATAGCGGTCAAGGTTGCTCCTGCGACACCTTTTACCAACAACAAAACTTTGACCGAATTTTCATTCAAAATTTAATTTTGGATCTTCAAACATAATTTCTGTTTTCATTTTTTATTTCCAAACCTACGTGTATCATGAAATGCTACACGATGTAATAAGATACTAGATCACATTACATTCAATATAACGTGATTCGAATCCAATGCATATTACTCCCAAATAACAATATTTGTACGTATTTGTGAATTGTGAATAACAAAATACATGGATTAATTTAACATGGTGCGATGATGTGTGGAATATTGGGAAAACTTTTTTCTTAATTTGGATTCACGATTGATTGTGAAGTGCAAGCCATGAATTGAAGTAATGGGGCCCATTTAATAGAAGCAAAGTAAGAATAATTTGAGTGTGCCACGGATCTCTGGGCTCCATGGTCTCACTTTCATTTACATTATCCAAGTAATAGTGCCTTAAGTGGGAGACATGCTTTTTTCCAAAGCATTAACCATCAACTCCAACTAATATATAGCTTGTTTTTTAGATTTCAATTTTTCAATAAAGAAACTATAAATTAAGACACAAATTGCTCTGTTTATAGTGATGCCCGAATATTGTCTCGTGGATTATTAAATGGTTTTTAATTTTTCCGTATAATTTAGTAAAAAAAAGTCTTTAAGTCTTTAGCAATTTATATCGAAGTATGTTTATAAAGAAGTCAAGTTCATACAATCAAGTATATAAATAATAAAAATATAGTCGACATAGTTCCAATAAATTAACATATTAAATGTTTCTGTTACATACAAACTATAATTAGTAATAAGTATGATTCAAACATTTCTCGTAGTGGAAATAAAAGGCAAATAGCTAATAAATAAATAATACTTTCTTTTTCTACCGCCACTTTAGAATTTTTGATGTTATTCCGGCACTAAATAGAAGTTATTCTATTCTCAAACAAAACAATTCCTCCTAATCCAAGACTAAAATCACGCTTTTAAGATCCTAAAGCAACTTTTAATATGCCTCTAAAAGCGCATTAGCAGCAGCAGATAAGGATTCAGACATCCTCGTTGGTTTAATTAATTGACTTCGTGTTTCATATAAAAATATTAGTTACGAATAATCTAGAAACTGTTCCTAGTTGGGAGATTCACACGGTGGATCATCTGATTCTGACTCGGATTCCACTTTTTCCTTTTTATTTAATGTTCATTTTATTATTTCTGAAAAATAGTGTTGTTAATTACGGAGTATTTTTTCAATAAGCATATGCATCTTTTCCTATGTCTCAAAAGTCAAGAATAACTAACTAGTTGTATTGTATTATATTCTGAATAATTTGAGGAATGGAATATGGCTGCGTGCATTTGTGCTGAAATAATGTGCATATGTTTACTTTTATTTGGTTTAAATCAGGGTATATCTGTCCTTGTCATAATCGTGATATTATACATTTGGTGAAATATTTTGAGAGCGACGTTAATTTTTATTTTATTGTTGTTGTCTACGTGTACACGGTTAGGGGTTAATGTATTTTTTCAAGGTGTTTCCTTAAATCTACTAGATTTATCTCGGTGGGGAATATATTCCCTTTGATTTTATGCATAAGAGAGTATTATATATTTCGAGTCTTTTTTTGAGATCTTATAGGCATGTCATGTCATACGCTATTAATTTAAAAGGAATCATTAAATGAAAACAACGCACAACTATATTACTCCATCTGTCTCACTAAAGATGACCACATTCTTGAGTGACAAAAAGTTTTAGGTGGAATAGTTGTTTGTATAAAGTAGAGTGAAAAAAGTGATTGAATATTTTAATGAGGGAGAGAGAAGAATATATTAATTCTAAATATAGAAAATGGACATATTGAATGAAACAAACTAAAAAAGAACGGTGGACATCTTGAATGGGACGAAGGAGAGTACTGTTAATTGATTATATTTTAGTAATACTCTTTTAATTAAAACTACTTTCTAGAATACCATTTAGAATAAAAGCTAATCGGTGATTATTTACATGATTAGTAGTATTATTTCAAATTTTACTTTTAGGTAAATTAAACATTCTTGTTGGTATAATTATAACATATGATTGTTTTTTATTATTTGAAGTTTGACTAAATAATGTTAGTATGTTCAAGGATATATTTAGTAATACAATAGTATATTGTCGTTGGTGAGATATTAATGCAAACCATTGGACTTGGAATTATTTTTGTGCTAAAAAATTGGAAATAAAATGATTGGAGTAAGAAAAGGCTTACTGATTGGGCTTTGCGAAAAATAAGTCCCAAAACTATAAACCCAAGCCCATCACCTGATAAGCGAATACGACGACGTTGAAATGTAAAGCAGATATAAACCCTAACTAGGTCGAGAGTTATTAAGCAGCCTCTCCCCTTCAACCAGCCGCCCTCCACCACCGCGCCGTCGCCGTAGAACTCTCGCATTGCGATGGTGCGCCGCTTCTCCGATTCATTAATACTGGATCTCGCTCAATTTTTAAATCCAATTTCGCTACCCACGCTTGTTATTTTTCTCCGTTTTTTGCAGGCGCCCGAAGAAGGATAAGGCTCCTCCACCATCGTCCCAAGCCGGCGAAATCCGGAGGCGGAAAGCAGAAGAAGAAGGTCGCCTTCTGTTGTTTTAGCCTCCGTTTTCCTTTGTTTTTCAATTTTTTTTAATATTTTTATTGAAAATATTGGCGTGCAGAAGTGGAGCAAGGGTAAGCAAAAGGAGAAGGTGTGAACAACATGGTGCTGTTCGATAAGGCGACCTACGACAAATGCTGACTGAGAGGCACCAAGTACAAGCTTATCACTCCTTCCGTTCTCTCCGATCGTCTCAGGGTACGTTGATTTGATTGAATATGATACTGTGCCGATTATTTTCATTACGGTTTGGTTTCTGAAATCACGAACTCTTTTTGTTCTAGCTGGTTAATTGGATATATTGTTGACGAAATTTTGGTAGCAACTTAGCATAATGTGGATTGTAAATTATAGGTTATGAATTTGTCCTCTCCATAGTAGTTTCTGTAATTTGCAGATTGCGCTCTATCTGATGTGATGATACATTAATTGTGATGTTGTTCAATAATTTTAATTGTTAAAAATTGGTTATTTATAATGCATTATGCAATCTGGTTGTTTAGGAATCATGATCTACTATTGAACCTACCCAATACATATTTCATTTAAGTCAGATGAAATTCTCTTGATTTTCAGTTGTATATTGTTGGATGCAGAATATGTATAAGTATAAAGTAATTGAGTAGGAAATTCTAGCACTTTTGAGTCCATCATTTTTTTGTTAGTTTTAATATAGTCTACTAGCTAATTCAATTTCAGTTCTATACTTTGTTTGTGAAATGGAATTCCATGCTGATTTTGATTCTGGCTATGAAAGATACAAATGCTGGTGTTGAAGCTGAGTTAAATGTTTTGTGATTTGCAGATCAGTGGATCGTTGGCGAGAAAAGCAATCAGGGAATTGATGGCTAGAGGTTTGATCAGAATGGTTTCAGCTCATGCAAGCCAGCAGATATACACCAGGGCCACGAACACCTAAGTATCTTTCCCTCTACTATATAGTACAGGGCTTGAAATGGAATTTTTTTTTAAATTAGAACCATGTTCTGTTGGCTTTAATTTTGCCTCTGTGGAATGTTAAACTCTTGTGTCGATTTGCCAGATTTTATCATCAGTTATCAATTTTGAGCTTGTTTATGCTTGGATTTTGGCATGGTCTTCCAATTCTGTTTGAGTTTAACGGTCTCTTTTGTGGTTAGTTGTATCTCTTCTCTACTTGCTTGGTTATACATTTATGTTACATTTAATTATGATCTTTTAGCATCATGCCATTTTCCCGTATGGTCTTTAATTTATGTGAAAATTTTTGATGGATGAAAACCTTATAGAAAGTTGTGAAATTGTGAATCTTGTCTCAATTGTCGGTTGTCGAATAAAGTGACAAAAGAAAATATAACCACATGACTGCATGTATATGTATGATAACAATAAGAGCACCCACAACCGTACTCTTGCCAACGAGCACGGTTGTGGGAGGTCTCACTTTTTCTGCCTGCTCTTAGGCAAGAGCACAACACCCACAGCCGTGCTCTTCCGCAAGGACGAGGACAAGGGTCTCACCATTATATTTAAATAAAAACATTTCAATAATATTAAAATTCATTAAAAAAAATCAAAATAATATTACAAATAAAATAAAAAATACATAATTAAAATCTTAAAAATAAAAATTACATAATTATAACTCCTAAAAATAAAAAAATTACATAATTAAAGGCTAAAATACTCTCGTGGAAGACTACTCATCCGGCGGCACTACTCACAATTGTTTTTGGAAGCCCAATATCATAGCCTCATGCGATCAAAGTTGCACGGGGTCATAGTTGACCTATCGACCATATTGAGTTGAGCCAAAATCCCCACAACGAGTTGGTGGGGGGGGGTGGAGGTTGCGCATAGGGAACGGGAGCAGGTTCGGGAGTCGCGGCGCAATGGCGGTTGGCCGTCGCCTTCTTCCTTCCTTGCGGTCGGTGTTGGGAACCGCCTCGGCGGGCGTCGGGGCTACCCAAGTTAGCTCCGGCGAGTTGGCTAGCCACGTTCGGAGCCGGCGTCGGATAGGGATGCCGACCTTGACCGTTTGGAGGAGCCGCTAGAGGAGGATGTTACGCCCCCCCTATACTTCGGATGCGACCGCGTCTCCTGCCAAATGTTGAGGTACTTGAACGGCTTGTAGTTCATGGATTGATAGGTCGACAAGTGGTGGAACTGATGTGTCGACCTCGCTCTGGCCGCTCCCCGCCGACGCTCTTCCTGGAGGTAATACCCCTGGAACTTTTGGATTTCTTCGTTGGCTCTATATATGGCGTTGCGTACCATACTCACGTTGCGCTCAATTGTTCTTGCAGGTTGGTTTTCATTGTACCGGCGACAGATGCGCACTAATAATGATCGCCGGATTGGTCGTGTCAACATCCGGATCTTCGGAGATTGACAAGAACGCCTTGAACAATTGCTCCATCTCCGCCGGAGTGTAGTGTACGGTGTGCGGACACGCGAGTAGGAGGAGAGGGTGAGTCGGAGTTTGGGAGGGGCCGCTCGACCTCGCTCTAGGCTCGGGTGTCCGCATGTATTGTCTTGTGGGCATCTGGGTCGTTGATCGGGTAAGGCCGGTAGCCACCCGGAACTCCCGAACTTTGGGTTTGAGGAGGGGCCGAATATTCCGTTTCCGGACTAGGAAACGGTTGTGAACCGAACCATTCGGGGTTCCAGCCGTGGGAGCCCGAGGGTGATCGCCGTGGCCGGACATTGTTATATTGTAGGAGTGGAAGAAGATTGAGAATGGAGATGATAGAATGTAGATGAGATGGAAATGAGAGAATGTAGATGAGAATTGTGTAGTGTGGTGTGGAATTTTGGGGTGTGAAAGTGGGGGTATTTATAGATGAAAATGTGTATTTTTTAGTGGAAAAAAAGAAAAAAAAATTGAGAGTGGGTAAGAAAACGAATATAATTTTTTTGGGAAGTGGGAAAAATATTTTTTTTATTTTTAATCGGTTTTTTTAATTAATAACCGATTTTTTTAAAAAAATATTCAAATGCAACGGCTATGTCATTGCCCAATCAGCGCCTGCCACGTCACCTGCTCTCTGGCACGGACGTGCTCGATGCATCGAGCAGCGCCGTGCCAGCGGCGCGAGCGCAGCCCGCTGGCACGGCGCAGCGGCGGACAGCATATTCGTGCTCATCGTTGTGCATGCTCTAATACTCCGTATGTGTTAATTATCTATTAGTGAGAAATGAATATTTTTACGAATATGGGCCATCCGCTCGTTGTTGTTGCTTGAGAGAGATGGAACTATGGGAGTAATTTTGGTTAATATTACCTTTATTTTTTTCTTATATTCCAATAAATAGCCGCCCCCACACGCTTTACGAACCATTGGTTGGGCAAACTGACTCATATCCAACCCCAATAGCTTAGCAATCTACCGCCTATATAAATGTCCTCTCCCAACACTCTTCTCAATAAGACTCTTTCATTTCCCCTTTTCCTACCATCGTTTCTGTTTCTTCAGTTTCTCTAGATAATTGGCATTCCGCTGATGTTGAATTCAGATGTTTCGTAGGTGGTTTGGCGTGGGCCACTACCGAGCAATCGCTCGAGCAAGCTTTCTCTCAGTACGGCCAAGTCGTCGATTCGAAGGTCTGTTTGCGAGGAGATCGGATCCCAATCCATCGTTTCTCTCTCATCTGATCTGTTTCCGTTACTCTGTTACTCTCTGCTACTGTTACTGTTTCTGTTACTAATTAGCTTCTGGAACGGTACGTTCTAAATCTTCCTCTTTTCCATCGAAGGGTCGAAGATTGAATAATCGCTTTTCAGTTTTTTTTTTTATCTCCAGATCTGTGGGGTATTTTTCGTAGATCTGATTGTAATTTGTCTGGATTCGATTTTTTTTTATGCAGATCATCAACGATCGTGAGACTGGAAGGTCCAGGGGATTCGGATTCGTGACATTCAACGAGGAGCAGTCGATGAGGGATGCGATCGACGCGATGAACGGTCAGGATCTGGACGGCCGTAGTATTACCGTCAATGAGGCACAGTCTCGCGGCGGAGGTGGAGGCGGAGGCGGAGGATTCCGTGGACCTCGCCGCGATGGAGGCGGCAACGGCGGTGGTTACGGACGTCGTGAAGGCGGCGGTGGATATGGAGGCAACGGCGGTGGTTATGGAGGAAATGGTGGAGGTTATGGCCGCCGTGACGGTGGCGGTTACGGTGGGGAGCGTTCTTCCTACAGGGGTGGATCTGATGGAAACTGGAGGGAATAAGTATTAGGTTGCGACTCCTTATTAGTAATTTCCCTTCCTGTTTGGTTACTTGTTCTGTCACGGTGTTCCGCTATAAGTGATTTGTTCCTTGGGTCTTTGGTTACTGGATTTCTGTTGCTGTGTCGAATTAAAGTTTACAACGTTGTGATGAATGAAGTGAATTGATATTCTAATTGATTGTTATTTTTCCTATTTTTTGTTTCGGTTGAATTTTGCGATTTGCCTAAATTTTTTCGTTGATATCAGCTGCAAGTTTAATCTGTTTTATGATGTGAAATTAATCTGGTACATTTAAACGAACATGAATGATTATTAATCAAGGAAAAAATAAGACCCAAAGATTGATAAAATGTCTCGATCGTTTACAAATAAGAATTACAGGGAAATCAATAAACATGGAAGAATTAAGTATCAATTTGCAATTTGCAATAATGACGGTCTAATCACTGTGAAACTCAAAAGAATGAAATATAGAATGCAACATAGAATTTAAAATTACATGTATAATTTCAATTGAAGACAACTACTAGAAATACATAAGGAGTAGGTAGTATTTATTTTTGGCAGTGAAATCAATAAATTTGTAAATTTTGTAAATTTTAGTTGAGAAGATAAGATCTGATATAGACGATGGCGGAGCAATTATAAATGGAGCAAATCATACAAGAACAGCAAGACTTCACAATCATCAAAAGGGCCAACTCTAGAGTCTCAGCATATGATGTGGAGTAGCAATTAAGGTTAAATTTACCGGAGAATTTGAAAACTGGTTGAGATTGTTTGTCACACCTAGGGGTGGGTCGATACGATATATCGTATCGAAAACGTTGTATCGTATATCGTATCGAAAATATCGATATGAAATAATTTCATATCGTTATCGTATCGAAAGTTTCGATATATCGAGTTTCGATATATCGAACTTTCGATATGGAGGATATCTATATCGTTATCGTATCGATATTTTGATATATCGTACCGAAATTCGATATATCGAAAATATCGATATATATCGTATATTCGATATAAACGATATATCGTACCGAAATTCGATATATCGTACCGAAATTCGATATATCAAAAATATCGATATATATCGTATATTCGATATAAAACGATATATCGAAAATATCGACACGTTATCGAAAATATCGATATATATCGTATATTCGATATAAAACGATATATCGCGATATAAGTAAATTCATATCGTTATCGTATCGAAAACTTACGATACGGTATCGTTTCGTATCGAAAATTACGATATATCGAAAATCCGATAATTTTTCGATATTTTTCAATACGATACGAGCGATATATCATTTTTTCGATATTTTTCCCCAGCCCTAGTCACACCTCAACCCACCTATACTCTTATAATAAATAAATCCCCTATCATAAAAGCAATCAATACACGTGTTTAATTCATAGAACACTCATATTATATAAGTTCAAACCAACACTTATCCGATACATATTTCAAAATATCATGTAAAGTAGTGGAACACTCTCACCACTTTATATACTATACATTATTATCTACATGCAAAAGAAAGATGAGGAGAAGGTTGTCAATATGCGTCAGCCGGCGAACCTGATAACACGTAGAGTTCCTATGACCCACATCACTCAAAACTTTACTGCTATCTTATTCCTGAAAAATGTAGTGGTTTATATGAGCCACAACTCAGTATATATAAATTTCCACTTTAACCTCACATGATACAAACATTAAGCATATTTTTTATCAATACATATAATCAGAAACAATATATAGCATAATTTAAAAACAAACCATTTCATATTCACATGCATATGTCACTCTATTCAGTTTATTATTCTGTAACAGTCAAGCCTGGTATCTGCCCGGGATTTTCAATATGATTGACCCGTAGGTCCCATTATGATTTGACCCGAAGGTCCCAATATGATTGACCCGGGTCCCACTGTGATTTGACCCGAAGGTACCAATATGTTTGACCGAAGGTCCTAATATATCGACCCGAAGGTCCCAATATATCCGATGTGATTTCAGATCCAGGGCAAAACCGTCACAAATCATCTTTAATCCAATGATTCACATAATCGGTATCATAAACATATCCTTTGCACCAATAACATTTCCATATCATATTCCATCAAATTATCCAATATATCTAAACAAACATGTCCATTTCAGCAATCAAATATTCATATCATATTCGACCATCAAAATCAAATAATTCATAATCATATCAATTTCACACCATATAATCCAATAATTCACTACAAGTCAACATGTAACAATCAACCACATAACACATGTAAAACTAAAAGTGTGATATATATACACACCTGGTACATATAATCTAGTTGAGCACTTTTTCTTGCTTCACGATCTACGATTCTTGATGCTATACAAATAAATACAAAAATTACTTTAATACCTCTATTTGTAGATTAACTACTATAATAATTACTCTGGTTTGATATCATATAATCACTAAAATGAATATATATACTTATTGACTATTGAAATCATTTTATTATAGTGTTATAAATACACAGTTAATTATAATGTAGTAATACATTCCAAAATTATTTATGAATTTTTGAAATTTAAAAATCTATGTTCTTCAAATTTTCTTTACATAGAATGTTTCATTTCAAAGGCTACTACTTTTCATAAAGTAGGGTACTATATGCTACTTATGATAATTAAATCATTGCATAAGTAGAATTAAAGATCTCACCTTCCCTAATCTAAGAAATTCGGAGTAACTTATTTGGACTACTCTTTTGCTTTCTCCTTATTGCTTTAGTCCACCGTACTTAGGTTTATGCCTCATATTGTAGAAAATGAACACTTATTTATCTTAGCCGCCTTAATTCTCTACTACAAAACTAATGGTGAAAAGTGGCCTACTAATATAACTACACGTAGGGATGTCAATGCAGCCCGCAACCCGTGGGCTGACCCGAATAACCCGCCAAATTTATAGGGTTAGGGTTGAAATTTTCTAACCTGATAAAATTACAACCCGATTAGCCCGCACCCGACCAACCCGCAACCTGTTAGGGTCAGACCCGAAAACCCGATGGGCTGGCCCGAAAACCCGATAAAATTTCTATTGTTCTATTTGTTTTGACTCCTAATTAGACAATTTCATTGATTATTTTTATAATATAGATAACTAAAAAATAACATTCAATTTTATATTAAATATATAAATTATATATTAAATTTTTATTAATATAATAATACATAAATAAATTAGAAACTTCTAATTCATTAACAAATATTTAAATTTGTAAAACATGTTTTAAAATATGCTTTAAAATATTTAAATTTATGTTTTATTTTACACAAATCTTAAATATTAGTATTTGATCATGTTTGTGTTTGAGTTTAAGTATATATCTCAAATTTATCATAATTAAATATTTATATTTTATAAACATAACTAATTTTCGTCATTATTTATTGGATTGATCGCATGTTAATTTTATCGGTAGCAACCCGATTAACCCGTTGGGCCAGCCCGAACCCGAGCGTTTAAGGTTAGGGTTGAACTTTTATAACCCAAAAAAATCTCAACCCGATTGACCCGCAACCCGAGTAGGATTGGCCCGAAACTCGGTGGGCTGGCCCGATTGACATCCCTAACTACACGCATACACATATATGCTTGCATGTATAGAAAAATATAGTACGTGGCATAATAATAAGAATCCATAATTGATGATGATTAAAACATATAAACTATATAAAAATATTATTTACACACTTTAATTCATTTCCATTTGAGTACAAATATATATATATATATATATATATAGGGGAACGTTATTTACACACTTTATTCTTCTTAATATGAGCCGTTAGTTCTCATTCATCAACGGTCCAGATGATCTGCATTATTACACTATAACGGTGCATTATTAGTCGGTGTGCATTATTCAATCGAAAATCTGCATTATTACACTATAATGGTGCATTATTAGTCGGTGTGCATTATTCAACTGAAAATCTGCATTATTAAATTACACGTGGCACCAATCTAACCGTCGGATGACAAAATCGTGGGGCTGAGATTAAAAAGAACAAAGAACAAAAGATACAAAAATGAAATGAATACATCCCTATATATATATAAGCGTTATTCTCCTATTTATCCCTTAGATCCTTTATTCTTCTTAATATGGGCCGTTAGATCTCATTCATCAACGGTCCAGATGATCTGCATTATTAGTCGGTGTGCATTATTCAACTGAAAATCTGCATTATTAAATGACACGTGACACCAATCTAACCGTCGGACGACAAAATCGTGGGGCTGAGATTAAAAAGAATAAAGAACAAAAGATACAAAAATGAAATGAATACATCCCTATATATATATATATATATATATATATAGATACTATATATTTATCTAACATTTTCGTGCATAACTACACACATTGATATATTTTAATTTATTTATTGTGTATGTGTATTCTAAACACAATAATATTTATAATTAGAAAAAATTATTAGGCATAGTTACTGTATAATATGATGCAAATTATAATATAATATGTAATCATGGAAAATGATGCATGTTGCGAATTTGGAATGTGACATTGTTCAACTCTTTATCTCTTTTATATACTAGTTGAGTATTTTTTTAATTATTTTTTTTCCGCAAAACAACAAGATGGACTAGATATTACTGAATATAAAAAATTGTAGGTGGTCATCTATTTTATATTTGTGATTATATGTGCCAAATTATTATCTACAAGTATGAATAGTGTATGGTTCGATGGAGAGAAAACACAATGGGGATCGACGGAAATTTTTTGTAGAGACGTGTGATGGATCTTATTTTGGGTTTAGAAGAATGATAAGGATTTGGTTAAGTTGTGGAATTGTGAGGAGTAGTTAGTACATGGACCTCAAAAGTCAGGATGAGGCACCCTAGAAATATGAGAACAAGGATTTGAAATCCCAACGATTACTCTGATCTTACAGGTGAAGAAAATATTGCAGATTGATTTATTGCACTATTATCTTGGTTATATGAGTGAGAAAGAATTAAAATAATATGATCAAAACTTTACTATCTAGCATTAAAAACTATAGAAGTTGACCCGTGCGAGGATTGTGTATTCGAGAAACATGTCACATATTCAGCTCCTTTCATATTTGTAGTTATCTGTATGATCTGCATTCAAAGTTATATAATGAAATCTCTAGCCTGACATCGCCACCAAATTCATATTCATATCGTATTAGTCCATGTCTTTATTTTGTTTATATTTGTAACTAGAGGTGTTTATCTCATAATAGAAGGAATACTTTAGTTTAAAAATATTGCTAATACATTCGTATTTCGTGAGATAAAATTAATCCGTTGGGGAAGCCCGACTCACAATATTCTCTGAGACATGAACCTAATATCACATGGATTTAAATTATGTAAGTTTCCAAATTTAATTTCGAATATGGCATAAATTTGTATGTATCAGCCATATATATTGGGCCGAGGCTTGTTGGTGACATGAGGAAAAACTTAAACACAGCCCATATATTATGAGCAATCGAATATGGAAGGACTAAAAATCTCTCATAAAGCCATAATTTTATAAACACTCACACCGCACATTTCAATTATGTATATCTACGTAATTAAATAACATGATAACGATACTCCTTTTAATTTGATTGAACTTTGACTTGGTTTCTGAAAAAAAAAGATTTGCATATTTTAGATATCTGAACTTGAAAAGTTATTAATCACATTTCAAGTTATTCTCAATTTTTTTTATTTTCTATTTAGCTCTTGAACTCTTTCAAGGCATAATTAATTAATTGGTATTTTCTGAATTTAAAATTGAGGTTATTCTAGGCCAAAACTCTTATATTCTCTCTTGTGGTACACACAGGACAATTCCAATCATATCGAATCAAATTTATTATTTGTCAATAGCCACATATCTCAACCCTATGAATATTCATTAATTGAAACGAAATTAAGCTTCCACGACACCAACCTCCCTCTAAAGTTTTGCCATTTCGAATCCCATTCCTTCAAAAATATCAATTCACCAATCAATACAATTTTCAACATTCAATTCCAATAGTCGTATATATGTAAAGACTAGCTTTAATTTCACAAAGCCATGTTTCATCTTCAAATTTCAACAAGTTTAATTAAAGTGCATTCCGAATAGCTTGATTTAATTAAGAATTCTTATCTGAATAATCTACGATAATGAGATTCTAATTACAAGTTGAAAGAATATGGACCATCCTACGAAATTCCCGAGCGTGACAACCAGATTCTAATTGACGATATATGCACGCACATATGTTGTAACAACTTTTTTTTAAAAAGGGAATTTGTGAGACGTAGTTAAGATTGTATCTACAAATTTTGGTGAAAGTTCACCTTTTGAAAGATTCCTTTGCCTGTAACTTTCACATAATGATTGTCGATTAGCCTATGATTGGTGATAGCATCGCATTTTTGCAACTTGTAATATTCCCTCTCAACAACTAAAATTAGCAAGAATTGAACAATTGGTGTTTGCTGCCAAAGTTTTCGAAATATGTAATTTTCTGATTCTCTCTCATTTAATTGCTTCGTATTTAATTGTTATTTGTAATAATCCGTTAACAAGATTTTGGGCTTTGTTAGCAATAAAACAAAAATCCAACTTGGTCCATAGAGACCGAAAAAAAACCTTATCTTCCGCATAACTTTTGGCTTTTGCAATATTCCATAAGAGAGAGATTCTTATATGTGTATACAGTTGAATCAGTCACACATCAAGAATATCACATTCTACATATTATGATGGAGATCTATATATAAAAGGCAGAAAGAAATTTGTTGTGTTTCCACTAACCAATGATCAATATATATATATATACCTCAATATAATGCTATAAACACAACAAATCACTTAATACAATGTTCCTTAATAGTAACACCTAATTAGAGACAAAAAACAAATCATGTTTCTACTCTTTTCTATCCTTGTTTATCTCTGGTAAAATTAAAAAATCACCAATTTTTCGTGGCGACTAACGAAAAGATATTTTTAAATTAAAAAAAAAAAATGAACGGTGGTGACTTAGATATAGCCAGAGATTGCAGCTTTGTGCTTCTACTAACCTCCAAATTCTGATTTTGTTCATCTCTGTGGCTCTATAAGGTTGTAGAATATATTCAACACAACAAACTCTACCAATATTTTGGAAGATTTTGGGAAGCAATTGAGGCCCCTCCAAGGCAAACTGAATCAAACAAAATGCATGGCAGTACAAAACATCACAGATCTTTTTCAGCATTAAAATGGAGATAAGATTATTTATACTCCGTATTTATTATTATGTCGAAAAAATGTGGAAAATTTTCGGCGCAGGGCTTCATGCCTGCTTTGTTCACCCTACATAACTAACACAATCATTGTACTGAACTTGGCTAATAGCCTAATACAGCTATGGATTTCTTGGAGCCAACTTGTTAGTCGACGACGTTAAAAGCATAGAAAAATTCAATAAAATAAAGAGGAATGAATGCATCAATAATTCAAATATGATCAATTTCTGCACTAATTTTTGAGAAACAAATTGCAGTCAAGTACATTCCATTTTGATGAAACTCTTGTACTAGTTTGTATGGTTTTAGACCCTCACAATGTCTTGGATAAGGAGACTCTTCTTTCACTCTTTTAAATCTTGATGATATGTGATGTTTGTCTTGACAAATTTTGCTGTCTGTATATGTACCATATAATTTGATCTTGTATTTTCTTTTCCTTTATGGGGTGTAGATATTTTTGCCTAGTGGGAAGTAAGCAAAATGCAAGTAAACAAACCAATTAATTAGGCTGAATTAGCAATTTAGCATGTACAAATTTCACACTTTTCTTGAATTAAGTATGTGAAGCCACATTCTTGCACTTTGATGTAAGAAGATGCTATCCATAATTTGTGATCAAATGTAGGTGCAAAAGAAGGTGTTATTAATTAACTAAGAGGAGGGATGACATTATATTCTCTTACATTTTATATATGCAGATTCTTTAAGGTTGTAATAGTCCTTTGTCTTGCTTCATTTGTGGTTCTTAACTAGACAAATCACTTAAGTTCTTCAAGATTTTCCAAGTTTATAGGCCAGCTATATCAACACCCCACCCACCCCATCCCCTAACTCTATGAAACTTATAAATAAGCACCATACCATTCCCACTCCCTCACCTCAAACAATACTACTACTCCTTTTCTTGATTCTTCCTATTACCAATATAATTTTTTTCCGAATTCATCACTTTTCCATTCGTAAACAAAATGGCATCGACCTCAATCTCTCACTCGAGCAGCAGCAGCAAATGGTCTGCCCAAGAAAACAAGGCCTTCGAGAGGGCTTTGGCTGTTTATGACCAAGATACCCCTGACCGTTGGGCCAACGTTGCCCGGGCCATCGGGGGCCGAACACCGGAGGAGGTGAAGAGGCATTATGACATCCTTGTTGAGGATATCAAATACATTGAGAGTGGAAAAGTCCCATTCCCAAACTATCGAACCACGAGATGAACGGATTAAAGGTATCTATAATCAGTCTAGTGTTTTGTTTCTCTCTTATCTGACCACATTGATAGATAGAGTAGAGTGAAATGTGGCATTTTCTCTATCATTGGTAATTAATGAACTTGGTAGGTGATAGTGAGCATGAGTAATTGATTTTGTATGTAAACAATTAGACAAAAAACTATGTTGTTATTAATAATTTGTGGTCGTGGACACTAAGGCAGGTAGGCCAGCTTCATGCAAGTAATTATATACTTTGTGTTCCCATTCAATTAATCTAAAATCTTGCAATTGGATTCTAGCGGTGTTGAAGTAGTACTTAGAAATAATTTGTTCTAATATAGCATAGTCACTTGCAATTTTAATTTCGGTTTAGTGTTTTAACACAATTTGAACACGTTCTTAGCTGTTTGCCTTTGCATGAGTTCTCGAATATTCCATGCATGCAGAATATAGTTTACACTTCAAATCGCCTTTGTTATTTGATTCTTGTAATTTTTGGGAATAATGGTTATTATTTGTTGTGAATTGTGATGCAGGTAATATGAAGAGATTAAATAAGAGATGGAAGAAGGCAACCTATCTAATTGAAGCAATTATATATACGTATTTAGTTTTATTTATTTTTGTACTATCATATAGTAGTAGATGGTGATTCGCTAATGTTGGACGAAAGTTGTCCCTATAAATAAATATTGTATGTGACGTGGCATTATCAAACTATGTACTGATGGTATTTTTGAAGGAAAAATTTACAATAGTAAAATGTACTACTAGTATTATTATATCGATCAGTGCAGGTGCATGTTCTCTTTTTAGTTGCTTGCCTTGATCAGACAACTTCTCGACGCTAGGCACTTGAGCGATCCCGCTTGACCCAGCTGGTCGCGGTCGCTCGCAAAAATCCATCATCGCTTTCGCGATGGCTTGATCATCCATTTCACCGACGTTCATGGCTTCATACCATTCGACGACTTCTCTCTCAACCTCCTCATCCTCGGCGGAATTTGTGAACTGCCTTTGTAAGAACTCCTCTTCCAGATACTCCTGCACCAGCGGCTCGGTCACATCCACTGAATACACGTTTTCACTGTCTGTCGGCCTCTTCATTGCTTCGTCGATGTTGAACGTAAACTGTTCTCCGTTGAAATCCAAACTGATCGTCTCATTACGGATGTCTATTATAGTGTTGGTCGTCGACAAGAACGGTCTTCCCAACAGGACTCCACTTGACTCATTCGCCGCTGGCTCTGTCATCTTGATGACGAATAAGTCGGCTGAGTACAGAAAGTTGTTCACCTTCACGATTACATCTTCAAGAATCCCCTCCGGGTGAATGCAAGGTCTGTCAGCCAGCTGTATCATGATATCAGTATCGACGAGTTTGGCCTCACCCAGCTTTTTGTAGATAGCATACGGCAGAACATTGATGGATGCCCCTAAATTACACATTGCGTGCTCCACTTGAATATCTCCGATCGAAATCAGGAGTGTGAACATCCCTGGGTCAGTCTTCTTTGAGGGGAGGTCGCTTCTCTGGATCACTGCGGAGACATTCTCTTCTGTAATCAGTCTCCCTTCTTCATTGACCTTTCCCGCCAGGTATTCCTTGATGAATTTACTGATCGGGGGCATCTTTAATGCCGTCAAGAGTGGTACTTTGACTTCCACATCTTTGAACATACTGGCCACATTGATTGTGGCGTCTTTCTTCTTGGCAACCATTCCGCGGTATGGATATGGCTTGACCTTCTCGGCTTCTTCTTCTCGACATTATCCCGAGGTCTCGCCTCCCATTTTCGCTTTGCCTTTATCTCTTCCTTTGGCTTGATCAGCTCCACTGGACTCTTCTTCCTCTTGGTGGCTCGGTCCAGACATAGAGACTGGAGACACCGCAGGTGGGTTGGGGCTCTGGTATACCTTCCCTGACCTCAGGGAGACTTCTCTTATATTCTTACGCCCAGGCTGCAGCACCGTGGCTAGAATTTTCCCTTCGTTGCCTCTCAGCTCTCCCAGCGACATGACAACTTGAGATAACTGTTTTGTAAGCATGTCCAGCGCCGCCCTCTGCTCCTTCTGAGCCTCCTGAATTTCTCGCATCACATCATTAGGCTGGTGCGGAACCATCATTTCCCCTGGACCTTCGTTTGGGTGCCAGTTGTATCTTTGATTCGATGGTGCCCCACCAAGGTTGGGCTGAGAGTAGTCGGACCGCCCATAGTGCTCTGGCTGGTGCGGTGGCTGATTGTGTTGTTGGTTCCCTTTGATGTGGCGGAACGTAGCTAACTACCTGGTTGTTCGGTTCTCTCCCCTGGCTGTTCGACTGAGGGCCTTGATGTCTGTACCCCCAGTTACCTTCCTGCTGTCTTCCTGACCAATTAGGTTGTCCTCCACTGGACCAGTTACCTTGGTGACCGCTTGACCAATT
Organism: Salvia splendens; assembly: GCF_004379255.2. Lineage (NCBI taxonomy): Eukaryota > Viridiplantae > Streptophyta > Magnoliopsida > Lamiales > Lamiaceae > Salvia > Salvia splendens. Next base: position 13,327,129 of record NC_056041.1, read on the forward strand.
GCCTTGTGGTCCACCTGACCAGTTTGCTTGACCACCTTGCATTCTGTTCCCTCCGTTGTTTGATCTCTCATGGTTCCGAGCGTGCCAATTGGGCTGCCTTTCAGAGGGTTGTATTTGTTGTGTCGATGGTTGATACAGTTGGTTTTGGTTCCGATCACTCCACCTGAAGTTAGGATGATCTCTCCACGGAGCATCCATCTGCTTTCCCTGGATTCAGTTGCCACTTGCGTTCCAATGGCCAACGACATTCACCTGAGGTTGCGGTTCCGCTTCAGGAGGGAACTCGCAATAATAGTAGTGGCACTCTTTCGGTGGTGGTGGCACATATGGTTTCTCCTTGGGTGCAGGCGGTGGAGGCGCTCTGGACTTCTCCACTGCCTCTAGCAGCTTCTTCTCCATTTGCTCGAATCGAGCCTCCAGCTTCTCATCATTTCTTACCTCCGCTGCGTGCACGGCCCCTCGTCTGTATTGGCCGCTGGAGGTGTCATACGACCTCTTTGCTTCGATTAGCCTCTCCAGAATACTCTTCGCTTGACTGAATGGGGTTTTTGAGAAATCCCCTTGAGCTGCTAGGTTGAGATCGTTCTTGCTGTCCAATGTGAGTCCGCCATAGAAGGTTGAGTAAATCTCCCGCTCTCCCATCTTGTGGTTGGGGCATGCTTGAAGCAGTCCTTGAAATCTATCCCAATATTGACCCAGAGGCTCATCATACTCCTTCCTCGCCTCTGTGATCTCCCTCTTCAGGGCACTCGTCTTCGACGTTGGGAAGAAGCGGTCTAAGAATATCATGTGAAACTCGGCCCATGTTCTGATCGATCCCTCTGGCAACCTCGACAGCCAGACTCCTGCGTCGCCCTTCAAGACGAAGGGTATAGCCTTGAGCCTATAATCTTCGGATGTGGATCCAACCGGCACGGGCTGAATATCACAGTATTTGCAAAATTCTTCCAGAAAGGCGTAAGGACATTCTTTCGAGAGGCCATAAAATTTTGACAATACGGCTAGCACCCCTGATTTGATCGCGATCGTCCGCATTCCTGGAGTAATAGCGATGGCATGGGAGCCAATTCCTGAATCATTGTCGACGAGGCCATCTTTGATTCTACTTGCTCAAGTGGTGGTAGCTTAGGTGGTGCATTCTGTTCTCATTCTTCCTCGCTGGTCAATTGCTCAGCGGCTGCTGCTGCTGCTAACACGGCTCTGTATCGAGTGGTTACAACACCGGCTTCCTGGACTCGCCAATGAGCGTTAGTATCTCTGTATATGAGAGGATGATTCCAGTGTCCTCCGCAGTGGTACCTTCTCATGAATGGACAGAAAAACAATTAGAAAAGAAAGAAACAAAAACTATTTACACCTATGCACTAAACACACCCAAGTAATAACACTATGCTTCCCTGGCAACGACGCCATTTTTGGTGGAATGAGAGAGCTATACGCGCAGATTGGATCAAGTTATATGGAAGATAACCGTCCGGGTGGATCAGTTAGCAAATGTCGTTGCCACTTGATCAAGACGTTCTCTCTCGCTTCACCGAAATATATTTATAACTCCCAGACGTGCACTACTTTAACAATAAAACGGCAAGTATAGGGTCGATCCCACAGAGTAGCCGGTGCATTGAGTGTGTGAATAGTGAATAGGGGTCGGCTGCTGCCACGCTTTAAATTGGGAGTTTTAACTATTGGATTAAGCTAGGCGGAATGTAAACTAACTACTGGATCAAGTAACTCATCATGCTGGAAAACAACTGACGGATCAAGTAAGCGATAATCTCAAATAAAGACCTAACTACCTAAACATGCTTCGGAACTACAAATCACTTTGTCATTCAACATAGTTAAACACAGGATCAAAAATTTTAAAGTTGAACCTAAACTGGAACAGTAGACAAGATGCCGAAAACAAAATAACTACGATTTTATACTCAGAGCTCAAAACACTACTGTGAACATGCGTAATACAAAAAAAGATCGATTCTAACTACGGAACAACATCGAATTAAACTTAAACAACCAAAACTGGAAAGTAGGAAAGCTAATAAAGCCGAGAAGCTCTCGGTCGGAACTCGATTCTTCTAACTAACCATTGCTATTATCTAACTAAGCTATCTTTGGAACTGGGGAAAACTTGGAACTAGAAACTAAACTAAAAGGAAAAGCTCAACTAGAAGCGGGGGGAAAAGATCTTTTTAATGGCGTTGCATCCTCTATTTATAAGCTCATCGCAACAATCTCCAGCTAGGATAACAACTTTGGCAGCGAATATTCGTTCTTGCTGGGATTGAGCGCCTCATCGATTGATACGCGCCCTTCTTCTTGAATGCAGTGGTTATTCAATAACGGAATGGGGATTCGGCTTCGTCCTTGCGTCTTACGCATCAACTCGTGCCCCCTTCTAGAATGTAGTGGTCCCCCCGTCTAACTGCTTGATCACTGCCTTGATCAACCCACCCGATTTTTGGCCTTTTCACTTTTTGCGACAGCCTGATCAGTTTGGCCTTATTGTCCTTGGTCAAGCGGTATTCCTGCACAATTAACACTCGCTTTGCGCGATAAACTGATCAAGTAGTCTACATTTTACCCCTAAACCGATGCATGAAATTGGCCTTATCAAGCAGCCTCCAGCTTCAGCGCAAAAAAGAGCCTGTTTTGCGTTCACAAGCCTGTTGCACGTCTTCACGAAGGTTGGCCACTTCGGGTAGATGCCGTCGGCAAGATAGTACCCCATTTATACCGTCGGTTGTTAGCGATGAAGTTGATGGCCGGCGCTTTACCATCCAAAACTTCGGCGAAGAGGTCGGATTGGTGGAGCACGTTTATGTTGTTGTTCGATCCGGAGACCCCGAAGTACGCATGCCAGATCCATAGCCGTTAGTCGGCAACGACCTCGAGTTTAACGGTGGGGTGGGTGCCTTTGTGGCCGCTAGTGTATGACCCCCTCCACGCCACAGGGCAATTCTTCCATTGCCAGTGCATGCAATCGACGCTGCCAAGCATCCCGGGGAATCCGTGCACTTCTTTGTGAATGTGGAGCAGAAACTGACAATCTGTCGTGCTTGGCCTCCGGAGAAATTCGTCGGTGAAGGCTGCCCGGATGCCTTTGCAGAATTGGATCAAACACATTCTCCCAGTGCTTTCTCCAATGTGGAGGTATTCGTCGAACACATCCGCCATTTGTCCAGTCGCAAGTTGACGGATTGTTGCAGTACATTTCTGCAGCGTCGTGTGGCTGGGACGGCCGACGGCTTCGAACCTTTCTTGGAAGAACTCTTCCCGGGCTGCCAATGTATTTGCGATGTGGAGAAATAGCGGTTTCCGCATGCGGAAATGTCGACGGGAGTAGGTATCTCCCCAAACCGGGTTATCGCTGAAGTAGTCGCGGACTAACCTTGCGGCGGCTTCCTCCCGGTTACGATGGATGTAAGTCCGGGAGCGTCTTTGGGGTGGCGCGGCTTCCTCTGCCTCCCGGCGTCGATCTTCTTTAAGTGATTCTTCCTTTATTCGACGCATTTGCTCATATGGATCCATTAGATCGATTAACTTTGGGGGAAAAATAAAAGAGTTGATTTGAGATGAAAATTAGAGTTGAAAGAGAGATGATTTGAGAAGAATAGATGTGTGTTTGTGTGTGAAATGAGGATGAAATAGGAGTATTTATAGAGTAAAAAAATAAAATTAAAAAAATAGGAAAACGGTCGAAAAACGGTAATATTACCGTTTTTCGAATTTTATTTATTTTTTATTAAATTCGATTTAAAAAATGATTTATTGCGTTAGCGTGACGAAACCCACTCGCGGGGCGGCTCGAAGAGACGGGTGTCTCGGCAGGCTGGGGACGCGACGGGACGCTGCAACACGTCCCGCGCGTCTCGTCACGAAGGAACGGGCTTCGAGCCACCCGCGTAACGCGTTGCGCGTGACCTAATGGTCTTGTGTCTTGCTTCATTTGTGGTTCTTAACTAGACAAATCACTTAAATTCTTCAAGATTTTCTAAGTTTATATGCCAGCTGTATCAAGACCCTACCCCACCCCCTAACCATATGAAGCTTATAAATAAGCACCATACCATTCCAACTCCCTCACCTCAAAACAAAATGGCATCGACCTCGATCTCTCACTCGGGGAGCAGCAGCAAATGGTCTGCCCAAGAAAACAAGGCCTTCGAGAGGGCTTTAGCCGTTTATGACCAAGATACCTCTGACCGTTGGGCCATTGGGGGCCGGACGCCGGAGGAGGTGAAGAGGCATTATGACATCCTTGTTGAGGATATCAATACATTGAGAGTGGGAAAGTCTCATTCCCAAACTATCGGACCACGAGATGAACGAATTTAAGGTATCCATATCAGTCTCGTGTTTTGTGTTATCAGTATGTTTTGTGTGTCTCTGATCTGACTACAATGGTAGATATAGTAGAGTGAAATGTGGCATTTTCTCCACCATTGTTAATTAAAGAACTTGGTTGGCCATGAGTAATTGATTTTGTATCTAATTAATTAGACAAAAACTATGTTGTTATTAATAATTTGTGCTCGTGGACACTAAGGCTAGTAGGCCATTATGCACATACTTTTTTTTATTTATAATATTCTTAAATAAGATTCATTGAATTCCAAAAAGGGCCTTTTTGAAACCCCCTCCCAATAATACACTTATTTCCCATTCAATTATCCTAAAATCTTGGTACTGGATTCTTGTGGTGTTGAAGTACTTTAGAAATAATTTGTTCCGACATATCATAGTCACGTGCAATTTTGATTTCTATTTAGTGTTTTTGACACAATCGAAGCACGTTCTTATTTTTTTTGCCTTTGTATTAGTTCTCGATTCCATGCATGCAGAATATATATGTACTTATAATAATGGGTATTACTTGTGATGCAGGTAATATAAAGAGACTGAATAAGAGATAGAAGAAGGTAATGTTACTGGACATATCTTTCATATCTCGTATATATTAGTAATTAATATCTTTACAGTCTATTTTGCTTAGTTGGTTAAGATTAGATTAGATTTATTTGTTTGAGTATTCCACATTATAAATATATGGGAATATTTCATAATTGGGAATCATTCACGAAATAAACTATTTTTTACGCTACTTTCTTCTTCAACAACTCAAAACCATAATTCTTGTCGTTGTTGATCGTCGGGCAAAGATTCCCGCCACTTCATGGAGGAATTGATCCTAGTTCTTGTCGTGTGCGATCGACGGGCAAACGTTTCCGCGACCTCACGGAGGAATTTGTGCGAGGTTAAGGAGTTCATCCTTAACAAGTGGTGCTTTCATTGACGAGCTCATGACCAAAGTCAATCTTCGTTCATGGTGGGAGATATCGCAAGCATCTGAATGCTTGCAATGGAATTCAACAGCAGCAATGTGGTAGAATATTCTCGCTAGGCTCGCCCGGCTCAAGACCCGATTGGTTGCGCATGAGCGCAGGGTAGCAGCAACGCACTCTCCGCTCCGGCCCGAACCTGATCCACCCGACCAACCCTGGCTGTACACCGCCGCATAGCCGCCTCACGCGCCCTACCAGCCAATGCCGGAGTCATACCACTGCTATCCCTCGATGTGAGAATTGAGTCCGTAACATTCGACCCTCCTTTAAGGGCCAACGTCCTCGTTGGTCACGGCTGGTTCTTTGCCAGGCCACCACTCCGTGGGCCACCACTCCGAGTTCTCGTTTGTCACGACCACGTTGGTCACGGCGGATTCTTTGCCCGGCCACCACTCCGTGGGTCACTACTCCGAGCGGTCCCAAACGCACTCGTTGGTCATGGCGAGTTCGTTGCCCGGCCACCACTCCGAGCCGTTTGGGCTCTCAATGAAAGCACCATTTGTTAAGGATGAACTCCTTAACCTCGCACAAATTCCTCCGTGAGGTCGCGGGAACGTTTGCCCGTCGATAGCACACGACAAGAACTAGGATCAATTCCTCCGTGAAGTCGCGGGAATCTTTGCCCGACGATCAACAACGACAAGAACTAGGGTTTTGAGTTGTTGAAGAAGAAAGTAGCGTAAAAAATAGTTTATTTCGTGAATGATTCCCAATTATGAAATATTCCCACATATTTATAATGTGGAATACTCAAACAAATAAATCTAATCTAATCTTAATAAACTAAGCAAAATATACTGTAAAGATATTAATTACTAATATATGCGAATGGAAGATAACATGTAACCTATCCAATTGAAGCAATTATATATACGTATTTAGTTACATATATTGAAGCAATTATATATACGTATTTAGTTACATATATTTCTGTACTATTTGAGAATCATATAGTAGATGCCTAGATGGCGATTCTTGCTATTGTTGGACGAAAGTTGTCCCTATAAATAAATATTGTATGTGACGTGGCATTATCAAACTATGTACTGATAGTTTTTTGAAGGAAAAGGTTTACCATTAAAGTAGTACTCCTTATGAAGCAAATGCAATTCTTATTTATTTCTTACTGCAAAATGATCAAGAAGATCATATATCACATTGAATTGTGCAATGGGAGTTTAAAACATTGCTAATTAAATGTAATTTCTAAGATATATAAGGAGTATACGATTTCATTATAGAATATCTTGTTGCAATAGTGTTCCCTTTTTCATTTTGGTAAGCTTAGAGGATTTTATTTTATTTAATTCTTGAAAATAATCATTCATCATTGAGATCAGATGTATATACTTGTGTTCGTGCTCTGACAATACATGCATAAATAAAATAATAAAGTACAATAATGAGAGAAAATATTGTAATATTATATTTTAATTTTATCGATTCAGTACAATAAAGGAAAAATAACACATTTTATATTTTTAAAGAATAAAAAACATTGTTTAGAGATGCTAAAAAGATCATTAAAAAAAGATTCCGAAGCCAAGAGAAATCAAGGCTCGAAATTTTGTCACGTCTCTCAATCAAATCAAGTGTTCGGACGTTGAAGATTATGAAATATTTTTATAGCTTGATGGTAATAATAGTGACAAAATAACGTGCACAAAGCAAATGGGAGTAGACATTATTAGCATTCAAACATTAGTTTATTAAGAAATCAAAGAAAAACCAGAAATAAAAGGTACTACCATAAGTACAGTCACCATCATTTTTAAAAAAAAGAATGGACATCATATGAAAAAACCTCTAAAAAATAAATAAAAACACAAAATAATCAAAATGTGAAACGAAAAAAAAATAGCTCCAGTGATAGCTAAATATTCTTAAGCCACTAAACAAAATAAGATGCTATACATGTCCTATTAATTATATCGATAAATAGTAGTAACTTAACTTATATTGATAAATATTCTCCGCGATATAGGGCCGAGGATGTGGGCCTTGGGCCTAAGTGTTGGACATGTAGCACATCAGAAATTGACTAAATTAAATCTCATATCGCAGTTGGCAGCGCGGAGCTGTGGTGACCTTGAGGTCACGGGTTCAAACCCCGCCACGCGCTGGGAGACTTTCGACCTTAATCCGTAAACCCGATCTAGCAGGATTAGTCGGATTCACCCAAAGACGGGTTCAGTACACCTGTGGTCAAACCAAGAAATTGACTAAATTAATTCAAAATCTGCATTGAACACTAAGCACAACAGAACGCGGCAAATATGGATATGTGTCCTGACATGTTAGCTGTCCAAATTCCTACGTGCACACATGGTCATCCAGTTATATCCCTCAAACAACGAACGGCATGAGACGTATCGATATACATCACATTCATATTCATACTCTACACACGTCCAGTATGCGACCGTAAAAGTTATATGTAAAGTCTGTAACTCCCGGCCCTTACATTATCATCATGATTGCAAACCTACCTATGTGATGACTTAGAGGATCCCCAATGCAGTGGAATATATCTGTAAATAGGATAGTCATTCCATCTTTGTGCACACCAATTTCACTTTATTATTTAACATTCTATATTTTCCTCTACTCCTTCATTGTCGAGGCTTTGTTCTTACTTCCTCTAGTTCACCAAAGCTTGTTCAATTTGTGGTATTGCAACGAGAACAAAGTGAAGTTGTTTCATCTTTTGAGACAACACGTATGATCTGAGAGCATTATCAGTGCATATCTCGTCGTACGGAAATAAAACTCCTCGGCTTGCGTTATTAGAATAAGGTTTTATTGTTTATTTTTTCAGTAGCAATTTGTTCTTTGTACACAATTACAAATCCATTTCGCTCAAATTCATAGACCGGAGAGTTAAGAGCATGCGCAGCGGTGGCGTCCGTCGCCACCGCCGTCCGCGCCGCTGGCACGGACACCATCCGCCGCCGCTGGCACGGCGCTGCTCGATGTATCGAGTACGTCCGTGCCAGCGGACGCACACGTGGCGCGCTCCCATTCGTCAACGGCATAGCCGTTGTGTTTAAACATTTTTTATTTTATTTTTTTTAAAAATCGGTATTTAATTATAAATAATGCTAAAAAATAAAAAAAAAATCCAAAAATATGGCCGTTTTTTCCCGTTTTTTCTGAATTTTTTTAATTTTTTTTATTTTTTATTTCCCAAAATCATCTATAAATACACACATTCATCACTCATTTATCACATCAATTCATCTCTCATTCATAATTCTTATACAAACTATCAACACATTCAACCTTCACTCAAAACATCAAATGGATTTCACTCATCTCATGGCGGAAGCGGAGCGCGAAGAACAAGAATACTACGAACAACATCGTGCCGCTTACGAAGCATATGTCGCGGCGAATACCCCCTCTCAACCTCCTCAACGCACTAGATCAAATCGCCGCTACATCCATCGTGACCGGGAGGGAGCCCACGAAAGGCTCGTTGCCGACTACTTTGCCGACCATCCGCGGTTTCCGGCAGATTACTTCAGGCGCCGTTTTCGCATGTCAAAGCGCTTGTTCATGCCAATTGTCAACACATTGTCCGCACGTGTTGAATACTTTCAAACATGTGTAGATGCAGCCGGCCGGCAAAGTATCACGGCGTTGCAGAAGTGTACGTGTGCCATCCGACAACTCGCTGCTGGGCAAACGGCCGACATCTTCGACGAGTATTTGCATATCGGTGAGTCCACTGGAATCCTTTGTTTAAAGAATTTTTGCAAGGGCGTTCGTTCTGCTTTTGGGGATGAATTCCTTCGGGCACCCACCACCGATGATTGCCAACGGTTGCTTCGTCTTCACGAATCAGTCCATGGCTTTCCCGGAATGCTTGGCAGCATTGACTGCATGCACTGGAGGTGGAAGAATTGCCCGACTGCTTGGAGGGGGCAACACTTAAGCGGTCACAAAGGCGGCGGCCCAACACTTATCCTTGAGGCGGTCGCCGACTATCGCCTATGGATTTGGCATGCATATTTCGGCTTTGCCGGATCCAACAACGACTTGAACGTGCTCTATTCTTCACCACTCTTCAATGATGTGATGAATGGTGTAGCACCGGCGATCGACTTCACCATCAACGGAAATACATACCGCATGGGTTACTATCTCGCCGATGGTATCTACCCAAGGTGGTCGACGTTCGTGAAGACGCTCCACAACCCGCACGACCCGAGACGGGTTCTTTTTGCGCAGTGTCAAGAGTCAGCGCGGAAGGACGTCGAAAGAGCCTTCGGGGTTCTTTAAGCTCGATTCAACATTGTGAAGGCCCCGACTCGGCTGTGGTACGTGAATAATATCGCCGACATCATGTTCACGTGTATTATATTACACAACATGATTATAGCCGACGAAGGGCCGAGGGCGGCTAGCTTCTACGACGAGGACGAAGCCGGAAGCTCAACAGTGAGGTCTCCCCCACGCCGAGGCGAGCATACGACGGTTGGCCAGAGGATCGAGACAAGACACACAATGCGCGATACTCGAATCCACAATCAACTACAAGAAGACCTAATCAACCACATGTGGGCGAAATTAGGCAACGAGTTGTGGTTTTTTTAATTTTTAGGATTTTAATTATGTAATTTTTAATTTTTAGGATTTTAATTATGTAATTTTTCATTTTTAGGATTTTAATTATGTAATGTTTAATTTTATTTGTCATTTGTAATATTTATTGTGGTTTTTAAATGAATTTTAATATTATGGAAATGTTATTGTTTAATTGAATTTTAAATTAATTGTGCTCGTCCTTGCGGAAGAGCACAGTTGTGGGTGTTGTGCTATTGCCAGAGAGCAGGCATGAATAGTACCGCCCGGGCCCACAACCGTGCCGCTGGCAAGAGCACGGTTGTGGATGCTCTAAGGCCAATGAGTATTTGATAATTGATTTAATCAAATAATACACTTTTTACGATTTAAACAATATATATAGTACTAGTATAGTATCATTCTAGAATATTTAGTATACCACTATACAATTCATCTATTGACCATATCTATATTAATTTTTTGGAAATTTTATAGTACATATATAATTTTTGTATATATTCAATTTAAAGTACACCATTCAGAGGAGATTCAGTTATATTTGATTTATTTGTTTCATAAAAAAGACCTGCGCTAGTGTTCTGTACGTGGTTGGTATATTATAACTTCAAAACATCATTAGAACTTGTTGAGTGGCCTAATCGAGCAATAATTTGTTGATCGATAAATTACAGATTCGATCATCCCTAAAATTAGCCCTCTCGTCTGAAATTTTTCGATATTAAATTTGAATTTGTTTTGTATATAATTATATTGTAATAAAATAAAATTTCGGTGCACCTAATATTTATTAAGAGGCACCATTAAAAAAAAGAGGCACCATATATTTATAACTTTTTGACAATGCTACTACTCCCTCCGTCTCAACTAAGTTGGTACAAAACTTTTGGGCACGAAGATTAAGAAATTGTGTTGAATAGATTAAATGAAAGTAAAATAGAATAGGAAAGAGAAAAAAGTACTTCGTACGAGAGATAAAGAGAGAGTAAAATAAATGATGAAATAAAGTAAGAGTAATTGAATGTTTTGTTTTAGTCAAAAAGGGAAATGACTCAACTTTGTTGGGACGTCTCAAAAAGGAATACGACTCAACTTAGTTGGGACGGAAGGAGTACTATTTATTAGCGATATAGAGTAATTATAGATTGAATATTCGTACATGTTTGTATCAAAAAGTAAATACTTTATTTGAAAAGCGTGAAAATTACAATTAAAAACTAGCATGCTTGCTGCCAATTTATTACTACTACTATTCTTTAATTGAAAAAAAAACGCGATTACTGCGTTAATTATAAAATTTCTTGATTCACCGCAAAAGCTCATATAGCAATAACTCACGTGCCACTTCACATCTTTTGAAGCCTGTCAAAATACAACAAAAACAAATAATTATTAGTTATTACAATTAAATGATACGAATATGTACATCTCATGTCAATTAATATGTAACGAGATTTAAAAATGCAGCTTAGTCTATATATATGATATTAATTGTAACTAAAAATGTTAATATGTGAAAATATACGTATTTTTTAGATTTATAAATGACCATAATTTTAAAGACCATATCGTAGACCTTTAGTCTTAATTATTAACCACTCTATCATTAAGCCAACACACACCACTCTAATTCTAATTCTAATTTTAATTCTAATTCTTCTAAATATCTCTAAAAAGTTGGACACGTTTAAAAAGCGGAAAGAAAACACTAGTAGTATCTAAGATTGAATCTCACTCTCTCTTGGTAGAATATAGTCTATATAAGAAAACAACGACATTAACATACATATAAATACCTTTTCTCTTATTCAATTGGAGGATTTCTTATACTTGGGAATGGGAACATAGCCGGAATCGATGCGGCAGAGATCCTCTATGAGAATCTCATAGTGGCGCTTCACCTCCTCCGCCGATTTCCCACCTCCAACGGCCCGTGCCACGTTTTGCCACCGGTCGGGAGTTTCGGTGTCGAATCGGGCCAATGCCTTCTCAAATAGCTTGTTCTCTTGTTGGGTCCATGTACTGGACCGGTGTGAGCTTAGTGAACTCGACGCCATTAAATTATTTAGTAATTAATTTGAGCACAAAAAAAACACACTAAAAAAGTGTAATGTTTGGCCTCAAATTAAAATAGAAGAGGAAGTGAAATGTGAAATGTGGGATGGTGGTTGCTTGCATGCAAGCTTCTTATATAGAGAGGTTTAGGGGGTGGCCAAGTTGGGGAATATGCTATTTTGTAAAGTTGGAAGTGAATGACTCGTTTGAAGTAGAGCCACACGTTGGGTGTGTGTGTACGTGTAGTAATATTTTCAACATATATTGTCTTTTTTGCTATATTCTTTTTAATTTTGATTCCATATTGCAATTTGGTTCTAATATAATGATGTACATGCAAATTATGACTAAACCCATTGGTTGTAGGGGACGAAGATTGAACAACCACTAATATTTATCTATAAATGGCTTCATTGTTTGAATGTCCCAAAATATATCACATGACTAAAATATGTAGTTTCGGAACTCAAGAACAATAATGTATAAAAGTAAAACAATAATTATTCTGATTGATTGTTTTGGACTATAAGCTCAAAATTGGGTCTCTGAACAAATTACTTTAATTTTTGTTTTTGTATGAAAGTCCAAGAGGATACAATATTTAAATAAATACTTAATCTCACTCATTTTAATATCTAATTAATAAAATATAAATACAATATTCCATCATATAATTAATCATACATGCTAATTAAGAAATCAAGTTAAGAAATTTGTTTTTAAAACAAAAGATATCGAACTACTCAATAGTGTTTTTCTTGATTTTTCATTCTACATATCTAACTTAATTTTTTAAGGGGGATAGAATAATAACAATTAATAATGAACAATTTCCATCAATCACCAAAGGAAATAAGTATATCAAACAACTTAATATATGCTTATCATACTCACATATATATAAATCGAACATTGAGTAATATTCAACCAAATTTGATATTCAAATCATACTAAATATTAGGCCAGTCAAAATGGATATCGGGTATTGGATACCTGATATCCAAACCCGAAAAAGTCAAGTAATTGGATACCCGAAACCCAATTTTTCGGGTATCGGATCGGGATCAGGTAGTGAGAATTTTAGATTATCGGGTATCGGGTAACCCGATATCCGATCGGGTACACCCGAATTATCCGATTTATTTTTTAAAATTAATAAATTATGTTTTTATTACTAAATGTAATTTAATTTCTTAATCACATTTGGGTGGATGAAAATTGTTAATATGTAATTTAATTTTGTAATGTGGATAGATGAAAGATGTAATATAATTTAATTTCTTATTGTGTATAGATGAAAGATGTTAATATGTACTATAATTTATGAATTTTGTATTTCTCAAAGTTTGTAGTTATTTTATCTTAAATTAAACTACTACAAGAATTTTGTATTTCTAAAAGTTTGTAGTTATTTTCTCTAAAATTTGAACTACTACAAAAATTTTGCATTTCTAAAAGTTTGTAGTTATTTTCTCTAAAATTCCAACTATTTCAAAAATTTGTGTTCCTAAAAGTTTGTAGTTATTTTCTCTTGAATACTACTTCAACTTTGTATTAAATTTTGAATTAAATAATATCGAATAAATTCTAAATATAGTGAAAAATTATACTTCAATTTTTTCAGTTACTAAGTGGTCCTCCTTACGACTGGGAAAATTGTAAATCTTCTAAAAAGTTTCAAAGAAACTCTAGAATATAGTCACTTTTCGAAATAATATTTTTATTACACGATTCTATTTGGACAAAAAACGCTTTACTCATTATTGGGCCATCATAAAAATGTTCCAAGATTTTAAAACTTTTTCGGATTATTGGCCTATTGAGGTCCATACCCGCTCCAAATTGGTCCAAGACATTTTCGGGCCCAATTAAAGAATATATTCCCAAAATTGCAACATAACATATTTACTAATTACATTCACTCATTTACTAATTTTTGTTTTAATAAGGAACTTTGACCAAATTTCAATCTAAAGAACATAGCAAAAAAAGTATTCAATACTTTAGTTTAAAGCAATGACCGATAAAATAAAGTAACCGTAAATATAAATGAACAAATTTGTTACAAAAATGGGCCAAGAATCTATCTTGTGTATGATACCTTTTGAGGATAAGTAGATAAAAAGAGTATTTTATTTTATGCGCCGAATATATTATATACGTTATAATGCGTGTCTTCTAATAAAATCAATTTATTGAATATTGATCAATTGACTTAAAAAGCATACTCTATCATCTATATATGTGTGTATATTGCAATATTTTATGAAGTTTTTAAACATCAAAATTATAGTGTTTATACTATAGCTCCATATCAACTTTGGATATTACTGGATTATAAAAGGGGATACCTCTTATAAATTTAAAAAGTTCAACCACTAAAAATATAGACTTAAGCGAGCATCACTTATCTACTATGGGGTATTCGGTTTACAAGATTGTACCCCGAATTAAATATGTAGTGTGTTTCATTTTGTAAGATTCAATACCACAACTCAATCTTAGATGGATAATCATTGGATAACTAATCATAGCTACCCTATGACTAAAATAATCTTACAACTCAATACTAAATTATATTTTGGTATAATCATACATTAATTAATCACTAATTATGGAGCATATAAAAAGTATGTGTACAAACAATAATTTCAGAGAAAATGAACTTTCAAGGACAGATTAAATACAACGATAGTCTGTATGTTTCATAAATAAAGAGCACTTGTCGTTTAAAACAGGACCCATTAGATACATTTTGGTGCAAAAAAGTAGGTGTAAAGATTAGCAAGCATTGTGTGCTCAGTAACGAGTATGGCAATGGATGCATTCGCCGATATTAGCAACAGATATGATCCGCTGCAATGGAGCAAAAGCTTATAGAGTATGGCAATGGAGTATTTTTTAAATATCACCCGCTAGTAATTTTATCTTGCGCACAAGTACGAGTGAGACAAACTAAAAAGGAAAGTAAATCAGTTTCGATGTACTTTTTTGCTAAAATTAAATATGACTCAATTATTTTGGAATTTCCCAAAATAAATAAAAAATGACTCAATTAACATGGAACGGAGAGAGTATTAGTTGTCTACTACTATTATGGCCCTTAATATTTTTAAATCATATACTTATATTACTCCTATAATTAAAAATTTTAAATTTTAATTTAATTTGTTTTGTAATTTATATGGTTTCCTAGTATTTTTCATGTTATTTCATTATTCCTCTTATAATAATGCATCGTTGTGATCTTGAATAGTGTTAGGTGATCATTTTTAAAATTTTGCTTGGAAGATGCCAATGCATTTTATGAGAGCCTTTATGAATTGACTTTATGAATTTATAGATCCAATTGCAATAACCAAAAGCAAACCATTAAAACTAAAAGCACATTACATTTGAACAACTAGTGCACACATATTCAACACGTCCATTTTTACAAACATGACTTAGAACAATCCGAACATTTAGAAAAACATAACTTCAAATATAGGACTCCCCGTCACTGGGCCAAGTCGACCGGATAACGGTGGATGCAGTCGAGCCACGGGCTATCGGGGGACGGCCCCACATTGCGCAGCGCCTCCCAAACGGCGCTGTTGCACTTAAACCCACTCCCGAACGCAATCTGCCACACCCGCTGCCCCTTCCTCACCCGCCCCTTCGCCTCTATGTACGCCAACTCGTACCAAATCGAGCTCGACGAAGTGTTCCCGAATCTATGCAGAGTCATCCGCGACGCCTCCACGTGCACCGGATCCAGCCGCAGGCTCCGCTCCAGCTCGTCGATCACGGCTCGCCCCCCCGCGTGGATGCAGAAGTGGTTGAACGCCAGCTTGAAATCCGGTATGTACGGCTTGATTTTAGGGTTCACGATTTTGCGCGCGATTAGTGTCATGAAAAACAGCAGCTGCTCGCTCACCGGCAGCACCAACGGCCCCAGCGTCGTGATGTTCGATTTCAGCGCCTCTCCGGCGATCGCCATCAGATCCTTCGACAGCGAAACTCCGATCTTCCTGATTTTCGGATTTCGATTGTCGTCGTCCTGCTCTTGGTAGACGCATTTGAAGGCGGTGTCGTCGGCGCCTTTGTGCGTCCGGACGACGTGGAGGATTTTGTATTTGGATCGGCGCCGATCGGAGGGGCGATTAGAGAGGAGGACTGCGGAGGCGCCCATGCGAAAGAGGCAATTGGGGATTAGCATTGATTTCTTGTTGCCGAAGTACCAATTCTGCGTGATGTTCTCGGTGCTCACCACGGCGGCGTAGGTGTTGCGGTGGAGCTGAAGCATGTCCTTCGCCAAATCGACGGCGATTAACCCCGCGCTGCACCCCATCCCGCCCAAATTGAAGGTCTTCACATCGCCGCGGAGCTTGTATTTGTTGACGATCATGGCGGACAGCGACGGTGTCGGATTAAATAGGCTGCAATTCACCACCAAAACCCCGATCTGCTTCGCCCGGACGCCGGTTGTTCGGAAGAGGCTATCCAGCGCGCCGAACATCACCTGCTCCGCCTCGGCGCGCGCGGCGGACATCGACGGCTGCGGCGGGAGGAGGTGGAGGGCGTCCGGGAGGTACGTCTCCTCACCGAGCCCGGAACGCTCTAGAATCTTCCTTTGAAACTCGAGCGACGACTCGTCGAAGTCGCCGGTGAGTCGCGAGTGGTCCATGAACTTGCGGAACTCGACCCGGAGCTTATCGGGCGGGCGGTAGCAAGCGTAGTCGACTAGGTAAACGGATCTGGGCCGGGTCATGAACCCGACCATCAACCCAGATACCACCACGCCCGAGAAAATCGAAACACTCGCGAGATTATACTTGAGACTGAGATACAAACTCTCGAAATCTGCCGATATTTTGAGCAATGTGAAGGCAATGAGAGGGATTAGGCACAAAGCTAAGAAATGCTTCATGAAATAATGGTACCCTAATTTCACGTACTTGCTGAGCTGGAAATCGGCGGTGGCGGTGGTGGGATTGGGTTGTGCCATCAAATTAATTAATGATTGTGTTAGTGTGTAGTGACCAAATGTAAGGTATTTATGATGGAGGGGAATAATTTACATATGAAAATGGAAAAATAATAGATGGATCTGGAATAGAATGTGATGAAATAATGAAATGAAAATTTTGGTGTTGGGTGAGAAGTTTGGAAGGAGTAGATACAACTGTTGATTTACAAGGGGTTGGGGATTAGATGTATTAAAAAAATAGTGTGTCCACGTACGTATTATTTTAAAAATAAAATTTAAAATGAATGAGGGGTTTTAGACTCCATTTGTAATAGGTATAATTGGTGAGGGGTTTTTTTGCGTGTTGAGGAGTTTGGGGACGAGAGGGATGTGTGTGAGCTGATGAAAGACTGCTTGAAAATTATGTTGTGGCGGAGGGCTGTTATTTGATGGCGTGAACTACAATGTTTGGATTTATTTGATGCGTTTTGAGTATAAATTAAAATTTTAATTTAATCGTTGGTATGAAAACCCAACTTTTCTTGAACTTGTGGTCATTAATCTTTGTCTACTTTGTTGCCACAAATAAGGTAAAACATTATTGTATCGTTCTCCTTCGTCCCGGATATATAAGATTGACACATTTCTTAGTCCATAGCAGATTTTAGGAGTTGTTGGTTAATTTATTTAATTGGAAAGAGAAATAGTGAGTGTAAGATTAAATGGAGTGAGAAATAAAGTTACCAAAAATGAAAGTTTGTCATCTTAGCTGTAAAAGATAGAGTAATATATAAAAGAGTGATGCTAAATGGCCATAATGTGGCCGGCCATAAAGAGTTAATTTAGTCTATTTACATGTATAAAAAAATTAGAATTACCGATATAAACTTATATGTGCGTGAATGGACTTGTGAGTTGATACTTATATGCCCATTACGTAAAACACATTAATATCACGAATTACTGTATACGTTGAGCAACAAACAAGAAATGACAGTAGTAATAAGTTGAGCAAAAACTACGAGAGAGTAACACTAACATGTTGAGCAACATATAATGAAGATGATATAAAAGTAAAATCAAGTAGTATTAAACCAAAAATTTAAAAAAAAATCAATTTTTTTTGTTATTTAATTAATTTATGGATGGCCATAATGTGGCCGCATAGCATTATTCTATATAAAAAATCAATAGAAAAGTATTGCATATAATAAATGAAATAGATAAATTTGTTACCATTAATGCGGTTAAGAAAAATTAAATAATCAATCAAATTTTGGGATGATGAATAATCATCCAATCAGATGATTCGGTGCAAATTTTCAAATGGGTTGAAATATATATGTAAACACGCAGATAATAATTAGATAAGTTAGCACGCAGATAATAATTTTAAATTAAAATTAATTTCTGCATAATCTCAATGCAGATGGAAAATCTTAAAATATTAGGAAATTATAAATTTAATCGAAAATGTATCGATATATACTATGGATTATATTAATTTTAAAGGTAGACAGACGACTGTGTTCTACGAGTAGTTTCTCAACTACTGACCAAACCGTATCCGACTATTTATTTAATCGTTCTTGGTTTTTTAATTTCTAATAACAAACGTTGTCCTTTTTACACGTTAATTAATTTATTAGTATTATTGGCTGCACCAAACTATTTTACGTTTCATTTATGGCTTTTCTCAAATTAGGAAACTTCTCAACTGTAAACCACCTTACATATTCTTTTCTAGTCATTTTCCCTTCCATAAATGTTGAAGTGTCAAACAATCTTAAAGCATTACACAATATATAAGATGCGATATATGTTCGATTGATTATAGTAACTTAACTTTCATAGAGGACAAGAGGATTACTATTTTATGACGTAAATTATTGATAGATAAAATATAAAAAAGTAACCAAATATGGCTTCAAAATGCTTGTCATATATGGAGTATTAATATCGACATTTTTTTGTTACAAATAATATAAAGCACGGGGAAAAACCTTGTGTTCATGTTAGTTTGTAATTGTAAATACTACAATTAATGATCGAAATCGGCGTCAATAAAGCCTGAAATAAATTACATCTATAAAATAATTCTTTTTTTATGAAATCTGATTTGCCTATTACATATATATCCAATTCAGGCGATAGAGTATTGTGATATGCTATGCAAAAGTATATTATTATTATTATTATGAATTATTATTATTATTATATTATTATTATTATTATTATTATTATTATCAATTTATCACAATTTGATTATTGTAAATTTTATCAGAACATGCATAATGGGCTTTAATTACTTTCCAACAGGCCCTAAACTAAAACCCAAAGCCGAAGCGCATCAGCCCACAAGATACAAATTATAAATCTCAGATTATAATTAATTTAGTCCAGCTAAAGAAAATAATTTCACAGGTTAATTCCTTATTTTTTCAGTCTCCTGATAATCTGCAGAACTGATTGAATTTCTCTGTTAGGAATTTTTCATGTCTTTGCTTGATTATCATCTGATATTGTAAAGCAAAATTGTGTTATTGGTCGTATTAATCAGCTTTAAGTAAAATTATGTCATTGATGCATCATGCATGGAACATGGTTGTGTTACTAATGTATTGCTAAATATGTTGAAGTAAAGTGAGAATTATGTGTATTGCTAAATATCCTTAAGTTAAGTGAGAATTATGTGTGTTTAGTGTAGCATAAATAATTAATTATGATCCTTTTGTTATATATATGCAAAGAATGAAGAAAGTAAAGTGATTTATTTTTTTGGTTTGATCACGGGTGTATCGAACACGTCTTTGGCAGAATCCGACTAATGCTGCTTCACCGAGTTTGCAGATTAAAGCCGAAAGTCTTTCAGGGGTAATGGGGTCTGAACCAGTGACCTCAAGGTCACCACAACTCTGTGTTGTCAACTGTACTACAACCCGTTGATTGTGAAGCGATTCATTAGTGTACAAAGAATGTTCATCGAAATTACTGATGATGCTTAATTTTTTGCGTGGAGCATTTGAGAGCTACCAAATGTGGTCCCTTTAAAGGGTATATGAATTCAAATATTCAATAGCTCATAATATTATTTTTGGTACCAATTTTATACTTATATGCTCTTATTTATTCTCAATTTTTTATTTTCCTTCATTATCTAGAATCATTTTTATTCTTGTTATTACTATTTGAGAATTCATAATCTATGAAGGAAAATATCATATTTTGTCCTAATATTCTGTTTTTCAACAATGGCTCATAATTGAACTATAGAAAATCCACACAGCAAACGAATTTGATGTTGGCATCAGATCTAGCATGTCATTTTATTCATGATACTATTACAAATTATTGAAAAAAGTTTGTCAAATGTTGGACCATGACGATTTTGTAAGTGGACCCTGACTTTTATCATTGTGATGTAATGGCTTATGCATGTGATCATTTAAAATTTTATGAAAACTACATGCATCGTTGTTACTTTGCTTCAATAACATTAGAAAGGAAATTATAAAAAAAAATACAGTAGATAATTAGTTCTAGACCCTTTATTACATATACCGATATTGAATAAGGACGATTTTATTTGGCATATTACAGAACTTAATTAAATAATTATTGTTATGGATTGAATCATTGGAGTTATTTTCTCCCGTTGATGTCACATTCTTATATTTGTTTTATGTTTTTATTTAATTTTTTGAGAAAACATTTTTTCATATGATGTCTATTCTGTAAATAAAATTATGGTTATTGTACCTTTTCATTTCTCTTGTTTCTAGCGGGTTTTTTCTTTGATTTTTTCATAAACTAATGTTTATATGCTAATGTCCACGCCCACTTGCTTTATGCACGTCATTTTGTCATTATTATTTCCATCAAGCTATAAAAATATACTCCCTCCGTTTTTTAAAAATAACAATTCTTTCCATTTTAGTCGTGTTCTTTAAAAATAGCAACTTTCAAACTTTCTATTTTAGGAAATTTTTACACCCCTATACATCCATTTATTTACTACTTATATCACTACAATTAACACCTTAAAGTGGACCCCAAGATCCACTAACATTAATTCTATTACTTTTTATTACTTTTTTTCTCTCACTCTCTCTTACTTTACCAACTTTTCTACCTCTTTTTCTTATTTTACTAAATTATGCATTAAAACTCGTGTCGTTTCAAACCTCCCTATTTTTAAAAAGGAGGGAGTAGTATAATAATCTTCAACGTCCGAATGCTTTGCTTTATGCACATCATTTTGTCACTATTATTACCATCAAGCCATGAAAACATTTCATACTCTATAACGTTCAAATACTTGATTTGATTGAGCGATGTGACAAAAATTCGAGCCTTTCTCTTGGCTTCGGAATCTCTCTTGTTTTTATATGACGTTTTTAACTTCTCTAAACCATGTTATTTTTATTCCTTAAATAATGTGTTATTTTTCCCTTATGCATAACCATATTTTTATATACACAATATTATCATATTTACTCTCATTGTACTTTAATATTACACTAATATTTATTTACTGATGATTATTGTATATGCATGTACACATAGTCGGATGTGTTCCTATGTTAATGGATAGTGTAAGGCCATCCACAGTGGGGCGGACGATAGCGCGCCTGATGCATCGGACGCGCTATCGTCCGCCACTGTGGCTCTGCGGACGACGGACTATGCGTCGTCCGCGCCTGACGCTTAGTTCGCGGACGAAGCGCGGACGATAGAACATCGTCCGCACCATCGTCCGCCCACTATGGGTGACGCGGACGATGCAACGCGTTTTAGTTTTTTTTTAATTCGAAATTTTTTAAAATATTGTAGGATAGTCAATTTTTTTAATTATAACCTGTGTAACTTTTTTTTATAATCAATGAATTTTTTACCGTTCTTAGTTAATCGTTGTGTTTTTTCTAAGTTTGCATTTAAATATTTGAAAACATTTAAATTAATTAACAAAACAATAGTAAAATGCTTAGGGCGCTCCACTGCAGGTGGAAGGAAGGAGGATAAAATGCTAACGTGGCGGTGCATAGGGCGGACTTTAGGGCACCCTAAGTGTGGATGCTCTAAAAAAAGAATACGCACACGCACACAAACGTATATACGTCAGATTCTAATTATGAAATTTCTACTTTCCTTCACAAGTGTTTCAATACTTAAATAAAATAAAACCCTCTCAGTCCTCAGAGAGAAGAAAAAAAAGAATACATAAAATCGTTATATTTTTATTTAAAAAATTAGATTTAATTGGCAATTATGAACTTGCACATTTTAATATGATATGATCTCCTTCATTTATGCAGTAATAAATAAACAAGAATTGCATTTGCAGTACGTACTAGCTAGAAAATCACATGTAATTGATAATGCCACGTCACATATAATATTTATTTATAGGGACAACTTTCGTCCCACAATGGCAAGAAATAAGAATCATCATCTATTATATGATTCTCAAATAGTACAAAAATAAATAAAAGTAAATACGTATATATAATTGCTTCAATTAGATAGGTTTCCTTCTTCCATCTCTTATTTAATCTCTTCATATTACCTGCATCACAAAATAATAATACCCATTATTCCCAAAAAATTTAAGAATTAAATAACGAAGGAGATTTGAAGTGTAAACTATATTCTGCATGCATGGAATATTAGAGAATTCATGCAAAGACAAACAACTAAGATCGTGCTCAAATTGTGGTTAAAACACTAAACAGAAATCAAAATTGCACGTGGCGTGACTAATATTGGACTAATTATTTCTATAATCTAAAGTACTTCAACACCACTAGAATCCAATTGCAAGATTTTAGATTAATTGAATGGGAACTACATATATAATTACATGCATGAAGCTGGCCTATACCTGCCTTAGTGTCTACGACCACAAATTATTAATAACAACATAGTTTTTTGTCTAATTGTTCACATACAAAATCAATTACTCATGTTCACTATCACCAACCAAGTTCATTAATTAACAATGATGGAGAAAATGCCACATTTCACTCTACTCTATCTATCAATGTGGTCAGATAAGATACACACAAAACATACTAATAACACAAAACACGAGATTGATTATAGATACCTTAATTCATCTTGTAGTCCGATAGTTTGGGAATGGGACTTTCCCACTCTCAATGTATTTGATATCCTCAACAAGGATGTCATAATGCCTCTTCACCTCCTCCGGTGTTCGGCCCCCAATGGCCCGGGCAACGTTAACCCAACGGTCAGGGGTATCTTGGTCATAAACGGCCAAAGCCCTCTCGAAGGCCTTGTTTTCTTGGGCAGACCATTTGCTGCTGCTGCCCGAGTGAGAGATCGAGGTCGATGCCATTTTGTTTACGAATGGAAAAGTGATGAATTCGGGAAAAAATTATATTGGTAATAGGAAGAAACGAGAAAAGGAGTAGTAGTATTGTTTGAGGTGAGGGAGTGGGAATGGTATGGTGCTTATTTATAAGCTTCATAGAGTTAGGGGATGGGGTGGGTGGGGTGTTGATATAGCTGGCCTATAAACTTGGAAAATCTTGAAGAACTTAAGTGATTTGTCTAGTTAAGAACCACAAATGAAGCAAGACAAAGTACTATTACAACCTTTAAAGAATCTGCATATATAAAATGTAAGAGAATATAATGTCATCCCACCTCTTAGTTTCTAATTAATTACACCTTCTTTTGTACCTAGCTTTGATCACAAATTATGGATACCATCTTTTTACATCAAGTGTAAGAATGTGACTTCAAATACTTATTACCTCAAGGAAAATGTTATACAAAGTATGAAATCAATACATGTGAAATTGCTAATATATACACCCTAATTGGTTTCTTTACTTGCATTTTGCTTACTTCCCACTAGGAAAAAATATCTACACCCAAAGCATAAAAACAAGAAAAATACAAGATCAAATTATATGGTATATAAAGAGCAAACTTCGTGAAGACAAACATCACAAGATTTAAAAGAGTGAAAGGAGAGTGGGCTTATCTAAAACATTGTGAGGGTCTAAAACCATACCAACTACTAGTACAAGAGTTTCCTCAAAATGGAATGTACTTGAATGCAATTTGTTTGTCGAAAACTATGCAGAAATTGATCATAGTATATGAATTATTGATGCATTCATTTCACTTTTTCTTTAATTTTTCTACGTCGTCTAACAAGGCTCCAAGAATTCCGTAGCTGTATTAGCCAAGTTCAATACAAGGATTGTGCTAGTTTTGTAGGGTGAACAATGCAGGTCGAAAATTTCCATATTTTTTCGACATAATAAAATTAATAATCTTTTCACCATTTTAATGCTGAAAATTTCTCTTGTTTGTGATTGTTGTACGTTGGACATACTTGCTCACCATTTTTGGCTTGAGCCTTTGATATATAAAAAAATGCTGAAAAAGATCTGTGATGTCTCGACTGTCATGCATTTTGTTTTGATTTAATTTGACCTTGCAGGGGACTAAATTTCTTCCCAAAATCGTCCAAAACGTCGATATATATACTAATGTTAAATTTATTCTACAACCTCATAGAGCCATAGAGATGAAAAAAAAAAACCAAATTTTGTTGTATTGAATATATTCCACCTTATAGCGCCATAGAGATGATATAAACCAGGATTTGGAAAGCTATAGAAAGGATAGAAACATGATTTGTTGTGTCTTTAATTAGGTGTTGTGTTGAATGATTTGTTTGTTTATAGCTTAATATTGAGGTACGGAATGGCTAATTGGAGGTTATAGTAGTAATTGATCATTTTGTGGTGGGAACACAATAAATTTCATTCTGCTTTTTTTTATATATATATATCTCCATCTCCATCTCCATCATAATATTTACTAGTATATGATATTCTTGATGTGCAACTGAATCAACTGTTTACATATACATAAGAATCTCTCTCTCATGGAATATTGGAAAAGCCAAAAGGTGCGCGGAAGATAAGGTTTTTTTCGGTCTCTATGGACCAAGTTGGATTTTGTTTTATTGCTCCGGTTGTAATATCTAACAAATCCCAAAATCTTGATAATGGATAATTACAAACAATTTGGAGGTACCAAGCTATTAAATCTTGATTTATTTTATCCACGTTTAAAATGTACTCACCGTTAACTTCAACACATCTAATACGCTTTCCACCCACTAATACTAAAATTTATTCCAACAAATTCATGATATTTTCCAGTTCCACCACACCCAAAATGCAGGTTGAAAATAATAATATTACTAGAAAGAAGACAATTCAACAAAGTGCAATCCCTTTTCTGTCATTAAATCCTCTCTCTAGATCTCGAGAAAGCACACGGCATTAACAAGAGACTTCTGCAAAGATTTGACTAATTTCTAATGCGGTTGCATTTTTTTTACACAATGATCAAAACAATCTAAGTACTACTCCATCCCATAAAAATACGTGCACTTTCCATTTTCATCCGTCTCACAAAAATATATGCATTCCATTTTTAGAAAGTTATATCAATTTAATAATGTAGGTCTCACTATCCACTAACATTATTTTAACTATTATTCTCCTCGGGTCTGTTACTTTACCATACCATTTCACTCTTTCTTTTTTACTTTACCAATTTTGTCTTAATTTCTTATTGCCCATATTTTTATGAGATGGAGGGAGTAGTGTATTTGGAAAACTTTGACAGCAAACACCAATTGTTCAATTCTTGCTAATTTTAGTTGTTGAGAGGGAATATTACAAGTTGCAAATATGCGATGCTATCACCAATCATAGGCTAATCGACAATCATTATGTGAAAGTTACAGGCAAAGGAATCTTTCAAAAGGTGAACTTTCACCAAAATTTGTAGATACAATCTTAACTACGTCTCACAAATTCCCTTTTTTTAAAAAGTTAGTTACAACATGTGTGCATCGTCAATATGAATCTGGCTGTCACGCTCGAGAATTTCGTAGGATGGTCCATATTCTTTCAACTTGTAATTAGAATCTCATCAGAGTTCTTAATTAAATCAAGCTATTCCAAATGGATGCGTAATTAAACTTTGTTGAATTTTAGAAGGTAAAAAAAGGTCTCTGGCTGGGTTTGTGAAATTAAGGCTAGTCTTTGTATAAATATGATGATTGGGATTATATTGGAGCCTTTAAGCAATCAATTCAATTGCTAAATTTAGTTATAAAATTAGTCTCCGGTAATGTCATAAAGAACTTGATGACTAGAAAAGGATTTGCAACGTGGTTTACAATTTAAAACTTTCCTAAATTGAGAATCTGCCATAAATTAAACCTAAAATAGTTTGATGCAACCAGATGTTTATCAGGATATAGGAAACCATTATTTATTTCTTTTATAAATAATGGAATATGTATAAAAAGAAAATCGTCAGTTAGCTATTAAAAACCCTAGAACGATTAAATTAATAGTCGGATACGTGGCCATTGGTTTAGAAACTACTCGTGGAACATAGTCATCAATCTACATTTAAAATTAATATTATTTATATATTTTGGTAGTACTACTATTACTATACATCCATTATAATTTGAATTAACTTTAAAATTATTATCTACGGGTTAACCTTCTTCGTTTGAGTTATAAGACATGATTAACAACTTAATTCAGTCTATTCAAATATTTAGTTTACATAATTTAATCCATTCAAAAATTTGGTGTATATTGGATGACTATTAACATTTGTTTAAGGTCGATGAAATTAATGAGCAAAAGCTCAAAACTTGTTGCCATTTCATACATACTACTCATTTGATCTAATTTTAAATTTTGAAGCCCACACACATCCCCATCTTGGCCCAACACGCTAGAAACCCCTAACCAATTATATGTACCTATATACTATTACAAATGGAGGGGAATACATCATTCATTTTTATTTTGTTTATTTAAAATTTTGATTGCGTGTACTTATCAGTTTGACTTAATGAATTAAATATTATGGATAGGAAAAACTTGACATGGGATACTTATTTAGAAATGAGTGTTGCATGTGATACTGATTCACTAGATTGTATCTAACTTTCACTTAAGCAATTTTTGCTTGTGTTTAATACGTTTGAAAAGGTTGATTCGAGTAAAACAAATTGAACACACAGAAATTTTTGTCTTAAGCAAATTTATTTTTTATTTTCTTGTGTTTTACAATGTTGGTATATTAATTAGCTCATGAATTGACTGGTTTAATTGTTCTTGATTCCTCAGATTGTCTTACACGAACTTATTTTTTTATAAAGAAAATGGTTTATATACAACATATAATAAGTACTTGTAAATTCAAAGTTTGAGCTAAAAAATTAAATAAACCCGAATTCGCATTAAAAATATTATATTTTGAATAGTACTATGACTTTGACCAGTTCAAGAATTAACAAAATAGTTGGTCGTTTTATTTTTAGCAAAAACTTAGTCTCTCATATTTTACTCTCTCTTTTCTTACATTATTCTCTCTTTTACTTTACTATCTATACTTTAATCTTTAATAAATTAAATTTTTAAATCCTAAGATCAAAAGAAATGATCTAACTAGTTTGAGACGAATGGAATATTAATTATTAGAAGACATATATTGTGATGAGGTAGAAGAGAAATGGAGAGAAACGAAAGAATGCAAAAAGGAATAAAAATTAGAAGACATACATTGATCGGGGCTCCTATTCGGCACATAAAATAAAATACTCTTTTTATCTCCTTATCCTCGAAAGGTATCATACACAAGATAGATTCTTGGCCCATTTTTGTAACTGAATAAATTGCAAATTTCATCAAATTTCATTATTAGAATACTACTATATGGCTGTAAATTGTAAAGGGTGTTTTTGTGAATGAGTGGCGGTAGATATACTCTGTTGCAGTGTAGGGAATTTATTCTTGAATTGGGCCCAAAAATGGGTTGGACCAATTTGGAGCTGATTAGGGGCAGGGATCCTAAAAAGTGACAAAATCTAGGAATATTTGTATGATGAATGAGTGAAGGGCTTTCCTCCAAATCGAATCATGTCATCAAAAATCAACACCCAAAACCAACTTTATTTTTTGAATTTTTCGTCATCTCGAATTTTTTTTGAGATATTTACCATTTTCCCAGTTGTAAGGAGGACCACTGCATATCAACCTTAATGTAGAGTGAGAGGGATACTGATTACTGACTAATTTTTTGAAACATATTTCTTAACATATACTACAATTAATCGAATACCCAATGAATTTTGTATCATTATTTAAGTAGTTATGGTATAATGGTATGGATTATGGAATATTGTATCTCACCAATTAATCAAAAACCCAATGAATTTGGGCTGCTCCATTTGGAATTTCTGCCGTCTAACATACACTCAATACTTTTTCTTTTACTTTTATAATTATTTTCTGAAAGTCCACACTCGATATCAGAGTTCCAAATAATCAATTTTAAATAAATTTTATGAATTGCAGTCCTATAGAAAAATTATATGCATTCCAACAAAATTGACCATGTTAAAATAATATAGTTGGATGTACAAGATCAATTCAACGGTTGGTTGGTTGGTTGGTTGGTTGGTTGGAACTTGGAAGGTTTGCATATTGAATTAAACGAATAGGGGATGAATGAGTGGATTTTTTTATGAGAAGTCAAATTGTAATTTTATTGAATACTCCTATTTTTTTAATTAAATTAATTAAACATCATTTTCACATGATATGATTTAAATTTTAAATCATTAGATTTAATAAATTTTATTGCTGTCAACAGACAAACACATACATTATACACACAATTTTACTAATGGCAAAAAAAATACACGTATCAACGTTATTTGGATTTTGTACCCAAATATGATGATTGACAGCTAAATACTGTGTTGTTATAAAGCGAGTGTTTTCTTTTAATTTCTATTTTCTTCTGAATAGGTTCTTGTCAAATTAATTTTGTTTGGCTTTTAATGACCCAAACAATCAGATGTGAATTATTCATCAAAAACGAGGGCATCTGAAAGAGTAGGACCGTGATGCTGCCACGTAGAATATCTGAAAGATTTCATTAGTGAAAAATGCATGCATCATTTGTCTTTATTCATGTTATTAATAATCAAAATCCAAATAAAAACCATAACGATTTATAATTACTACTCAGCAAAATATGATAAATTTCAATTTATCTAATGTAGGAGACCCATTAAAAAAATCTCTATGCTTTATTTCAGAATATATGTATCCAACCATATAAGTATACTATATATTTTTCAAACAAAATACTCAACTTTTAAAATAACGATCTAGTGATATAGAGCACAATAAATATAAACAACTATATTAAAGTAAGGAAAACAATATAACAACAAAGCATCAATATATCTAAAATAAAAAAGGAATAGTAAAAGTGGGATGAGATGTGTTATTTTTTACTAAAAAATAAAATGATTCGACTACGTAGGGACGGATAGAATCACTCGATATTCTTCGTATCTCAACACCCCAACTCCCAAACTACATGATTGGAGGTATACTATCCGCAAGAGTAGCTCACATCATCTTTAAAGAGGTGATTGGGTACAAGGTCTCAGGTTCGAATCTCAATAGCTACAGGGAGGGAGTTTCACCTATGCAGAGGCTCCCTAGTGGTCACTGATTACACGACCGCTTTGTTAGAGTGCCCACTATGGGACGCCCGCGGCTATAGCCGCGGGTTGGGGCGGTAGGCGGGCGAATTATAGTGGGGGAGTTGTCCACCCCGGGGGCAGACGGGCGGACGTGGGCGGGGTGGGCGAACGGGCGATCGCCGGCAGCGGGGCGAGGACGCAGCGGGGGGGACATAGCCGCGCCTATAGGCGCGGCGACTATAGTGTGATTATCCGCCGCGGCTATTGCGGCGTGATTTTAATTTTTTTTTATTTTTTTCCTCTATAAATACCACTCCCCACCACCTATTTTTCACCATTTTCACAAAATCCATCCACTCACTATCTACACAACCACTCTCTAAAAAATGCACCGAGGAGACGACGAATCACCCGACTCTTGGGAATCGGGATATGGCAGCAATCCATCAAACCCCTCGGGCTATCCTTCGCAGCCATCGGGTTTTAGCGGATATGCTTCTCAGCCGTCGGGCTTTGGCGGATATGCGCCTCCGTCCCAGCCTTGGACTTGGAATCAATCTCCCCCACTGTGGGCATCGAGTCCACCCCTTCCTCTATCTCAGTCGTGGAGGTCTTCTCCAACTCCGCCACCTTTACAGCGGAATCTGAGTCGTTCCGCATTCGGAGATTACAGACCCAACCTAGACACGCTTCACCAGCCGCGTCCGGGTTCCCCTTTCCAAGCCAGCCAATCTCCGTTCACCGAGGCAGATCAAGACGCGTTTGATACTATGATGGGTCTGCTCAGTTCTGGCATCCCAGATACGCCGGCAGCACGGGTGGAAACGCCCGTTCCGACCCGAGGAGGTAGCGGCAGTCGGGGCGGAGGCGGAGGAGGCAGTCGTGGCACCGGCCACGTCGGTGGGCGCACGGGCAGCGGGGCCGGCATTCTGAGTGGCGAGGGCAGTGGCACTGGCGGTAGCGGTGGCTCTGGTTTTGGGTCCAACCGGGGCAAGCCATACACCAAAGACGAGAGCATTGCCGTGGCGAAGGCTTGGGATGCTATCACTTCAGATCCCGTGGTGGGCACAGATCAGGCCGAGGGGAGCTTTTGGATGCGCGTCATGTTTGCATACAAGGAGTTCAAACCCGCCGGCGCCGAGAGGCGCGACCTAGAACAGCTCCGGAAAAAGTGGGGTAGAATTCTCCATGCGACCAAGCGGTTCGCGTCCATATACGAGAACAACCTTCGCCACGCTGAGAGTGGCCGCAGCGCAGCAGATGTTAAGAACCTGTCTGAGGGCCAATACCACACGGAGGGCTGGCCGAAGTTCACCTTGTGGGAAGAGTATCTTGTCCTCGCGGATTGTCCGAAATTCAGGTCGATCGTGGCGAACGAGGTGGGAACAGCTCCTGGGCCAAAGCGCACACGGCACAACCTTGCCGGCGACTACAGCAGTGGAAGCGGCTCGCACGAGTTCGAGCAGCCCGACGAGCAAGTCGAAGAGCCAGCCGATACTCACACTAGGCGAGGACGGCCCATGGGACAACATGCCTCTATCCGCAGCGCCAGAGGGGGTAGAAGTGGCTCCCGCCTATCGGCGGGCGCGTCCGGATCGCGCATCCACCAATCCGCCCCAATCCCACAGCCCACGGTGCAACCCCACGAGGTTTTGTTCAATACCATAGACGTGCAGTTGATGCAACAACTGCAAGACGTATGTCATTGTTGTTATAATCCATATTCTACCAAATTGAGAGAGTGTCTCAATATAGATATTTTCATTTCACTTTTTAAATGTGTTCAACTTTTAATATACATGTTTTGTTTGGATGCATGTATCATAATCATACATTACATTAGACCTTTGGAAGATTATGTGAGTAATACAAATATTTTGAAAAAATAACAAGCCAAAATATTTGAAATGCATCAGAATGAAAAACATATCATTTTTAATGGACCTGTATATTTTTGTATATTAACATAATGCTACATTTTAAGTTACCATTCTGAATTTTTATATCTTTCCATGTTAACATAAGATGTGCATTTACGTATAATTTAATTGTAATAAACTTATTTTATTTATTTTAGTTGTATTTTGGCAGGGTTCTAAAGATGTGAAGGGGCACGTGAGTTATCATTTGCCGTAAAATAAGAAAGAATGTATGATGATTATTATTACTCAGCAAACGATTTCATAATGGGGGTCTAAAATTAAACTTCAAAAAAAATTACATAAATTAAATTATAAGGTTCAAAATGTAAAAGTCAAATGCAATCACATCATAACATTTGTCTTCTATTCTTCATCTTCTGAAACCGCTGCATAATAGTTTCATTGGTAACTTTAACAAACACATCATTTTCGATGTAAGGAACTAAGCAATCATTCAATAGTTGGTCTCCCATGCTATTACGTAGAGAAGTCTTGATGATCTTCATTGCTGAAAAGGCTCTTTCTACTGATGCAGTGACAACTGGTAAGATCAATGACAACTTAACTAATGAATAAACCATTGGAAAAACTTCATGTTTCCTTGTAGAAACCATCTTTTGAGCAAAATCACTGATTCCTGATATTTGTGAAAACTTTTCATCTATGCGCACATCGAAAATAAAGTTCTCAAGTTGACTTTTAAGCTCCGACAAAGCAACTTCAGAAAATTCAGAAGGATAATACCGTGCAAGACGAAGCAGCTTCTCCAAATCAAATGCAGAAAATAAATCCCTAGGATCAAAACATGACATGCATAAAACTAAGTCTGTGTTGACTTCATCAAAACGTTGATTCAACTCTTGAGCTTGCAAGTCAATAACAGAACAAAAGAGCTTAACTCGATAATAGTGGAGATTCTTCATTTTCTCAGCTCTACGTCTTCCTTTTTTTCGAGCTACAAACTCATCTTCTATGTCAAGCACATCCAGTTCATATTTGCTACAAAACTTAGAAACATCAGCAAGCAATACATCCCAATCTTTTTCCCTCATTATTTGCAGACGTGATTTTGCTACCTTGACAAGATTCATCGCATTAACAATGTCTTGATCTTTCTTTTGTAGCACTTGGGAGAGTTCATGTGTGATTCCCAAGATTTGCTTCATAAGATGTAACACAAAGACAAACTCAAAACTATTTATAATTTCTAGCACATCATCAGCTTCAGCCCTTATTGAATCGTCATGACCATTCTCCCCAACCTATGTAGAAAAATTAATTGAATTATATTTGAGTTTTGAATATACCTAGTTCTAGTTTACCAGATTTCAGACTTGGAACGGCAGAATGAATACGATAAATTCAGACTTGGATTGGAACGGCAGAATGAATACGCTAAATTAAGAGGCACGATTCATATATATTTTGCTGAAACCTATCTCTAATATTATATTTATTATAAATTATAATTATTGTGAAATTACTAAAATACCCCTAAGTTTTTTAAGAATTAGTGAGGGGACCATGGGCCCCCCTGGCCCCACCCTCCCTCCGCCCCTGGCAGAAAGCATGCTAATTTTTAATTGTAATTGTAGGGATCAGATCATTCGGGATTCACTAATTACCGGGACCTCTTTGATTACACCGTGTGTCGGAGATGGTCAGTCCCCCAAGAACACAGACCATAATACAATCAAACAATGATCTACACTATACTACTTAACAGTAATACAAGTTACAGAAACCCTAGCTCTGGTTAAAGTCCTTGACCGGACTTGGCTCCAAGCAGCTATAGTTAATCTCGTACCTGCACACTCAAATAGAAGTATTAGTATTACCAGAAATCAGATCCTAAAGGATCTGAACAAGAAACTAGAAAGTAACAAGTTAGAAACAATTGATATTGGCTCAGGTTGCACACGCAACTTCACAGTGCCAAAGACCTCCACTGTCTTCACCAACGAGTCACAAGAGAGCACCGTGAGACAAACAAGATCCCAAACCCTAGGGATCACCGATTGCTACGTTGCAAAAGCTGTCTACAACACGAACCAACCACGACACTCCTCAACCTCTACCAAACCACCAAGAACATCACAAATCAAATGAGAATGAGAAAGGTCAAAGGACCTTATCTCACAAAACAAACACATCCACAGATCCAACGGTTCAGGAGCTCGATCCTCGTGGAGTTGCCACGCGGCAGCAATCGGTGACTTCCAAGTAAGTAACAAGCCTTATTCCTTTTGGACCAACTTAACCAAGGATCCGGGCTCAGAATTAATTCAGCCCAACTAATTAATTCCTCCAGCCCAATACCAATAGGGGTCCATTTATCTCACAGTAATATTCACGCTTCTCGAATAATATAGTACTAGTACTACTTCTTTACTTCTATGGTGGATTTGATCGTCTTACTTTTTGATACAAACTTGTACGAATATTCGACATATAAATTACTCTAAATTGTTACTACAAAAATATAAATAAATGGTTACATTACGTACGTGTCAAAAAAATATTTATTACAATAAAAAGGTAGAGTATATACATAAACAAAAATCAAATTCAATAACAAAATTTCCAAACGAAAGGGTTAATTTTAAGAAGACGAATAGTGGATATATATATTTCTAAAGTTGGGACAATCGAATCTTGAAGTTTTCGATCAACAAATTTTCGGTCGATTTGACCACCCTACAAGGTTTCATGTCTTAATTCCTAAATTAAGACTAAACCAATGTCTTTGATGCTTAACCAATTTATTACCACCTATTTTGTTTAAGTTTCACGTCTATCATTGTATAAATAAGACATCTATATATATCAGTAGGGGATGGCTAAAATTCATTCTTAACACTATATAATTAATCTCTTCAGTTTGGATTTGTTATTGCATTATTGGGCTGCTTAAATTGCATAAAATCGGCCACTTCAGAGTACTCATCTAGACCAATTCTCAAAATATCATTTTCCCTTCATCCCACTTTAGCAGTCCCATTAATTTTTTTTGCACTTGTTTTATAAAAATGATAATAAATAATTCAAGTGGAGAAATTGTAAAATAAGAGAGACAATTATGTAGAGAAGAGTGAATTGATGAAACCGGATCTCTTTATGGTGAATTGATGACTTGTATAGTCGCCGAATAAATATTCCAGAATAATATACTATTATTTATAATATAATTATAGAGAAACAAAATAAAAATAATTTTCTTCATCAATCTTATATATTCTTAATCCACCTTACTTAATTTTAATCCGATTAACTCGTACTCAACTAATCTAATATACTATTTATAATATATTTATAAATAATTATAGAGAAACAAAATAAAACTAATTTTCTTCACCCTTCCAGTCTCCGAACTCTAATAAAACCAAGAAATGAATTCTGTCCAGAAATGGAATACTATGGCCCACATATTTAAATCCGGCACCTTTATTTAGTTAGCTAGTTTTGAGATGAAAACAGTATCCACTTTTGGGGTTTTTGAACTAATTTTCAAAGTGGAGGGATGGAATTAGGCCCTTAAAAAATTAACCAAAATTCAGCATGGGTAAGAGGAGACTTTGAAATTTTAATATCGATTTTTGGTTGAGTTTTCAATGCAGATAACAACTCTTAGCCTTTTTCAAAGAAATGAATTTGCATCAAAGTTTAGTCTTCCCAGAATTAATTCGAAGACATCAAACAGAAAGAAATGAACAGATTCGACCCTATTTCTTTATCATTTCTTCAAAGGTAAACACGCTCTAATAATCTAAATGTGGCTGCCCTACTTGATATCTCTAATTATCACTTTAAAAAAGAATGTAGTAACAAATTTCTGCTTCTGCAATAATGGGAATTTTTCTATTGTTGGACCCAAAAACGGGTAGGACCATTTTGGACTTCATTAATGCAGGGATCCTAAAAAGTGACAAAATTTAGGAATATTTTCTATGATGGCCCAATAATGAGTGAAGAGCTTTTCTTCAAACCGAATCATTCTATTCCATTAAAAATCAACGCTTAATTCGACTTCCCAAAGCCACTTT
The DNA here is from genome assembly GCF_004379255.2 of Salvia splendens. Taxonomy (NCBI): domain Eukaryota; kingdom Viridiplantae; phylum Streptophyta; class Magnoliopsida; order Lamiales; family Lamiaceae; genus Salvia; species Salvia splendens. The sequence continues at coordinate 13,362,618 of NC_056041.1, forward strand.
ATTTTATGAATTGTTCGTCATCTCCAATTTTTTTTTCTTTTTTTTTTAGATTTAACCCTTAAATGCAAGACTGCATCTCATTTATTAGATGAAAATATGAAAAATCGAGATTCAAGAAAATGTTTTTTATAATTTTATCGTAACATTATATGAGTAAAATTGTTTATATTATATTAACCCAATCTTTACAGGTTGTTGATCGGATCGCTGTTATTTCACTATTACTAATTAGAAAATCCATTTTATAATAGCATTAAATTTATATCATCTTAATATTGAATATATCTAATCAAATGCATGTATTTCAACTTCATATCTCTATATTCCTACGAGATTGGAGGATTCTCTTTGCATGTACATGAAACACCAAATTGCAAAAAGGTATCAAAATTAATTAAAAGAATATCACAAAAAGACTACATATGTTGAAAATATTGTTACACGTATATACACCCTCACCGTGTGGTTCTACTTCAAACACTTCAATTCATTTTCAACTTTTCCCAATTGCAAATTCCCCAACTTGGCCACCCACCTCACCCCCTAAACCTTTGTACTACTACTACTACTACTATATAAGAAGCTTGCATGCAAGCAAATTACCACCATCCCACATTTCAAATCCACATCTATTTTCTTTCTAGATTTTAATTTGAGGCCAAACATTACACCTCTTTAGTGTTTTTTTGGTGATCATATTAATATAATGGCATCCGGTTCACTAAGCGCACACCGGTCCGGTTCATGGACGCAACAAGAGAACAAGCTTTTCGAGAAGGCATTGGCTCGGTTCGACACTGAAACTCCGGACCGGTGGCAGAACGTGGCCCGGGCCGTTGGAGGTGGGAAATCGGCGGAGGAGGTGAAGCGCCACTACGAGATTCTCATAGAGGATCTTTGCCGCATCGATTCCGGCTACGTTCCCATTCCCAAGTATAAGAAAACCTCCAATTGAACAAGATCAATGAAAAGGTATATTACTATTATTTTCAGTCAAATAAAATTAGGATTGCTATTTATTACTATGCTCTTTTACTTTTATGGAAAAATGAATTTAATATACATGTTTCGTCGTTGTGTCATACAAATTATATTTTACATTACACTAATTTCCATTAATCATAATTAGTATATTGTGTGAGGCCATGAGGGTATGTCAGTAATAAAAATGTTTCTATAAAAAACAAACCAAAATATTCGGAATCTACCGGAATGAAAGCATGTCATTTTCAGTGGGACGTGGTATATTTTTATATATTAAAAATATTTTTAGTTACTACTGATTTAATTAAATAGCCTTAACTGCGTTTTTTTGGATCTCCTTACATATAACATAAGATGCATATTTTCGTATGATTTAATTAGAATAATACTAGTAAGTAATAAACTTTTTTTGTTGTATTTTGGCAGGCTACTCAACCTTCTAAAGATGTGACGGGGCTCCTGAGTTATTATAGAGCTTTTGCAGTGAATTAAGAAAGAATGTATTTTAGTAGGATGATTATCATAAATCGCATTTTGAATTGTTGAAGTAATATAAATTGGCAGCAAGCATGCTAATTTTTAATTGTAATTTTCACGCATTTCAAATAATATAGTACGTACGGCTCTACTTATATGATGGATTTGATCGTCTTACTTTTTGATACAAACTTGAACGAATATTATAAGACATGGAGTATAAATTAACTTAAATGTTACTACTACAAAAATATAAATAAATGGTAACATGATTACGTGTCAAAAAAAATATTTTATTAGAATAAAAGGTAGTATATACATTAACAAAAATCAAATTCAATAACAAAATTCCAAACGAAAGGATTAATTTTAAGATGACGAATAGTGGATATATATTTCTAAAGTTGGGACGATCGAATCTTGAATTTTCCGATCAACATATTTATGGTCGATTAGACCACCCTACAAGGTTTCATGTCTTCCTAAATTAACACTAAACCATTAATGTCTTTGATGTTTACTTGCTTAGCCAATTTATTACAACTACCACCTATTTTGTAAGTATAAGTTTCATATCTAACATTAAAATAGGCAGCACAATTGGCAACGGAGGTCAGATCTTGGTGCAATAAGTTTCATATCTAAGACATTTATTTCAAATTTAATTTAATTTAATTGAGAAGAATGGCTTAAAATTCATTCAATTTTCTTCATCTTAAAACCGTACAATCTCTTTAGTTTGGATTTGAGATTGGGCTACTTAAGTTGCATAAAAGTGGCCGCTCCAGAAAAAAAATCAAATATACCATTTCTCAAAACATCTTTTTCGCACTTCTTAGTTTTTTTTTTTGTTTTTTTTTGGCAGAAAATATTAATTTGATTGGAAAACAAAATAGAAAACTTAAATAGAGAATGAAAAAAAAAAAAAAAAAAAAACTTAAATAGAGAATGAAATGGATGGATTTTTCCAACTTCTTAGTTATATCTTATTGGCTGTCAATTTAATTAAATATTTGACAAACTATGCTCTAATCATCATCATCATTACTACTGCTGTATTATTATTATTATTACTATTATTATTATTATTATTATTATTATTATTATTATTATTATTATTATTATTATTATTATTGAGATCCCATATAATCAACATAGAATGGTTAACGCACAAGGAAAAACGTCTCGGATTCGAATCCACCATATATAATCATCATCATCATTATTATTATTATTATTATCACTACTACTATTGTATTATTATTATTATTATTATTATTATTATTATTATTATTATTATTATTATTATTATTATTATTATTATGGAGATCCCATATAATCAACATAGAATGGTTAATGCACAAGGAAAAACGTCTCAGATTCGAATCCACCATATATAATACATATTTGTACATAGGGTCCTGTTAGGTTGAAATTTTTTAGCTTAATTGAGAATTGAGATGCATTTTCAGCCACTTATCCGCAATATTTTCGAAATGTCAACTGCAAATATGTTATGTCAACTCGGGGTATTATCGTCAATATCCTGCACATCAAATGTCAACAACTCATAGTTGACATTATATGTGTATAGTTGACTTGAATTGTATATGTAGTTGACATTATATGTGTGCAGTTGACATGAATTGTATATGTAGTTGATATGGATTATACACATAGTTAACATTATATGTGTATAGTTGACATGAATTATATATATAGTTGACATGGATTGTACACATAGGTGACATTATATGTGTGTAGTTGACATGAATTGCATATGTAGTTGACATTATATGTATAGTTGATATGAATTGTATATGTAGATGACAAAAAAAATTAAGTTTTTTTAAATTAAAAAAATTAAAAATGTATTTATTGACTAAAATGTACCATAAAATTACCATTCTGCCCTTTTCATAATTAATTAATCTAAAAATATTTTCCATGTGGTAAATTCTGGACCACTCATTTAATAAAAATGAATGGCTTATAATGTATCTCAATTAGGCTAAAAAATCTCAATTGATCACAATCCTTTGTACTTATATATTTCAATATTCAATTAGGCTAAAAAATCTCAATTGATCACAATCCTTTGTACTTATATATTTCAATATTTTTGGGCTAGCTAGGTTAGCCCAAAATATAAATATTTAATTAGAGTTATGATTTTAAATTTCTAATCCCATAAAATTCACTCCCATTAATCCGCACCTAATTGATCTTAAAATCTATGTACGGATGATCCAAAATTCGATGGTGTGGCTCGATTGAGATCTTTAATTATATTGAATCACTTTAAAAACGAGTGTAATAAGTTTTAAAATATATTCTGTTGCACTATTGAGAATTTAAATTGGAATTGGGCCAGAAAATGGGTTGGACCAATTTGGAGTGGGAATGGATCCAAAAGATGACAAAATCTTGGAATATTTATATGATAGGCCCAGTAATGTGTGAAGAGCTTTTCTCCAAATCGAATCATGCATAAATATCAACACTTTCGACGTCCAAAAAGCGACTTTAATTTGTGAATTTTTCGTCATCTGGAATTTTGTTTGAGATTTTTTGGAGATTTAAATGTGCCATTATAAATTTCTCAGAATATCATTATATGAACAAATTTACAAATTATATCATTATATTCAACATATATAGTCTTTCAATATTCCTATAAGATTGGAGGATTTCTCTTATCACCAAATTGCAAAAGGGAATAAAAAACAAAAATAATACTACTATATATGTTGAAAATATTGGTACACGTACACACATACCCTACCGTGTGGTTCTACTTCATTCACTTCCAACTTTACAAAATAGCATATTCCCCAACTTGGCCACCCCCTAAACCTCTCTATATAAGAAGCTTGCATGCAAGCAAATTACCACCATTCCACATTTCACTTCCTCTTCTAGTTTTTTCTTTTGAGGCCATACATTTCACTTTTTTAGTGCTCAAATTAATTTAATGGCATCCGGCTCACTAAGCGCACACCGTTCCGGTTCATGGACGCAACAAGAGAACAAGCTATTTGAGAAGGCATTGGCCCGGTTTGACACCGAAACTCCCAACCGGTGGCAAAACGTGGCCCGGGCCGTGGGAGGCGGGAAATCGGCGGAGGAGGTGAAGCGCCACTACGAGATTCTCATAGAGGATCTCTGCCGCATCGATTCCGGCTGCGTTCCCATTCCCAAGTATAAGAAAACCTCCAATTCAACAAGATAAAAGGTACTACTACTATTTTATATCTATATTACTATATATACGTACTATATTTCATTGTTTTGTTAATTGTTATATACTCCCTCCGTCCCGGATAATTTGTCCCATTTTTTCATTTCGGTCTGTCCCACATAATTTATCTCATTTCACTTTTACCATTTTTGATAGTGGATCTCATATTCCACTGACATTCCTACTCACATTTTACTATAAAACTAATATATAAAAGTATGACCCGCATTCCACTAACTTTTTCAACTCACTTTTTATTATATTTCTTAAAATCCGTGTCCGGTCAAAGTGAGACGAATTATCCGGGACGGAGGGAGTATATTCTATCAAAAAAGTGAGAGAGAGAGAGAGAGAATCAATCTTAGATATTATCTTTCTGCTTTTTATATGCGTCCAATTTATAATATACACATGTTTTCTTATAGATACATTATACATGCATCTGTCACAATTAGACATTACCTTTAGAAGATTATGCGAGTAGCTAGTACAATTATTTCCAAATAAACTCCAAATATTCCAAATGTCAATCTCAATGGGACCGACTTATATTGCCTTAACTGCATTTATTGCTCTCGTTACATATACATTAAAATGAGATATGCATTTACTTAAGGTTTTATTGTAATAACTTATATTTATTTATTTTTGTTGTATTGTGGCAGGCTTCTAAAGATGAGAATGGGCACGTGAGTTATTATATAGTACTACATATTTGCGGTGAATTAAGAAAGAATATTGTAGGATGATTATTAACGCAGAAATCGCGTTTTTTTCTTTAGTAATATAAATTGGCACCAAGCTTGCTAATTTTTAATTGTAATTTTTCCGCATCTCAAATAATATATAGCACGTCTCTACTTTACTTATATGGTGGATTTTGTCGCGTTTCTTTTTATACAAAGCTTACACGAATATTCGATATATCAATTACTCTAAATTTGTTAGTATATAAATGGTAGCCTTACTTGTCAAAAAATTGTACTCCCTCCATTCTGCAGTATAAAAAACATTTCTTTTCATTATAGAGATTAAAAAATACTATATACATAGTATATTAAATATGGACAATAAAGTAAGAGAGATGAAAAAGTAGAGATGACAAAATAAGGGTGAGAAAATGTGTTAATATTTTAACTAAAAGAGGAAATGACGCAATTACCATGGAACGTCTCAAAATGAAAAAATGACTCAACTTATAGAACGTCTCAAAAATAAACAACTGACTCAACTACCATAATACGGAGGGTAACTAGTAATATTACGTGTCAAAAATTGAAAAATAATTACTAAATTCAGTTGTCAATTAACTAGTTTTGACTATTTTAATAAGATGGAGTACTTTATAACTCTCCTCTAAATAAATACGCTATATACTTTTAATTATCGAAATCCCTGTTACGTTTGCATAGCATAAAAATTTTTTTATTACAGTAAAGATATGCATAAACAAAATCAAATTCAATAACCAAAAATCCAGACGAAAGGTCTAGTCTCGATAAACAAATTATTGGTCGATTAGACCACCCTAGCACTTTATTCGCATTTTGTTAGTATAAAATTTATTATAGAAGACTATATAAAAAATATAAAAATAGGATTTATGTTTCACTAAACTTTTTAACTCTTTTTTTATTATTCACTCCGTTCTGACTAAGATGACATATTTTAATCAACACAAAATTTTAGGAGTTGTTGAATAATGTGTTTAATTGGAGAAAGAAAGAGTGAGTGGAAGTATTAAATGGAGAGAGAAAGAGAGTAAAATATTTAATTGGAAAGAGAAAAAAGTGGCTGCAATAATTAATTGGAGAGATAAAGTTACAAAAAATAGAAATATATCATCTTGGACCAGACAAACTAAAAAAAGAAAATGTGTCGTCTTAATTGGGATGAAGTGAATACTATATTTCTTGAAACATATGTCTCTTAGTTGGATATCTCAAAATAGCAAATTGTGATAGTACTGTATTATTTTGTGGACGGATGAAGTATCTCATATTTGCTGGCAATTTTATTAAATCTTTGACCAATAAGTTATAAAGATGTTTATTATAATAATAAATTATTATTATTATTATTATTATTATTTAATAAAAGAAAATCCCGTGTGATTTTTGAGCTCGTGCTTTATTTGTTTGAAGAGATAATACGATCAAGTAGTTGGCCTAGTTTTTATGAAACAAATAAATCAAATGAAATTGAATCTCTTTTTTCGGAACTAGAAATCAATATAGGAAGAAAATGTAATCTCTTTAGTGAAAAAAAATACTGGTACGTACATTAAAATTCCCAAAAAATACCATATTTAAATTAATTCACAGATGGTGATTGTATAGTGGCGTGTGGAATAAATATTCTAAAATAAGTATATTATATTATGCTCCCTCCGCCTTCGAAAAATAAATAAACTTATAAATGACACACGTTTTAATTTGCAATTGATAAAATAAGATAGATGGAAAAAAATAGTGGATTGTGGGATCCACATCATTAATAGTGGTATGGTGTGTAATTAGTTAAAAAGTTTCTATATTTAAACTTGGTCTAATTTTGTGGAATGATTCAAATTAGTAAAACTAGTTTTTTTTTTAAGTGTGAGTATAAAAACAAAATAAAACTAATTTTCCAACGAAAATATATTCTCTTGCGGGAATATTTCTTTAATTGGACCAATTTGCAGTGGGTATGGAGCTGATTAGGGTCAGGGATCCTAAAAGGTAATAAAATCTAGGAATATTTATAGGATGGCCCAATAATGAGTGAAGAGCTTTCCTCCAAATCGAATCATGTCATCAAATATCAACCCTATCGACATCCAAAAACAACTTTTACTTTTTGAATTTTTCGTCATCTCGAATTTTGTTTGAGATTTACCCACCCCTTTAATGCAACAGAGCGCATCTCATTTATTAGATGAAAATATGAAAGATCAAGATTCAATAAAAATGTACTTATAATTTCATGGGAACATTATTATGTGAGTGAAATTATCTAACTTAAAGTAACTATTATTAACCCATGATATTTAAAGGTTGTAGATAGCTGTTATTTTCATTATTATTAATTCAAAAATACATTCTACCATAATATTAAATTTATATAATTGAAATATATTTCATCAAATGCAATTAGATTAGCTTCACTATAATTATGAGTGATTGACGGATATAGTTTGCACTATTACAGAATTTAAAAATATAGGGAGTAATAATTTAACGTAACATTAAATTTATAATGTCATAGCATTGAATCTACTATATTATAATGACAATTGAAGAGATACTTATATTTCCCATGTGAATGCATGCAATTAGTAGCATTCCGTTGCAATACTCATAAAATTGTCTTTGATTTGCTATATAATATGTGAAAAATAATTTTACTTAAAAGAGATGTTTGATAACTGTCTTTTAAAATGACAGATGTCATTACAAATTTGAAATCAATTATTATACTTATCATTTATACTGAACAAATTATTTGGAAGTGAAGAATTATAATTTAATTTTGTAGTTGTATACCGAACGAACATTAATTTAATTTTGGAGCATGTATAATTAATAATACGATGGAATATGGTATTTATAGTTAATGGAGTATTTAAATGAGCATGGAGTTAGGACCACCAATTGTGCGAACAACTAATGAATTTGGGGTGCACCCTTTTGGAATTTCTGATGCCCAGCTACTTCTACTAGGGACAAACCCCACCCCTTTTCTATTAATTTCTTTTTTCCTCTAAATAATTTCTTGTGGAATTAATTTTGTTTGGCTTATAGAGACAAACACTAAAAAACAACAAAAAAAACTTAGCCTGAGAAGAGATGTGAGTTGTGCATCAAAATCGAGGAAATATGAAATAGTAGGGCAGTGCATGGTTGCAGGCAGCTGGTATAAGATTCGAAGGATTTCATTACCAAAAAATACATGCATCACTTGTCTTTACTCACTATTAACCACAGTCCAAATCCAAAAACCAAAAAATAAAAAAGTAAAAAGATTGAAATATATACCATTTTAAATTATTAATTACTACTGGAGTCACTGGGCGGTCAAAACATAATTAATATGACAAACTAAATTTCATTTTGTTTTCATTTGACTGAATCTTTGTTCATTTTATCCTAGATTTATTATTCAACTACTCCCCTCATTATTATATTTTGCCAAAATAAATACTAATTGTTTCCTTTCCCTCAAGTCAAATTTAAACACCGTCCAATTGTGGTTGCATATTTGTTTAGGGTTTGATTAATCATATGGAGTACTACTAAAATACTAGCAACTAAACAACAAATATATTGAAGCTTTTTTCTCTACATTAAAATAGGAAAATTTGGAAGCGAGTCGAAAGATGGATTCAAACAATATATGTATCAGTCTGATCTTGACTTATATATAATTGCAATTTATCCTCATTGATAATTACAAATGCCTCAATTTCTCAAATTTATCTGCTAAAAGTTGATACCCGTGTTTAGTTCATCTCCACAATATTAACCTTAGATTCCCAACAAAAAAGAATCAACATGCGTAGTCACGTACACAAACTCCCTCCGTGCCCCCATTATATGTCCCAGTTTTCCATTTTGATTTGTCCCATATTAATTGTCCCTCTTTATTTTTACTATTTTTAGTAGTAGACCTCATATTTCACTAACTCATTTATACTCACATTTTATTATAAATCTAATAGTACTAAAAAAAAGATCCACATCTCACTTACTTTTTCAACCCACTTTCTATAACATTACTTAAAACTCGGGTCGAGTAAAAATGAGACTATATTGAGGGATGGAGGGAGTAATTAAAAACTCACAAACTCAACTAATTAATCTAACAAATTATGACTCTATCATTCTTCACATCTCTATATTCCTACAAGATTGGAGCTGGATTCTCTTTGCATGTACATGAACACCAAATTGCAAAAGGGAATCAAAATTAATTAAAAAGAATATAACTAGTAGAAAAAAACTATGTTGAAAATATTGTTACACGTACACACAAACACAACCGTGTGGCTATACTTGAAACGACTAATTTATTTTTCCACTTTTTCCTATTGCATATTCGCCAACTTGGCCATCCCTCACCCTCACCCCCCCCCCCCCCTAAACCTCTATATAAAAGAACTTGCATGCAAGCAAATTACCACCATCCCACATTTCTTCTATTTCCAAATTAAACATTACAATTTTATAAAATGGCATCCGGTTCCCTAAGCTCACACCGGTCCGGTTCATGGACGCAGCAAGAGAACAAGCTTTTCGAGAAGGCGCTGGCCCGCTTCGACACTGAAACTCCTGACCGGTGGCAGAATGTGGCACGGGCCGTGGGAGGCGGGAAATCGGCGGAGGAGGTGAAGCGCCACTATGAGATTCTGATAGAGGACCTCTGCCGCATTGAATCCGGCTACGTCCCCATTCCCAAATATAAGAAAACCTCTAGATAAAAAGGTATACTACTTTTTCATTTAAATAAAAATAGGATTGCTGAATACATTCATTTACAATGTTTATGATTTTTATCCTGGTCCTGGGCCGGATCTTTTGGGATGTCTGCTTATTACTTTCTTTACATGCGGTGCACAATCGGTATAATTTATATTCTATCAAAAGTGAAAGACAAATTCAATCTAATTAGATATTTTCTTTCCGCTTTTTTAAGGATAATGTTTTTTATGGACAGAGAGAAGAGTAACAATGCAAACTCAATTTTTGAATGTTCGTATGATTTTATTATTTATATACACGTAAGTGCATTTTTGATCTCGTTATATATAAGTAATGTTTATTTATTTTTGTTGTTTTTTGGCAGGCTAGGCTTCTAAAGATGTGAATGGGCTCGTGAGTTATTATTCATAAGCTTTTGCGGTGAATTAAGAAAGAATGTAGAATGATTATTAACGCAGAAATCTCGTCTGTTTTGTTTAAGTGATTATTAGCACCAAGCAAGCATGCTAGTAATTTTTAATTGTAATTTTCACGCTTTGCAAATAATATTGTCTCGTCTGTTTTGTTTAAGTAATTATTAGCACCAAGCAAGCATGCTAGTAATTTTTTATTGTAATTTCCACGCTTTTCAAATAATATTGTACGGCTCTACTTATATGGTGGTTTGGTCGTCTCACTTTTTGATATAATAAAGTGTACGAATATTCCAAAGTATAAATTGTCATATCTAACGTTACACCATCCGCATCCATGCTCTTGCCAAGAGAATAGACGTGGGCTCTGATCCACTTTTATTTATTTTTAATTTCATGCTCTTGCGTAAAAGCACAACATCCACATTCATGCTCTTCTACAAAAGCATGCTCTTATACTATTCAAAGGTCTCACCATTCTATTATTCAATTTAAATACTTCAATTACTAAAAACATTTCCACAATATTAAAATGCATTAAAAATACTCGAAATACTATTACAAATTACTAAAAAATTACATAATTAAAATCCTAAAAATTACATAATTAAATTCGTAAAATTTTTTTTAAAAAACCCACTACTTGTAGCCGAATTTCGCCCAAATGTGTTTGATTAGGTCTTCTTGTAGTTCGATATGGGCTTTGGTATCGCGCATTGTCAATCTTCTTTACTCAAATGTGTGTATTTATAGATGCTTTTGAGATAATTAAATAAAATAAAATTTTAAAAAACGGTAGAAAACGGCTATATTTTTTGGAATCTGAAAGTATTTTTTATTTAATTTTTCGGATTATTTCGATTTAAAAAAATAAATATAGAAATTGCCAACGGCAATGCCGTTGGCCAATCAGGGCGCGCCACATCAGCCTGCTCTTCGGCATGGCGCTGCTCATCGGCAAGAGCACATCCGTGCCGTCGGCAAAAGCACAACGACGAGCATGTTGCTCACCGCGCCGACGACACGGCGGGGGTGCTCTTTTGTGTCAAAATACATGTGCTAGACTTCAATTGGGGATCTATTCTATAGATTTTATCGGACATTGTCAATAAAAAATTAAATAAATATTACCAAAAGTAATATTTGCAATATTTTAACAACATACATAGAAATAGGCTGGACAGATAAAGAAATAGGGAAAGAAAACACAACAAAGAGATTAAAGAGCATTTTTGTAGTAAGTTACTCCCTCCGTCCATGATTAAATGTCTCATATTTAACCGGCACGGATTTTAAGAAATTGTTTGACTTTATATAGTAAAGTGTGTTATAAAGTTAGTGGGATGTATATTGATTTTATAATAAAATGTGAGTGAAATGAGTTAGTAGAATGTAAGATCCACTTACCAAATATAGTAAAATTGAAAAGGGACATTTATTAGCAGACGGATAAAAAATGAAAAATAACACATTTAATGGCAGACGAAGGGAGTATAATTTAAGCAGAGTGAGTCCGAACTGAAAATTTGATCTCTTTTGGATGTAAGATGCATATTTGCACTATATACTTTATGAAAATAAACTGAATCGGAGATCTTTAGATTAAGGTATTAATTCATATGATACTACTATTTCTTTACCTTTTTACTCCTTCCAACTATAAGGATAAATTTGACTATTTATGATTATTCTCATTTTTCCCTCTCTTCTCCTATTACTCTCTTATTCTCTCATTTTTCTCTCTTAACACGTGTTCTAAAATAAAATAATCTTAAACTTCCTTTCAGAATAATCTCTTTATAGTCAGTATTAGAAATAAATCTTTATGCATATTTTATATATTTTGAGTTCTATACGTAATGTTAGATATAGAAATATAGGGGTGCGTTAGGTGACATCAGTCTTAAGGTGACATCAGTCTTAAAGTGACAACTTGACAATAACGTAACATGCAATTTGACACCAAGTAAAAAAATATCATAAATGAATTAATAATTATCCAAATATATATGGTGCAATTTATTTTCATGAAAAGTCACAAATAAACATGATACATTCAACAAAGATCAAATTTGATTTACACTCTTTTAAGTAAATTAAGTCCGCGAATAAGTACATATAGTCTAATTAAGTAAATTAGACTATATACCCTAGAAAATGCATCTAGATATGTACATATTTCTAAGGCTTAAAATTTCATATCTATCGGTAGATAAATAAATCATTTACGCATCTTTTAAATTAAATGGAATTAAGTAGTGTGGGTAAAACTTCAACAATTTTCTTATTTATAAATAGATTGATACTGGGCCACATAAACATAAAATGGGCCGTATCAGAAAAAAAATTATTCAAATCTGGCCGTTTTTGCAAGACAAATTTTCCCACTTCTTACTTACCTATATTTGTATTGGCTGTCAATTTTATTTTATCTTTGACAAAATAAGCTGCAAATATGATAATAATAATAATAATAATAATTATTATTATTATTATTAAAATGATCAAGCAAAGTAACTTGCAACTTTCAAGCAAGTAATTAGATAATACTATTATTAAATCGTAAAATGGAAAATCCCATATAACTTTTGAGCTCATGATTTATTTTTATTTTGTTTTAAGAGACAATACGATAGAGCAGGCCTATTCGTCATGAAACAAATAAATAATGTACCTGTTCCAAAAAAATTTGAATATACATATGGTGAATTAATGAATTGTATAGTCGTGGATTTATGTTCTATTGTAGTAATATAATCATTAAGTTGTGTATTTCTTTTTGAGTTGTTTTATTCCAGTGAATTCATTTAATACTACTACTTTTTAGCAAAATTCAACATACTTAATCTCTTTAGTATACATAAGTCTACTATACTTTATATACATTGAACAGGATTGGTTATAATACTAAATTATAGATTACATTAGTTTATTAAAATATTTTTAATAGCGAATTATATAAGTTTTAATACAAAACCTGATAAAGTAAGATCTAGAAATCAAGATAAAGACAGAAATAAAAATTAGCTAAAGTATTATTAGTAAAAAGTCTAGAACACATTTTATTAGGATAAAAAATTATCATAGTATTAATTAATTTTAATGGTCGAACCAAAATAAATAAACAAAATTATTTTTCATATATATATTGAGGTATAAATTATGACTAGAGCTGGGCCTTAATTCCATTGAGTTTGGTAATTGTACTCTCCAGCCTCCCTTACACTTTACAAGTAGGCCACCATCCAAAAGTAGTAAACAACATCACTATTCTTTTTGGTTGACAGATCCATTTGGATACACTGAATGTTACATAATTACTAGAAATTTGAATTCTAGGTTATCCACAACATTGTCACTATACTGTCCTTTAATCGTCCCTTAAATTACTATTCACGGGTTTCACTATACTTTTTACACCATCTCTTAACTAAGGGACGGAACCTGCAACCCTCCGTCCTTTAAACCGTCCCTTAAATTACTATTCATTCAATTTCATTTTTTATTTTTATTTCCAACCAAATTCAATTAAAAAAACACACTTCATTAAAAATAAAATAAAATTACAACATAAAAAAAATACAACTTAAAATTCAAAAAAATAAAAAAAAGACATAATTAAAATCCTAAAAAATAAAAATGACATAATTTAAAATACAATTTTATAGAAAATAAATAAAAACTATTCCGCCGGCGAATCATCCCCCGGATGAGGCGGTTGAGGTGCACCGAAGCCTTGAGGAGGTGGAATGCCAAGTTGTGCCGCCATAAACGTAACTCCGTTAAGCCAGGCTTGGTATTGGGTGGGCGTAAAGCGGGAAGTATCCGCCATTGTGGCGGTCATATACATGGACATAAGGGAGTTCGAGGGTCCCCCCTGAGCCAGAGCCCGAACCCGCCTGGCTTGATTCGGCTCGGCCCCTCCTCCCTCTAGCCGCCTTCGCCGCATTTCTCCCTTGCGGCCGACGTCGCCCACGGGAGGACCCCCCGGCATCGTCTGTCGGGGTCTCCTCCTCCTGCGAGGCAAGCTCTTGTGGTCCGCTGCCCGAACCGCCCTCACCAGACGAGTATTGGCCACTCGCCGTGTGCTTCGTGCGCTTCGAGGTCGAGCTCGAGCTGGACCGCATACCGCCGGCCCACCTTTCCTCGTTCTTGACGACCTCCCAAACATCGGCATATTTGAATTGTTTGCCGGTGTCTTCGAAGTAGTCCCGTGGCTCCGCTTTGGTACTGAGCCGCTTCATGCTTGTAGATGGCGCAGAATCGTTTGACCTCTCTGTCGACTCGGTCAAAGTGAGCGCGGAGCATCTTATATGTGCGGCAGCGGGTCTTTTTCGGCTTAATCTCGTGGTAGGCCTCAGTGACCTTTTCCTAGAAGCACTTCCGGGGTTGTTGATTCCCGACGATGAGATCGTACAAGATGCTGATCCAGGCGTTGTACACCGCCAGCGTTTCTTTGGGGCCGTACGGATGCCAGCCTAGATCCTCCGCCTCCGCCCTGGAATTTCCCTCGCCTCGGCCTCCTCCCCCGCCTCGGCCTTCTTCCGGAGTGGGTTGAACCGGATAATCCTCCCGAATCTGGGAGTATAAATTGGGTGGTTGGTACCGCGGGACGGAGGGACGAGTGTATGCATCCACATCAAAATTGGGTGGTTGGTACCCCCGGCGTCGACGAACCGGCACCACCCAATGTGTTGTACATGTTCCCCCAGTCGTCGAACGCGTTGAGATCCCACGAGCCGGAGCTGCCACCGCCAGAGTTTCCTTCGCCGGATATTTTGTGATGAGATGTTAGATGAAAATTGGAGAGGAAATATAGATGATTTGAGAAGAATAGATGTGTAGTTGTGTGAAATGAGGATGAATTAAGAGTATTTATAGAGTAAAAAATAAAAAAATAAATAAATAAAGGAAAAATGGCTATTAAAGGTAATATTACCGTTTTTCACATTATTATTATTATTATTATTATTATTATTATTATTATTATTATTATTATTTTATTTAATCTGAATTCTAAAAAAAAATAAATTATTTCGTCAGCGTGATGATGCCCACTCGCGGGGCGTCATGCATGGCCTGGGAGCGCGTCACGCCGCCTCGGCGCGTGGCGAGCCGTCCCGCGTTTCGTCACGGCGGAACGGGACTGGTGACGGGCTGGTGACGAGACTAGATGCTGCAACGCGTCCCGCCCCGGTTCTGTCACACAGGAACGGAATACGGGCCACCCGCATAACGAGTTACGGGTGGCCTTAGACTTTTTGCCAATATAACTTTTGTACTCACCATCTTCAACTATTTACACCAAATTAAATTTCATTTTTTAAGTATATGTCACATCAAAAACAATTTCATTTTTTAAGTATACGCCATATCAAAAAGTAGTTCTATTTTACTAAATCTAAACTTTAAGTAAAAAAAAGTAGTTCTACTACAACCATTTTTTAATATATGTCACATCAAATTTTAGTATTGTTCTATAGAAAAACCCAAAAATGGATTTAGGTTTAGTATGTGATTAAAAAAGCTTTTTACACCAAAACTCATTTTTAAATTATAATTGGAGATGGTCTTATACACGATTATCGTGTCAGCATATCATAATTATACTATCAAAGATTGAAGTGAAAAAAAGAAAAAAAAATCATCCTATAAAACAAAATATAATCTGTAAAACATCCAAAAGAGTGAAAAATATTCTACCCATCCGTGAATATACGTCCTACTTCGACTTAGATCATATTTTAAGAAATATAAAAGAAAATAATTATAATAAATTAGTGAAGAATTTACTTCAATAAAAACAAAGAGGTTAAGATAGTTATTTACTCTGTTTATTAAGTAAAAATTTTCATATGAGTATTTGTAATTATGATTTAATTAGAATCATTATAAATTATAGTAATATTTAATTTGATATGTAATTTGTGGAAAACAATTCATATTGAGTTTGGGAAATTTTATAAGATAAAAAGTGGGTGTTGATCGTCATTAGAAAAAGAAAGATGTCATTCAAATTTGAAAATATTGTTTATTATTAAAATCAATTCAACGTAATACTCTATCAAATATACATTAATAATATAACGCTAAGAGCATGCGCAGCGGTGGCGTCCGTCGCCACCGCCGTCCGCGCCGCTGGCACGAACGCCATCCGCAGCCGCTGCGCTCGCGCCGCTGGCACGGCGCTGCTCGATGTATCGAGCACGTCCGTGCCAGCAGACGCACACGTGGCGGCACGGGATTGGGCAACAGCGTAGCCGTTGCATTCAAACTTTTTTTTTTAAATCGGTATTTAATTATAAATAATGCTAAAAAATAAAAAATATATATTTTTTCCAAATCCCAAAAATATGGCCGTTTTTTCCCATTTTTTCTGAATTTTTTTGATTTTTTTGATTATTTTTTTTTCCCAAAATCATCTATAAATACACACATTCATCACTCATTTATCACATCAATTCATCTCTCATTCATCTCTCATTCATAATTCTTATACAAACTGTCATTTGTAATATTTATTGTGGTTTTTAAATGAATTTTAATATTATGGAAATGTTATTGTTTAATTGAATTTTAAATTAATTGTGCTCGTCCTTGCGGAAGAGCACAGTTGTGGGTGTTGTGCTCTTGCCAGAGAGCAGGCATGAATAGTACCGCCTGGGCCCACAACCGTGCCGCTGGCAAGAGCACGGTTGTGGATGTTCTAATTGCGGAAAAACGTCATATCTCACGGATTCGTGCTACTATTTCCATAACCGATTTTGCATTAACTATCAAAATCATCCATAGTTATTATCATAATAGGTTGTCACATGGCATTATTCACAACTATCTGATTTCAACATTCTAATGGAGTTTAATATTTGATCTTAATTCCTCATTAAAAATATGAGATCTTATTCCAAATTTATTAGTACTAACTCTCTATCTATATTTATATCATAGAATATTAAAACTATCATGGTTGTCTCTATAATGGGCCCAAATGTCGATTCCCAGCTGGAAAGAGAGAGGTACAGCCCATTTCAAGTTTATCCACAATTCAACTTTATTATGCTTCTCTACTTTTTTTTATGTATTAATTTTCGACTAAAGTTTAGTACAAAATATATTATGAAATATACATAAAAAAAAACGCAAAAATAATTTAAATATAGTCCATGAGTGCTATAAAGTGGCTTCAATTAGTTATTATTTTGATTTGACAACTAACTAGCATTTTATATTGCTACTGAATTTGTAATTATTTTAGGATTCCAGAACGTTCCTATTATACAATTTGCAGAAATAATTCGATTTTGTGTTTGAACGTGTTTGTTTTTAACAATTCATTTCGTTCAATATTAAAAAAGAATTGGGGTTTTATATATAGGAGTTTAATCGGTTTTATATTTTCATTTGATTCGATATTAAAACTCTTAAATAATGTATATATAGTACGTGGGTCTTCTATAAAAATTACTGGAAATATTATTCAACGCTCTACGACATCTTCTAATTAAATACTTATGACTTTTGTAAAACTATTAAATATTTTCAAGAAGTAACTGCTTAACTAACTAAAAGCTAAGTGGAGTACTTATTAATTAATATTGCTATCGATACACACAATACGTTTCTTAGAAGTAAAGATTATTCTATACCATTTTTTCTTAAAAAATATCACAACAGTTCATCTTTTCCGATTTTTCCTCTAAACCTATTAATGACTTAGTACTTCTATAATTAAATATTTTAAAATTATTTAAGTATTATAGTAGTTCTACATCAATTTTGAATGATAATTTCAAATTAGTTCCTTAGTTATTTTATTTTTTATATATGAACAAAATAAGTCATACTCAATCAATTTGTAATATAAATAAAAGTAATATTTTTAGTGAATAGAAAAATAGACTTGTGATGAATCTTTTTATTTGTAATTCACTCGATTTGATTTATTTTTTGTATTTTATCCTTGCAGGAAATTGAATACATGAATAAAGGCAATCATAAAACTATTAAACTATAAGTATTTTATACTACTATCATTCAAGAAAATACAAATATAAAATTATTTTACAGTATTCTATTTGACAAAAACATGCACTCTGTTGAATCTTGGAAATTCCCAAATTTACATAAATGGAACTTCAACACTGAATCCCATGACTCAGAGACCTCTGCTTTCTATTTTTAACATACAACATGGCCGATTTTAATAATTTCAATGCTGTGGAAAAATATTAGGATTCAAAGTATTAGACTAGATTCAATTTGAATTTATACTTTAGATATTTAAATAAACGAATCTCATAATTCAACTCAACTTTAATCTAGAATGACCTAATATTTGACTCTTACACTATGAACTGTTTATTACTAGTTTATACGATCCACTTTGTTTATACTCAATTCATCTAAATCATTATAAGTTTACTGAAATTTTTATACGAGTAAATAAAATTGTTAAGAAAAAAATAAGCACTAAACTTTCCAGTTAATGGGACCATATTTATTTTTATGATAAATTAATGTTTAAGAGTTAGATAAAGATTTAAACAGGATTATATACCAAATAAGTTTATGTAGAACAATTTTGGTATCCCTAAAAATATAGTAACATTTTGTTATTAGCATCCACATTGCACTTAATATTTCAATCTTTAAAACATCTCTTATTTACAAAAAAAAATATCACAATTTTTAATATAATGAGACCCTTGGTAAGTAATCTTATTAAATCAAACTACATCGATATACTAACCATTTTC
Organism: Salvia splendens; assembly: GCF_004379255.2. Classification (NCBI taxonomy): domain Eukaryota; kingdom Viridiplantae; phylum Streptophyta; class Magnoliopsida; order Lamiales; family Lamiaceae; genus Salvia; species Salvia splendens. The sequence goes on from NC_056041.1 coordinate 13,381,948, forward strand.
TTCAAAACAATGTGCCCATTCCGCTTGCGGAAATGGTCTTATATTTTGATAAAACAAAACGGATTTCGTTTTATGTCCTAAGAGCATTAGCAATGGGGCGCCCTAAGGCGCGCCACGTCAGCAGTTTTATCCTCCTACCTCCCCACCTGCAGTGGGGCGCCCTAAGGTGCGCCCTATGGCGCGCCACATTATCATTTTATTGTTTTGTTTAATTAATTTAACTGTTTTCAAATAACAAGTAACGAGTAAATAAAAAACGGTCTAAATAACAAACGGCGAAGTTTTAATAAAAAAAAGTTACATCATTGAACTAATAAAAAAAAACTAAGTCGGACCAATTCCCAACTTCCGACGCAGCTCATCGAGTAACGCCCGGATATATTCGGCTTCGTCGGGGTCGGTCTTGAGGGCCCTGTGCGTCTGCAACATCGTCCTTGCCATCGACGCTGTTGCTAACGACTCAAACGCGGTGGCCGTCTGGGTCAGGAGCTCTACCGGAACTGGAGCTTGGGTTGCAGCGGTCGACGATGAGGTCGCGGTCGCCTTCCCCTTGGCCTTCGCAGCCTTGACGCCGGGAGGACGCCGGAAGGACACTGGTGTGCCGGAACTTCCTTCATCCACGTACGTCCGGTTGAGGTCAACCGGGTGGTTGCCGCTGCCGCTGCTCGTGTAATCACCAGCTTCAGTGGTCTTCGTCCTCTTCGGCGCACCAGTGTGCAGAATTCCACCTTGGAACTTCTGCTTGTCCCTCAAGAGCGCCCAGATGGCCTCGTGCTTGAAGTCGTCGTACATCGACCGGTACGACAACATCGCTTTAGCGCGCACGTCGCTCGCGCTCTCGCCGCTCCCCTGTGACCGCGTGAACTTCTCGAACTCCGCCGCGTACAAGTTCACTTGCTTCTTGACTTGATCCCAGTGCTTGCGGAGTTGCTCACGCTTGCGCTTGTACGCGGTCGGCGGCTTCACCGAATTGTAGAGGTCGCGATGCGTTCCCAGTACGCGATCTGTCGCTGGTTGTTCGCGAATATCGGATCTTCCGATATATCTACCCAACACCGGGCCAAGGTGAGAGTTTCATCGTCGTTGTAGTTCGTACGGCCGGGGGCGTACTCATCGCAATCACCGGGAGGCGGCAACTTCTGCGCCCGCTGCCGGTTCTGCTTCTTTCTGGCTGGAGCGGAAGCGGTCGCGGCGGGGTCGGGATCGGCCCTGCGGTTGGGCGGTGCGGAGACGGCTCCATGTCAGACAACCCATACGATTCCGTACTGAAATCGGGATCGTAATGGGCGTTGGTGTCGAACGAACGATAATTGCCGGGTTCTGTACCCGGCCAATGCGCCCTTGCGCTAAACGTAGGACTATTGGGGCTTGAATCCATTTCGTAGTAATTATGTAATTGTAAGTTTCGAAAATGAAATCGAGTGAAATGAAATGTTACAAATGAACGGTATTTATAAAAAAACGAAACCGCGTGCCATCGTCCGCGGTTGATCGTCCGCGACCTCCACAATGGGGCGGACGATGACCATCGTCCGCGCTATCCTCCGCGACCGAAGTATAGGGCGCGACTATCATCCGCGCCCTATGGCGCGCACCCGCAATGGGCGCGGACGATGCATGCCATCGTCCGCCCATTACGGATGCCCTAATAATTAAAATTTGGAAGATGAACACAAAACATGTTGATACAAAAGCAATAGTTTTGGATGTCACAAAACGTGTATCAAAATCATTGAATTGGAGTCAGAAAAAAATGAAATTTCTCCGTTTTACACTTGCCAAGAGCCGAAACCGTTTAAAAGTTTGCAGGATTTCTGATCATGAGTTTATAGCCTCAAAAAAAAGGCACACACATATTTTTATCACATATTTTTATCACACACGAAATATAAGTACTACAAATTAATGTACGTATATTTATATAATTGGAAATGATGAAAAAGCTGCAAGTGGGTTTATTTTTTCTTTTTCTAAGTGGGGTTTCAATTTCCTATAGCAGATTTTTTGGTTACATGACATAATATTCAATGGTAGTGCGCGGAATTTTAGGTTGTTCGAAAACGAGTATTCGATTAGAATTATAAATTAAAATTGTACTCTTACATAGGCATGATTTTTTTACAGGCGAATACAAACTATTTATGGTAAATAAATTAACTTGTTTAATATGTATTGGGACATCCACTTTTTAACGAGTCTTAATTATAGAAAAACTACATATATAATGTGGCAAGTCTATATCTTTGACAATCCAAAAGAGAGAAGTGTACATGTCAATGGCAAGTTTATATTTGACAAAAGTATTGAACATAATGATTTAATTATAAGTATAATAATTAATACTAATATAAAGGCCTCACTGCAAAATACTACTCCCTCCGTTCCATAGTAGTGGAGTCATTTTGCCATTTTGGTACGTTTCATAGTAGTGGAGTCATTTCACTTTTTAGTAAAAGTTAACACATTTCTTCTCACTTACTTTACTCTCTCTTACTTTATTCTCTCTTCATCTCTCTACTTTCTTAATCTCCGTGCCGACAAGAAATGCCCCCACTACAATGGAACGGAGGGAGTACAAGTCTACCACCACAATGCTTCAATAATACAACTCTGTGCGTGTGTCCATTTCTTTTATCATAAATGAAGTTCGACCATATATATCCATTTTTTTCAAAATACATCTAAACTAGATACTTGATGCTGAAAATGAAAAAACCAGTTCCAATTTAAATGAAGTTCGACCATATATATCCATTTTTTCAAAATACATCTAAACTAGATACCTGATGCTGAAAATGAAAAAACCAGTTCCAATTTAAATTATAGTAAAAAAACACCATATATGTGGATGATGATAATAATAATATAATAATAATAATAATAGAATATTTTGAGATCCTGAAAATTAAGGGACCAGCCCTTGAATCATGGACACCCATAGCGACTTTCATTATCTCTCTAAATATACAATTATTTATTTTCTACTGATTTTCTTTCGCATATATAAATTCCCACAAGGAATGCTATATAGAGTAAAAGTATATTTATGGTTGGGTGAAACCAAAATTGGGTTATCAATTTTTTTGAATGAGAATTTGGAACATTGGATCTGCTGCTAACCTAATAATTTCATGCCCCCTTATCACATTCCATAACTTTAGAGCATCTCCTATGGCGCCCCTCCGGTAGGACGTCCGGTCGGACACCGGGAAGGGCGACGGGACGTCCGCCGTTGGGAGGTCGGAGGTCGGATACGGACGTCCCGTGAGGACGTCGGGTGTCCTCGGACGTCCCCGGGAAGGGCGGGTGGACGGGCGCCACTGTGGCGAAGGTCGGACGTCCCGGTCGGACGTCCGATATTTGATTTTTTTTTTTTTTTTTAAATTCTATATATACGGCTCGTTGAACTTCTTTTCATTTGCACCACTTGTGTTAACAAGTTTCTCTCTTCTTTTACTACAAATTTCATTTCTACTTAATAGAGAACGATAGGAACTCCCCGGCCACGAGCGAGTCGCAGACTCCGGCGTTTCCCATAGATCTGGAGGGAAACGTTAGCGGAAGTGCGTCAACGGTTCCGGGAATGTCGGGGATGGGTGGAATGGGTGGAATGGGTGGAATGGGTGGGATGATGTCCCCTTATATGTACAATTGGATGGGTGGTATGGGGGGTATGACCCCAAATATGATGATGCCGGGTATGAGGATGGGGGGCATGACCCCAAATATGATGGGTATGGGTGGGATGATGCCGGGGATGATGCCGGGGATGATGCCCGGGATGATGCAGGGGATGATGCCGGGGATGATGCCCGGGATGATGCCTGGGGGAGGGGGTGGCAGGGGTCATGAACCAGTAGCGGACGATGTGTATCGCCCGGTGATGGCTACGCTGTCTACGGATACCCCCTCCACTTATGTTCCGGAGACTCAGTTCACCGGCTTGGAAACTTTCTCTTTTGAGGAGTTGGGGCTATCTCCAATCAGGGAGACTCCCGATGATGTGGGGGCAGCAGCAAGGGGCAGGGGCAGGGCAGGGGGATGGGACGTGGCAAGGACAAGGGGAAAGCCCCGGACTCTTCCTCTCGAACGGTGGCAGAGGAGGAGGATGAGGAAGAGATGGGAAAGAGGACGGTCTGGAGCCCGTGGGAAAACGTTGCGCTTGCAAAGGCTTGGGTGGCAATAGTCGAGGATCCCTATGTCGGTGCCAACCAGCATATTGACAGACTGTGGCATCGTATCGCTGAAGCCTACCACACACACAAACCGGCTGGGGCGAAGCGTCGCGTTCCGGAACAGTGCCGGAAACAGTGGGAGCGGTTGAGGCCTAAGCTTAGTCGATTCGCTGGTATCTACCAAAACAACCTCCGCCAGGCAAGCAGCGGTATGTCCGAGGAGGATGTCCGGAGCCGTTCCTTTTCTCAGTACCCCGACAGAGCCTTGAAGTTCAAACAATTCGACCAGTGGGAGGCCTTTCTCGTGGTGAAGGATTCCCCAAAGTTCTGTGGGGGTGTCGAATCGGGCTGGAAGCGGACGAAGATCAACGCTTCCGGTGAATACAGCAGCAGTGCTGGTTCGCACGAGCTCCCAGAAGCCGATGAGGTTTCCCCGCTACCTCAATCAGACGCTCGCCGTCGTCGTCGCCCGGTTGGGCAAAAAGCAGCGCAGCGGAGGGGTCGGGGAAGCAGCAGTGGAAGCGGGTCGTTCGAGGTCGAATCGGGGGCCCCTGCTGAATCGGAAGATTTCAACCGCCTCGCCCGCGCACAAATAACCCAAAATTATATCCGGACCATGCATAGGTGGCATGGCGCGACCGATGCGACGTACAAGAGGATGCTGAAGGAAATCATCGATGGATGTCGGCGCGATTTGGGGATGCCACCCATTGGAGATGATGGCGCCGAGATAAGCGGAGGGGACGACGGGCCAGGCACGGGCGACGGGGGCGGCACTGGTAGCGGCGACGGCACGGGCGACGAGGACAGTGCGGAGTGAGCCGGGGATGTTGGACTATGTATTTTTTTTTCATGATTATGTATTTTTTCTTTTTTTCCTAAATTTGTTTTTTTTTTATGTTTTATGACTTTGTATGTTTGCCCTTTTCAAGTATTTCCCGTAATTTTTCCGTATTTTGCTTTCCCGCTTTTATGTTAAAATTAAATTATTGTGATTTTTTTAATTGCGGGATGTCCTAGTGGGAAGGGCGATGGGAAGGGCGGATATGCAGAGGATGTCCTAGTGATGTGGCAGTGGGGTGGGATGTCCTAGTGACTTGGCAGGAGGTGTTTTTGGGATGTCCTAGTGGATGTCCGAGTGGGATGTCCGCCCACTGGAGATGCTCTTATATCCTTTTATTATTTCCTGCCCTTGTTTCATCCCTAGAAGATAAGATAAGAGCCTATAAAATGTTTCAAAATTAACTAACACTACTTCAGATTTCATAGGATTTCCTAGATTTGGCTGAATAATTATATAACTATCTGCAGATGTAAAATATTCCAAAACAAAAACCTGTCAGTATTTTTTGAATTCAAAAATAAATCCAAGATGAGAATGAATCAATCATGACTTGTTAATTACACAAGTAATCTGTTTCAAATATATAATGATTGTTTTCAATTTATATATACGATATAATCTTTGTGAAAAAGACTAAACACTTATGTAGGGTTCTTGGAAATGTTTTTATACATCTCACACACACTCACTATGTGTAATTAATTTTGCAAACAGTGTTGTTGGAGTCCATGGTTGGCAAAATGGTGGCACTGTTGATTAGTTCATTGTACATGGGCTCTAGGGCAATAAAAGCATAAAGACGAGAACAATTTGGAGTCAAGGAAAATAAAATAAAAAGAAAAGAAAACTTGATACATACATAGATAGATATATAAATAAAATAGAAACTAGTGGTATAGGGATATTAGTTCCTTGGAAAGTGATAGAAGAATTGAGATAGGGACAGGTCCCATTTGCCATTTGAGTTTTGGATACCGTAGGCTCATTAGTGACTCAATGCTCATGGTGCCCACCAATATTTTAAGAACATGACCGGTAAGTGAATCGATGAAATTATTAGTTTATGATTCAACCAGTCGAACTAATTTGACCACTGATCGACGTAACTAGGAGTGTGAGAAACCCTAGGTTTAGGTAAATTAGTTAATCCTCTATCTTATTGTTCACAAAAAGATAAATCATACCCCTTAAGAGCATCCCCAACGATGCTCTTGCTGAAGGACCGTGTCCGTGCCAACGGTGCGGCACCCTGCTGTCAGCTGCTGCACTGTTGTTGACGGCACATCCGTGCCGCTGAGCAGGGCGACGTGTCAGCACACAATTGGCCAACGGCCTAGCCGATTGCAATTTCTATTTTTTTAAAAAAAATAAAAAATAATATTAAAATTTAAAAAATATATTTTCGGATTCCCAAAAATATAGCCGTTTTATTACCATTTTTTAAAATTTTTAATCCCAAAATCATCTATAAATACACACATTCATCATCCATTTTTCACATCAAATTATCTCTCATTCATGTTTTTTCATACAACTCATCTACATCTTCCTCTCTCACTCATACCCTCTCTAAATTCAATCCGCAAGACCCGAGACAGGTTCTTTATGCGCAGCGTCAAGAGGCTGCTCGGAAAGACGTCGAAAGAGCTTTTGGGTCCTTCAAGGCCGATTCAACATTGTGAGGGCCCCATCTCGGCTGTGGTACGTTAAGAATATTGCCGACAACATGTACACGTGTATTATCTTGCACAACATGATTTTAGCTGACGAATGACCGATGGCGGCTAACTTTAACGATAAGGATGAAGCCGGAAGCTCAACCGCAAGGTCTCCCCCACGTCGAGGTATGCATACGACTGTTCGCGAGAGGATCCAAACAATACACACAATACGCGATACCAAAACCCACACTGAGCTACAAGATGACTTAATCAAACACATTTGTGTGAAATTCGGCAACGAGTAGTGGCTTTTTTAAATTTTTATGAATTTAATTAAGTAATTTTTAATTTTTGAGATTTAAATTATGTAATTTTTATTTTTTAGACTTTATTATGAAAATTTTAATTTTTAAGCTTTTAATTATGTAATTTTTAATTTTTTAGTAATTAGTAATAGTATTTTGGATATTTTTAATGCATTTTAATATTGTGGAAATGTTTTTAATTAAATTGAATAATAGAATGGTGGGACCCTTGAGCATGTCCTTGCGGAAGAGCATGGATGAGAGTGTTGTGCTCTTGGGGAAGAGCATGGAGTAAAAAATTAATAAATGTGGGGCCGAGTCCACGTCTAAGCTTTTTGACAAGAGCATGGTTGGAGATGCTATAAGGTTTAGGTGAATCTCTACAATCCATATTTCAACATTCTAATAAATTAAATACCACTAGGGTTTAGGTCAAACTTCAAAACAAATAAAGGATTATTCTATAGAACAATTTTTTTTTATCAGTTTTGCTGATCTTTAAACGTTAAAAAACACCCTTTAGGGTTTGGGTCAATCCACAAATCAGATTTCAACTTATAACAATTTCAATAGGCCACCATGATATACAAATTTACTATATATGGAGGAGGGAGGGAGGGAGGGAGGGAGGGAGGAGGGAGGGAGGGAGGAGAGAGAGAGAGAGAGAGAGAGAGAGAGAGAGAGAGAGAGAGAGAGAGAGAGAGAGAGAGAGAGAGAGAGAGAGAGAGAGAGAGAGAGAGAGAGAGAGAGAGAGAGAGAGAGAGAGAGAGAGAGAGAGGGGCCCTTATTTCTACAGGCATTGCTGTAATGTCTACTTCAATATTTGTGGAAGAAAATGATTAATAATTACCCACTTTATCCAGAGTTATGTCAAGTCACTTGCAAAACTAACTACCAAATTGCCTAAGATACAAGGCATGTAACACAAATACATTATACACACAAAAACATTCATATCCATGGTCTTATATTGATAATTCGAATCATCAAAGCAAAATTAATTATGTTGATGATAGTCAAGTTGAAATTTGAAAAGTATGTTGACGATCAAGTGGTCTCACTGATCAATTCTTCGTGATTGACATTTCTTTCAGAAATATAATCAACATATAATTGTCTTTGAGTCAAAACCCTAATCATATTTGATAGTGATTTTTTAAATTAATAAAGTATGTTTACTTTACATAATTTCGGGTGATAACAACACTTATACCTCGAATAACAAAAAATGTTGTCTTAGAGCAAACCCTAATCATATTTGATAGTGATTTTTAAAATTAATAAAGTATATTTACTTTTTCAAATCGCGGGTGATAACAACATATTTATAATTTGAAATTAAAAAAAAAAACAACGTACTTATATCCAATTGCACCATTATGAATGTTACATATATATCAGCGTCGTTTTCAGAATCTAGAGATAATATACGTTGTTTTAATTTGTGTTCTTTTTTTCTCTCATTTGGTATTCATAATTTTAATTAATAAAATAAATTACAAGATAATACGAGACCAGGGCAGACAGCAACATAAAAATATGATTAAAGATGTCATCGTCATTTTAAAGAAAAGGCGAATGAGAAATAGAAATTTAATAATATAAGAAAATTATGTGAAAAGGATATGAAATCTGTACTGGATTATGGTTGTCTAGTGACAACGATTTTGTAGAAAATTTACACAGCGTGGTCCACCCTCGAATTGTGCTATCTAAGTGTTATTACTATATAAACATAATTTTACAAGGTTGGATGCACATAAATGAAATGAAAAACTCCCTCCATCACACAAATATAATTGTCCACTATTTTTTATTGGGATGTCCCAATTTGTAGTATACTTTCCCAATTAGAAAATAGCAGTATTAGTAGTATTTGACCAATATAATTTGTGATTTGTGAAGACAATTAATAGAATAATAAATAATGATCAAATAAAAAAATTATACTCCTTGTCGATAGTAATTTGTACTTACCGGCGAAATAGCCCGTCGGCAAATAGTCCAACAAATTACTGAAGGATCTCCAACATCATTTTCTGCAAAATAAACACGATAAGGTTCCTTGAACTATGTCATATGATGGAAATTCGAACTTGTTTTTTGTTGTTGTGAAAACTGCAAAGTGATTTTCTATGATTTTTATCATGTCAATTGTATGTAACGTTCAATGTTGTTTAACAACCTTGAATTTTTGTTGCAGATAAATGTGAAATTGAATTCATGGTTTGATTGGTAGTGGTTTAGAATTTTGAAGATGATATGCTTATGCATGACAATTGAAGAAATGAAAAATGAATAGAAATGAAACATATCACTGCAGCTGAAAAGAGGAAGATAAACACTTAATTTAACTTTTTTGAAAAGTAAAATGATGTTTTAGATATTTCGATCTCAAAAGTTAAAACAAACATTTGATCATTTGTGGCTTTGTGCTATACATGCATGGTTTTCCTTATTCATAAATCATAATTATCCTATTCTTTTTTATAATCTAAGGATATTGTCTCTTAATTACTAATTTTTGGTAATTCAGATTTGATCCATAATTTTCAGAATTTGAATGATTGTCCATAAACTTTCAATATTTCTATTTTTTCTATTGAAATCAATTAACGCCGAAAAATCAAAGTTGATTTTCCAAAATAAAAAAAAATATATAAAGCAAATAAAACATGACATTTCTATCAAAATGGCATTGTTATAATTAACTCGTAAAATACAAAAAAATATAAAACTCTATCCACATCATCACAAACTCACCTTCTCTTCTCTCTCTTTCCCCCCTCACAATGTCACATATCTTGCTCTATGCTTTCTTTAATTTGTCTCAACTCTCCATTTTACTACTACTCTCTACTCTCTTCCCGCCTTGTTGTAGTCCTTCAATGATCAATGGCTCCTTTTGAGGAGTAGGCGATGGTGTGAAAATTATTTCTATTTTTCAAAATTTTAGATGGTAATTGGAACAATATCATTTTGATCAAAGCAGTTCTAGTATAGTACCATCATATCTATTTTTCCAGATCAGGTTTGATTTTTGTATGGATAATAAAAAAAGAAAGTTGGTAAGTTGATGAATTATAGTAATTGAAAACATTGAAAGCTATGATGAAATGACACAAAAATCAATGTTGGAGTGATAATTGTGGGCAACCAACAATTATCCCACAATAATCTACAGTGTCAAATCGAAGTCCCTCCCAACCAATACCTGATATAGATGTGGCCCATCAGACACGCCCACGTGGCTAGTCACATCTCCCTGGGGCCCACACACCATGGCTTCTGCTTGTGGTTACATTCCATTCCATGCCTCTCTCTCTCTCTCTGCCCCCACCACCACTCCCTCCCTCCGGCTGGATATGTCAGCTGCCTGTCTTAATCGGACTTCCCGGCGGCTTTCCCTCGATTATGCTTCTCTCTCTACCAAATAAAGAAATCTAGTATATTTTTAAATTCTTTTTCCCTAACTACTTTTATCCTCCACACTCCCCATATATATCCATTGCCCACTCCCACCATTTTTCCCTCACACACACTTCTTACCCTTCATGAAAACACTCTATATATCTCAACACACAAACCTTACTAGCTAATGAACACTGGATTGCCGGAGATGTTGCATTGCCTCAACTCCTCCACGTCGGAAAACTGCGAAATGAGCGTGCTCGAGCGGCAGCGCTCCCGCCTCAAGCAGCAGCAGCAGCAGCTCAGCCAAAACCACCCGCCAATACCTTACTTCAATGGGAATGACCACCTCGCTTACTCAGGCTTCCACGTCGATCAAGCCCTCTCCGATCTCGTGCTTAACGGCGGCGCCATGAAGCCAGACCCCGGTGTCGAACACCACGACTTCCGCCGCTTCATGAATTCTGGGAGTGCCACAACAGACTTCCAAATGAGCTCCGCTCTCCCAAGAACGGTCAGCTATACGGCGGCTGCGAGTGTCAACTCGGCCCCCGGGAAAGAGAGCTGCAAGAAAAGGAAGGCTGACAGAAGCCCCAAGGTATTATATAATATAGGAGTATGTACATGTTTGGTTTTATTTGAATTCATCCAATTTGCTGATCAAGAATGTGTTTTTTGGTGTAATCAGATAGCTGCAGAGGAGAAGAAGATGAAGGGATGTGCAGAGGAGGAATCTAAGATAACAGAGCAAAACAGCAACAGCAAAAGCACCACCACCACTATTAGCACCTCGGCTAACAAGAACAGCAAAGGGGCATCTGCTAATGGGAAGAAGGCTAGCGACGCGCCCAAGGCCGATTACATCCACGTCCGGGCACGTCGTGGCCAAGCAACGGACAGCCATAGCTTGGCTGAAAGGGTAAGAAAGAAAGAAAGAAAACCTTCACTTGATATGTTGAAAAATCTTGCATTCTTTCTGATGGGTTGGCTTTGATTGATCCAGGTTAGGCGAGAGAAAATAAGTGAGAGAATGAAATACCTGCAAGATTTGGTGCCCGGGTGCAACAAGGTTACTGGGAAAGCCGGTATGCTTGATGAGATCATCAACTATGTCCAATCTCTGCAAAGACAAGTAGAGGTATAGATATGATGAAATAGAGATATATCAGTTGCCATTTTCTTGCAATTACCATCATAATATTAATACCAAAACTTTCTATATGCCAGTTTTTGTCAATGAAATTAGCTGCAATCAATCCAAGGCTGGATTTTGACATCGAGAGCTATATTCTTAAAGAGGTAAAAAATATTGACAACACAGTCTTCAATTCAACATGTATGTGATATTAAAGTGTTATATAGTACTAGTGAAGCACAATCCAACTGAATTTCTTGCCCGCAGATGTTTCCAGCTTGCCCTCCGGCAATGGAGCCTGATCATTCTCACCTTCAATTCAATACATCAGTTGAAGAAGTTTCGGGTTCAGGTCTAGAAATGGTGGTGGATCCAATGGATGCCACGCTTAGGAGAACCATAAGTGCCCCTATAACAGCCCAGCAATCATTTCTGAATTCATCCAGCTTGAATGTGAGTTCTCTACTTTTTTGTTACTTGAAATGGTTAAAACATTGCATCTCAAGATGTCTGACAAAGCAACTACACATGAACAGCAAATTCAGCAAGTAACATGGGAGGATGAGTTACGTAATCTCTACAGTATGGAGTACCAACAAGGAAGATCTACATTTATTTCTCAGCAGATTACAGGTACATAGACATGTCTTTCAAGCTACGCCTTTGGTGTCTCTGGTGGCTTACACAAATTAAGCATATAGGATATTTCTGCACTCAATAAGAGACCATACTAACCCCACAACACAGAGCTAACTAAAGTCATGTGGTCCTAAACAGTGCAGTTGCTAAACCTTATCCTTTTTTCCCATCTTCCACTGAAAATGAACCAATGATCCAATAATTCCTTAGTGCATTGCCACATAGATTACATCTAAGTTTTCACCTTGACTTCACTTCTATTTTACATTCAATCCTACATCTACAGTTCTACATGAATATAAATACATAGCTTAACTTCTCTTTTTTCCAGGTTTTCTAGAGGCAAACCATGTAAAGCTGGAGATGTGAGTCAAATATACAGATTCTTGAATTGAACAAAGTCCAATTCAAAGTGCTTCTGATCCCCATATCCCCCCACCCTTCAGAAGCTACGTATTGTGTATATTGCATCTACGTGTATATTTAGTGACAATATTAGCAATGACGATGATGATCAGTAAAGATAATGAAAGATAGCCCAATTTTGTATTAAATTTCCCTTGATGTTGAAATCTTCTCATACGAACAGACATTGCTTATGTTTAAAGTTGACATCTTTGTAGAAAGAGGGCAAACTATTCATGTATAACATGTTAAGAATCAATGTAACATCAAAAGATTGGAATTCATGTAAAAACAGCACAAAAGGGTCAATTCCATCTACTTGAACAAGTGGTGGTGTATGAATTAAACCTGAAAGCAATCTTATACTCTATATATTTTTTTTAATGAAATGATAGGAAGAGAACAATGAACCAGTAAAACATGGTGTTCCTGTTGGGAGAGGAGAACGAGACATCCCATTTATCAGACCTCATGATTAGAAAACGAAAGGCAATTTCTCGTTGATTCCTCTCAGTTGTCCCATTTTTCCGTCGTTGTGGAGTAGTGGGGACTGGCCATAAATGAGCTGCAAAGTTTCAATAGTTTTTATGATAGGAGCAAAAGCATTTGTAAGTTTTCTAGTACTGAAGAACAGAATTAAGGCCATTACGAGAAACATTAGCCACATGTCTGTTGAACTAATCATTTCAGTTTACCCTATGCTACTACTTCCACCCATGATCAGTACAACAATTATCAAAGACTCTTTCTTTGGGAAAAGAATGCATTGTAGTGTGCAGTCTTTTAAGTATCATAACACATTGATTAATATGAAGAAAGAAAACTGAGTAGAAATCAGTCAAATCTGACAGCAATCAGGCCTATCAGAGCATCTTTTATACCAAGCTACATAGATATTTGTGAAAGCTGGGGATTTTGGAAAACAGAAATTCAACAGGAAATGTGTAATATAAACACATACTGTACAGCAGTAGGACTCAATCATAATTGATAACATGGTTTAATGACCAATTCATACTGTAAAGATCCCTTTATCTCTTTTCCTAATAACTTTTTTTCTTTCTTTTGGGGTGGGGGGATGATATTAGTGGTAGGCATAAAATTAAATTGAGACAGTTGAGACGCCAACCTGTATCCTACGGCTTGCAGAGTAGTTCTCCACTTTGGGACCTCAAAAGGGCACCAATATCACCTTCATTTTCAAGCCATGTGGAAAAAGGTAAAGGCTGGACCTGGCTTCGTGTTATCTTCAAAATCTCTATGATTCTCTCTGCCCCATCGGATGGTGAAAGAGATTTTTTCCTGCTTCAGAACTTCATCAAGAAAACAAAATTCAAAGGATAAAGAAACGAAAGCGAGTTTTAGCCTAGTCGCTGTCATGGGGCCATTCCCCGCTTGAAAAACTTATTTCTCAATGTTGACAGCTTACAACTATAAAAGTTATAAAACTAGATTCTAATGGCTGTGAAGATGCTGGGTCAGTGCATTCACAGGTTGTGTGAGAACCTGAAAGAATAATTAGATTTATAGAAATCTTGGGACTGGTCTTTCTCATTTCTGAGATCAAATCCTGTTAAATAATTAATCAAGATATAAGTTGCATGCCTCCATGGGGTGGTTGGATAAAAGATATTAGTAAATCAAAATATAGCAGGCAGGCATGCAAATGATGTGAAATGGGATATGGGTTGGAACAATGAAGGGTGAAATTGTTATGAAACAAAATCATGCCACTCCATCAAAACCAAGATTGAACTAACAAAATGCACTCAAAATGAGTATTCAAGGGCATAAACATTGCCACAATTCGATGAAGAATATTAGTTATACACTCCACTATTGTACTATAAAATAGTTATAGCCAAACTAATATACATGAGTACAGATAAGTAGTATATTACAAACATCAAACTAATTAACTAATCATAATCTTATTCCTAAGTTCACATCCAACAGAAAGAAATCCTGCCTTCACTAGAAGAGGTACAATCACCATATGCATGCTTCTGTCGATCCTTAACCTGTTCATCCTGCTTATGATCCATTACAGCACAAATTTCTCCCCTGCATCTGTGATAACCAAAAAATACGTTTAGAACTACGAGTGTGTTTAGTTTATATATAAATTAATATAATACTTCTGAGTATGGTTACAAGTATACCTTTACCAGGAACGACTATAATTGGTGCTGTTTTGCAATTATGGAAGCAATATTCACTTACACTACCCTGTATTACAATGGAGTAAACATAATGAAAAGAGAACACACATATGAGTATGAAATGAAATGAATGTCAAGTTAATAGCATTATCATGGAAGGACATTCATGAGAAAAGGGGTTCGATAAACCTTTGAATCAAGCTTTGGCCTCCGGTGCCCATAACTACAGCAGCAGGCTTCAACCTCTCTGCTTCCTTGCATATTACTTTCCCTGCATCTCCTTCCACTATCCTAGCCTTTGTCTTTACCTATTTCCATGAAAATATTTGCAAGTTTGAGTTGTAAAATTAGAAGATCATAAATAAAATTTCCTATGAACACGTCTTAATTAATGTGCATGAAGTAAACAAAAAATGAGTCCATACATGAAGATAGATTAATAAGTATCATATTCAATCTCACAATTACAATGGCATATAATCAGAAAAGTCATTCATTACGCACTTGCATATAACATTGATTACGGAAACCCTGAAACATGTATCTGCACTCCGAAAAATCAATGGCAAATGACATGAAACGTGTATTTTTGCTCAAGAGATCCATTTAAAGGAGAGCTAAGTGGAAAACTAGGCCCCAAAATACTTCCATTCTTCATCCATTGCAACATAATTTCTTGGATTGAAGCTATAGCAAACCATACACAAAGACATAATAGGTTTCACAAAAGATGAGCTCAAAAACATGTTTAAAGTGGATATTAAATTGACTGCATAACAACTAACAAGTAAAATCAGTGAGCTCGGACTTCATGTTTTTAGGTGGCTAGCAAATTGTTCACTCGATTGGAAGTAATGCTAACTGTTGGAAAAAGGAAGGATAAATTGGCCGCCTACTTTGAATGGAGTAGAGTTCCTAAGGCCATCCACAATAGGAATAGCCCAGCAATAGCCCAACCATAGCCTAGCCACAAACTCCTCCTGCCACATCATCAACACTAAAAATCCTCCTGCCACATCATAAATAGCCCAGCCACATCAATAGCCACATCACTTAAAATTATATAAAACAAATAATTAACAATCACACAAAATACGCAATTTAATTTACGATACATATACGAGAAAATTCAATAATATTATTAAAATTTAAAAAGTACATTAATTAAAAAAAATTACATAATTAACAAAAAAAACTACTGCCGTGCAGTCCTCCGCGCCCATAACTCTTCAATTAAATCCTTTTGAAGTCGAATACAAGTGGTGCGAATGAAAATGACGGGCAAGTCGCGTATATATAGTGTTTCGGAAACAAAAAAAAATTAAAAATTCGCGCTAGGCAGTGCGCTAGGCGATCCGGACGCTGCAATAGCGCCACGGAACCGCCGAGCGCTAGGCGGTTTTTTTTCGCGAAAATCGCTGGGCGGCTGCAATAGACCGCCTAGCGCCGGCGCTCGGCTAGGCGGTGCGCTAGGCGCTATTGTGGATGCTCTAAGAACATTTATTTAGTGTAGAGTTCGTAGTATAGTATGTTTCCAATACACATTTATTGGAGCACCTCAAGTGACTCTAATCTTCCTATAAATACTAGGGAGATAAGCTTTTGTAAACAAACAATTGGAATACATCCTTTTACTTTCTACTCTCTACTTCCAATATGCATATTCAATCTTCCTACACCTCTCTCGGTTACCATCTTTAAGACCATCGTCTGGATTATAAGTACTCCTAAGTATTTAAAAATAAACCGCTAAAATTGTGAAATTATATCGTACGAACTCACCATAGCAACCTCAAAGGCCTCGGCTGCGAGCTTCTCCATGAGCCCCTGAGTCATGTCGTACACAATTTTGTTGTTCAAACCTTAGAATCACCAATCACAAAAACGTCAGATTCTCAACCACAACAAAATAAAAAAAAACGCACAGAATTGAAAAATGAGTAGTTGTGAGGTGTAGTGGAGATGGCGAAGACGAGGTGGACGGTGAAGGCGAGGCGGCAGAGGTGCGTGATGGCCCAATCGAAAGCGTGCTTACTTTTAGGGCCATGATCGACCACGATCATGATGTGGCGGCCCCTCCTTCTCTCTCCGGTCTCGGGTACAACCAGTATCAGCGACGGCAAAACCACTTCTCTCCAGTTGTACTCTTCCTCCTCCTCCTCCATTAAGGTCTCCATTTCTCAACTTTGTTTGGCTAAGCTCCTATTTTGAACTTTCAATGGATGCAAGCAATGGCTAAGCTCCTATTTTGAACTTTCAATGGATGCAAGCAAATAGGCGTGCTGTGGTGGTTCATATGCAGATTGAAGAATAGTAGTACGGGATATGGATGAATTAATAGTAGAGAAACTGAAATTGATCTTTCTCATTTGATGATTGTGATTACTTTTAGTAGTATTTGCTACCAATATTTGAGTCGTGTTCGATTCCAATTGGAATTGAAGGTGAAGTTGTAAAGTACGCGGCTTTTTTGTGTTTGAATTTTGAAACACATTTCTCAAAGTTCACCATATATTGACTACCTTCATATATTTAAATCAGGTTGAACACGGTATTCCTTTTGGATCATTACAAGATAATTGCATCAGTTAATTATATTAAAATTCAGACAAGTTTAAAATTAAACAAAAATATTGAGACGATAAACCATGAGTCTGAGAGTTTTAAAACAAAACACAAATGAGGAACGAAATATAATCACATCAGTTAATTTCGGATTAACGAGATACAATCACATCATCATCGCGCATATACAAGTCAAATAAATTTAATTAATCAAAATTAAGTTGTAATTTTCGCAAAAAACTCTATTTGAGATACTTTTTCCCTTTTTGTAAAACTGTCAACCTATTTTCAAACTAATGCAATGTATTATTGATACTGAACTTGCAACAGATCAAATTGTAGTAGTTAAATTTATGTATACGGCTGAAAATCATTTCGGATGTATAGGATTTGTCACAAGTTTTGATATATTTGGAAACGGTCTGAGACTCTGAATTAATCAATCCAACAAGTGAAAAATAAATACTACTAAAATTTAAGACCAATGTATAAATATCAAAACATAGGTAAAAGGTGTAGTAATAATTCAATAGAATAGCATAGCATAGCATAGCATAGCATAGCATAGCTTTCAACTTTCTTATGCTACATCCTAATTGTAGCTTAGGGAAACTGATAAATCTAAATAGCTAGTCCACTCAATGTGGATTGAAAAATTTAACATACTGTGTTAAAAAAACAATTCAGAATTTACGAAAAAATCATAAAGCTTACACAATGGGTTTCGAACTCTTTCAAAATGAAAACTAATTCATTTATTTAAGAAGGGATAAAATTAGAGAAACTTTAAAAACAGTAACTGTGGATTGATAAACCATGGGAGGTTAAAAACAATAAATATATTCAAAAATAACCTAAGAAATAAGTAAAAAGTGGAAAGAAATAGGAGGCGCTCAGACAAAAAAGAATGGATTGATAATTTTCCTCAGTTAATATCAGATTAACGAAATATAATCACATCATCACCGCGCCTCCTCTTTGACCAACGCAAAACAGGAAATTGAAACTAAACTCGTCTGAAATTAAACTCAAAGAGGAAATAGAAATTAAGAACATCTTTATGGACAGAGAATTAGAGCACAAAATCCGTTTTCCCATATGGAGGGAGGCGCTTTCGAATTCTGCTCTTCAGGTAGGGTTTAAGTAAAGGCAAAAGATGACTATCTAATTTATATAGAGGAAAAAGGCATGGGTAATTTCGTCCATTTATTATGAATATTGAATATGACCACTTCACTGGCCTTCCTAAAAGAATTACTAGTCCGTACTAGTTTCAGGCCCAAAATATGACTACAAAAATTACTACTCACAAATTGTCAATATTATTTTCTTTTCTAATTTATTTATTTACATACTATGTCAATATAATTATAATAATAATAATAATAATATCAATGGTGTATCATTGATTCTTTAGTGACATCGACTCAGATATATCACTTTTTTGGTGAGAGGGCCTCCTAAATTTTACTTCTAAGTGTGCACACATTTAGCATCAAATTTGCCTCCAAAAAATTTATTATGGGACAATTAAATTTTTTTAAAATTCATAATTTATCATTCAATTTAAAAGGTATGGAATAATTCGAAATTTTACACAGAGTTCTGTTTCTTTGATCTATCGTTAATCACGAAGACATATCTCCAACAAAATTAACATTATTGGGGCTCGAATAAACGTCTATCTAAAATTCTAAACAACAAGAGAGATTCAACATTTTTCATCATCTTACCGTGTGGATTTCCACTCTAGCAAAAGGTGTAGCGAAGAAATAGAAGTAAGTTCTTGAAGACATCTCATCTAGTATTGATGGTTAGAATGCCCTAAATTTCAAAGGAGTATTGCTGAATCGAGATTGAGCTATATCCAGATGTTAGTATGCGACAGTTGATCATATGATTCAATGATTCATATCAAGAGAAATAAAATAGATAATCTTTTAATACAATGTAGGCATATTAGTTTGAGTCCCCTAATAATGAAGATGAAATAACATCATAAAAGAACTGGTAATCTCCCTGTGGCATGTCAAACAAAATGATGCTTTTACTTCTACAAGCACGATTAACAGTTTGCTGCCATGATCAAATAACAGCGTGCAACTGAACTATACTCCTAATATACCCGTCATTTTCAAGTACAAATCACGGAAACAAATAGAGTAAATCATCGTAATCAAATCCATCTTTCCCACTTCCTCCCACTCTCAGATTCTAATCAAATCACAAACGGACTCAAGTTCAGTCTCGGGGGCTGCTGGCACTTGACGCCGGCTTTTTCTTTCCATATTTCTGTTGCAAAATAAAAAATCATTGGTAAATACTTTTTATATCAAAATAGTTTCATCTCAACAACACCTCAGTGATACGTGCAGATAATAATTTCCTAATACCACAATAGCAATATGTAAGAAATTATGCAATTTGCTTGAGAGAGCAGCTCACCTGTTTTCCCAAATTAAACGGAATGTATCTGTACTTGACCATGTGCATGATTTGACGCTTCATTGTTAGAAAAAGAAGAACAATCCAATAACATAATAGGATAGGCCAAAATACTGGAACATCGAACATGGAAAAGAATGTCATCAGGAAAGCTACACAGAAAGCCTTTGTGATGGCATACCTGGAAAGACAGAACAAAAAACTTATCAACAAATATCTAACTCCATTTTCACCATAGTTTCAATAGAAAAAAAAATATATCGTTTGTTTCAGCTCGACTGTCTAAAACAAGTAGATGTTTACAGTGGGAAATGGACATAGAAGAAGTCTAGGCATATATATTCAAAATGTCTACTAGCCAAAACATGCAAAAAAGTGGTTACAGCAACACCCTCTTAAATGCACTTATAAGACCATGATGCCATCAAGTAACATGGCACATGAGCTCTGTAATTTCGATCATGGCACAGGATTCCATCAAGCAACTGATATAACATAATCAAGTAACATGGCACAGAAAGTTAACAAAAAATATCTTATGACGCCCAAATAAAGACCATCAAAAGACTAGAACAATCACCAGAATTTGAACTCAGGAAGACGGCGAATGAAAGGCTTGAACTCGTCAGAACCCTTAGTGGGCAGTGAAGGTCCTTCGTTCGGTTCCAGCTCGGGGTCAACAAGAGGTGACAAAAACCCAATGAGCAAATTGAGAAGGTAGATCCCCAAACCATAGGTAACAATGTAGAATCCCTGAACATAATAAACCCGCAGAGCATAAAGAAGCACCAAACAAACTGTCCCAATCCACCGATAAAGAGAATGTGGGGTGGATTTATCTAGATAATGCTGAAAAAGTTTTGACAGCTCATGCCTCCGTTGGTCAAGTGCGGCAGCAGCTGCTGAGGGACCATCACCTCCGGTTCCCTCCATGAAAAATCAACTTCCAAACCCTACAAGTCCATCATAATGTTCAATAAGGAGTAACAGCTAAGACACGTCAAGCATCCAATACGTAAAAGAAAGTCAAAACATGTGTACTCAATACAGGAATTCTCAATTCATCTGACAAAGGAAGACTAGTTGATTATCTTTCAGAAACACATTTTCTACCATTTGAGATAGATAGATGATAAAACAGGGAAACTCAGTAAACAAGATTAATTAGTGGAAAGATCAATTTCTACCTACGGTAAAATGCACAAATACGTCAGTGACAATATTTTTCCGACATGGATTGCGGTTGACGATAAATCCAATGTATTTTGCTTCTTAGCCCCAATCTACTAACACAATCCGAATTACACAATCTCTAATTCAGATTCTCTCTCTCAACTTAATATCCTCGCGATGATAGCTAAAACAGCTAACGCTATTCCTAAAAACAAGCTAAACCCCATACGCTTGATAGGAAACGAAACTGAACACAACTTACGACTGAAATTAGAACCGACACAAAGATAAGAAACAATAGTTACCGCCAGATCCAGCAACAGACGATTTAATTTCTTGTCAAAAAAAACAGAAACCTAAAACGTAGACCGTCAGATATGAACATAAAACAGCAAATCACACAAATTTGAGCAAGTTACTCCATATTTCGATCAGAGAGAAGAAGCAGATTAGGGTAATTACCTTCCGCGAGTGAAAGAACAGTACAGAACCAAAATCTTTGGAGAATTTAGGAGTTGAAAAAAATTGGGGATTTAGATCTGTATATAGAGAGGGATTCCGTTTGCACCGATTACTTCGAATACTATACGAAATGACAAACGACGACTTCCCATTTTTTATGATAATATCTTTCCATGCCATGGGCCTTTTCGTCATTTTCGTACTAGCCTAAGTTAAATTATGTGGTAAATTAATTTCTAGTTCGTGACATCATCATTATATAATTTAGAACATTAACATGTGAATTATTGATGGATAAGAGCATCCACAACGATAAGAGCATCCGCAACAGTGGACGAGCAACCGGCTAGCGACTCGTCCATCGCGGACATCCACTATTAGAGCCGGCGAGCGAACGACGGACGTCCGCGACGGACAAGAGGTTGCCTGTGGTGGGAGGCGCTCGTCCGCTATTGTGGTCAGGCGACGGACGAGAGCATTTTTTATTTTTTTAAAAAACTTTATATAAAATAAAATGGTTGCATTTTCTTCGTATTCGTGTTGAAATTTTAATTCCGTATTTGTGAATTTGTTATTATTGTGTTAGGCTATTGAGATGTCTGTCCTACTATGGATGCTCAAATACGTAAGTATATTAAGGAGTAGTTTTACTACTCCATTTTATTACTCTTTACGTACGGGGTGTTTTTTTTCATACATAGGAGTTCGAGATATATTCGGCAAGCGAACTAGCCCGCCACAGCCCCTCGGGGCTCGAATACTTTAGCTTCCCTCCGACGGGTTCGGGCGTGAACTAGCCAATGTTGGCTCGTAGACTGCACTCCCTCCGACGAGTTCAGCCCCGGTAGACTACCCCGTCACCCTCAGACGCGTCCAGGCTCGAAAGCTTGACAAGCCCCAATGAAACAACCTTGAACATGCTCACAGGGAAATTAATCTCAAAGTTGAGTTATCCAGGAGTCGAACTCAAGACCTCCAAGATGGTGTCATATCCTTGCCACCCTTCTCAACCACTTGAGCTAGGGGGCTTGGATTTACGTACGAGGTGTGTTAAAATGCTAACTTTTCTTAAATTGCTAATTTGCTAACTCATCAACGTAGTGTATTAAAAATGTCAATACGATCACATAAAATGTCAGCACATATTTTTGTGTTAACATTTTAATAAATTGTGTTGACATTTAAATATTAATGTCAACATGATATACCAAAATATCAATTTAAGTTTATATTGACATTTCAGTATCATTGTATTGATATTTTTAATACATTTCATTGATGAGTTAGCAAGTTAGTAATTTAAGAAAAATTAGCAACGAATCATACCCATTCACCTAATATATTAAATTGATATGTATATTATTTATAATTAATGGAGTGTGCCTTAAATTTTGAAAGGCACGTGACATACCCCACCCTCCGTGTGTACGAAATACTAATGTCATAGTATTTTGCTAATTTGAGAATTTAAAATCTTATTTATATTTCCATTTTGTATAAATTATTACATATATTTTATTATAAAATTAATACTATTACATACAACTAATATTCTACTATTAGTATATTACCTACTTTTTCATATTTTTTAAAACCTACTCTTATCATTGTCACAGTTTATTGGTGATTATTTTTGGAATTCATTTGTTTTTCATTCGTTGATTAGATATGCCACCGATTTGGTTGGCACCCACAAAAGTTGGTTGGTGTAAGTAAAATACTGTCATAACACTTGCCTCCGATAGAATTAGTCTCTCCTTAAATTATCTTTTTCAGTGCATTTGTTTATTTTTCAATAATCAAGCCTTGTGTTTTTTCATCCATCCTTGATTATAGTATAAACCAAATTTGTTGATCAATTTCAAGCGTAAAGTAAATCATAATTTAGGTGAATGGGTCAACGATCTGATCAAATTTTTAACCATATTGATATTATAGGAATTAAAATTACTTGATATTACTTTGTTAGATACTCACATTTAGGTCATCCGCAACGCGTCACGCGGGTGGCCCGTATTCCGTCACGGAGGGACGGGACGGCAGCGTGACGCGTTGTAGCGCCCCGTCTCGTCCCCAGCCCGTTCTGCGTTCCGTCACGGCGTGACGAGTGGCGAGACGTCTCGCGCCGAGGCGACGTGGCTCGCACCGGCGCCATGAGTGACGCCCACTCGCCGCCCCGGGAGTGGGCATCATCATGCTGACGCGATAAACCATTTTTTTAATTTGAATTAAATAAAAAATTAAAATTAAAATTAAAAACGGTAATATTACCGTTTATAGCCGTTTTCAATTTTCTTCACTCTATAAATACTCCTAATTCATGCTCATTTCACACACAACTACACATCTATTATTCTCAAATCATCTCCATTTCCTCTCCAATTTTCATCTAACATCTCATCACAAAATGTCCGGCGACGGAAACTCCGGCGGTGGCGGCTCCGGCGGGTGGGATCTCAACGCGTTCGGCGACTGGGGGAGCATGTACAACACATTGGGTGGTTCCGGTTCGTCGACGTCGGGCACCCAAGGTTCGTCGACGCCAGGGGGTACCAAGCACCCAATTTTGACTTGGATGCATACGCCCGTCCCTCCGCCCCGCGGTATTTGCAGGGATTATCCCAGATTCGGGAGGATTATTCTGTTAAACCCACTCCGGAAGAAGGTCGAGGCGGGGGAGGAGGCCGAGGCGATGGAAGCTCCAGGGCTGACAAGAAGGAGGATCTAGGCCGGCATCCGTACGGCCCCAAAGAAACGCTGGCGGTGTACAACGTCTGGATCAGCATCTCGTACGATCCCATCGTCAGGAATCAACAACCCTGGAAGTATTTCTGGGAAAAGGTCACCGAGGCCTACCACGAGGTTAAGCCAAAGGGGTCCCGCCGCCGCACATATAAGATGCTCTGCGCTCACTTTGACCGAGTTGACAGAGAGGTCAAACGATTATGCGACATCCACAAGAATGAAGCGGCTCATTACCAAAGCGGAGCCACGAGAGCCGACATTCTGAGGTTGGCTTTGCTGGTCTACTACGACGACACCGACAAATAATTCAAATATGTCGATGTTTTGGAGGTCGTCAAGGACGAGGAAAGGTGGGCCAGCGGTGTGCGGTCCAGCACGGGCTCGACCTCTAAGCGCATGAAGCACACGGCGAGTGGCCAATACTCGTCTTGTGAGGGCGGTTCGGGCAGCGGGCCACAAGAGTTTGTCTCGCAGGAGGTTGAGACCTCAGCAGACGATGCCGGGGGTTCCTCCCGTGGGGCCGTCAGCCGCAAGGGAGAAATGCGGCGAAGGCGGCTAGAGGGAGGAGGGGCCGAGCCGAATCAAGCCAGGCGGGCTCGGGCTCGGGGGGACCCCCCAACTCTCTTATCGCCATGTACATGATCGTCACAATGGCGGACACTTCCCGCATGACGCCCGCCCAATACCAAGCCCGACTTAACAGAATTACGTTTATGGCAGCACAACTTGGCATTCCGCCTCCTCACGGCTTCAGTGCACCTCCATCGCCTTCGGAGGAGATTCGCCGGCGGAGTAGTTTTTTTATTTTCTATAAAATTGTATTTTAAATTATGTCATGTTTATTTTTTTAGGATTTTAATTATGTCTTTTTTTTTTGAATTTTAAGTTGTATTTTTATTTTATGTTGTAATTTTATTTTATTTTTAATGAATTGTGTTTTTTTAATTGAACTTGGTTGGAAATAAAAATAAAAAATGAAATTGAATGAATAGTAATTTAAGGGACTGGAGGGTTGCAGGTTCCGTCCCTTAGTTAAGGGATGGAGTAAAAAAATACAGTGGAGCCTGCGAATAGTAATTTAAAGAACGGTTTAGTGACAACGTTGCGGATGGTCTAATCGAATACACCAACCCTGAATATGATTTGACCAACACTTCGTGTTCAATTAGCTTTTAAGTCCAAAAAAAAGTAAATGTCCTAATTAATCAGATAATGAAAATAAGACGGGGTGTGTTAAGGTGAAAATTTCCCAGTATTTTATTCAGTAATTTTAAATATTTTCTCTCATTCAATAAAAATATTTTGATTATTCCATTTAAATAATTTAATAAAATTAATCCTATTTTTATTTATGAAAACTTTTCTCAATTTTTTTCCTCCTTCATCTATTTTCTTTCAGAAATGAAAATTTAATTTCTGTAACATTTACTACGTACTACACTTCTGTTGAAAAACCAAACATCACTACCAGAGCAAGCGGCGGCGTACAGGCTACTAGCTCTGCTCCCGCCACCGCCGCAGCAAACTCAATGGCGGAAAGCAAGAGCAAAATTCTAATAATAGGAGTCACTGGCAACCTCGGATTCGAGCTCGCCAAGGCCAGCTTAAACGCATCCCATCCAACACTCGGGCTTATCCGAGATTCCGCATTTTCCGATCCCAACAAACTCCACAAAATTCAGCTGCTCTCCGATTCAGGCCTCAAAATAGTTAAAGCATGTCCGATAACTCGACTTTTCCCCCTTGTGTTGTTGCTATTCGGCTCATGATTTCTCATTTTCTCGGCTTGTTACATCCTAGGGCTCGTTACACGATGAGGAGATCCTAATTGAAGCCCTAAAACAAGTTGACGTCGTCATCTGCGCCGTCGCATCCAAGCAAGTTCATGATCAGAAGCCTCTTACTTCGGCCATCAAACGTGTCGGTTGCATCAAGGTCAATTATTCTCAATTTTGCAGTTTTATCAGTGCAAAAACATTCAAAAGTGTGAAGTATTAAATTGATTATTGTTGTTTCTCTCTACGCTCTGTTGAATTGCAATGTAATTAGAATTCTTTAGTGAATTTCTCGAATCAGGACTAGAAATGGTGATGTTTTTCTTCGTTTAGTGATTAATACTACTCAGAATAGGTGTTTAGTGTTATGGCAAGACTTTGACTTATGGCATTGAATTTGATTGGTTGGGAATTGGGATTGTGCAGAGGTTCATTCCATCAGAATTTGGATCAGATCCTGACAGAACTAGAGTTTCCCATCTCGATCACAATTTCTATTCAAGGAAATCTGAGATTAGGCGTCTCGTTGAATCCCAAGGCATTCCGTACACTTACATATGTTGCAACTTCTATACGAGCTACCTGCTTCCGTCCCTCGTCCAGCCAGGCCGCCAAGCCCCACCACAAGACAATGTCACCATCTTTGGAGATGGAAATGTTAGAGGTTTCACATTTATCATTGTCTTAGATTGTATGAACTATACGTCACAAATGTATTGATTCATTCAGTCTCTTTGCATATTACTTGGTTTCTGCTATTTTTATCCTTTCCTTCTCAGTAATGAGTTTGAATGTTGTAATATGTGCGTCTTTTGCAGGCGTCTTTATGAAGGAAAGTGACGTAGCTGCATTCACGATAAGCACCATGGATGATCCATGCACGCTGAATAAAACCCTGTATCTAAGACCACCTGGGAATACAGTCTCCATGAATGAACTGGTTACTATTTGGGAGGAAAAAATAGGGAAAAAACTTGAGAGAAATTATATTTCAGAAGAAGAGCTTCTTAAAAGAATTCAAGGTATTATGTTGAACCATTTTATTCGTGACTGATTGTGTGTCTACATTTCAGTTGCTGTAGTTTTCTTGCACACTTTGATTGACTGATTTGGACGGATTTCTAACTTCTGGCATGATAGTAGGATTATGTAACTATCCTAAGTCCTAATATACAGTAAGTTGATATGTGTCTACCATTTCAGTTGCTACAATTTACCCAACTGGTTAAGATGGAATTCTAATTAAGTGCAACACATCTGACAAAATCTACACCCACATATATCCTAGCATGATAGCAAGATTATGTAACTATCCTAACATGATAGTAAGATTATGTGTGTCTACCATTCAGTTGCTCTAGTTTTCTATAACACTTTGCTTGACTGGTTTGTGGTTTAGACGGAGTTCTAACTTCAAAGCGTGACACATCTAAGAAAATCTATGTTGACATATATCTTAGCATGATTGTAAGATTATGTAACTATCTCACATTGGATTGCAGAAAATCCATATCCAGAAAACATGCAGATGGTCTTCATATACTCGGTGTTTGTGAAGGGTGACCAGACTTACTATGACATAAACTCATCAAACGGTGTGGAGGGAACTCAGTTGTATCCACATATCGAATATACTACAGTAAGCCAGTTTTTAGACAAGCTGTTGTAGCTTATAAGGTTGTGTTTTTTGCTACTTTGATATCTGAGGGATTGTATTTTTCCCTCTTATTTCATGCGCCATGAGTTGGCTGTGATTAAACGTTGAGTTCTGATTCATAATTGAGAGATTTGGTAGAAAATGAGATTTTGGGTTTAAAGTTTGCATATGAAGATTTTTGTTTCAGAAACGAAACAGAAGTACTCTTATACTGCAGAAACTGGTATCATTCCTTAGTGTATATACTTCTCAATATTATCAAAAACTACTAGAATATAAAATAATGAGCTCTAAATAAGTTGAGGAATGAAGTTTTAATACTACTAGAGGAATGGAATTTCGTATTTGCAATGGAACACCTAAAAATGCAATTGCGATAAGAAATGTTGATTTTCAAAATTTATCGTTAAAAAATGCAACCTAAGTAGTACTACTATTTAGTAAGAAAGGTTAAAAAGAACTTGCGCTTTTATTTTGAAAACTCCAAACATGTTAAAAGCCCACAATCTAAACACCATAAAATTATGTGACACATAATACAATCATATATGCATGGTTCAAATAATTTTTCCCTACTTCCAAAATGGCAAAATAAGTTGTTAATCAAAATTAACATACAGACTCAAGCAACTAATAATAATTAAATTTTGTTCTTATTTTCAAATAATTACAAGGGTTGCAGAAAAGAGAATTTGCATCATCACCCAAACAAATATTCTTCTCCAGCTATCGGGCGAATCCTTCAGAGTGCCCGGAAATATGAATATTCTGATCTTAAGCAGTAGTTACATCAGAAATTCATTTTGGAAGCAACCGCCGGTAATTTCATACTACATGTGACCTCGATACGTGTTGATTCATGCTGTAGTTTGTATTCAGTTATTTATAGATCATAACTACTGAATTTGAATTTAATTATTTGGTTAATTGAAAAGGCTTAGGAGATATGTATGAAAACAACGAGAGCTTGGTGCGAGCAATTAAACAAAATCAGGATCGGATTGTAGGTGCTATGCTATGGAGGAGACTGGTAAGTGTATGAACTGAAAATATGAAACAATTTTACCAAATGAGATGTATATAGGATTTGCTTCATATCAACTATTGATGTTTGAATGCCCTAAATTTCAAAGCACCAACAGCAATAATTTCACTGTAAAATGTCAAACAAAATGAAGCTTTTGCTTCTCCAAGCACCAACAACAGTTTGCTGCCATGATCAAAATAACAGTGCGCAACTGAACTAGTATATGCTAATAAACCTGTCATTTATAAGTACAACTTGTGGAAACATATAAGAGTAAATCGTCATAATCAATTCCATCTTCCCACTTACTCCTGGTCTCAGAGTCCGATCAAATCACAAACCAGCTCAAGTTCAGTCTCGGGGGCTGCTGGCGTTGGAAGCTGGCTTTTTCTTTCCATATTTCTGTTGCAAAATAAATATCATTGGATAGGCAAATACTTTGTAAATGAAATGGTGGTTTCTTCTAACAACACCTCCGTGACACATGCTGAAAATTTCCTAATACTGAAGAAGCAATATATAAGACATTATGCAATTTCCTTGGAGAGCAGCTCACCTGTTTTCCCAAATTGAATGGAATGTATCTGTACTTGACCATGTGCATGATTTGACGCTTCATTGTTAGGAAAAGAAGAACAATCCAATAACATAATAGGATAGGCCAAAATACTGGCACATCAAACATGGAAAAGAATGTCATCAGGAAAGCTACACAGAAAGCCTTTGTGATGGCATACCTGGAATGACAGAAATGAAAAACTTATCAATATCAAAATCTTAACTCCAAAGTCACCATTGTTGATACACACAAGAAATTTATATCATTTGTATCCAGCTTCCCTTTCTAAAACAATTACAGGGTCCAGATTGTCATATAGTTAGCAAGAACAACCTAAACAAACATTGGGAAATT
The DNA here is from genome assembly GCF_004379255.2 of Salvia splendens. Classification (NCBI taxonomy): domain Eukaryota; kingdom Viridiplantae; phylum Streptophyta; class Magnoliopsida; order Lamiales; family Lamiaceae; genus Salvia; species Salvia splendens. Next base: position 13,411,447 of record NC_056041.1, read on the forward strand.
GCCACAGAAGATGTCTAAACAACAAGGCATGTGTTTATTTTTATTAAGACCATGATGCCACCTCAAACTATTTTGTTGTTTTAAAAAGAAACCACAAACCTCTATAAAAGTCGTGACAAACTGACAAGAACAATGAAATTCTTCTACTTAACTAGACTCTAAAGTTAGGTTGATATTCTAGAACATTGAATGCCCTATATCAAATCCAAGCAGTTTATTCTGCTATAGTCAAAAGACAAGCTTCTTCTACCACATTCCCCAAACTGCCCACAGCATAGGACAAGATCATAGGAGAAATGGTCCGACCAAAGAACTGGTAGCAGAACTTTACACAGCACATCAGTATCCTTTTTGGCATGCTTTTATTTTAATCTAGAAAGATTTGCATTTAATGACACATGTGGTTATAGGATATTTTTATCTCTGTAACTTTTGATCATGATACATGATTCCACCAAGCAAGTAAGCAACTGATATAAGTAACATATAACATAATCAAGAAACATGCCAAAGAAAGTTAATGGAAAAATATCTTATAATGCCCAAATAAAGACTATTAAAAGACTAGAACAATCACCAGAATTTGAACTCGGGAAGACGGCGAATGAATGGCTTGAACTCATCAGAACCTTTAGTGGGCAGTGAAGGTCCTTCGCTCGGTTCCAGCTCAGGGTCAACAAGTGGTGACAAAAACCCGATGAGCAAATTGAGAAGATAGATCCCCAAACCATAAGTAACAATGTAGAATCCTTGAACATAATAAACCCGCAGAGCATATAGAAGCACCAAACAAAATGTCCCAACCCACCGATAAAGAGAATGTGGGGTAGATTTATCTAGATAATGCTGAAAAAGTTTCGATAACTCATGCCTCCGTTTGTCAAGTGCTGCAGCAGCTGCTGAGGGACCATCACCACCCTCCATGAAAATCAACTTTTAAACCCTACAAGTCCACCATAATGTTCAATAAGGAGAACCATCTAAGATATGTCAAGTATCTAAATCAGGAACGAAACTCAAAGCATGTGTTATCAATACTGGGACTACCGATTTAGCAGCCAAAGCAAGACTAGTTGATTATCTTTAACAAGCACATTATCTCCCATTGGAGATGGATCAATTCTAAAACAAGGAAACTCAATATAGACAAGATTAGAAAGTGGAAAATGAACAATTTCCACCTACAAAAAATACACAAAATCCAAGCATAACGTTATCAGAGTAGCTAAAGCAACAGTAAAATGCATGAATATCTCAGTAACATTCTTTTTCCGGCATGGACACTGTTGACCTCAAATCAAGTGTATATTTTTCTTATGATCCCCAATCAACTAACACGAATCACAATTTCCTAATTCAGCTTCTCTCTCAACTTAATTTACTCACGATGATAACAAACAGCTAATCATTACTAAAAAAATTAAACCTCGTATGCTTGATAGGGAACAAAACTGAACACAATTTACAACGCAAATTGGAACCGCAACCAAGATAAGAAACAATATTTGCCGACAGATCCAGCAACAAATGATTCAATTTCATGCTACCCCAAACAAGAAACCTAAAACCTACTCCATTAGGTAAGGAAATAAAACAACAAATCACACAGATTTGAACAAATTACTTCATATTCCGATCAAAGAGAAGAACGTAGAATAGGGCGATTACCTTCCGCGAGTGAAATAACAGTGAAAGAGAGACAAAATCCTCAGTGATTTTGGGAGATGAAAAAATTTGGGGGTTTGGATCTGTTTGGAGAGAGGGATTCCGTTCCAGCGATTTCTTCGAAAACCACTCGAGTTTCGAAACGCTTTTGGTATATATCATTTCATGCCATGGGCCTTTTCGTCATTTCAGTTCTCTCCATCTAAGTTTAATAGGAGTAATTAAATTGAGGTGATTATCTCATGCAGAAATAGTTAAGCATATTTTTCTTATATGCTTAACAATAAAAGAGCTTTTCTTTTCTAAAACCAAAAAATGAAAATAAAAGATAAAACCATTTAAAATTTTATTATTTACTGCGCGGTCAAAATGACAAATTTCATAATATACCGTTTCAAACGCATCAATTTTTAACTTAATAATTTTATCAACTACACATTTTTTTAAAAATAATCAGAGAAACAAACCAAGCAACAACATAAAATCCAATATAAATTTCGTCCTAGATTATCAAACAACAACATAAAATCCAATAAACAAACCAAGCAACAACATAAAATCCAATATAAATTGATCCTAGATTATCAAACAACATAAAATCCAATACTTTAGCCCTAGATAATCAAACAAAAACATAAAATAAAAAAAATACTCCTATAGAATATAGACTTAGATAAAAGATACTCCCTTTGTCCCTTAAAAATAGAAATTCTTCTTTTTTTGGTCCGTCCTCTATAAATAGAAACTATCTATTTAAGGAAATTACTTTATCCCTAATAAGGTGAAACTCATTTTCCACTAACACACTTTTCTTTATATATCACTCTTACTTTACAAATTTTCATTCAATTTAATGTTATTTCAAAAGTTTCTATTTTTAGGGGACGAAATAGTATCAATCATAAAAGCTACTACTCCTCCGTCCGGCTAAGATGACTCATTTCTTGGCCGGCACGGGATTTTAGGAGCTATTGGTTAATGGTTTAATTGGAGAGAAAAAAAGGTTGGTATAAGTATTGAAATAGAGAGAGAAAGAAAGATGAATATTTTAATAGGAGTGAGAAAAATGGTTGGGTGTATTAATTGGAGAGAGAGTTTCCAAAAAAAAAGGAAATGTATCATCTTATTTGTGATAAACTACAAAAGAAAACATGTCATTTTAAGTGGAACAAGGGCGTACTATTTAAATATTCTGACAAGATTTTTTATTCAATTTTTTGTATTCATGTTTATAAATATCATTTAAAAAATGAATCAATTATTGTTTTGTAAATTTGCATTTACAAATGTATCTGTATTCATTCAGCTCTCGTGCAGATTTCTAGTTCGTGCATATTTCTAGTTTGTGCTGATTTCTATTTTGAATGATTTCAACTTTGAGTATTTATTCAACTATCGTGCTAATTTCTAGTTCTTGTTGATACTATTTCGTGCAGATTTCTAGTTTGTGCTGATTTATATTATAAAATGATTTCAATTTTGAGTCTGCTTCACAAGACCCTCCTAGGTTCTATGTCCCTGGTTATGGTGCTCTCGACAACCATCCTTCTAGTTTTTTTAATTTTGATTTTATTAATTAAAATTGATTCATAAATGTTTATAATAAATTAATTTAGCTTAATAGTAATCTTATTAATAACCAAATATTTTCATAAAATAAACCAAACAACAACATATGTCCTTAATAACCATACCATCTTCCCATGATATGCCTTCTATTTTTTTTTTCCGGTAGGGGGAGTTGAATTGAATACAATAACTATAAGGTATTTATAATGGTGAGGAGCCACATCATTTCTCATTGCATGCAAAATAATAGTATGTGTTTTGTTACTGAGTGTAAGACCTTTTAAATTTACCAAATGATTTATTTATAAATTATAAAACTCAATACATCTAACTTCACAACAGCTAGCATTGTCTAATTACCACACATACTTTTCATTACATGCTTATTTAAATGACTTACGTTTTTATCTACTACTAATAGATATAGATAGTATGAAAATACATGAGATGTATCACAGACATTGGCTTGTGTTAATTGATTCGGGGGTAGATAATGAGGATTATTAGTAGTAATTTCATCAAAACAAACCTAAAATCGATCAGCACATGGGGATGGGGTACTGTTATTTAATTTACTATTTAATAATGCTGGCATTATTATAATAAAAAAGGAAACATCATAATTTATCAAACTTCACATGACTCCACTGCCTCTTAATATCGAGCCTTCTTTTTTTGAGCCATAATTTTAACCATTCTCATTGATGCATCGTTGTTTGTGGTATTCCAAATAGTAATATTTTGTATAAATGGTCACTAAAACTTTTAGTTACACCCAATTAAATCATTCAATTTTTAAACCGGATCAATTTCCGGTTTGTTCAATGCATAAATTGGATTTTCTTATCCACCATATTAATTCTTATTTAACCGGAAAAATTAATACTCCTACACCATATGATTTTTACTGTATATTAATGCTGTAAACGGATAGCAATGTATCTCTAATATTAAAAAATATAGCATATATATTCACAATAGCTATAGAATGTGACATAAAAATATAATTCTGTGTTTCTAGTGAGCCCAAACTGAAAGCCCAAATTAATGAAGCCCTTTTTTTTTGAAGGAGTAAACTTATATCCAAACTCAAGAGATTATACAGCTTTTAGAATAAGAAGAATAAATTAGGCTTTAGTCAACCTACTAAACTTGGGCAGTGCACAGTCATTTTCAGCTCTAGTTTGACTAAACTAATTAATTAATTAATTAAAATATTTATGTAATCAAATGTTAATACTTTATTTATATTGCTTTTATATTTTTATAGTTAGTTTAAAAAAATTCATTGATATTTTATAGTTTTACTTAATTGTTATACTATAATGTAATGAGGCGTGATAGTCGATATGCATCGGTACATCTTACAAAATCAACTAATTATAACCAAAAAGTCGATCAAATAATTATAATTTTAAATATATAATTCATAGATAAATAATATGTATATGCAATCTAATTTTAAATATATAATTGGTAGATAAATAATATGGATGTGCCAAAATATTTGCACGAATTATTAAGTTGTATTCGATAGTCATTAACCACCGCAATTGTGAGAAGTAAGTGATTATCATTGAGAAAAACTTATTTTGTCTTGATTTTGAAGACTATGGCATGCCGTGCCTGTTTGAGAAAAGAGACGAAGACCGTCATGGTAAAAGGGTGGTATATTACCATTATTCTTTGGATTGTAGAGTTTAATTTTCAAATACTAGAGATACTAAATTTTGAATTTGTGTTAAAGTTTGAGCAGATCGCTATTGGTTTGTGGCGATTGACATATGTAGATTGCAAAAGTTATGCCTAAGGAGTTTTATTATTATACTACAACTTTCTGCACATACCTCAAGTCTTGCATTCATCACAAACATGAGATGTTGGCAATACAACCCTCACAGGAATAACTATCGACGAGCTTAAACTTGCCATACCCCCGCTTTTGTGTGCTTCTCGCAAGCCGGCCGGTCGTCAGATTTGGAGTTCTTTTAGGGTATTGAAGAAGGTCATGTCTCCATTTTTAGAGTCCAATCTTCAACTAATCTTTAAAACATTTTACTATAACTTTTTCATGTACGTAGCAGGTGGGTGTGACGCATAATGTGGTATGGGAAGGATCATATCGCAATTAATTTGGATGAGAGCTTTTATTTTGATGAACATGTAAGTCAACCCATTATTTATTACTTTACTACTATTGTTTATAATCTTGAATTAGTATACATTTTTTTCTGAAACAACACCTAAATAAGGATGCAGAGGAACCAGTTGAACAATCAAATTGAACAATCAGCTCAAGTGGTGAAATCACAGCCATTTGAGCATCTCATTACCAAACTCATGTGATTCAAGGAAAATTATCAAATGTTTATTTTATCTACATTCTTACTTTAGTACTAATGATCATTAATCTTATTGCGGTCTAGGATTATTACAAAAAAAAACATTCATGTGCATAGTCATTTTCAGCTCTAGTTTGATTTCATAATTACAATTTAGACATTTATAATCAAGATTTAATAGTTTATGCCTAAATATTTATCAATATTTACCCATTAAGGATGCTCTTAGTGGCTTTATACGAATAATCTTGATTGTCAAAATATGTATAGTCACTCCATCACTTTGTAAATTTTTAGAATGTGAAACCACCAAAAAAAAAAAAGTTTGTCGTCTAGTTCATATGTTCATTTTTCGATATTAATACCACATATATAAAATATTATTATAGTATAAATTTACTAGTTAAAAGCAAGAGCTGTAATATGGAAACAGAAATTAAGCGTTATGTGTATAAATCGCAGTGTTGAAAGAGCAACACATCTATATGACCGTGCCATCAGCTATCGTTCCTTTCTCGACTACTACAGTGATCCCCGAGCGAATATAGAACCCTTCCTCCGATCTATCAGCTTCTTCGATTCCCTGCACAATGCCAGAGATGATATCAGGACATGACCGATGCTATAACTTTATATACGCGAGCTAGCTGTGAATCGAACTTACATCTTTGTTCTTGATGGTCACGTCTCTCCCGATTCTAGCGTTCTTGTCGATTATGCAGTTACTGCAAGACAGAAGTATGCTGTTGTGTTAGAATCTCACTTTTTTTTGTAAATGTGAAGTAACTGCAAACTCTGTGTCACTTCACCTTATTTTGGTGTTACTACCAATCCCCATTGGAACTTTGCCTTGAGCTAGCAGTGAGGCAATCTCTGATTCCGTTTGATAAGAATCAGCCCCCATCATAAATGTATCCTATTATCAAAAAGTTAAATTTTGAAAAAATGAAAAATAAAAAAATAAATAAATGTCACTTATACCAAACTGAGATTCTTGAACAATGAAGCCATGATGTGCTCACCTTGAGTTCAACCCCGGAGTCGAGACGAGAGCGCTCGCCTACTATAGAGTGTTCAACAACACATTCACGCAGGAAGCACCCGTGTGATATGATCGCGTCTTTGATCTGGAGAGGATTGAACTAAAAGCATCAGAAACATTTATCTATAGGGCGTTTGATCACGACACCACACTGTCATACCTTGCAATTGTCGATTTTGGTTGGTGGCAAAAAACGGGGTGATGTGTAGAACGGAGTCTTTGGATCGTAGAATTCGAACTTCGGGAACTGCAAACAACCTTGCAAATGTCAAGATACCTCATACAGTAGTAAGCTTGAATGACTTATTACTAGAGAAGAAGGTGAGAGCTACCTCATCCGTAAGAGCCAAATTAGCATCATAAAATGATTTTATTGTTCCGATGTCTTCCCAGTAGTCTCTAAATACATATGCCTACAAAAAAGATGTTGTCGTATTAACAACCTCCGAGATCAATACAGATCAAAGAAATAGAATTTTTTTTGGCCATTGTCTTGAACATCATCAAAAGGTGAAGAGATGGAAATGAACCTGCACAGTTTGTTCCTTTACTGCAGATGGTATGATCTCAGACCCAAAGTCGTTTGAAGTCGGGTATCTCCACCGGAGAAGCTTCAATAGAACATCAGTCTTGAATGCATATACTCCCATAGAAGCAATATACGGAGATCTTACAGCTTCCTCCGCGGACAATCCTATGATAGAGGTGTCTACTTGCTGCAGCATATCAAAACACAACATAATTTAGAAGATATAAAAAGAATTTCGGATGGTAATGTTGCAAGAAATCAAGTGATCTTATATAGAATTCACGTAGTAAGATTGTTCGAGGTGCAGTTCATCATACCATTGCCATCTTATCCACGCCTTTAGGCTTCTCAGAAAATTGAGATACGCGACCTCTGCTGTCAATTTTCACCAGTCCAAGGGATGATGCTCGGCTGAGGAAATCGAGATTACAATTCACATTGTCAATAACAGAGAGAAAAGTCTGAAGACAAGACTTAAATAAACTACAGCAGGTTAGTTAGTCAGTCACTCTAACCTTTCATCAACTGGTGCACACGAGAGTGTGATGTCCGCATTTCTATCAATGTGGTTCTGTTTAAAGAAACATCCGTTAAATTTTATGCACTATAGAGTTTGCTGCAACACTGGCTAATACCAAATTATTGTATACCTGAATGAAGTCCATGTAGTCCATCCTGTACATATGATCCCCTGATAGAATCAAGATGTTGTCAATATCTTTTGCCTTGGCATCCTGCAAAACCCAGTAGAAAGGTCGAGATCAAGAGTCTGATTTCTAGTTTGAGAATGAGACGCTAGGCTAGATGAGTTGGTATCGAGTAAATTACATAAAAAATGAAGACTCGCCTCAAATAGCCATATAAATTGCCTAACCGCATCTGCTGTACCCTGGAACCACCGGTTTCCTGTTTCCCCTGCCGTCTGAGTCGCAGCCAAAACCTACAAGGATACATCTTCCAGATGAGTGTTGGGTTTAAAAAGTAATCAGAGACTACTTCCACCCATTAGCACTTTTTTAGGATCTATCGTTGCTTGTATTACTCCATAGATTCACGAGTAATTCCCACTTTACAATATATCATGGTAATCCATAGATATTATCCAGTGCAAATATTAACATGTTTAATTCGCAAGCCAGTACTCAACTACCAGTTCACAGTTATACAGGTGTTCACCTCAACATAACCATCCCCAAAGCTAATGCCATTCCCAGTATATGTTCGAGAAATGTGCCGATTTAGAGAAGCAGAATTGAACTGAGTGAGCACAAAGATCTTGTTAATGCCACTGTTGATGCAGTTGCTCATTGGGATGTCAATCAGCCTATAGCATCCTCCAATTGGAACCTGTGCACATGATATTGTGCAACAGCACAAAAATATGTATCAAGCAAATTTGATCATAGCTGTCGGATTTAGAGATGAAAGGCAAAACTAAGTAGGTATGATCAAGTTCATCAAATAATTCCAGTCCCCTGGTTCACAAGCTCACTCACACAAACTCTCCTTCAATCAGATGCATTTGAGCTATGTCTGAACATGTTTAACCACGAGACACATATATAAGGATTAATAAACTTCTATGCAAGAAATCAAATCAAACACACTGGTCCCAGATACTTAACTGTGCTGATGATTGCACAAAACAACAGGGTCCAATTACTCACCTCTCATACACACATAAACACACACACTAATTTAGAAAACTGTAAGAAACTAAGAACTTAACATCTGGTAAAACATAACATTAATCATGAGTGATTCACTAAAGATGAGACATTTTTCTTACAGCTGGAGTGGCAGCTCTGCTTGTAAGAGGGAAAAGCTGCGCACCGGCACCTCCTCCCAGAATGATTGCAGCCACATTTTTCGGATTCGCTCTCTGTCTCTCGAATCTTGGAGCAGGTATTGTCTGATTAAACCCCAAGAAGCACCATATCAGTTTCAACCATCAAGACATTGTATCACATACACGCACAGGTGTTCTAAACTCATCACAGATTCTACTACTTAAATATTTCTAGTAATAACAACACGACATAGAATACAATCAGAACAATCAACAAACATATTCAAAATCGAGTGAACATGAAAAGAGAGAAGCAAATGCTAACCAGAGTTTCATTGCTGTTTTCTCTAGTCAGAACAGAGTAAGCCACCCCAGGTTTGATCTTCCTTCCCCTTTTCTCAAGATTCAATTTTTTCCCAATCTTACAAGCTCCGGCACGATTACTGAAACTCCATGTAATCTTCTCTCCCCAAAACCCATTCTCTTCACCACCAAACACACTTTTGCTCGGATTCGCCAAATGGGATGCCGATTTCAACGTAGCACCGAAAGCATCCATAGCAGTTTTTCTCAATCACCAAAACCAAATTTCAACAATCACCCCTCTTTTCACACAATCACTGAATCAACAATATAAATCAGATGTTTACGCATAAGTGTAACAATACAGTAAAGCACGAAATGAAGAAAATGTAAACTAAATAACCAAGTAAAGTATAGATCATAGTATATCTTAAAAATTTTAAAAATTGTTAGACAAGAAAAGGCAGTCTAACAGTTGGTAGCCTTGAATTAACGTTTACACAAACTAATAAAATATGTAGTGAGTATTCTATTTCATCATAAAAAAAACTAAAATACTGTACCCTCGAGATCTCATGCGAGTAGATCATCCAGAATTATAAAAAAGTGAAGACTGAATAGAGGACAAAATTCCTAAAACACGAATCTTGAAAAAGAAGGAGATCGAAACAATAACTTAAAGATCACAAAAGCTGGCGATGGATTTATAGCTAACAAGAATGCATGAGAAGTGTATGCATCAAGTGGGAGAGGTGAAAGGTGGTAGCTTTATTGGTCTGTGAGTTTTTCACGAGAAAGCTTGCAAATTTATTTCTGTTAAATGTGAGCTTCACTTCTATATATAGAGAGATTTGTGGAATTGGAAAAAAATCAGGCCTCCCAAGTTGAGGATCCTGTTTATCCCACACACATAAACACGCCCAAGTGCGTGTACACATCAATAGGCAGCCATTTCAGTGTGTAAGATTTTGGGTTTTTGGCCATCGTCCACGTTTCTAGACCCCTCTGCGTTTGGACAAGAGAGGGCCAAACAGATGTCCCTTTCTCAGCTGCAGTTACAACCAAAATTGGTGTTTTGTGTCGTGATTTGATCCAAAATAAAAAAAAAATTGGGAAATCCTTTTGTAAAACTATGGGTGATTTTACACGAGTGGCTGTAAATTAATTTTGGGAAATCGGAAAAATGGACGGGGTTCATTGGGGCATTTTGTCGAGCAGTTGTGAGGCACATACGCATTTTCTACGCCATATGACAAGTTGATTATTGGATGATGAAAATCGATTTCACAATCGTTGGTGTCATTTTTGATTGAGATTGTGAATGCAAGATGTCAAGTGATGTACAGTCAGAGATTGAATCGAACAATTTTTTGTGGATTTTGTTGATGTGCGACATAATAAGTTTGTGATATTTTGAAGAAAATTAATCTTTTTAAAGAGAGGAAGAGAGAATTGGATCATATGATACAATAGGTTTTAAATAATATCCCATAAAAATAAAAGGTTGAAATATTAATATGAAATTATTAAAATATGAAAAAGAATTTAGTAATTTGATAAGAAGCTATTTTTTCTAAAATATGAATTGTTTTGATTTAACCCTATTTTAATCTACAAAATTTTGATAACTTAAAAATGAACTAGGCGTTACTTTGTGTAATGCTAATAATACCAATATATTATGACTTATTTTTCACACACCATTCTTATTTTGTAATGCACATGTGAATCGAACAGTCAAGCTTTTAGTCAGTTAGTTAAAAGAAAAATATCTTACTAATTCATGCGTTTCGAAACAAAGTTGAAATTAGGAAATTTGGGCATCATACTTATTATTGTAAATTGTGTTTATCATTTTTTAGAAAGAAAATATATTGTATTAATAAAAATAATCTTCAAGTACAATATCATTAAGCCATCTGGAAAATTAACATATCAACATTTTGGTTACATATCATATCAATTAATTTTGCAGTACATTAAGATATCATACCTTACTATATTAGTAATATATTGTGTTTTTCAAGTTTGATTATCTATTTATCATATATCATGTATTATTGACAATACCCTATATCCAAGAATTTAACAGGGTCTATCATATGAATCACATACGACTCATTAATTCATATCTATTGATTTTTATGAATGAAATAAATAGAAGAAAAAAGATTATTAACATCCGCGTAAATAACAATAGAAATGAAACTAAAAATAAACATTTATCTTTAAAATAGAGAAATTGAATTTATAGCCATCAGACAAACCCATGTTACACGAACCACCTCAAGTTACTAGATGACTTCTAGTGTGTGTCGTTTTAGTAAATTAATTTAATATATTATCATATGACTGATTAATCAGATGATTCATATCAACTACATAATCTACATTAACATCAAACTGTGGCAAATAAAGAATATTGGTTCAAATTAATTTTAGAGCATTTATAAGTATTTAGTTTCTTATTCAATCAAATTGATGTTTGGAAACATAATAATCGAATATAAATATAAATAATGGAAAGGGGGAATAGATTTTGATTTTTAAGTAACTTGTAAATTTGATGGTTTTAATCTTAATTTAAGATGGAAAATTATATGCTAGTGTGTGCTTTAAATTAGCGGTCACAAATGGAGTGTAGCATAGTCTTAAAATGGAGGGGAGAAAATGGCCTTCCAAATAAAATAATAACTAAAAATTCATAAAACGATGTGATTGTACTAAAAATAGTCACAATTTAATATCCTAGTCCATGTTAAGAATTATCCACCTAGAAAATGACATTAACGATGATAGATTATTGCAATTGGAAAAATGATTACTACAAGCAACCAGTAGGGATTAAATGTCACCTCATTTCACATGGTTCATTAGTTAGTATAGAGATATTTTTCCAAGTCCACTAAATCATTTCACTTTGTTTAACATCAACCAATTTATTCCTAATCAAACTAATGATATTTTGTTCAAGCTGAATCGTGTGTGTATATATATATATATATATAGAGAGAGAGAGAGAGAGACATGACCATGTATTTATTTTTTAAATATAATTTACTTTAATTGATAAAAGAGTAATGAATATGTCTGCACAAGAGCATGACTACTCTATATCGAAAATATTAACAATTTAACATGAATGAAGAATTATTAATACGTACATTATAAAAGAACGATGAGTCGTTATCTCTAAGGAAATACTATTTTATTTAATCATAAATCACACCATATTATACTACTTCTACTCTCTCTATATATATATGTATAACAAATGTATTAACATAAGAAGAAAACAAAGGTTGTTAAACGTAGATGCTGTTCATTTAAAAGCCTTCCAATATATACTAAATTAGTTTGGAAAAGAAACCATTGTTGGAAAAATAAGATTTCACAATCACTTACTAAAAGAGAAGTAATTAACCATTGTTGGATAAATGACCACATGAAGAAAACATTAGAATAAATGTTTAGTTGTTGCAGAATAAAATTCCTTCCGAAAACAAATGACTAATTAACTACCAGTTGTCCAAACAAATATAGTTTATAAATATATATTGGCCTTATTTTATAGCAAACGATCTGCAAGATACAATGATTTTTAATTTTTATTATATAGTATTAAGTATTTAATGATTTAATCTGAAGTGATAAATTCATAGAGATAACGATAGTGACATAGATTGCTAATAAACAAATCGAAGAGAAAATCCCAATAAATTTGTCGTTCATTTTAAAGCATGAAAAATTCTGTCCGCACAGGTGTCGCTACTTCATTCATTGGAAATATGAGTACTTTTTTATAGTATTGTGACAAGTTCAATTTAATTTTCAGATGTTGTACCTCCAATTAATAGGTCGATATGTTCAAACTACTCCGAATATTTGAGTGTGAGATATGCAAATTGCAATTACAATAATATTTTATATTATTGCAATCATGTAGTATTAAGAATTTAAGATGGTCGAAAGCTTTGAGATTGTGATACAGTTAGAGATGTCAATATAACCCGAACTCGCGGGCCGGCTCGAATAACCCGTTAAAAATACAGGGTTAGGGCTGTAATTTCGCAGCCCGAATTTAAAATCGGGCCATTCGGGCTGACCCGTTCAGGTTACGGGTCGGCCCGTCGGGTTGAAGGCTTCTGCACAATGAGCAGTTTTTGTACCGGTAAAAAAAATCATAGTTATAAGCAGCATGATTTTATCATGTTAGTGGGTAATAGTGTGTAAGTGAAGTAAAGATATCAACTTAAGAATTAAAATAGTGGTGGTATGGTAAGGTTGACTTATGTATTCTTAAGGAGTACTATAAATGATAAGTGGCAAGTTTTTAAATGGGTGAATGAAATATTTATTAATAATGCTAATATTACAAAATAAACAATAATATTGTTGTGTTTTACAAATAAAAAATGCACTTGTAATTCTGAAAATTGATCATTTTAGTTCGTAGTTTAGTTAATAATACATTATTCAAGACATTCACTACAATATAAATCATGTTATTTAGCTTAAAATGATATAAAATGATAAATGTCTCCATGAGAATGTAAGATGTGTGCATGTGCTATGAAACAAATTATTAATAGTACCAAATATAAGGTGACTTCGTGTCATTTCAAGAAGCTTATAACGTAGCAAATAAAATTGGCATAACATGTATGTGAAAACCCACTAATAAATAATGCAATGATTCAAAATTTTCATTTTTTCCCTTTGGAGATGTGAGATGGGAATTGAGATTTGTAATATTGTCTCACTCTCCTCAATAAAAGGAATACCACGAATTTCTAAGCTAGTAATTTTAGTGCAATGACACTACTTTATTAGTTAAACTTGTAAAAGTAGTATTTGTATCTTTCACAAAAAAAGAACCTACAAGTCCTAAATGAAAAATATTGGTTGTGACTTGTGATGTTAGTTAAATATATTTGACAGCATTGAAGAGCCATACCTAATTTGTCCATACAACTTATTTGGTGCCTTAAATCTCAAAATTTCATTTTAGTGTATAAACAACATCTAAAAATCTCACACAAGGTTGATACTGTATTTTTTTAGTCAAATAAGTAAAATATTTTGATTGGCCAAACGACCCAGGTGAGCCACTTTTGAAATAAGGCATGCTCCTACACATATATTTACAACCATCTACATTTTTATGTATAAGGTAAAATATTTTTATGTACTTACAAAAAAATACAAATCTGTAAAATCTATAGATTCGAGCTATCATTGTTGTACATGATTTCTATAATTAAGAGTATGTAAAGTACCCGTCTATCCAAAATATTCGGCTTGGTTATTTTCATGTTCGATTATTTGATTTTACCATTTCATGTTGAACTGATGATAAATTACGAAAATACCTCATCATTAACTAAAAAAAAATTTGATGACCAATTAATTTCTTCTTCAATCAGTAAATTTATTTAAATCACTATGACCATAAGATAATTGAACTATTGTTGATAGTTAAAATGAGTTGACTACAGTAATAACATGATATTATATAGAAATTGAATGAAGTGAAAAAAAAAACTTGATCGATGGCAACGAAACCATTGCCCACCAAAAGAAGCTTTGCACCTAAATTACATTTTCTATGTTTTTCTAAGTGTTTGATAAAATTAAAATCTCACTGTAGCTGATTAAACTCGAATTGTGTAAAAAATACTTTTAAAAATCTATAATGGCGATATTTTCTTTCTACGCATGTCATTATTTATAAGTGTCATTTATATAGTTTGTATTCTTTAAATTTCCAACTCGTAACGATTCTAAATGTACAATTACAATTTTTGTACATTTATCTTTAATCATTATTAAAATAAGCTTATAAATTAACTATAAGCAATATTTACATCCGAAAAATATTATCAACAGATTAGGATAAATTAAAGATAACAGCCCAACTATATAAACGGGCCATAAAAAGCAAATGGGCCCATAAATTGATGGTCTCCATAAAAAATCTCAACAAAATATGTCCCAAACCAATTAATGGCCAATTAAAGGTCAAGAGCATATTTAGCAGATGGGATATTAAATGATACCTACATTTACATATTTCATATATCAATAATAATACAACAGAAAAATACCCAAAATCATTGCTAACATATCATATATAGTAAGCAGCCACATGCTAGTTTTGATGAGGTTGTGACAAACTAATAACTAAACCATAACTCCAATCTCAAAATATACGTGATTTTAAAATTTCAAAATTCTAATGATCAAATTCAAATTACTCAACCATTAATCCAAAATTAGCATTTCAAAACTTATATCAATCGAACTTCTTGATTATGAAACAGAATCAAATACACGAGTAGACAATTTCAGTATTGTGATTTTTTAAATACTAATGAAGAGCTCATTTTACTTGTGAATACATCTTCCTAACATTTTTTAAAACCAATTTTAAAGCTTATGAAAAATACTAGAAATCACAATTTCAAATATCAATATCCCAATAAACAAGCAAAGAAATAAGAAGTACGAAAATGTAGAAAGTGATTTGATTAAAATAATTCTCAATATCAATAGTTGCAGTAACAGGAAGCAATGGGAATGGGTAGTTGTATCCGCCAACCTATTTTCATTACTCCCTTTCAACATATATATTTTTATATTAAAAACAAAGCCTCTATTAAATCTAGCCATTTCCAAATTCGTCGCATTCACCAATTCCCAATTTCGCAAATCTAAAACCCTCGATCTCGGAATCTGCCGCGCCGATGCCCGGAATGTTCTCCGCCGTGCGGCGAATCTACCTCACCGCCTACAACTGGACGCTCTTCTTCGGCTGGCTCCAGGTGTTCTACCTCGCCGTCTCAACTCTCTGGAATTCCGGCCACGAATCGGTCTACGCCGCCGTCGAGAAGCCGCTCATCCTCGCGCAGTCAGCCGCGCTGCTCGAGATCCTCCACAGCCTCGCCGGAATCGTCAGATCTCCGGTCACCGCTACTCTGCCGCAGGTCGCCTCACGGCTGTACGTGACCTGGGGAATCCTGTACAGCTTCCCCGAAATCCGGACGCATTTCTTCGTTTCGTCGCTGGTGATTAGCTGGTCGATTACTGAGATAATTAGGTACTCGTTTTTCGGGTTGAAGGAGGCGTTCGGATCTGCGCCGTCGTGGCTGCTTTGGCTGAGGTACAGCACGTTTCTGATGTTGTACCCTACCGGAATCACGAGCGAGGTAGGGCTGATCTACTACGCGCTGCCGTATCTGAAGGAATCAGGGGACAAATTCAGCATCAGGATGCCGAATAGGTGGAATTTCTCGTTTGATTATTACTGTAATGCGGTGTTGGTTCTGGGATTCTATGTTCCTGGAAGTCCTCATCTCTATGGATACATGTTGGAGCAGAGGAAAAAGGCGCTCGCCAAAGCGAAAACGGCGTGATGGGATCTGATGTTGAAGATTTTAATCGTGGTTTAATCTCTGTAAAATTTGATTGTGTTATGGATTTAGTCTGATTTGTTTGTAAACTAGTGTTTTAATTTTTTAATCCATGAATTCATAAAAATAAAAATAAAATAAAAACTTTTGAGTTTGGGTGTGATCGGGTTGTTCATAAATGAATATGAAAGTGAACTGCAATTCACACTTTTATCTTACTACTAGTACTTATTGATTTATTTTTTGTATATCACATTTTTGTATTCAAAGAAAATGTAGTAGGCTAGTAAGAGCATCCATCCACAGCGGTGCTCGCTGTGGAGAACGGCGTCCGTGCCGCTGGCACGACACGCCCCCTGTTTGCTGCTGTGCTCTTGTCAACGGCACGGCTCTGCTCGATACATAGAGTACATCTGTGCCGCTGAGCAGGGCGACGTGGCGCGTTTCTATTGGCGGTCTTTTTTTTATCTTTTTTTTTTTAAATAAAAAATAATGCCAAAAATTAAAAAATATATATATTTTCGGATTCCTAAAAATATAGCCGTTATATTACTGTTTTTTTAATTTTTTTTTGAATTTTTTAAAAAAATTAATCCAAAATCATCTATAAATACACACATTCATCATCCATTTGGGCGAAATTCGGCCACAAGTAGTGAGTTTTTTTAATTTTATGAATTTAATTATGTAATTTTTAATTTTTAGGATTTAAATTATGTAATTTTTAATTTTTAAGACTTTAATTATGAAACTTTTAATTTTTTTCTAATTTGTAATAGTATTCCGGGTATTTTTAATGCATTTTAATATTATGGAAATGTTTTTATTTAAATTGAATAATAGAATGGTGGGACCCTTAAACATGTTCTTGCGGAAGAGCATGGATATAAGTGTTGTGCTCTTGGGGAATAGCAGAGAGTAAAAAAATAATAAAATTGGGTCCGGCCCACATCGGTACTCTTCAAGAGCACGGATGTGGATGCTCTAATACACATAAACTTTTAGGGTTGAGAAAAGAACGATACAATTTCGAGTTTTGTCATGTGATGTTTTGGCAAGTTGTAAATTTTATTATATCGTGATTATGCAAATAAGAATTATTTCATAAATTAGTTATTGGAGTATAGAACACGGATATAGTCATAATAAACACTAGAATTGTGACAATAGTCATTCATTCTCTCCTATAGTAGTAGTATTTCATCAACCCTATTACAAGTGATGATACTTCTTTTTTTAGATGTCCTATTACAAATTGTTAATTTATTTGTTTACAAAAAACAATATATCTCTTTTTAAGAGTTTGTAATTTGAAAACAAAATATAATCACAACTGAATATCGAGAATTTTCATTTCAACATCGAAAACACTTAATTTTAAGTAACACTTTTTATTGATATATTAAAAGCTCAAATAGTGCTATGAAGAACCTAACCAAATTAAATGTTGGTTTCAGCGGTAACCAAATTTGCAACCCGACTTTGACTACTACACATGGGATGGCCCAGTATCGTAAAAATATTCATTTCTCACTAATAGATAATTAACACATACGGAGTATTAGAGCATGCACAACGATGAGCACGAATATGCTGTCCGCCGCTGCGCCGTGCCAGCGGGCTGCGCTCGCGCCGCTGGCACGGCGCTGCTCGATGCATCGAGCACGTCCGTGCCAGAGAGCAGGTGACGTGGCAGGCGCTGATTGGGCAATGACATAGCCGTTGCATTTGAATATTTTTTTTAAAAAAATCGGTTATTAATTAAAAAAACCGATTAAAAATAAAAAAAATATATTTTCCCACTTCCCAAAAAAATTATATTCGTTTTCTACCCACTCTCAAATTTTTTTTTCTTTTTTTCCACTAAAAATACACATTTTCATCTATAAATACCCCCACTTTCACACCCAAAAATTCACACCACACTACACAATTCTCATCTACATTCTCTCATTTCCATTCTCATCTACATTCTATCATCTCCATTCTCAATCTTTCTTCCACTCCTACAATATAACAATGTCCGGCCACGGCGATCACCCTCGGGCTCCCACGGCTGGAACCCCGAATGGTTCGGTTCACAACCGTTTCCTAGTCCGGAAACGGAATATTCGGCCCCTCCTCAAACCCAAAGTTCGGGAGTTCCGGGTGGCTACCGGCCTTACCCGATCAACGACCAAGATGCCCACAAAAGAGCAATACATGCGGACACCCGAGCCTAGAGCGAGGTCGAGCGGCCCCTCCCAAACTCCGACTCCTCCTACTCGCGGTGTCCGCACACCGTACACTCCGGCGGAGATGGAGCAATTGTTCAAGGCGTTCTTGTCAATCTCCGAAGATCCGGAGGTTGACACGAACCAATCCGGCGATCATTATTAGTGGCGCATCTGTCGCCGGTACAATGAAAACCAACCTGCAAGAACAATTGAGCGCAACGTGAGTATGGTACGCAACGCCATATATAGAGCCAACGAAGAAATCCAAAAGTTCCAGGGGTATTACCTCCAGGAAGAGCGGTCGGCGGGGAGCGGCCAGAGCGAGGTCGACAACATCAGTTCCACCTTGTCGACCTATCAATCCATGAACTACAAGCCGTTCAAGTACCTCAACATTTGGCAGGAGACGCGGTCGCATCCGAAGTATAGGGGGGGCGTAACATCCTCCTCTAGCGGCTCCTCCAAACGGTCAAGGTCGGCATCCCTATCCGACGCCGGCTCCGAAGACGTGGCTAGCCAACTCGCCGGAGCTAACTTGGGTAGCCCCGACGCCCGCCCGAGCGGTTCCCAACACCGACCGCAAGGAAGGAAGAAGGCGACGGCCAACCGCCATTGCGCCGCGACTCCCGAACCTGCTCCCGTTCCCTATGCGCAACCTCCACCCCCCACCAACTCGTTGTGGGGGATTTTGGCTCAACTCAATATGGTCGATAGGTCAACTATGACCCCGTGCAACTTTGATCGCATGAGGCTATGATATTGGGCTTCCAAAAACAATTGTGAGTAGTGCCGCCGGATGAGTAGTCTTCCACGAGAGTATTTTAGCCTTTAATTATGTAATTTTTTATTTTTAGGAGTTATAATTATGTAATTTTTATTTTTTAAGATTTTAATTATGTAATTTTTATTTTATTTGTAATATTATTTTGATTTTTTTAATGAATTTTAATATTATGAAATGTTTTTATTTAAATATAATGGTGAGACCCTTGTCCTCGTCCTTGCGGAAGAGCACGGCTGTGGGTGTTGTGCTCTTGCCTAAGAGCAGGCAGAAAAAGTGAGACCTCCCACAACCGTGCTCGTTGGCAAGAGTACGGTTGTGGGTGCTCTTATTGTTATCATACATATACATGCAGTCATGTGGTTATATTTTCTTTTGTCACTTTATTCGACAACTGACAATTGAGACAAGATTCACAATTTCACAACATTTCTATAAGGTTTCATCCATCAAAAATTTTCACATAAATTAAAGACCATACGGGAAAATGGCATGATGCTAAAAGATCATAATTAAATGTAACATAAATGTATAACCAAGCAAGTAGAGAAGAGATACAACTAAACAACAAAAGAGACAGTTAAACTCAAACAAGAATTGGAAGACCATGCCAAAATCCAAAGCATAAACAAGCTCAAAATTGATAACTGATGATAAAATCTGGCAAAATCGACAAACAAGAGTTTAACATTCCACAGAGGCAAAATTAAAGCCAACAGAACATGGTTCTAATTTAAAAAATTCCATTTCAAGCCCTGTACTATATAGTAGAGGGAAAGATACTTAGGTGTTCGTGGCCCTGGTGTATATCTGCTGGCTTGCATGAGCTGAAACCATTCTGATCAAACCTCTAGCCATCAATTCCCTGATTGCTTTTCTCGCCAACGATCCAC
Source organism: Salvia splendens (assembly GCF_004379255.2). Taxonomy (NCBI): domain Eukaryota; kingdom Viridiplantae; phylum Streptophyta; class Magnoliopsida; order Lamiales; family Lamiaceae; genus Salvia; species Salvia splendens. Next base: position 13,431,988 of record NC_056041.1, read on the forward strand.
TGATCTGCAAATCACAAAACATTTAACTCAGCTTCAACAACCAGCATTTGTAATCTTTCATAGCCAAGAATCAGAAATCAGCATGGAATTCCATTTCACAAACAAAGTATAGAACTGAAATTGAATTCAGCTAGTAGACTATATTAAAACTAACAAAAAAGATGGACTCAAAAGTGCTAGAATTTCCTACTCAATTACTTTATACTTATACATATTCTGCATCCAACAATATACAACTGAAAATCAAGAGAATTTCATCTGACTTAAAATGAAATATGTATTGGGTAGGTTCAATAGTAGATCATGATTCCTAAACAACCAGATTGCATAATGCATTATAAATAACCAATTTTTAACAATTAAAATTATTGAACAACATCACAATTAATGTATCATCACATCAGATAGAGCGCAATCTGCAAATTACAGAAACTACTATGGAGAGGACAAATTCATAAACCTATAATTTACAATCCACATTATGCTAAGTTGCTAACCAAAATTTCGTCAACAATATATCCAATTAACCAGCTAGAACAAAAAAGAGTTCGTGATTTTCAGAAACCAAACCGTAAATGAAAATAATCGGCACAGTATCATATTCAAATCAAATCAACGTACCCTGAGACGATCGGAGAGAACGGAAGGAGTGATAAGCTTGTACTTGGGTGCCTCAGTCAGCAATTTGTCGTAGGTCGCCTTATCGAACAGCACCATGTTGTTCACCTTCTCCTTTTGCTTACCCTTGCTCCACTTCTGCACGCCAATAATTTTCAATAAAAATATTAAAAAAAAATTGAAAAACAAAAGGGAAAACGGAGGCTAAAACAACAGAAGGCGACCTTCTTCTTCTGCTTTCCGCCTCCGGATTTCGCCGGCTTGGACGATGGTGGAGGAGCCTTATCCTTCTTCGGCGCCTGCAAAAAAACGGAGAAAAATAACAAGCGTGGGTAGCGAAATTGGATTTAAAAATTGAGCGAGATCCAGTATTAATGAATCGGAGAAGCGGCGCACCATCGCAATGCGAGAGTTCTACGGCGACGGCGGTGGTGGTGGAGGGCGGCTGGTTGAAGGGGAGAGGCTGCTTAATAACTCTCGACCTAGTTAGGGTTTATATCTGCTTTACATTTCAACGTCGTCGTATTCGCTTATCAGGTGATGGGCTTGGGTTTATAGTGTTGGGACTTATTTTTCGCAAAGCCCAATCAGTAAGCCTTTTCTTACTCCAATCATTTTTATTTCCAATTTTTTAGCACAAAAAATAATTCCAAGTCCAATGGTTTGCATTAATATATCACCAACGACAATATACTATTGTATTACTAAATATATCCTTGAACATACTAACATTATTTAGTCAAACTTCAAATAATAAAAAACAATCATATGATTATAATTATACCAACAAGAATGTTTAATTTACCTAAAAGTAAAATTTGAAATAATACTACTAATCATGTAAATAATCACCGATTAGCTTTTATTCTAAATGGTATTCTAGAAAGTAGTTTTAATTAAAAGAGTATTACTAAAATATATCAATTAACAGTACTCTCCCTTCGTCCCATTCAAGATGTCCACCGTTCTTTTTTAGTTTGTTTCATTCAATATGTCCATTTTCTATATTTAGAATTAATATATTTCTTCTCTCTCCTCATTAAAATATTCAATCACTTTTTTCACTCTACTTTATTACAAACAACTATTCCACCTAAAACTTTTTGTCACTCAAGAATGTGGTCATCTTTAGTGAGACAGATGGAGTAATATAGTTGTGCGTTGTTTTCATTTAATGATTCCTTTAAATTAATAGCGTATGACATGACATGCCTATAAGATCTCAAAAAAAGACTCGAAATATATAATACTCTCTTATGCATAAAATCAAAGGGAATATATTCCCCACCGAGATAAATCTAGTAGATTTAAGGAAACACCTTGAAAAAATACATTAACCCTCGTACACGTAGACAACAACAATAAAATAAAAATTAACGTCGCTCTCAAAATATTTCACCAAATGTATAATATCACGATTATGACAATGACAGATATACCCTGATTTAACCAAATAAAAGTAAACATATGCACAATTATTTCAGCACAAATGCACGCAGCCATATTCCATTCCTCAAATTATCAGAATAAATACAATACAACTAGTTAGTTATTCTTGACTTTTGAGACATAGGAAAAGATGCATATGCTTATTGAAAAATACTCCGTAATTAACAACACTATTATTTCAGAAAATAAAATGAACATTAAATAAAAAGAAAAAGTGGAATCCGAGTCAGAAATCAGATGATCCACCGTGTGAATCTCCCAACTAGGAACAGTTTCTAGATTATTCGTAACTAATATTTTTATATGAAACACGAAGTCAATTAATTAAACCAACGAGGATGTCTGAATCCTTATCTGCTGCTTTAATGCGCTTTTAGAGGCATATTAAAAGTTGCTTTAGGATCTTAAAAGCGTGATTTTAGTCTTGGATTAGGAGGAATTGTTTTGTTTGAGAATAGAATAACTTCTATTTAGTGCCGGAATAACATCAAAAATTCTAAAGTGGCGGTAGAAAAAGAAAGTATTATTTATTTATTAGCTATTTGCCTTTTATTTCCACTACGAGAAATGTTGAATCATACTTATTACTAATTATAGTTTGTATGTAACAGAAACATTTAATATGTTAATTTATTGGAACTATGTCGACTATATTTTTATTATTTATATACTTGATTGTATGAACTTGTTTCTTTATAAACATACTTCGATATAAATTGCTTAAAGACTTTTTTTTTTACTAAATTACGGAAAAATTAAAACCATTTAATAATCCACGAGACAATATTCGGGCATCACTATAAACAGAGCAATAATGTGTCTTAATTTATAGTTTCTTTATTGAAAAATTGAAATCTAAATAAAAACAAGCTATATATTATTTGGAGTTGATGGTTAATGCTTTGGAAAAAAGCATGTCTCCCACTTAAGGCACTATTACTTGGATAATGTAAATGAAAGTGAGACCATGGAGCCCAGAGATCCGTGGCACACTCAAATTATTCTTACTTTGCTTCTATTAAATGGGCCCCATTACTTCAATTCATGGCTTGCACTTCACAATCAATCGTGAATCCAAATTAAGAAAAAAGTTTTCCCAATATTCCACACATCATCGCACCATGTTAAATTAATCCATGTATTTTGTTATTCACAATTCACAAATACGTACAAATATTGTTATTTGGGAGTAATATGCATTGGATTCGAATCACGTTATATTGAATGTAATGTGATCTAGTATCTTATTACATCGTGTAGCATTTCATGATACACGTAGGTTTGGAAATAAAAAATGAAAACAGAAATTATGTTTGAAGATCCAAAATTAAATTTTGAATGAAAATTCGGTCAAAGTTTTGTTGTTGGTAAAAGGTGTCGCAGGGAGCAACCTTGACCGCTATATAAGTTTTGTAATAGGATACCGTTTGTCACTAGTTGCGAGTTCATCGTGGTTTTGTTGCAAAATCCAAACGTTGATGGTCATAGATGACCATTTTTTACGATAGTGTTGTTAAACTACATTACTCAATTTGTGATGGACATCAAAAAGTTTGTCGTAATTTATGTTGCAACTTGTTTTTAAACATCCAATCTTCTCAGTCACAAGTCCATCACAAATGAGGCTTAGTGATACAAAAGGAGGGATTTTAAGATAGAGCATATTTTTGTGGCATATGAACCGGAAAATTGCAATATGAGTATTTATTATTCCCTCTGTTTTATAAAAATATGGGCAATGGATATGGTACGAAAACTAACACAAAATTGGTAAAGTAAGAGAGATAAGAAGAATAATGTGGTAAAGTAAGAGATGAGGAGAATGTTAATTGAAGTAATGTTAGTGGATATTGGGCCAATATTATTAAACTATAACTTTTCAAAAATGAAATATACATATTTTTGTGGGACGGACGAAAATGGAAAGTTTACATATTTTTATGAGATAAAGTGAGAATTATTATTATTGGAGTTTAAATTTTGAGAATAATATGAAAAGGTTTATAATATCCTTAATGTGGCAACCCAAATTATAATTAGGGTGTTTCAATCTATTAACACATTTTTAAATATACGTATGTTCATGATATATTTGTAGTACTCCAAAAAGAAAGATGGGACATAGACTGTAATTTAAGGTTTAAGGTGGGACACATTTTAATTAGATCCAATAGAACTCACATTTTGTATGTCCGACAAAATCATAAGTTCACTGTGATCCACTGCTTTTAGATTCTTATTTGTGATTAAACCAATCCAAAAATATTACTACTACTATTACTTAGATTGACCTTGTAGTTAAGTTAAGTGAATGAAATTGTGATGACTGATTCTAACGTTGGTACATTGAACAAGCGCGAGAGGACAGGCATCGAGGATGGACGAGAGCGAAGACTCCATCAAGCAGTTGTGCTAGAGAGCGGACACTTCAAAGGAACGTGAAGAATGTGGGCCGAATACAAAGGGAAAGTGTTGAAGCCGTGAATGAGAAGCAATGCTTGAGAAATTAAATGCAATAGCGTCGATCTACGTTCCGAGTAGATGACCGTAGCATATTCATTTTCTCAAATCCGATTTCCGGTGAGTGAGAAATAATATATTAAAGTTAGTCACAATAAAACTAGAAGTGAGCTATGAGAAAAGCTAAGGGATTAATTAACTAAGTGTTAATTATTCCACATGGAGGATGATAAACTTCTTTTATAAAGTATTTAATAAGATGAATTATTATGTGTAATAATTATCGTGGAATAAGATGGGTGACAAAGCCCATACGCGCGCATGACCCGTGCACCGGGCCCCGGGCGCCTTGTGCCTTGTGATCTTGGCAATTGGTCTGTGGGTGGTCTTTAGGCTGTTCTTTGGAGCTGGTCGTTGAGCGTGGTTCAAGCCCCGCTTGTTCTTTTTAGACCACCTCAAACTCCACGCTATCCCCGCTGGACCCCGACCCATAAAGGGAGACAAAAGGTCCCCGATGGACCCCGACGGTCCATGGTGTATCCCGTCGTGTAGTGTGTCCAGATGCATCGTGTCTCTTCAGCTCCCGACGGCTATGCACCAGTCAGTAACCCCCGGCGGTTACGGTCAATGACCTTGATGAAGGGGTGGGTCGATACGAGATATCGTATCAAAAATGTTGTATCGTATATCGTATTGAAAATATCGATATGAAAGAATTTCATATCGTTATCGTATCGAAAGTTTCGATATATCAAATTTCGATATGGATAATATCAATATTGATATCGTATCGAATACCTGTATATCGAAAATTATAATTTCAAAACTTAAAATCCACACAAAAATTAATAAAACTTCAACACAATAAAATTAATAGTGTTCTTGTCACCATAATCAAAATACAACACAACCAAGTACAATTAAATAGATTTATACATATTTATAATTTTAAATTTTAATATGTATTGAATTTCAATATGTTTCGATATATACGATATATATCGTATATTCGATATAAAACGATATATCGAAAATATCGATATATATCGTATATTCGATATAAAACGATATATCGCAATATAAGGAAATCCATATCGTTATCGTATCGAAAACTTACGATACGGTATCATATCGTAAGTTTTTTACGATATATCGCAAATTCGATAATTTTTCGATATTTTTCAATACGATACGAGCGATAATCATTTTTTCGATATTTTTCCCCAGCCATAGACATTATGTCTGTTGACTCCAGCAACCCCTGCGGTGGACTTGGCCTATAAATGGCATGCATCCATTGCATTCAACACACAACAAACTCAAACATTCTTGCATACACGCCCTCTCCCTCTCTGCATAATTTTCCGGTCGAAGCTCTGTCCCCGCCTTACTCCCGTTCGTCGGAGCACTACCGGAGCGTATCTCGTCTTGCGGAAAGAGGACTCCTCGACTCGGCTTACCGCTATCCACAAGTTTTTCCGTGTAATTTTTTCAGTTGTTTCCGTGTAATTTTCTCTTTGTTTTTACCGTGTAATTTTCGCCCGACAAGATTGTATCTCAATATTTTCCAACAAATCATTGTCTATATATTTGAAGTTTTAAACCAGTTTTGATGAATATAATGCTAGGTGATAGTATTAATCTAATTCCACAAATCATTGTCTATATATTTGAAGTTTTAAACCAGTTTTGATGAATATAATGCTAGGTGATAGTATTGATCTAATTCCAACACAATTTGCATATACCTTCTTTAATCAAGTGGTGGCAATTATGCACACTTTTGGTGAATGAGGATGGTGAATTGATATATCAATAGAGTACTTGAACAATATTCTTGGATCAAACATGTGGTTGAGAATTGTTTTCAACTATTATTATCAAATTTATGTTGTTTTCCTCAAGTTAATGAATTGGTTTCTGTCTTAACTAGATAGGTGATGGGTCTAATGTTTGTGGTTGAATTCAGAAAGATGTTTGGATGTTGTACTTTACTTAAAAAGGGAATTTTGAAGGTCCCAAAATTGTAAAAGAGTAGTGCTAAATACCAAAATTTCAAAGCTTTTTGGAGGGCCATTCTTGAAAATAATTTCCTTCATCTTTTATTGCCACCTACGCAAATAATTCAAGCATTATAATTGGTGGGGGCGAAGGAAAGCGAATGCCAAGTGGCAATTTCTTAGCTAGTAAGCAAGAACAAATGGGGCCTAAAATAACACTAATAAGCTCAAAATTTTTGGAACTGCATTGTATATAATAAACTGACCGCCACTTCTCTTAGTCTCCAAATTATCTTTAAATAATAATATAAAAATAATTTCACCTGTGTAGTCTTAAAAATTCAATAAACATGTTCCACTTGCAGGCACATTTTCCATTATTCTAATTTCTACGACATCAATCCAAAATTGTAGTAATTAATCAACTACACAACTCAAATTAAATATAAAATTCCAATCATGAATTTGATGTTTGTTACTACTACTTTTCATATCTGGCACTGGCAGTCACTATATTGACAATTCCTAAGATATGAGAAATTTGATGAATAAAAAAGTAGACTATACAGAGAAACTAAAATAAGAGTAGTAGCTAAATTCATTGTAGAGGCAAAGTACGTAGATCAATTATCTAGCACAACACTGAACATTTTGGATTATTTTGTAAAGAAAGAAGCAACATCAATATCATAAATTCAAACTAATAATTGCACTAGTACTATAATATTTTTTGTAGTTTTTGTGAAAAACTTATATTTATCGAAGAAATGAATAGGGAATCCTGCATGCTTGATATTAAATCATTAACTTAAAGACTAGTGTGTATTTTTACTGGAAAAATAAAGAAGATCCGATCAAGTACATATGAAATCGGACCACAATCAATCCAATTATGGATAACGAGAAGATAAGAATAAAATGACAGAATGCCATGTTCTCCCGAAAAAAGCAAATAATAGTAGGAAATATTACCAAACTATCGATAAAGATGTTTGTCCAGGCTTGGTGTTCAAAACATCAACTTTATACATATGTATAATATATAATTAGCAATCTTTGATGATATGACTCGAGCTAAGATTTGACGATTGTACATTGACTTTTGGTACGAGTCGATCATAGTTAGCTCGATGTTCGTTGTTTGTTTTTCATTTCAAACTATACACTCCATTCGGCACAATCTATTTGATATATTTATCAAAATGAAAATATTACTCTGTCTTGAGCACATATGAATAGCGGCTAATGGGACTGTACGTGAAGGTTGCAATAGCTCCTCATCTCCTCACAATCTCAACAACATCAAACTGTGAACTCCATTTAAGAAGCGGACATTCCCATCCAAGTTTGTGAAGATATTGACACTCTCATAGTTGTTTACTTTTAATTATTTCATTTTTTTAATGAAATTCTTAAATTTATGATTATTTGTGTATGAACTTGATTACGATAGATATATAAATATACATAATAATGTAAAAATAATTTTAAATTAAAGACGAGTAATAATAATGATTTAGCAAAATTATGTGACGAGATAGATAGTTAGTTATAAGGTGGAGTGGTGGAGTAATGCAATGAATAATGCAAAGTGGTGAAATATCGTGATGGTCGTACATTACCTTAGGAGTATTTAACACTATCATTATATATCTATTTTTAAAAATCACATACTATAAAACTAGTTGTATTAAACAACACATAAAAATGAAGATATCCATGTGCGGTGCGGATGTTCCTATAAGTTAAGTTACAATCCTTCAAAATCTTATGTTTATAGAAAATGAAGCATGCACGTGAGATTAAAATGCGACCTTTAATTAAGAATTGCAAGCTAGGTTGTACTATGATTAATATATACTCCTCTCGATAGTCATAATGACTGAGAAATTGAGATTTTTATTTTATTTTACTGTTTTGCCTAATTATCCATTTAATTATGCCATATGTAGATAGATCCTTATCCAAATTACACATCATTAGAGAGAGGAGGGGGTGCATGAACATAAACAGCTGGAGATTTCCACTTCAAGAACTGCATATGTGCTCTATATACCTACCTAAAGTCTCCCACCAAAACACACTATTCTGCACCCAAAAACGGCACAATATTAGCATCATTATAAATCTTTATAATATACTCCTACAATATTATTTTATTAAATAATAAGAATATTATCTAGGACCGAATTCATTGTATTGAAATTTTTTGCAGGATTTAGGTGACTCATAGAATAAGTACTACGGAGTAATTAAATTTAATGTTTCAGATTCTCTAGTCCTTAATTTTTTGTATAGTACCCATTTATAATTTTATTATTATAATATTATTTAAATTGTAAAATTTTAATTATATAATAAATTCTAATATTAACTAGTAAATAATAATTGATGGTTGAAAATTATATCCCTAAGTATGGATAATCAATTATTAAAAAAATGTACATTAAATGTAAAAATGTAATTATGAATTCTATTAGATTAACGAATGTAATTAATACAATTAAATTTAAACTAAATTAGTGAAAACTGTAATATTTAAAAATGAGTATAAAAAGTGAGATAGAGGATTTCAAATACAAACCTATGTTATCTTTGCGTTAATAATTTTGAGAGTCTCCCACTTCCCACCCTCACTAGGACATTTCAAAAGACATTTCAATATTAAAATAAACATTATTGAATGTTTTTGGTCTACATATTTATGTGGGTATTAGAAGACAAAATTATTAGCATTTGATATGTAGAAGATGTTACACCCACGTACCATAGTCTATATAGTCCTCCACTCCACACTTTATATAAAAAGAAAAGGAGATTATAAATCCACCACAACTAATAAAGTGGGAACTTATAAAGATGAAAGAATCTACTCCTATTTATTTAGTCTATATATACCACTCTCACTTCCACCACACCAAATATAATACTAACCCTTTCATCACACCCACTCTTCAACACTAATACACATTTTCTCCGAAAATCCTACTCCTATTTATTTCCGCACACTATGTTCATCGCAATCCACTTCTTCTTTCTCTTCCAATTCTCTCACCACTTCTCTTTCTAGAGAGATACACACACACACACAGAAAAAAAAAGCAGAGAAGGAGCTGCTTTCAAATTGTTGCACATACGCAAAACCGCATATATCCATATAATTAAACGGAAAAAAAATAGTATTAAAAAATAAAAATGGAAGCATTCAATTTTGAAGACGTGAGAGTGGAGAAAGCGAACGCTATCGCGAAATACCGCAGGATTCAGAGAATCACGAGCCTTTTCCGATTCGTTGAGCTCTTCGTTTTTCTGATCGTCGTCTCGCGGTTCTCCGTTCAATTCGCGGTTTTTCTCAAGCTTTCCAGCGAGTATCTCCGCGGAATCTCCGTCGTCGAGCTGATCAGCCCTGGATCCGTGTTCGTAATCGGAAACGCGATCGTGATCGCGCTCTTCCTCATATCGCGGCGGTTCTCCGGTGAGAGGAGCACCGATTTCTACGACGAGTACGTGGAGAAATGCCGGAGCAACAGCAATCAGATCCAGCCGCCGATTTTGAGCAAATCGGTGGAGAAATGTCGGAGTAACAACAACAATCAGATCCAGCAGCAGATTTGGAGCAAATCAGTGGAGAAATCAGCTCGCACCGAGAGAGAGGTGATCAGCAGGACTAGATCGGCGAATCTGGAGAGGGTGCGGGGGGAGGAGGAGCACCGCCGCGACTTGAGGCGGAGCATGAGTGAGAAGTGCCGGAAGAGAGCGGAGGAGGAGATGAGCAGCGAAGAGTTCCGGCAGACGGTGGAGGCGTTCATCGCGCGGCAGCAGAGGCTGTTGAGGGAAGAAGAAGGGGATGCTTCATCCATGGTTTCGTTTCAAGCTTGAATTCAATTCGCGCTTGTTTTGTGCCTAATTTTCTCCCCTTTTTTTGTTAATATTTTCTAGAATTATTAAAGCTTTTTTTGAGTTCCTGATTGTATATAGTTATAGAATGATAAAAGCCATAAAACTGTATCATTCCTGCGCTACGTGTATAATTACATGTATATATCGGAACTTTGAAGCCTTATTTTTCTTCATGTCAATTTAATTTTTTTTAATAATTTTCTCTGGTATTTTAGTTTCACCATGCAGAACTATATTTTTCTTATAATATACGTGAATGTTGGGAAAACCGAAAAATAATCGATAAATCAATAGTCACGTTCAATAAAATTCTTGAGCATGTTAGTAAGTACTTCACAGTCATATTAATTAAAAATCGAAATAAATTGTGGAGTAGTATATATAGTAAACGAAAAAATATAAAGTATATTGTCATTTGTTTGGGTGGAGATTGTATAACTTGGATGTATGGTCATCTCAATTCTCATCACAGGGAATAGATACATATAAAGCAAGAAAATCTGGAGAAGATTTTTAATAATTTGTGGATAATTATGAAAAGAAAATGAAGGGAATTGTATTCTAATTCTTGGGAAATAAGCATATATTCTCTTGATGTCACGTTGCGAGAAGTATCATCCAGTTAAAATTTCCCTATTGTTGATTTCGATTAATATTAATGCTCGAATATATGCTTTCATGTCACATTGTCCATCTAATCCATCAACTGATTTTGGGGTGTGAAATTATTTTATTTTGTACTTATTCCCCATTCTATTCCAGTTATATTTTATTCTTTAGGAATTATTTTCAGGAGCCGTTTTGAGCAGCCTTTTCTCGATATTCAACGTATAAATAATGGTTATTTATATGTATAACAAGGGTTTTAAATCCTAAAAATGATAACACTTGTTTTTACACTACTATAAATCATATAAAGATCAATAGTGCTTATTTACTTTTACTTGAGAAAAAAAAGATTGTTCTAATTTGAACTGTTCTCTCTTTTCGACATATCCATATGTATATATTAATATTGACAATGAAAATGAATAGTTACAGAATTGACTAACTGTGTAACACAAACGCAATTCTTATATTTATATTTATATTTATATTTATATTTATATTTATATTTATATTTATATTTTGTTATTGATTTTCTTTTTAACACGGTGGAATAAGCCCAATTATTAAGAGAGCAGCTATCCCGGCCCAATAGCCTAAAACCAATAGAAGGTAACTCATATCAACATTTTTGACCCAATTTAAATTGGATCAACTTTTGATATCTCTATCTTTTCAGTTAAAGAAAGATGTGTGTTTGTAAAGATAAATCAAAGATTCAAAACTACGAAATATTTCACATAAGACAAACTTATATCATAATTAATCTTAGCATACTCCCAAAAAACATTTAATTAACATCAACACTATCCTTACCTAATATAAAGATCCTCGCAGTAATATCTCAAAGTGATGCATGCCAAATGCTTCCAGACACTCATCCACTAACCCAATTATACATACATACATACATACATACATACATACATACATACATACATACATACATACATAGTAGTGAAAATTGGTGCCATTCCCAATTTTTCTATTTTAAAGGACGGAGGTAATAATGAGAGAAAGAGATAAAGCTTTTGATTAGATCTTGATAATGCTAGCATATTTAAATTACAAAGAAAAAACTAACACAATATGTACGATACACTTGCAAAACAAAAAGTGGTTAATAAAGTTATTTGACCATTTACAGTTAGGTGCATGAATGATCAAATAATTTTGTCACAAGAAAAACCTCTAGTATCTATGTCTCACTTTTCACAAGAATCTTGGTGTGGAACATCAATATCACAGACTCCTCAATGCCTATAATTGAATCTCATAACACTGTTCATCAACATCACGTGTTATATCATCAGTTCATTTCAAAAGGATCACACACTCGCACCTAAATGCTAGAACACCAAATATATTATCTTGATCTAGAAATTGTTCACATCAAAATAGTTCAATTGGCTGATTCATAATATGCAAATTTTAGTATGTGTGTATAAATCATTAGTACATCATACGATTCATGTCGAATTTAAAAATACAAATGCCAGCATTTTATAAAAAGTTTGATACTATATACTCCTATTTGATCATGATACAAATATGATTAGAAGTCATAAATAAAAGCAACACCGTTTTAACTAATTTTCGCGGGAAAATAAACAGAAACAGTCCTCACTTCAATGTGGTGGGATTCTCTGTCTGGATTCCGACATGGCTTCCACTTCTCTCTCTCTCTCACACACACAGTGAACAGTTGACGGCTTCCTAGTTTACAACAGCTCTCTCTCTCCCATTTTCAATTAAATGGATGCATAATGTATCTCCAAAATTTCTAGGCTAGATCACATGGTAGAGTAAGAAATGATGAAGAAATTAGTGGAATAATTGATAGCCATTGATTTTTGTAGCCACAAATTCTCGGAGCTAATTCGGTTAGAGAGACTCCTCTCGCCTTCTCTCTCTAACCACTCCCACAGGTGAACAATTTCTCCCTAATCTCTCTCTCTCTCTCTCTCTCTCTCTCTCTCTCTAATTCCAATATCTCACTCTCTCTTTTTTTTCACCTTCCTTAGAATTTAGAAACTAAAATACAAATCTTCCATTCGGTAATGATCTCCTTTTAATTTTTTAAATTCATTTTCATTTTGTCAAATTTTCAATCTTTTCTTGTAAATGTTGATTATGCCGTTAGAATATTAGTCGGTTTAGATCATGTTGTGAATGTTGAAGCAATTTATGTCGGTTGATATGATTTGTGGATTTGAACATTGATTAGGTTAGGTTATGTTGTAAAAATTCAAGATATGGAGTATATGTTGATGTCAATGTAGAGCTCTGTAAAAGGCATAATTAGACAATCAATGAGAGTTTTTGTGCCTTTTGCCATTTGTAGATTTCTGGTGCTGTCTAACTTGATCAAGCTGCTGCAGCCGGGATGTCGGGACATTTAGACCGCCCCTCGGATCAAAGTAGGTTGCTTCTGCGAATTCGTTCAATTCTTAATTCAATTTTTTTCATGTCATTTTGCCTTTGTATGGATGAATTTGGTGTTTATTAAATTTGGTGTAATGGTTTGATTTGATGATATGAAAAGTGTTGTTGTGGGAAATCAAAGATTAGGTGAAAATGATTAAATGAGGTTTTTGTTGATATTTTTTTGAGATTGAGATTGATTGTTGGTGGAATATGTTGAAGGCCTGGAGAAGGTTGATGCGGACAATCTTGACGATAATAAGACTAGGATGGGATCCCTGAAGAAGGCGGCAATCACTGCCTCTAACAAGTTCAGGGACTCGATTTCTAGAAAGGGCAGGCGGAGCAGCAGAGTTATGTCTGTTGTGCTCGAGGACGAGCATGATGCTGAAGAAGCGCAGTCTGTGGATGCTTTTCGCCAGGCGCTCATTCTAGAGGAATTGTTACCTGCCAAACACGACGACTTTCATATGCTACTAAGGTAGTACTAATATATTTTTTCTACTTTAGCCTCGTCCACGTCTGTCTATGTGTTCAGCAACGAAGAATGACTATAAAGATTAAAACAACGAGCAACGTAGAGAGAAAAATAAGTCTATGTATGCTAATTTTCGAATATATGATCAATTGATGTTCACAATGCATGTTTCCAAACAGGTTCTTGAAGGCCAGGAAATTTGATATTGAAAAATCGAAGCAAATGTGGTCCGACATGCTTCAGTGGAGGAAGGACTTTGGTTCCGACACCATTATGGAGGTACCTGTTGATTACGACCCTTTGCATAGCATCGTCTTAAATGGCTCGTGTTTTTAAGCTTAACATCGACAATGCTGTGATTATGATTGTTAGGATTTCGATTTCACTGAGAAAGAGGAGGTGGTTAAATACTACCCACAAGGGCATCACGGGGTTGACAAGGAGGGCAGGCCGGTGTACATTGAAAGGCTCGGTATGGTTGACTCAACCAAGCTCTTGCAGGTAACCTCGATGGAACGCTACCTAAAATACCATGTCCAGGAGTTCGAGAGGACCTTCATCGATAAGTTCCCAGCCTGCTCCATTTCAGTCAAAAAGCATATTGATCAGAGCACAACCATCTTGGATGTCCAAGGAGTGGTATGCAACAAACTACCTAAAATTGAGAAATAGACCATTATTATTACTTTGATCTCTCGAATGAATCCTTTGTTCGTTTTCAGGGGCTGAAAAGTTTCACCAAGTCTGCAAGGGAGCTCGTTCAGAGCATTCAGAAAATTGATGGGGATAACTACCCGGAGGTACAACATGTGGATTCTTAAGGTTTTCTTGTTTGTTTGTAGCTCCGAGATCTTATTCTATGGCTCGACTACCCTTTTATCTCGTAGACCTTATTCCAAATGTATATCATCAACGCTGGATCTGGCTTTAGGCTCTTGTGGAACACTGTCAAGTCATTCCTCGACCCAAAGACCACTTCGAAGATCCACGTAAGCAACTCCCGCCCTGCTTTTGTCTCCACTTGATCTTTAGCTCAACGGTATGAAAATCAAGTTAGCGTGTTTCTTGATCTCAGGTGCTTGGCAACAAATACCAGAGCAAGTTGCTTGAAGTCATTGATGCAAGGTAAATATTACTGCTCGATTTTTCAAGCAACGAAGGTTTGAGGAATCCACAGAGAAGTGACATTGTTTTGATCTTGTATCAGTGAGCTACCGGAGTTCTTGGGGGGGACGTGCGCCTGCGCTGACAAGGGTGGCTGTATGGTCTCCGATAGAGGCCCTTGGAACGATCCCGAGATAATGAAGGTTTTCTTTTGATGCCATCTTCAGTTCTTCTTCACTTGAGATGACATCAAAACTAACTTAAGATTCTGTGATTTCGATTTTCATCTCAAGATGGTGCGCAATGGTGACCACAAATGCGCGCACAGACGCTCCTCCTCTGCGTCTGCGGATGAGAAAACGATATCAGAGGATGAGAATGGTGATAAGTCCAAGGTACCAAGTTTCAAGAGTTGATCCTTGATTTTTCTTTCCAAACTTTATCTAAAATCATTTTAAGGCTGATATATGACTCGTGCCATGTGAAGAAAAGCATGTCTTTCGACATGAAGAACGAGTCTCCGAGATCTACTTCTTCGAATGACAATGCTACACCGCCACAGCAGCAACAGCAGCAGATCTCTCCTCCTGATGAAGAGGCAAGTAGCAAATATGTAATCCGTTTTTCGTTGCTTTAAATTTGGACAGCGAAGAAGCCACCAATGATCGTTATTCAAGAACTCGTATATTGCACAGAACACATGACTTCTAGCTTTTTCTTAAAACCTCAAGCAATTTTCATTTTTTAACACTAGAAGTGAATGAGTTTTCTGCAGGTAGTTGAATCCCACCCCTACCAACCACCCCAATTCCATCCTTACCCCCAATCTCGTTCCCAGCCCGAACCGGCCCCACAAGAGCAAGATCAATACGTCCACATGGTCGAGAACACCATTGCAGCCTGGCCGAAAGGAAACAAACAACAAGACAGTCTCATGCTTGTCAAAGGTGCATAATCTTTATCTCAAGTTCTGCTAACAATTCATAACCTATCAAAACTCTGTCTTACTACGCCCGCCTACAGAGTTTTTCCCGGGCATCAATTCTTGTAAGAACCCTGATGGCTTCAGCAACCAGATCTTCACCGGAGTGCTGACCTTTGTCATGGGCGTAGTCACAATGGTACGTATGACACGCAACATGCCTAGGAGACTCACGGATTCCACTCTCTACTCTAGCTCCATGCGTGGCGGTGATGACATGATGAAATCCCGGGAACCTGTCTACGAGACCCCAGAGGCAGGCGTCTCCAGAGAAGATTACTTGATCATGATGAAGCGCATGAACGAGTTGGAGGAGAAGATGAGCATAGTATGCCAGAAGCCCCCAACTATGGCACCTGAGAAAGAGGAGATGCTAAATAGCGCCATTACTCGTATCGATGCATTAGAACAAGAGCTACAAGAAGCCAAAAAGGTTGGCTGTTTTTCCTCTGATTTCTCATTTTTAACATTACGAATCATCATACTGAAATTCATCGCGTCTACATCTTGTTGTTGCACAGTCTCTCGAGCAATCTCTCACGCAACAAGAGGAGCTCCTCGCCTACATCGAGAAGAAAAAGAAGAAGAAGAAGTTCTTCGCTTTCTAACTCCAGAAATTGTGAATATAATTAATAATGTTATTGTTCTTGTAGATATGATACCAGCTGATCCTCAACAAGGAGTTTGCTAATTATTACTCCATTTTTTTAGTAAAATCTTATTAAAAATAAAATCTTGTTAGTTGTCTATAACATAATAAACAACGCAGTTGCTTTTTGTCTTTGGCTGGCAATGAGATTCTTGGCTACATCTCAAACTGTAATAATTTTCATGAAATGACCCCAGTTTCTTCTTGTCCTTTTCCTTGTGTTGTTTTTTTTTTGACAATTTAAACTCGAATCTATGAAAAGGTCAGTCTTCAATATTTTGTCAAAAGAAGATGGGCAAATTTGTGTTTAGAATACTCAGGCATAGATTCCATTCTTAAAATGCTTGTGTTCATATAATTTCACATTATAAGAATCTCAAACATCACTCAAACAAACATCTCTTTAGATAAAATTTAATCACACCAAAAAAAGAGAGATTTAGATCGATATATAAGTATATATATGTTAGGTGTGTGTTACACAAAAGGTATGCGTCATCCACGAAATATACACATCTTCAATCACAATCAAAAGCATTTAAGGTAATGTGGTACTGGTGAGTATTTCGATTCAGCCGAAGACATACTCAACCATCAAATGTCGATGCAGCTTACCAGCAAAACTTCTTTTTCTGTAGAGAGAGTGAGAGGCGCGTTAGAACCAAACCGTTGTCTATCTGTTAATTCAAGACAACTGTGCATCGACTTCACTTACCCGGAATTTGGCATCTTCTTGACTGTCTATATAAGCAAGCAGTTCTTCTTGTTTCATCAAAGCCTCATACAGAGCCTGCTCGAAAGAAAGGATATGAACTTTTCTATTAAATTCAAATATACTATAAAAGAAAAGACTGCTCAGAACACATGATAATAGTAGCAAGACCCAGTCTCCTAGGCTGATCATGGAATTAGACTCCCTTGGTGATTTAAACCAGACAAGGAAGCTAATGAGGCATGATGTATACCATAACCAAATATAAATGTTCGGTTCTTGAGGTCACATTTTTCGCATGGAATCAAGGGGCAGTTCATGATTTTCAAACTAGTTATAAAGATAATTTTTACCAACACAGGAAGATATATAAAAATCCGTCAGAAAATATGGAGTTGTAACGAATAAGACCTTTTTGGTTGCAATTAACTCTGCTTCTAGGGCATCCACACGGTAAACAGCAGCATTCAGCAGTTCTTCTTTCTCATATGGCATCTCAGACGGCTTTGCTTCAAGAGTAATGACCTTCTCTTCGAGCTCACCCAACCTCTTAACAACGGTTGACAAGAGTTCTGCCTCTGTAAATGATGGGGTAGGAGATGGTGGCCTAAACTCCTCCTTTGCAATAGCATCAAAAGAGAATTCCTGGGTGGGTTGCTCATTGGGTGATGCATCCGGAAGTTTCTTGGTAACACGTGACGATATTGAGCGGAAGAACATGAAAAGTGTCATAAAGAAAGCCATAAGAGTTGCCACAAGCCGAGCACGAACACCTTCTGGCACCTTTTGAGAGTTATGAGGTGCTTTTATCTCTGAAATGAGTTAAACAGATTAGCATCTCTATGCAAAGCCTGATACATGTTAAAAAATGGTCATAAAGTATGGTGTGCTTCCAAATCAGCTGCAACAAACCTTTTGGAACATAAAGCTTTTGAGGGGACTTCTTCCATCCAGAATCAACAGCCTTGTCGACCATGGGAACATATTCATCATAACCTGGGAACTGTCCAGTATACCCAGCTGTTCCAATAGCCTTGGCCTGAAAAACAAATCAAATATTCCTTCAAACCATAATAGAGAGCTGTTATGAGAAAAAATTACAACGAGAAGTATATGTTTTTGGTTACATTCCCTTTAACTTTCTTGTTATCATAAGTGACTTCTTCCTGAAATTCTCAATAAAGTTATCTCCAAAATGAAAAGCGTCTACAGAGATAATTAAAATGACATATATAAATAGGGCACAATTAAATAAAATTTGTTCCAGTTACCAGAATCAAAGAAATTTGGATTTATTTATTAGTAAAACATTAGATAGTAGAGTTGGTGGGGGATGCATTTATGATTGGTCAGACCTACACAGCTGATAATGGCTTACTGCCCATATAAGTTCGTTACTGAGAGCCCATGAGGCAGACTTCGATATTTCCAAGGCCTACTACTAGCATAATAATAAGTATTAGATAGTTTACAAATAGGATGTCTCCTTTCCTTTTTTGTTGCGACTGTCAAAAAGAACAATTAAGATAGAAAGCTAGAATTAACTGCACCTCCTCACGGACTGGAGTCAAACGAAGGTGTGAGTAACTCCTAGTGGCTTTTGGTGAAGCGATATCTTCAGCTTCAGATCCAGACTCTGCCGTTGAAGTATCACTGCCTTTTAACTGTTAACAAAACCATATATGTAAGATATACCAGCTCATATCAAATGTCTCAAAAACAATATATATCAAAAAAGTTAGAAAAGAGTAGCAGCCATACCATGGAGTATTGCGGCTTTGCATATACTACCTTGCCATCACTATTGATGATTTTCACAACCTGCCTGGCACGTCGTGCTTCACCATTAAGCACCATCTGCAAAACAAATTCTTGCTGTTAACCATCTTAATCAATATGTTAGACCAACACAATTAAGCAGTCATGCGAAAGCGAGAACCTTCAAAATCTCAGGATTCTTCCACGGGCCATTATCAGAGCGCAAGCAACCCCCTTGATCTGCACAGCTAGTACATGTTCCTCCCAAGAAATCAGGCAGTTGACTGCAGATGCAAAAAAATATGAGACGAGTCTTTATAAAGGAAAATTTATGTTAGTAAACAATCAATACAAAGAAAATGTAATTTCCACCCCTCTCACCTTGCATCTATGATTTCAAGCAACTTGTTATGGTATTTATTTCCAAGAACCTAAGCCAAACACAACAAACAGAGAGAACCTTAAGTTACAACAAGTCTCTCAACAAAGCCTAATTGATATTCAAGATGAAAAGAGGTAAGAACTACATGAATCTTTGTGGCAGTCCTGGGATCGATGAAATTCTTTACAGTATTCCAAAGCAGCCTAAAACCAGGACCAGCATTGATGATAAACATTTGATGGAGTGTCTGCAATGAAGAGACATATAAATTAAAAGTTAAAACCACATAAAGTATCAGAAATAAAGCAAGTCAATTATGCAGAAACTTACTTCAGGATAATTGTCCCCATCAATCTTCTGGAGTCGTGTAATGAGGTCCCTAGCACTCTTGGTAAAGTTTTTCAAACCCTGGGGAACATCAACAGATGGTAAGGAAAACCCCTCGAGTAACAAAGAACAACCAACTCAGATGTCATGATAATTGAAGTACTGGATGTGCCTAACTTACCACACCATGAACATCCAAAATTGTTGTGCTCGAGTCAATGTGCCGTTTGGCAGCAATGGTGCAAGCTGGAAACTTAATGGCAAAGCTTCTTTCAAATTCTTTCACGTGGTATCTTATGTAACGGTCCATCGTGGTAACTTGCATAAGTTTGTTGGGATCGACTTTCCCTAGCCTCTCAATGTATATAGGCCGTCCCTCTTTGTCAACTCCATGATATCCATGGGGATAATACTTCAATACTTCATTTACCTCTTGAAAATCAAAATCCTGATGAGAAGGAAGATGGTGAACGGATACCCACAAAGCTAAAGGTTTAATGCATAATGTGAAATGGAAACAAGCTGGCCAAGTTGCATGCAGATATGACGATAATTCATGAGTCTTGTTACCTCAGCAATAGTGTCAACGCCAAAGTCTTTCCTCCATTGTATCATGTCAGCCCACATTTGCTTGGACTTTTCAATATCAAATTTCCTTGCTTTCAGAAACCTACATGCACAATGTCAAAAGTTTATGAGAAAGTTGAAGAGTTATCAAATGGTAAAAGAAGTAGGATTTGCCGAAATAAGAAAGAACTTCCATGAAACTATTCTATAGACCTGAAAAATCTTAGGAAAAGATCGAACAGTCCTAGCCTGGATCCAAGGAACCACACCAGACATTTTTTAAAAGATAATCTTGCCAATCCTAATATTGAGTGGTTCAGAGATTCCCTTAGAGAAAAAGAATGTGGGTGTCCAAAAAACTTACTTCTACTCAAATGTGTAGGCAAACAGTTTTTGGAGTTCGGACAAGGATGTTTTGTAAATGTTGGTAGTATATTTAGTAAAAATGGATGGCCTGTATGCATGCAGAGAGGCAGATAATATTAAGCTTAAATTTTCAGTAAATAAGATTAAGCACTCTTCCTAGATAACTTGGGAATCAGGAGATATTCATTTTTGGTGATAGCTTTGAAGATAAAGATAATACTCCCTTCACCTAAATTTTTGCCATTTTGGTACATCCACTAAACTTAGTCCATTTCCGTTTATAAACCTACCCCACAACATATTACCTCGATGGAATAAACACTTTTGCGATTGTTTGATTGTGTTATCCTTCAAATACTCATTCCTATGTATTGTCAGTATAATCGATTACCCAAAATAAAGGCATTCGAGTGGAAGACTAAAAGTGAAAGATCTTTTCCTTTACCATAATTCCTCACCTAGCACGCAATTTCAGATCTTACTTGATAAGTTCAATTTCGAAAGGAAACAGAAAAGTGACTACCTAAGTATCATATGGTAATCATCAAACTTCTCTGGTAGCAACTCATCCAATATCAAGGCTTGTCTAAATGACTCAACAGCTTGTAGTTCCTCCGCATCCCGGATATCTTCAATTGAAACAGAACTGACTCTGCCATCACTCTTTCTTCTACTGCTCTTCTTCTTGAGAGAATGCTTAAACTTAGAAGATGCATTGAGTGCTTTCTTTTTTAAAGAGCCCATTCTTGTCTTCCTTTCATCCTCAGAATTTTCAAAGTCAGACTTTCTTTCTCTTCTCTCGTCGTTACCAGAAGAACCCTCAAAGCCTGTTCAACCAGAAGCAATTAGATATACAATATGATGACCCATCTGGAAAATAAAAAAAGGGCAGCACATATCATGTCATTTTGAGCTTCCCTGATGTGATTAGTACATTTCTCAATGATATTAATGCTAAGGCAAAACCAAAACTCCATCAGTCCAGAAACTAAATCAAAACCAGGAATTGGACTTTAAAAAACAGGAATTACCTTAACCCAACTGACAATATGTTGCATGCATAACTATAGTCATATGATCACATGCATGCAACAATACCACGTGCATGAATACAAGTATCATTCTTCCCAGCTACAAGTATCATTCTTCCCAGCTACAAGTATCATTCTTCCCAACTGCCAGTATCATTCCTCCCAGCCGCAAGTATCATTCTTCCAGCCAATGAGTATCATTCTTCCAGCCAATGAGTAAGGAGTTAGTTGAGAAGGTGATGACGTGGAGTTAGTTAAGAAGTTGACAGCCAATGAGTTAGGACTATGACGTGTTCCGACCAATAGGAGTGAAGCACGTGGAGGTTAGTTACTACTATGTGGAGATTGAGCTAGGAAAACAGAGTATAAATAGTGTTGTTGCTCTTTCTTTTGATTGTCGACTAAAATTGTTGTGTAATCGTGAACTTAGGTCGTGGACCGAGAGTTCCTGTTGTTCTTGCTTTCTATCGTGTAATTCTCATTGTTCATTCAATAAAAACGTTCCTCTTTGTTTATTCTAGCATTGAAATCGCGTAATATCGCTGAGCTCGAGCTAAGATAGGGAAGTCGCGGAGGAAGATCGTAACAATTGGTATCAGAGCAATCGATCTCCGGACGTTGGAACGGTGACTCGAGGCGCAGAAATGGAGAAGAAAATGATGGAGGCGATGGAGCAGAAAATGCAGGAGATGCGAGAAGAACATAAGATTGAAATGATGCAGCTGTCGCAATCTATTGCTGCACTTAATTTGCAGAATCAAAGGAATAATGAAATGGAGACTGGTGAAGGTAGTAATAGAGCTAATCGGTATGAAAATGGAACCGATTGGGGAAGATCTACGCGCTATGAATTTCCAAAGTTCGACGGTGACGGCTATGAAGGATGGATGATGCGAGCTGAATACTTCTTCCAAGTAGCTAAAGTACCAGAGGAAGAGAAGGTTAGGGTGGCTGCAATCCACCTAGAAGGAAAGGCATTACAGTGGCATCGAGGTTTTGAGAGCTTACATGGAGATATGGCGTATGCGAATTGGTCGTGCTATAGCTCATCCTTGGTTGCTCGCTTTGGTGCTCACGCATATGAAGATCCATTGGCTGATCTCAGGAACCTCAAACAAAAAGGTACGCTACAAGATTACATGGATACTTTTGATGAATTATATCCTAGAGCTGGAATTAGAGAGGATCAAGCCTTGAGCTTCTTTTTATCTGGATTAATTGATGAGCTACAAATGCCGGTGCGTATGTTTAGACCTAAGGCATTATCTGAGGCTTACTCTCTAGCTAAACTACAAGAGCTGACTGTAAGAGCTCTAGGTGTTAAGACTAAGATGAATCAGAGCCATGTTCAGTCGAGTAGTAGCTACTACTCTAATAGTAAACCTATGTCTGTGACTGCTACTAATAAGGTTGGAACCTTGAGTAATTGGAGTGGAGGTAATAAGGATGGTAATAAGTATGGAGGAGTTAGAGCCAGTGCAAACTTAACCCCTAAAGAAATGGATGAGAAGAGAGCCAGAAAAGAATGCTTTTGGTGCACTGAGAAGTTCACTCCAAATCATCAGTGCAGCAAAAGGAAATCGTATGTGGTGCAGTTGCTTGAAGTAGGAGAGGCAGAGGAGAGGGCAGAAGAGGAAAGTGATGAAGAGGAGGCAGAGGAGAAGTCAGAGCTGCAACTCTCCTTACATGCTGTGTGGGGAAAAGATGGACCTCAAATTATGAGGATTCGAGGAAAAGCTTAAGAATATTGATAGACACTGGTAGCACTCATAATTTTTTAAGTGCTAGGGTGGCACAAAAGCTTAATTGCAAGTTGCTTCCTGTTAATTCAAGAGCTGTGGAAGTAGCAAATGGACAGATCCTACAGTGCAATCAGAAGTGTAGTAGGTTGGAGTGGGAGATGCAGGGATCAAAATTTCAAGGGGAAGTTTATCTCATAACTCTGGAAACATATGATCTTATACTAGGTGGGGAATGGTTGTCCACTTTGGGTGAGATTAAGTGGAACTTTAATAATCTCAGCATGGTTTTCAATATCAATGGTGAGGAAGTGAAGCTGCAAGGGGAAAGATGGTTACCAAAATCTGATCAGTTAAACTTTTTACATATATGGAATCCTGATGATGAAGATGTGAATGAGAGAAAATGGAATCAGTGGATACCCTCAGTTGGAGTGGATGCAGGCTTCTGCTATGAGATTAGTGTGGAAGAAATTTGGCCAAATCTTAATTTGATTCTTAAGGAATTTGCTGATATATTTGAGGAACCTAGATCACTGCCTCCACAAAGAAAGCAGGATCACAAAATTATTTTAAAGGAAGGTGCTGATGCAGTTAATATGAGGCCTTATAAGTATGCTGCACACCAAAAAGATATCATTGAAACTATGATAGATGAGATGCTTAAAGCTGGAATCATAAGGCACAGTGAGAGCTCCTTTGCAAGTTCTATTGTGCTAGTCAAGAAGAAGGACTCATCTTGGAGAATGTGTGTTGACTACAGAGCCTTGAATGCCATAACTGTTAAGGATAAGTATCCTATTCCTGTGATTGAAGAGCTATTAGATGGGTTGGGAAGAGCAGCCTGGTTCTCTAAAATTGACCTAAGATCAGGGTATTGGCAAGTCAGAATGAACTCTGCAGATATTCACAAGACAGCATTCAAAACTCACTCTGGACATTATGAGTTCTTGGTTATGCCATTTGGCTTGACAAATGCTCCAGCTACATTTCAAAATTTGATGAATACTATCTTCAGAGCTTACTTGAGGAAATTTATATTGGTTTTCTTTGATGATATTCTCATATATAGCTGCAATCAAGAGGCTCATGAGCAGCATTTGAGAATAGTGTTGGAACTGATGAGAGAACATAGCTTGTTAGCTAAAAGAAGTAAGTGTACTTTTGGGGGTAAAAAGGTGGAGTATCTTGGACATGTTATCACTGAGAATGGAGTTTCAACAGATGAGGGAAAAGTCGAAGCAGTTAAAAATTGGCCTCAACCAAAATCTGTTAAACAAGTGAGGAGTTTCTTGGGATTAACTGGATATTACAGAAGATTTGTGCAACATTATGGAGTGATATCAAGGCCCTTGATAGAGGTAATCAAAGGAAATGTGTTCAGATGGACAGTGGAAGCACAAGAAGCTTTTGAGAAGCTCAAAACTGCTATGATCACAGCTCCAGTTTTAGCCTTGCCAGATTTTTCCAAGGAATTTGTGGTAGAAACTGATGCATCTGGGGTAGGTATTGGAGCTGTGCTAATGCAAGACAAGCATCCATTGGCTTTTATCAGTAAATCCTTATCTCCTAAATATCAGAAATTATCAGTTTATGAGAAGGAGTTATTGGCAATTCTAATGGCGATTAAGAAATGGTACCATTACTTACAGAGCAAGAGGTTCATTATATGGACTGATCATCAGAGTCTCAAATACTTGATAGATCAGAAGTTGACCACCCCTACTCAACAAGCTTGGATGACTAAGCTCATGCAATTCGATTATGAAATCAGGTATAGAAAAGGGAGTGAAAATTCAGTAGCTGATGCCCTATCTAGGGTGCCTGAGGTGATGACTTGTGCTCTGACTTCGTTTGTAATTCCCTTGGAGTTGATTGCAAAAATCAAAGATTCTTGGAAGCAAGATCCTCTGATACAGAAAGTGATAACTGAAAAGCAAGGAAATGCAGATCTTCATCCTAAGTTCAGCTGGAAAAATGAAGAATTGAGAAGGAAAGGGAAGTTAGTAGTGGGAAATGATGTGGGTTTAAAAGCTCAGATTCTATCTCTCTTTCATGGCTCTGCTCTGGCTGGTCATTCTGGAGTCTTGGGTACCTTCAAGAGAATATCTTCTTTGATATATTGGCCCAAGTTAAGGAAGGATGTTAAGGAGTTTGTAAGAGTATGTGTTACCTGCCAGAGATACAAACCGAGCAATACTTCTCCAGCTGGATTATTGCAACCACTTCCAATTCCTGCTGCAATTTTTACAGATATTTCCATGGACTTTATTGAAGCCTTGCCGAACTCCCAAGGGTTTGACACTATATTTGTGGTTGTAGACAGGCTGAGTAAATATGCGCATTTCATGGCTTTATCTCATCCTTTTACAGCAAAGAGAGTAGCTGAGGTATTCTTGGATACAATTTTTAAACTTCATGGGATGCCCGCGAAGATTGTAAGTGATAGAGGATCTATTTTTGTGGGAAATTTCTGGAAAGAACTGATGCGTCTGTTAGGAGTGGAGCTACTATATTCCACAGCATATCATCCGGAAACAGATGGTCAGACTGAGATTGTGAATAGAAGCCTACAATGCTATCTAAGGTGTGCTATGGGTGAAAAACCGCATACTTGGTTTCAATGGCTAGGCTTGGCCGAATATTGGTATAATACTACATATCATTCGAGCATTCAAATGACACCTTTCGAAGCCTTGTATGGTTTTGAACCTCCTATACATGTTCCATACCTGCCCGGTGACTCAAGTGTTGAGGCAGTAGACATGTCTTTAAGAGATAGAGAGGAGATGGTAGCTATACTCAAAAGAAATGTGCAGAAATCGGCGGATAGGATGAAAAGGCAGGCAGATCAGCACCGTAATGATAGGGAATTTGCGATTGGAGAATGGGTTTGGCTAAGGCTGCGGGAGTATAGACAAAAATCAGTAAGAGGAAAGCATCACAAATTCGAGCCGAAATATTTTGGACCTTATCAAATTCAGGACAAGATTGGTGTTGTTGCTTACAAGTTAAATCTGCATTCTTCAGCTACAATTCACAACGTGTTTCATGTCTCTTTGTTGAAACCGGCGTCTCCACCAACCGAGCCTATCGTGGATATTCCAGACATATCTCACATCAACGACGCCATTCCTCAAGCTATTTTAGAAAGAAAAATGGTGAAAAAACATAATCATGCGGTGACAAAATGGTTGATTCATTGGGAAGGAAGATCGCCGGCTGATGCTTCTTGGGAGTTCGCTGATGTGATCACAGCAAGGTTTCCGTGGTTCCTTGCGGACAAGGAACCCTAAGAGGGGAAATTTGTTGCATGCATAACTATGGTCATATGATCACATGCATGCAACAATACCACGTGCATGAATACAAGTATCATTCTTCCCAGCTACAAGTATCATTCTTCCCAGCTACAAGTATCATTCTTCCCAGCTGCAAATATCATTCTTCCCAACTGCCAGTATCATTCCTCCCAGCCGCAAGTATCATTCTTCCAGCCAATGAGTATCATTCTTCCAGCCAATGAGTAAGGAGTTAGTTGAGAAGGTGATGACGTGGAGTTAGTTAAGAAGTTGACAGCCAATGAGTTAGGACTATGACGTGTTCCGACCAATAGGAGTGAAGCACGTGGAGGTTAGTTACTACTATGTGGAGATTGAGCTAGGAAAACAGAGTATAAATAGTGTTGTTGCTCTTTCTTTTGATTGTCGACTAAAATTGTTGTGTAATCGTGAACTTAGGTCGTGGACCGAGAGTTCCTGTTGTTCTTGCTTTCTATCGTGTAATTCTCATTGTTCATTCAATAAAAACGTTCCTCTTTGTTTGTTCTAGCGTTGAAATCGCGTAATATCGCTGAGCTCGAGCTAAGATAGGGAAGTCGCGGAGGAAGATCGTAACACAATATGCAGAGAGGTCTAGGTATCAAAACTAACCGCTCTATTTTCTTTAAAAAAAAATTAAAGCAAAAAACTGAAAAACCGCGGGCGTAATTTCAACCAGACAAGTTAAATTTCACATTCTTTTAGAAACCAAACTTAACCTACCAAAATCTCACAAATTTTTCCACTAATAAATCACACACAGCGCAAGAAATTATAATCTTCACATACATTTAACGGACAAACATAAAAGAATCACAAACCCATACAAATTGTAGTAATAATCTCCAAATGCAGATGAAACATCAAGAGATTGAACACAATTTCACTTACAAGGCCTGGCGAATCGATCCAAAGGCCCAGACATCTTCAATTTCGATCAACGCAGCTAGTTATGGAAGATTATGGCATCAATTGAACAACTAAACAATTATCCGGACTCTCTCCACGACTCTTCACGCCAAGGGGAAAAAAACATCAATTCAGTAAAGTAAACAAAAATCTAGAGCAGCTCAAATTTCGCAGCAGATCGAGAAATCAAGTATGAGAAATCTCAATTGGAGCAAAACGCAAACCTCCGAAAGTCTCAGCAAGAAAATCCGAGCAGTCACAAAAATTCTCTAAATAACAACAAAAGGCGTATCCTCAAAATCGCCGGATAATTGAGCTACGGCGACTTTTTTAGAGAGAGAAAAGAGAGAGGAGAGAGAAATAAAAGGAGGGATGGATGAGAGAGGAGAGAGAAAAAGGAAGAGTAGAATTTAGGTGTATAGTGGGGGCCTGTGACACGTGGCAAGAGGAAAAAGATGAAAGAGCATTTTGATCAAAATGGCATATGGCCTTAATTCAACAGTGATTAAGTAATCATTATTCGGTGCCGTGATTTATGTACAGTACTCTTCATTTAGACTTGAGAAAATGGAGTCCTTTCGATATTAGGTTGAGCGCGTGCTTTTGTTTTTTTTTGTTTTTTTTATTGAAGACTGTGTCGGTCGGCCTTTGGATTCTTTCTTTTTATTCAATGATTGAGCTTCTATATTTTAAATTGTTGACATCATAAATTTGATCATTATATTACATTAATTTAATATAGAGATTATATATTTTTATATTGTAATCTTATTTTCCTAAATAAATGTGCTGAAAAAATGGTCAAGGAATTATAACTTTTTTCCTTTTATTTAACAAATTAATATGGCCATATTTCACTTTCAATAGTTTGCTTATTAATGAAGTGAAGTTTACGTTAAATGATCTTGATTACAGCTCAATCATTAAAATTAACGCAAAGACATTTACCAAACGAAATGCTACTGTTGATTAAGATAGAGAAAGAGTAGAATACGAGGGTTTCTTTGTATTTTTACTTTATTCAATTACTAATCACATTACATTACTCCCTCCGTCCCACAAATATTGTTCCATTTTTTCATTTTCATCTGTCCCACAAAACTTATCTCATTTCACTTTTTATCATTTTTGTTAGTGAACATCATATTCCACTCACTTATCCATACTCATATTTTATTATAAAACTAATATATAAAAGTATGACTCACCTTCCATTAACCTTTTCAATTCACTTTTTATTACATTTTTTTAAAACCCGTGTCCGGTTAAAGTTGGATAATCTTTATAGGACGGAAGGAGTATTATATTATACAGACATATATGTTGATTTTGGACATCTTGTTATAATTCGATTTTTTCATCACATATTCCTATTTCATTCTGTATAAACGGAATCGCTGCCGGTTAATCCAATTTTATATTGAAAAATAAATTATCTCAGTTAAATTAATGTCAGTCATGATTCATGAAATCAAAGTTCTGCCAGAATTTAGACACAGAATTCTGTATATTCCTGTTGACTCAAATATAATAATTATGTTAGTCAAGTTGGAGCATAGCTGTATTTATAACCATTGCATAAGTATATAATAAATATTTACAAATCAATCAGGTCTAATTTTATATCTTTGTAATACTACTATCTTGTGTGTGGTTACAATAATGATATTGATTAGTTTGACTATTCATATTCCAACACATATCACACCAATACAAAAATAAAAAATTTAAATCCGAGATTTGTGTTCCTAAACTTAAAAGTACTCCTAATCATTAACCCATAAATGTAAAATTGCCCACAAATACCGGGGGGAAATTTAAATTAGGAATCCCACCAACCTTACCTAAATTAATCAATTTCGTCAATAATCGACGAATATAAAAATCATACCACCAATTTATAACCGAAATAATTGAATGGGTTGAAATAACAAAATTAGCCCTGGTGATGCGACAATGAAATGACCAAAAAGGCATTTAATTGAGCCAAATCATAGAGTATGTCGCAAATGGACTAGTCAAATATAGTCTACATTGTAAACTTTACAAGAACAATTTATTATTTATGGGTCCACAACTTCTTATTTTTTGGATCTTTCCTTTTAATGCTTGAGTTCGAATGCAATAAATATAAATATAAATATCTCTTATAAATTTTTACCAAAGCGATTTTTGGTGTTTATTGTTATTTTTACTAAGACCCTACGTTCTCATTGAAAGACATTGATTCTTTCAACTCCTCTTGAATTGAGTCTATGAACTTTCTTTTACAAAAGAAAGCCAGTGTACTTTATTTATGTACAAATAAAATTCAAACAATAGCATAAAAATATAACACAAAACTTAAATTTCACGCAATGAACTTGAATTTAGTTAATTGAGTATAGATATATACTTTAATCTTAACAAATACTGTGAAAGTGTATTTTCAGAAAATAGAAGTAAGTAAATCTACACATACGTTATAATGATCTCTAATAAATTATGAGTGGATAATAATCATAATATCTAAATATAGAGGCGGTAAGTCCATTGTTTTATATGACTGGTCGAGGAAGTACTGTTCTGGCCCAAATAATATTGTGAATATGTATATAGATTGATCACAAAGATTATAAATTATTTATATTTTTGGGCCGAAGCCCACTATTTATACTACTACTACTACTGCAATGAGTCACCATGTCCAATTTCATAGTGATAACAATAGCTTTTCATTTTGGCCATATAACTATAGGTTTTTTTTTTAATTAAATCCTAAATAAAGGAGGAAATTACAAATAAACACCTATACTATAGATAGGAGGAAATTACAACTGATGTCAAGAGGGTTTGAACTCGGCACATCATGCAATAATGTCTAAGCTCCTTGCCGCTAAGACAAAGGCTCTGGACAAGAAAACTAATGTGACACGTACGTGCGTGTATTGTGTATTGGACAATTGATAGTGTAGTTAATGATTGTTACCTTTGAGGTGATCTCTTGATTTGTCTAGGCTCGTGAATAAAGTAACTTTTGAAAAAAATCAAACTAAACTGGAATGTCAAGAAAAAAACTCGTTCATTGGATGTTTGGATTATAAATTTATCGGTGTTGTTTGTAGTTTCCTTATTCGTCAGGAATGCGAAAAAGTACCTAAAGTTAGAAGATGGTCGGGATAGGATTGTCTTCTTGATAGCTAAAGCAAATTTGACTCTCTTGCTCGACCATCATATTATTGCTAAGTAGTGTTTCTTCAATTTTGTTTTGATGATGCCTCACTTGTTTGTTCATTGTGCTATGATTGGTTCTGTTTAATTTTGTTTAAGCCTTTCTTTCTTTTAGAAAAAAAAAATCAACATATACTTAATGCACTTTACCTATTAGGCTATTAACATTATATTATCATTAATATGTAAAGAAAACAAAGGTGGATAAGATGCGCTCATATCTTAGCCAATCTTGACGTCTTAATTTGATATTTAAAAATTAGTAATAGTTAATTGGTTTTAATAAATATAAACTGCCCACTAGCCCACTTTCACTAAGCTCAAAAAAAGGTCTGCATGCATTGTACCAACACAATAAAACAAAGTATTTTCAAAATGTAAAATGATGATTCAAATTTTTGTTTTTTCTTGATATTAATGGCGAGAAGCAATCACGTGGCATTCTTTATCTTTTACTCCATTTGTTTTGAAATAAGTAGTAGTATCAAATTGTATCTTAATCTCCGCCTAATAAAGTCAAGTGTTCCCTCATTCTAACTTATAAAGAATAACGTCACTGTTTTTTTTAAAACGTGTTATTCATTTTTAAACATAAATTATTGTTTTACATGTGCTCATGGAGTCATGGTGCGCCGAAAAAGAAAAATAAATGAAATATGTTTTGCTAATAAAATGTTGGGTTTCAATTTAATATTTCTTGAATTGTTAAAATGAGTATGTCCATTTCAAAGTGAGTATCATTAACCTTTTAATTTGTTTGTATGAACCTTTCACAAATTAAGTATTTTCTATATTTCAAATTTTGTTTTGTAGGTTTATTAGAATGTAGACAACGACGTGTGGGCTTGGACAATAATCGTCCTATCAAGTATCGATCGAGGCATAATTATGTGGGTAATCCATCCTCAAAGAAAGACTTAACACCAAGGATACCATGACGACGATTGATAATACCAGTATTAAGAACGATTGATGTGTGTTATATAGTGTGAAGAAATGGAGATGGTTGAGCATATATATCACGTTCGACTGAAAAAACTGTAGTAGTAGTAGTTTTAGTATGTATTATTGTGATAACTGGAACATCTCAATGTGCATACAACGGCGGATCCAGATGGGGTCGAGTGGGGTATTTGTAGTAGTAGTTTTAGTATTATTGTGATAACTGGAACATCTCAATGTGCATACAGCGGCGGATCCAGGTGGGGTCGAGTGGGGTCGGCCGACCCCACCACGGCCACAGAGTGCCGCCGGAAAGTTCATTTCATCAGCCTTCGACCCCACGATATTTAGTTTCTGGATCCGTCATTGTGTGCATCATTTCACCAGCCTTGTAAGCCAACAATGTGCTTCATTTCTTGATTGTGTACTCCATTTTACAAGTTCAACAAGCCAACAATGTGTACTTTGTAGAGCATTTTGGTGCATGATTTTATCTTAGTGATGTTTGTTGTTATTGTTTGGGTGTTGGTTGTGTGATCTTTATCTTTGTGATGTTTGTTGTTATTGTTTGGGCGTTAATTACGTGATTTTAAATATTTTTTATTTCACCAAGAAAAATAGTGTGAAGCAGAATATGTTGGAGTAACTGTTGTTGGATTTAGTTAATACTAGTTGATATTTGTATGAAACAAAATATTTAGGTTGAAATTCGCATGCAATGTATCGCAGAGACCCAAACCTTCACATATAAAAATATTAGCATGATTAATTTTCAACTTTTTTTTATAAAAAAAAAGCTCAAATTCATAAACTCGTAAACAAAGTACACCAAAAGTGATGACACAATTAATTTATCCGATTTGCACTTAATGATAAAAAAAAATTGTGAAGCTTTTCAGGGGAATATATTACAGTCTCTGAGTAGTTGATTAATTTATTAAAGATCAATTGGGCAACGCATCTATCATTAAATCGCTATTCATAGTCAAATCGAATGTATAACATGATAACTAAACGACTCTAGAGTTTAACATACGTCTTTATTAAATGCTGAAACTGAGTGTCTTCATACACACGGAAAATGGTTACAAAATCATCCCTTTAATTATTTTCTGTTGTACTATTTACCACTGAAAAAAAGATAATTACTATATAAAAAAAATAATAATATGAAAAAGAAGCATTGTAATTATAATTTTTGTAGATAATGTGGAATATACTAGGTATTGTTACAATTTATAAGTAGTAGTAGTAGTATTACAAAAAAACATATACTAAGAGTTTGAATTGTCGCATATAACTTACGTTGGTGCACATGGCCCACGAGGCCTTCAATTTCAAAACATGTTGGATGTATTTGTAATTTTATCTACTACTATTTATTTATAAAATATAAAATATAATAGTCGTATGTAGCAATAATTATATTTGGAACTGTCTCACTTAAAATAATTAAAATTAAATTCTAAAATCTAAATATTTTCGAGTGAAGAAAAATCAACCAAGTAAAAGTCCTATAAGCGATTGCCACTTTTGTGACTTTTTCAATGTGTGAGAGCATTACGTTTTGCTGGAATGGCATGATTGGTTTTCAAAAGTGAAATCGTGGGTTTAACATATAGTAGTAGTAATATTTTTACATCAATATCGAAAATGGGACAAATTTGATAGAAGAATAGACGTAAGAAATAGAAGCAAATTATGAATTTCAAGTTTATGGTTGCCGCACACGTGTTGTTGTATATTTGGCTACAGCAAATATGTGATTGTACACGAAAATGACAGAATATGATATTTTTTTGTTGCATATAAATTATTTTATTTTGTAAAAAAGTTATTTTAGTAACATATATATATGTATCACCAAAAAAACACCTCAATTATTTGATTTGTATATACAGGACGTAAAGCCTAATCAAGCGGCGTCCGGTGATTATGTTTTTATATTATTTTTAGAAAACAGAAATAAAGATATCCATTATTAGATAGAAATAAAGTGAGAATCATGCACTGAAACATTTTTTTAAAAAAATCCAAAATTTGTGTTAAGTAACAAAATGTCATTTACCCATTTAATCTTTTATTTGGAACATTTGAACCCTGATTCAAAGGCCGTATAAGATATCAAGTGAATCTAATGCTAAAATTCAGTAATTCACAATAAAGGGTTATGAAATATGAGGCAAATTAATAAATGTCGATGCATTTGGCATTCTTATATTAATGGATTAGATTTTACTTTTGCTAGATTCTCATTTGGACAATTTTGTCTTTACCTCTTATTTTTATTTAATGTTTGATTTTTTATATATTGGAGTTAATATGTCAAAATATTTATTCAACTCAAAATGAGTAAAAATAAACATTTTGCTATTTGTAAAAAAATAGCTATTAGAATAAGAAATACTATAAAATTTAGCTTGTTCTTATTTTAGGTTTTTTAATCTTCACCTCAATTAATATTTGTATTGGACAAACGTACAAATTACAATGCAATAGTTTATAGTAGACGATCACAATTTTTTGGCAAAATACGCATTCATTACATTGAATATTTTGCGTCGAGTTATATACTTATATGGGCAGTTTTACAATTCAAGAATGTTTAGTTGAATTGTTAAAATAGTACTAGTAGCTTTGAAATTCTAGAATATTTCATATAGTTAAGCAATAACTCAAGAATTTTCGAATTCTGAAACATTTTCGAAACTCCCAATTTTATTAATTTATTATTGTTTAAAATCAGAAGATCCTGAAAAATAAATTTAATTATCTTAGTGACGCAGAAGATCCTACTTTTAAATACACCAAAAGGTGGAGCTTATTTAAGTGACAATTGTACGGTACAATTACTACCCCACTTAAATAAACAATCTTAAACACAAGGAATCTCCCTATTCAGCAAATTACAGATATAACCACAAAATATCGCAAACAGCAGTCCTCATTTATCCAAAGCAGGGGTATTTATGACAATAGGCCGGTAACTTAGACCAACATAATTAATTCTGTAGCCCACCTAAGATTTTGTCTGTTACTTCGGAGAAGATTCACGACGTCGTTTACGCGTTATCTATGCTTCTAAAGCATTTTTGTTGCTTTTCTTTATTTTTATTTTCATCGGTCCTAAAAATTTACTACTTTTCATTTTTATCATTTTTTAAGTGGACTCTACTAACTCATTCACTTTCACACTTTTTGTATAAAAAGAATAATATATAAAAGTAGAACTTACGTGTCAATCTCATTTTCAACCCATTTTTAATAACTCAATCCATCCCACAATACGAATCCTATTTGAGTTGGGCATGAATTTTAAGAAATACTCCATATAAAAAGAGTGGGTTGAATAAATTATTGAAATTTGAAGTCATATATATATATATATATATACATATATATATATATATATATATATATATATATATATATATATATATATGTATAGGGGTGTGATAAAATACAAACTCTCTAAAATACAAACTATACAAACTTTAATCATACTCACTTAATACAATTAATCAACGGTTAATATAAGAGATTTTTCTAATGTCAACATTTTGACATCGAAAAATCAGAATTTGGACACCCCCGTCGACAGAATTTGTACACTTCGTACATCCCCCGGTGACATAATTTGTACATTCCGTTGACATCGACCCCCGGTGACAGAATTTGTACAGTCCGTTGACAGAATTTGTACACTCCGGTGACATAGTTTGTATTTTAGATAGTTTGTATTTGATCACACCTCTATTATGATAAAAGTGAATGCAATGCAATGTGAGGCCTACTATGATAAAAGTGAAATAAAACTTTTATAAAAATAGCAAAATATAATTCTTGTTGTAAAATGAAGGAAGTATATTTTTTAAAATTATCAGATCAAATAGTGACAAATTGTAAGGTAATCCGCAACGTTGTCTCTTATCCTTCTCTTAACCGTCTCATCTCTTAACTATTCATGGCCCCCACTGTAACTTTTCACTTCATCTCTTAACTAAGAGACAGAACCTGCA
This sequence comes from Salvia splendens, assembly GCF_004379255.2. Lineage (NCBI taxonomy): Eukaryota > Viridiplantae > Streptophyta > Magnoliopsida > Lamiales > Lamiaceae > Salvia > Salvia splendens. Next base: position 13,467,940 of record NC_056041.1, read on the forward strand.
ACCCTCTATCTCTTATCCGTTTCTTAACCATCTCATCCCTTAACTATTCATTCAATTTCATTTTTTATTTTTATTTCCAACAAATTCAATTAATAAAACACACTTCATTAAATAAAATAAAATTACAATTTAAAATCTTTAAAAAATACATAATTAAATTCGTGGCAAAATAAAAAAAAAGACATAATTTAAAATACAATTTTATAAAAATTATAAAAACTACTCCGCCGGCGAATCATTTTTAATTTTATAGAAAAACGGTAATATTACCGTTTCATTTTTTTATTTTTTTTATTAAATTTGAAATTTTTTAAAAAAAATAATTTATTGCGTCAGCATGACGAAGTCCACTCGCGGGCCGGCGAGTGGGCGTCACGCGTGGCGCCAGCTCGCGCCACGTGACGCAGGTGCGTGGCGAGACAGCCCGCGAGACGTCTCGGTGGGACGAGCGTCTCGGCGAGACCGGGATGAGACGTGGCGCTGCAACGGATCTCGCCGCCGTCTCGTCTCAGCGGGGCGAGATACGAGCCAAAGCACTAATAGAGCAGTAGCGTTGTACATTCGTACTTTTCTTTTGCTTCTTCCAATAGCATTTACAATAGAAGTCATAGTAATAGCTAGTAAATAGTCGCATATGTCAATATTAATGAAAATTACTAAAACACTCACTTTAGTTATTTGGATTCTTCATTATTTATAAAATTATTTATTATTATTATTTTTAATATATAGATCTCATATTTTATTAAATTTTTACATCATAATTTATTATAAAATTATAATATTAAAACGAGTCTCACATTCCATCAACTTTCTCTCCTTACTTTTTTTCTTCACAATGACAAATAATTTAGTAAAATTCATGACAAGTTAAAATAATTTTTTAAATAATGGAAGGAGGGAGTAAAAGAGAATAAAAAAATTGGATAAAATAAGAAAGAAGGAGAAAGGTAGATAAAATGGGAAAGAGAAAGAGAAAAAAGTAGATAAACGATATGCGTAAGTTATAAATAGGTTTTATTAGAATAAAGTTTGATAAAAAAAAATTCATTTTTGGACGGGACTATTACTTTTTCATTTTTGGATGGGACTATTATTTTTTTATTTAAAAGAGTTAAATAAAAAAATGTGAGAATATTGACTATTTAGTATTTTTTTAAAAAATATTCATGATTAATAAGATAGATAAATCGATTTTTATCATTATATATCACCTTTCTGAGTTGAATATGAATCAAACAAAATTAACATGGGATCCTCTCATCGTACCTTACTACGATTAAACTACATAAACAAACCTTTTGGAAATAGCCAAACCGACCTATTATTTCCAATCATAGTCCAAAACTGAATTCTACAAACCGCAATTAATACATAGAGCATCCACTAGAGGGGCCTTCCCCAATAGCCCTGCTCCTTTTTTTATCCACACCTCCAATTTTTTATCCATAGCCCCAATTTTTTCATCCACTGCCCCATTATAGGCGGACACTTCCAATAGCCCCGAAATTTTATAACCAATTTTCATTTTAATTTTTTCGTTTCGTTTTTAAATCAACTGAATTGAAATAATTATAAAACGTGGTAATTAAGACCGAATATTCGTTGTATTGGCAAAGGTAAAATTATACAACGAACGTAAAAAAATACAAATAAAAACGCCGCCACCGTCTAATCGGAGAGCCCCATATCCCAACGGCTAGGAAGGATAGCCGCCATATCCCGACGGCTGGGAAGGATCGCCGCCATATCCCGATTCGTGCGAGCCGGGGGATTCGTCGTCTCCGCTGTGCATTTTTTTAGAGTGAAAGTATAGATAGTGAATGAAGGGAAAGTGTGTGAAAATGAAGTAAAAATGGATGATGGAGGAGTAGTATTTATAGGGGTGATTTTTCGGAAAAAATAAAAAATAAATTAAAAAATAAATAAAATAATCAAATGGGGCGGACGGCCATCGCCCCGTCGCCCCATTATAGATCGCCCGCAATCGCCCCGTCATCGTCCCGCCGCCACCACCATCGCCCCGGCCTCGCCCCCTTGTCGCCGACCCCTCTACCGCCCCACAATAGACCGCCCGCAATCACCTCGGGGCGGACGTCCCGGCCACTATAGACTGCCAGCAATCACCCCGTCGTCGCCCCTTCTGGGGCGTCCGCCCCGTCATTGACTATAGTGGATGCTCTTAGATGTCTATAACAAAAAATCAAATAGAGTAAAAAAAAATTTGTGATTGATGCACATTAGAATATTCTCTATTTCTGTGGGATACGCTGTGGCAGTAATTTTAATAACCTCAGCATCAAGTTGCATCCCAGCTGTATTTGGTCGGTCCCACCACGCCCTACCCCACATAACAACCACTTTTTCTTCCCCAACTAAATTCCAAACTCACTTCATTTCCTTTACACTTTTTTAATTTCTCCATAAATTTTCACCACCATTTTTTCTCTATAAAATCTCAGCCAATCCCACAATATCACTTCCCCCTCCTCTCCTCCTCTCCTCTCACTAGCAACATCGATCATCATCATCCTCCCCTCTCCCCTCCCAAAATTAGGGTTCTGAGATTTTTTTGTTTTCTTTTTCTCTAAAAGAGTTCTTAATGTTAAGATTATTGTTGTGGATTTCTGAGATTCATGTCTGCAATAATAATTCTTAGTGAACTCTTTCTCTCTGGGTTTATGATAAATTCCACATACAGGCGCCGGACCCATTTAGTTCAATCATTCTCCGTCGTTTTTCTCTACTGGTTTTACTGTATCTCATGATTAATCTCGTTTCTGTTTAGCTAATTAATTAATTAAGCTCTACTATATATATATATACATATATCATATATCCCAATAAATATTGCTTTAATTTTAATTAAACTACTTGAATTAAAAAAAAATTGAATTGAAAATTAATCTGGTGCCATGGATTATTCATCGAGCGGAATCTCGTCGAATTCGTCGTCGGCGGTGGCGAATTCGGCATCGGAGGAAGATCTGCAGCAGACGATGGATCTGCGGAAGAGGAAGCGGATGATCTCGAACCGCGAGTCGGCGCGGCGGAGCCGGCTCCGGAAACAGAAGCACATGGAGGAGCTGATGGCGCAGGTAGCCGAGCTGCGGCGCCAGAACCACCAGATCCTCACCAGCCTCCGCGCCTCCACGCAGCACCACACCGCCGTCGAGTCGGAGAACGCCATCCTCCGCGCTCAGGAGGCGGAGCTCAGCCACCGCCTGCAGTCGCTCGTCGAGATCATCGAATTCACCGGCTGCGGAAATGACGGCGGCGGCGGCGGCGGCGCGTATGGGGATATGCATGTCGGCGGCTCGTGGAGCCAGCCGATTCTGATGATGGCGGCTTTACCCGCTGATGCGGGCCCCGCGTGTGTGGATCTGCCTAGACTTCTGTGCTGAATTATGCTGGTTAATTAAAATGGTTAATTATTGTATTATGGAGGTGATTAATTACTAGCTGGAGTTCCGATAATTAGCGGTAATTGGTTAAATAAAACTAAGGAGTTTAGTAGATTAGGCTTCTTGTGATCGAGGCTTATGTTGTATTAACATGTAAGTTTTGATCAAGGGATTATGAATCAAGGACTTTTGTAATTGTAACATGCTCCCTTTTATTGAAATGATAGTTCTCTTCTACTACCTGTTTAAGTTATTACTGTTTGTTTAATGTTTAAAGTTAGAATTTAGTCCCAATATTAATTTTTAAATGAGTACTACTAATTAGAGTGGATACTCAATTAGCTCCGTGTGATGTTGACAGTGTAGACTTGTGAAAATATCAATAAGTTTGGTCAAGACAAACATACAGGAAAAAATAGGGCAAAGTGCCTTAAAAATTAAAGACTTTTTGTCAAATTCCGGTTTTTCTCATGAATTAAAAATTTAGCGTATAATGTCATAAACTTTACCGGGTTGCTGGTATTTCTCACTTGACCTGACCCTGCGAATTTCCGGTTGAAAACTTGCGTATGTGGCAAGCCTAAAAGCCGAGGTCGAGATCGCCAGAAAATAGTAAAACGACACCGTTTTCCGTAGACAAAACGACATCGTTTTATAAGATTACACCTTAAATTCGATTTTAATCCCAAATTGCAAGCCCTAGTATTAAGATTTTAATCCCAATTTCGATTGATTTTCTGATTTTTCAGAGATTGCTTCGAATTCAGTCAATTTCTAACAATTCCCATTTTTTTCCATTTTGTTTCGATTTTAGTTTTGATTTGGGGAGCGGAGGCGATTTAATTTTGCACGAGGCGGATGATCCGAAGAGGAAGGCGGATGATCCGCCATTTTTGTTTCCGACCTAACCGACGACTCATCTTCTCCCGTGAAATCTGCTGTGAGCGGCCTCGTTTCTGCCAACTGAATCTGTTCAATCTGTTGTGGCCATCGGTGCTGTTTCCAAAGACGACCGAGGTTAAAGGCACTTGCTACATGAGGAAGGCATCCATTCTCTCTCATTTGGTAAATATGGTAGAGCACTAACGCAGTGTGAGGAGCAGCATGAGGAAGGCATCCACTCTCTCTCATTTTGCAGACGTTCTTCATCCATTTATATCGCTAGATTCGTCACAATTCATGCGCCTCTTGTTGGAGGAAAATGACTGGAATTACAAGAGATACACAAAACCGGGCATAATACAACCCAAGAAGGTAGAACTGAAAAACTGAAAAAAAAAATACAATGAAATCGAAACATTAAATCAAACTTAGCCGAGTCGAGGAAACCCTCTTTCCGCAAGACGAGATACACCCTGGTAGTTAGGGATGTCAATCGGGCTGGCCCATCGGGTTTCGGGCCAGCCCTACTCGGGTTGCGGGTCAATCGGGTGTGGGCTAATCGGGTTGTGAATTCTTTCGGGTTGTAAAAGTTCAACCCTAACCCTAAAAGCTCGGGTTTCGGGCTAGCCCAGCGGGTTAATCGGGTTGCTACCGATAAGATTAATATGCGATCAATCCAATAAATAATGATGAAAATTAGTTATATTCATAAAATGTAAAATATTTAATTATGATAAATTTGAGATATATTGTCAAACTCAATCATAAACATGATCAAATACTAAATTTTGAAATATTTTGTGAAATTTTAATGTATGTTTTAGAAATTTAAATATTTTTTAAGTGAATTTGAAAATTTTAATTTATTTATCAATTATTATATTAATAAAATCGGGTTTTCGGGCCAGCCCATCGGGTTTTCGGGTCTAGCCCTAACGGGTCGCGGGTTAATCGGGTGCGGGCTAATCGGGTTTTAATTTTATCGGGCTAGAAATTTCCAGCCCTAACCCTATAAATTTGGCGGGCTATTCGGGCCAGCCCACGGGTTGCGGGCTACATTGACATCCCTACTGGTAGTGCTCTCGGTTCGGCGTGTCGTTCCCAAAGATAAAACGACAACGTCCCTGGTGAAGCAGCACTCCTATCAGTAGAGCTCCGGTGAAATGGAAGAGGAGAGGGCAGAGCTTCGAGAAAAAAGACTATGCATAGAGAATATGATGCTTGTGTGTATGTTCTGATTCTATTTGATGCAAGGAATGACTAGCCTATTTATAGGCCTAGTCCACTGCAGGGCTTATCTCAGCCTTGATGGCAGTCATCATGGCGTGGCTGTAACCGCCAGCCGTTACGAATTTGAAAGCAGGAGTGGTCGACGTTGAACCTGGACACTGTACACGCCCAGTTCATCCGTCGCGTGTGGACTTCACTACTGGCTTGATCAAGTTGTTGTCAACCCAGTTGATCAAGCCGCTGCATGCAGAGTTGATCAAGTTGTTGATCAAGTCGCAGCGTGCCAGGTTGTTCAATCTTCTGCATATGCAGGTTGACCAAGCGTTGGTCCAAAACATTAAGCTTGGGTCCAGGGACAAGCCCAAGCACCATGTCTAAAGACCACCCAATGTCCAAGTCCAAGTCCATGAGCATGGGCACAGGCACGGCTCGGCGCGCGTGTGCGCGCATGTGGGCTTCTTCAACCCATCTTAGTCCACTATAATTATTAAGTGTAGTAAAGTCACTTAATAAATACACATTAAAAGACGTGTCTCATCTCCTATGTGGCATAATTAACGCTAGTTAATTACTCCCTAAGCTTTAATCTCATAGCTTTATAAAAAGCTACAATGTGACCAACTTTAATCCATTTTTTCTCACTCACCGGGAATCGGATTAAGAAAGTGAATATACTACGGTCATCTACGCGGAACGTAGATTGATGCTATATCATTTAATTTCCAAAAAATTAAATGTCTCGTCACATTTATTATTGGTCAAACTTCGTTGACCGGACATCTTAAATTCAAGATTCCAATACCTTTCTCTCTCTCTCACTCCAATTTCGTTTTTCGATGACGGGGAGCGCTCAACCTCAACTTGTTGTTCTAATCGCCACTGTGGTAGATTCGAGTTCTAAATCTTCTTCTTCTTGCCGCAAATCATAAATTCTGAATTGGATTATTGATTGGGAGTGAAATTTAAAGGTAAATTTGGGGATTTTTGGTCCAGTCAACAATTTTTTTAACACGTCATTGTACATTCAATAGCCACGTCAACTAAAAATGACACGTCAGCTTGCTCCATGGCCGGAAAACCCGTCATGGGAAAACGGCGATAGAATGTAAAATTCATGATATTATACGCCAAATTTTTAGTTCATGGGAAAAATCAGAATTTGGCAAAAGTTTATGATTTTTAAGGCAGTTTGGCCTAAAAAATATTGTATTATGTTAAATTCAAGGATAATCGTGCAATTTGTTTGAAGTGCTTGAAAATGGAAAAAAGGCAACGATTCGGACTTTATTTAGAAAAAAAAGTATTTTATTAATATTTCTTTCTAGACAACATATTACATATATATATGGTATGTATGGAGTAGTACGCATTAGAAAAAATTAGAAGTATTAAATGACGTATCACAGTTCATAATTAATTATTAAAGTGAAATAAAGTAGTAGTAATAAAAAGATATCAACACTAGTGTAAAATAAAATACTAAACATTTGAAAAATAAGTAAATTTTATTTTGCCATTTTTGTTCATAAAAGATTCTTCTTATTTTTGCCTAAAAGATTCTTGCTTTAGTTAGGTTAGTAACATTTCACTCTGATATATTAGCATGCCACGGTTTTTCAATTAATTTGTTGCAAATTAATACTCCCATAAATTTTTAGCGATTTAGAATGCCACGGACGGTATTTCAAATTCGATAAGGCATGTCACATCAACAACTTTAATTTTGATCAAAGCGTAAGATAGATGACATTAGAGTAACCGCACCGGTGCTAGCTGCGGAGGACGGCGTCCATGCCGCTGGCACGATACGCCCCTATCCGCTGCTGTGCTCTTGCCAAAGGCACTGCTCTGCTCGATACATAGAGCACGCCTGTACCGCTTAGCAGGGCGACGTAGTGCGTTTCTATTGGCCGTTAGCATTTTTTTTAAATCGAAAATCATACCAAAAATTTAAAAATATATATATTTTCGGATACCCAAAAATATAGCTGTTTTATTACCGTTTTTTTGAAATTTTTTGATTTTTTAAAAAAAAATTAATCTCAAAATCATCTATAAATACACATTCATCATCCATTTGGGCGAAATTCGGCCACGAGTAGTGGGCTTTTTTAATTTTATGAATTTAATTATGTAATTTTTAATTTTTAGGATTCAAATTATGTAATTTTTAATTTTTAAGACTTTAATTATGAATTTTTTAATTTTTTTTATAATTTGTAATAGTATTTCGGGTATTTTTAATGCATTTTAATATTATGAAAATGTTTTTATGTAAATTGAATAATAGAATAGTGGGACCCTTGAGCATGTCCTTGCGGAAGAGCATGAATGTGAGTGTTGTGCTCTTGGGGAAGAACACGGAGTAAAAAATTAATAAAAGTGGGCTCAGGCCACATCCGTGCTCTTGCCAAAGAGCACGGATGTGGATGCTTTCAACATCGTCATGTTAAGCTTATTACATGGATGAAGCTCTTGCATTTAATTAATTAACATTAAATCTTTTTATGAAGAAAGATATATAATTAAATAGTACTACTATACCACTCCAACTTTAACATCAAAGGATGATTGTCAACACCACCTGCAACTGTAAAAATATATTGAAAAAATATACATCATCATGGGTCGTCAATAAATAGAAAATGAAAGTTACATTTTGGATGGAAAAATTAGGAAGAGAACGAAAGGTAATGGGATTACGACTTCTTCAACAAAATAAAAAAAAGACATCGTCATAAATTAAGAAATTTGTCAAACTATATTACGATTTATTAATTCCAGAAAGTTAGGGTGTCATTTTCTAGATGCTTATAAAGATTCCAACGTCTTGTTTTAAGAGTTAAGAACACTTTCTCGCTCTCTTAATATTATTTTCTACAGTATTATAGACAAAAATGTGTACCTAATATTTTGAAAGATACCATCCTACATTCTATTTAAATAAAATCCATCAAGTTAAATTAACAATCCATAACTATTTTTTTTATAAACTAAAAAATCAAATTTAATCTATAGTAGTACTCCATTAAAATCACTTTTAAAAAGAAAAAAGGAAAAATAAAACGAATCTATTTATATAATTTTAATTTACAGTACCACTCATGAAAATTACATGTGATTCAACAGATCTAGCGCAAGCCGGTAACACCGACATTATTAATAGTTAAATCATACTACTTATTCAATACATCCATTTATTTAGTAGTAGTAATTTTTTTGAGTAAAATAGTACTATAAATATTAATAAAGTTAATATTTTAGGGGAGGTGGGAAATCTGCAGAGTACAATTCGCACGTGCAGAGACAAGCACTTTTAGTACAATGACAAAACAGAGTCTGTCTTATGATAATTAATTAATTAAACCCAACTCATAAATCTCACATCGTGGTCTGTGAATATATCTAATTCATTCGAATAAAAGATAAATCAGATTTACCTCGTGCCAACATGAATTTGAGTGTCCCCTGGGATATGTGGGAGGCTGTAGTTTAATTAATTATTTTTTACTTTAATTTCATGTGTTTAGTGGGAATCAAAGATTAATTAAATTAAATTAAATTATTCTTTTTGGTCTAGATTTAAGGTAATAAATAAATCATAGAATGTACCTTAATGTGTGTGAGCGCCCGAGAATGGTGGACACTTTCATGTTAGAGTGTAATAATGGAAATATGCAATCATTTTAATTCATGAGGTATTGTTACAAACTAATACTAATATTGTATACATTTAACAAGAAAGCTTAGCTCTAACAACTCGATTACTCGAGTAACCGATATTAACATTATATGTATAATAAATTTATTTATATGGCGTAGCATGGGATAATACGCATATTTATTTATAAATTAAACCAACTAAATAATCAAATCTATCTTGCAAAATAAGAAAACTTATCATACATGAATTTCTAAATCGAGTTTGCATTAATTTTCCAATTTGTCCCACTTTTGTTAAAGGTATACGTGCATGCATGTTTTTGTTAGATCTATATTTCGACACGTTACCTATAGTACTAAACTATACTAGTACTAGTACATATCAATCAATATTTGTACTCATTTAATTTATTCCACACCACTTGCTTTAATATTTCCATTTTCTTCATCATACATCCTCCATTTTAACAATTAAACTCACCCTTTGCTTTGATATGACTTTATCTCTTTTTATAGTTATTACTACGGTATATTTACCAGCTACCTAGCTAGTAACGATGGAATAAAAAAGCTTTTATTAAAATCCTAGAAAATTGGAAGATTTCTCACAAGGTAACTGATAATTACCTTTTCTTGGCATGAGTTCAGTAATTGACAAGAAAGGTCACTTGATCAAAAGAAAATCCCAAAATTGAAAAAGAATTAAAAGTTAAAGAAGATATATATTTCACCTTTAGATCTCATGATGTATTTTCATGCTTTTGGTAATTTAACCCAAGTAAATAGAACTCTTGTCACATAACAAGTGGAACTCAAAAAGTAAAAGATGGGAGTATTTTAAATAGTGTTGCATCATCAATTGATGGCAAGAAAACATAGTAACCCATCATATCATATTTCAAAAAATTGACAAGCACTAACCACTCAAGGCACATCAAAGAGGAAAAAAGGAAAACTAATGTCGTGTCGGATAGTTTTTCCTTCCAAACTTATTAGTGAAAAAAGAATTCAATTAATAAATTAGGATGGCAACAAATTTAATTAAAACAAAATTCTGTCCTCCCCCGTAATTTTTAAAATCGACATTGGGAATCTTGTTATGTTATGTTCTTTCTAGCTCGTCTGTCGAAGTATACATTACATGATACATGAGAAAAAATCGAAAGATTTGAGATGAAACGTATAGATATACTTAGTACATTTCCCAATGAGAAATGAGAAAATGATAGTAACTTTTTTTCTTGTGGAGGGAAAAATGAATACGTATGCTTAAGATTCCAATATGGATCTACAAGAATATTGATGTCTCAAGAAAAAGAGAAATTAATAAAATGTGTCCAAATATATGCTATGGTTGAAAGAAAAAAATCTGAGCCACTTGTACAATTGGATTTCATACGTATATATATACGTGGAAAAGCAAATAAGCATTTGTAAGAAGAGAAAGGCTGCCATATAGGCACAATCTTGTATGTGGGAAGCCATGTGTGGCTTACCTTTTTCCCTAACCTTTGCATTGAGTACTATGTAAGGTGGTCGGTCAAGCCTTACCAATCTAAGGCAAAGCAACCCCAAAATTACCAAAATGCCGGTACACGTGTCAAAGATGTATTGATTGTAGACATGAAATGAGAGAATCTTGTGTTATAATCATCCATTTCAAAATTGTTGGGACACTAGAGACCCGAAACCAAAAAATATCTTTGACTTAGAGCCTTCTTAAAAGGACCGATAGATGTATCGATCGTTGAAGGGCGTCTGACACTCAAATAAATAAACTCATAAGAGAAATGTATCTTACACTAACAAATGAATAGTAAAGATCGAAAAGCAATAAAGGGCATTTTATCATATGTGTTAGTTCAGTTGATCACAATGAGAATCCCATGCATGATTATACTATTTTAGGCATGTCTCTAGCTTCCATGTTCATAAGTAGTAGTAGTGATTTATTTAAAGTCATCTTGAATCTAAATTAGGTGAATATCTTGAGGAAACACAAAAAGAGGAAGAAAACTATCAAGTGAGGGTAGACAGAGACAAGAAAGAAAGCTAAAGCAAAGTTAAAGTCTTTTTTTTTATCGCATGAAAATATCACAAGACAACTTATCTCTACAATTAGAAATCATCCAGCTAAGTCAAAACAGCGTGACAATTAATGTTAGGACATTAAACAGAAAATAATTTGGATGTGAGCCTGAAATTGCAAAAATAGTGGGTGCAACTCTAAAGTAGGAATTGAGAAAATAAAGATATATGGAGATTGAGAAATTGGGCAACAGCTTGATTTTCCTAAAGAGTAAAAAGTTATTGTAGTTGTAGATAAAGGGTTATGATACTATACACTCGATTATTACAAAGGGGATTTCATTTCCCATAAAGATGTTTGATGAATTGCCTACTAAATCGGATATCATAATAGATTGATCCTAAGCGGTAGCTAGCTGCCTATACACTTCTTAAAGTGTAAATATTATTATTTTTTCGATTCAATGTTGTGAATTAAAATTTTATATTGGTAGCTAATTAAAATGAAATAGTAATTTGGATTTTGCCTCTAAATAATTCTGGTAGTTAGAATATTGATGAAAAATAAATAAATAACCATCAACTCAATTCCGAATGGCGGGGGAGTATTTAACAATATATGTAAAAATACTTGAATATTAATTACAATTATTAATTTATTATTATTTCTTGATTTGTTGTGTACAATTAATCTCAAGAATGGGTCAGCCTCAATTAGTATTTACTTGATTTTTAATAAACGAGTTACCAATGTGAGTGATCTTTTGTGTGATATATTCTTGCATTGAGAGACGAGATAGAGATATGATGCATCCCCTAAAGTTTTATTTATGATAAAACAAAGCCAGCCACTAATCCATGCTAATGCAACTTTAACCTTTAATTAGTCTTAGTTATTATTATTATTATTATTATTATTATTATTATTATTATTATTATTATTATTATTATTATTATAGACCAAAAATCAAAACATTAATATACAAAAAGGCGATTAAATTAAACATGTTTTTCTTTTGACTAACTTTTTATGTAATGCATCGTTCTACGTTGAATAGGAACCATTATTCCACAACTATATAATATGATAATTCATCCTTTTCGTGTGTATAACAATATCAAGTCCTAAACAATTGTGTTTTAAAAATTTTGAATCCACTTTATCACTAATTTTTAAATCCACCTTAGTTGATCGATGGTCATCCTATAGATAAAATTGATTATACATTAAAAAAATAAATGAACTCCAAGCCCCGTGGAATAATAAAAGTCCGATGTGAAAAAAGTATTTTTGCAAACAACGTATGAAAATTCTAAGTTGTAATTATAATAATAAATTAAATTAAACAAAGCTTGATTCAGAGAAAACAATTCCATTATGAAGCCTTTCGGTTTATTCTATTCTCACCTTAGACCTTCGGCATTTAAATTATCAAACCTATTTAATACTGACAGCTATACACATATATAAGTCTATGTAATATACTTCCTCGTCTCCGATTAATTGTCACTCTTTTCCATTTCGGTTCGTCCCTCAATAATTATCACAGCTCATTTTTACCATAAATGATAAGTAGATCTCACAATCTACTAACTCACTTCACTCACATTTGATTATAAAACCAATATAAAAAATGGATCTCACATTCTACTAACTTTTCAACCAACTTTTCTTTACATTTTTTAAAACTCGTGTTCGGTTAAAGAGTGACAATTAATCAGGGACGGATGAAGTAATATTCAATGACATTTTATTCAAATTAAATTGTGATGCTCTTTTGTTGTGAGTTTTATATATGAAAAAGGTAATGCAAGAATGATTTTTTATAAATAAGAGATTAGGGGTACGTAGCATGTGACCACACAATACTTTTCGATTTTATGATACCCAAAAAAATATGGAGTCTAGAAGGATTAGTGAAGAGAGAGGAGTTCTATGCACTTAATTCAAAATTATTACCCAATATTTTATACTTTTAAAATTTTATAAGAAAATTGATGTTGAAAATCAATGGATGAATCTTGCTTAGTGTAGAATGAATCAAAATCTTTTTCGATTTCTAATTTTCATTTTGCACAGAGACTTAATACTAAAGGAAGATTATGCAGTGTTGTGGATATTGAGGATGTTAGGTGAATTTTTTGCAGGAAGAGGAATCCAAACTATGGGATCAGGAAGTGAATTTTTTTGGTAAGTTCGGAAAAATTACTGAAAATGATCTGTTACAACTCTATTAATTTCCTATCAAGTGCGCTCTTATTTTTTTCATTATTTTACTTATATAAAAATAAAATCGAATAGTTCAATTTATTGCTATAATATGCACCACGCATGTCTCAAAATAGAAACAAAAGAACTTTAGGGAATATTAACAAAAAAATTTCATGATAAACTGACATAATTGAAGAATCGGATTCTGTTTTCTTAGCCACAAACAGTTAATCATTCTAATCAGTATCACTGTTGCTATATTACTAATATTATATTGAGGGAGCATCATTTTTGGTCCACGAACTTTGTCAGAGTATCATTTTAGGTCTGTGAACTTTGAAAATATCATTTTAGGTCCGTGAACTTTGAGTTAGCATCATTTGAGGTACTTTTTACTATTTTCAAGTTTTTTTGGACGAAAATACCCTCAATACCTTAAAGTGTATATATTTTTAATAAATTTATCATATACTCATAATTTTTTATAAATATCTTTACAATATATTTTTGACAAATTTTCTAAACATAATTTGGCCTTAAATATTATCACTTAATTTTGTGACATGCAAGTAAAATTGCTTCTTCAATTTTTTATATTAATTTTTTTTTAATTGAATAAAGAACTTTTCTTTAATAATAAAAAATTGAATAAAGATATTTTCTTGCATGTCACAAAATTAAATGATAATATTGAAGGTCAAATTGTATTTAGAAAATTTGTCAAAAATATATTGTAAAGATATTTATAAAAAGATCTTTATTCGATTTTTATTATTAAAGAATGTTCTTTATTCATTTTTTTTAAAAAAATTAATATAAAAATTGAAGAAGCAATTATACTTGCATGTCACAAAATTAAGTGATAATATTTAAGGTCAAATTATATTTAGAAAATTTGTCAAAAATATATTGTAAAGATATTTATAAAAAAATATGAATATATGATAAATTTATTAAAAATATATACACTTTAAGGTATTGAGGGTATTTTCGTCCAAAAAAACTTGGAAATAGTAAAAAGTACCTCAAATGATACTAACTCAAAGTTCACGGACTTAAAATGATATTTTCAAAGTTCACGGACCTAAATTGATACTTTGGCAAAGTTCGTGGACCAAAAATGATGTTCCCTTTATTATATTTATACTACTATAAAACACACACAACACGCACTAACATATATTGAGATTAAATAGAGAGAAAACGTACGTTAATTACCTGTGAATTCGATTAGAAGTAGAATTTCAATGCAGTTTTTGCACTATTCGCTTTGTTAATTCTTTTATTGCAAACTCGATAGAAAATCAGCCAACTTGCATTGATAAAACACAAATAATTAAGTAAGATGCTATGAATTATAGGTCATTTACATAGGCAAAAAAGAATAATTAGATTTTTTGTTTATCGAACAAAAATTACTCTGATAGATACTAGTACAATTGTTTTTTTTCTCTTTTATTGCACCTTAAATCTATTTCTAGAGTTGTCGCTTTATCAAAACGCAAGTAATGACTTCAGTTGGTTTTCAAAGCAAACACCTATGGTTTCTCTGACAAATTGCGCCGTCGCCACTTACAAACCTAATTAATATCATGGTTACAAAATCAGAATAATTTTATGAAATGTTTATGGTCTATACAACACTTTGATCTATTTAGTTGTATCACATTTAAATCAAATATGGACGCGAAACTCAGCTCCATTTTCTCCCTTATTTCGGTGGATGATACATGCAATTGTGGTTGACATTATGGTCTCATTTTTATTTCAAAAAGCACATAACATACTAGTATAATTTAATAAAACTTTGTGATATTAGCAGAAATTTTCCCAATTTAAAATCAGGACTTGCAATTCATTAGTACTGATTTGGTTGTATTTTAATTTATTATTATAATTATTTTGTAAATGAAAATCTATAATGAGTAAAATGAGGATTATGTTATGTTTATCATCACCTTAACATGAAATTTTAATTATTGATTCTAAACTACGCCCACTTTCGCAACACTTTAGGTGCATGTCCAATAATTTTATTAACGAACCCAGGCTAACTTTGTATTGGAATCTCAACAATCCAAATTAACACATTTATATTTATTGGGCCTTTAATTGTCTTATCCATTTAAGCCATTAGGGAAATATTTTTACAAAAAACATTTAAATTGGGTCCAAAATTTTGGCCATTGGTGAAAGCCCATTGAAACTTATCTCTTCTTTTTTTCCTTTTTTTTTAAAAAATTCTACTATAAATTTTAAATTGACATATGAAAGCAATGCTCACATGCATGCTGTAATAAGAATATTATCCTTTAGAAAAATAGAGAGAATATATGTCAACAAGTGAGTGCAGTTTGATTGTTTTCCACGTAACGATAAAAATGTCACATAACCCTTCAAATTCAATAAAATCTTATAGCTGGCGACATCGACTCCTTACTTGACTCATTACACTTGCTACGATATTTTTATTTTTGTGGTGCTTTAGTATAATAGTCGGAATAATATTAACACTCCATAGACCATAATATAGTTGACTCGTTACACTTGCTACGATATTTTTATTTTTATTGTGCTATAATTAATTTAATAGTCTTGGAGTATAATATTAACACTCCATAACATAGTCATAGTCTTAAACTAAAAAATACTAGTAGTAGTTATATTACTATATTCTACTCGAGCTGTCCTAAAAAGAAAGTTCGTTTATCACATTTAAAAATTTAATCATATCTATATCATATACTATGCGACTGAAACTGTGTTGAATTTGAAATTATATGGAATTGGATTTGTATGTTAAGCGGAGATACAAATTTTATGTAATTTTAGTTTGTGTGTTAAATAGAGAGAATAAAGTAAGGGATATAATAAAATAGAGATAAATACTATATTTCTATTTTTATTAATAAGTTATATTATTGAGACAAACTAAAAGGAAAATTATACTGTCTTCAGTTAGACAAAGGGAGTACTATTTTAAATTCAAATGTTTTATTCAGTAAAATTAAGTACTAGTAATTTATACTCCATGAAATTGTATTCAATTTGAAATTATTTTCAATATATTTTGAATTTTTTTGTGCGAATATATGTAAACTTTGGCATATCTCAAACACACACCGACAACATACAGAAACTATATATACACAATGCAGACGCAACAATTGAATAAACACAGTTGTACACACATACTATGAGAAACACACATACAATGAGAAACAATATAAAAAAAAACATAAAAATTAACACAATTATATGGTATCCACAATTCCCAAATACTATAATTAACTATTAGTGGATAGATCATAGACAATGGCTGCTGACACACATTCAAACCACAAGAGGCTTAAGCCTGAACAAAAAAAAATCTAATATTATGATAAACAGTTTATATTTTTGTGTAAATTATTGAAAAATAGCTCCTATTATCAAAACAAGTTATATGAAATTTTTCTTTCAATATTTCAAATATGAAATAGTATATACTTATACAACCCTTTCAAATATGAAATATATAATTATACAACCCGCTTTAAAAATAAATTGTCCCCATCTAGAATAATGATTTCATCATCCCTCGACCATTTTAACCATTCATTCAGTGTGTGTAGTTTTATGTGAAGATTGTCTGTATGCAAATATGCAATGCTTGCATGTGTATTAAGGACTTAAGGTGTCAAATCTTGTAGATATTTGGAATTATTAATACGAATTGAATTTCAATTTCATATTTGCTTGATTCCAAAATCAAATACTTTTACAATAGGAAAATACTACTATTAAATTTGAAATTAAAATATAAAATTCGAAATCCATATAGTACTTAATTACGTTGTACTGTACGAACTCCAAGTACTTTTCGCAAAGAGAAATGGGTGTCAGTGGAGTTATGATTTTGACTCTCTCAAAAATGTATAGATTTATTAATAAGTTTAACGATATAAAAATTTAACAATAATAAAAATAATACTAGTATAAGGACAAGAAGATTAAATTTTATATTTTCCTAAGTTGAAAATTGAAGTTTGTTACAAAATACTTATATAGACTTTACCATGTACGTAGTAGATTGTAGATTAGTATACGCCCAGGAATTTTGTGTATCATTCATTATAAACACGGCCTTCATAATTTAGTTCATCCGATTTCATTACCCTTATGCAATAGCAATATTATCTTTCTATATTTTCATTCAATTTTCTCTGATTTACAATATACTCCATTTATTATATAATAGTACTCCGTATATCCTTTCCATAATTAAAAGTTTTCTATTTTTCCGCACTAATTTCAATAAATATAAGTTTCTATATATAACGAGAAAGTACTAAATATAATAATTTTTTATAATTTAGGTTAAGATAGGTTTTAATTAATACCAAATCCTTTAATAGAATAAATTTCTTTATTTGATTGGTAGTTTGAGTTGTTACGCGTATATAGATACACACAAACATATGCACTCAATCAATTTATCGCAACATATAGCAATCTGATCATCTTCAAAAAAATCAGATCTTGAATTATCCCAAAATATTCACCTCAACAACCGAATTTCGAGGAACCTCAAATTCAACCGGAATTCTTCGTTTCAATGTCCCATCACGTGAGGTTTCTCTCTCTATTTTCACGTCGTTTTTTGCTTCTCCTGAATCCTGCGCCTCCCATTGATGCCCTGCTTCAAACTCTTTGCATTTATTCGTTTTTTCTTTTTTTTTTTTATCTTTTCTTAAAGGAACACATTCTATGGAGTCTCTCTCTATCTTTTTTTTTTTGCTTTAATTAGCTGAAAAAAGCTAAGCAGCAGAGTGTTTGGTTTATACATATGTATCATATCATGTATATATTCTATAGTTCTTTGGTTTTGCTGGATAAAAATTTTAGATTATTATTTTTTTAATTAATTATTTAGTAGGTTTTATAGTTAAATGGAAAACATGGCTGAGGACAAAGAGTATTATGAAAAGCTGGGAGTTGGAGTTGATGCCTCTGATGAAGATATCAGCAAGGCTTACTACCAAAAGGTTTCCCTACAATAATATTTTTATATTTTATATCTATTTACACTATATATCTATATTCATCTTTATCTAGTCTTATCCTTTTTTATGGAGTACATTTTTGTGATTATTACAGTTGTATTATCCATGTTTTTGTTAAGGGGTTAAAGATTTTGAAGGTTTTGTTCTTTTTTTTCCTCTTAAGTTTGCTATTTCAAGATTTGGTTAATTGGCTAGTTCAGATGCATATGCACAAATAGAGAGACCATGATTATGTTCATTTTTTCTTGAAAATATGATCAAAATGACCAATACCAGACATTCTGATGTATGTTTATGTTTGCAGTATATTGGTATATATCTGTTCTTGTTATTAAATACTATTGCATTACTATTCTTCAGCTCTAACATATAGTTTTAACAGTAACATTGTTTCGTTTACTTTGGAACTTTTGGGGCTTGTTTCGATTTCTGACTTCTATTTTTTTATTCTTAGGCAAGAAATGTACATCCTGATAAAGATCATGGAGATCCTGAGGCAGCAGCCAAAGATTTCAATGTAAGGGAACTGGCTTTTTCATTTATATATATGCGTTTGGTCGTCTGATGTTGCATATAGTTTGACATGATGCGAACTCCTTCCAAAATCTGCTGATATAAGCCGCCAAAGAAACATTTGGTATATGGCATTAGGAATTTGTTTCAGTGTCAACAAATCCAATCTCAGAGTTAAAAGATTTCAAATATCTATGCAATGTCAGTTTCAGTAAGTGTCTGTGTTTCTTCTTCATATTCGTGTCTTGCTGTTTCTGTTATATAAAGTGTGTTCCTTGTTTGAACAAATCACATTGCAAGTAGTTTCTGATATGGGATTTTTAACCAAAATTGTATTCACAACCTTTCATGGTTTTCTTTATTTCTCTTTCTGTTATGGAACTTTTTTTGAGTTTATTGTCATAGTGTGTCTTGGATTGGATGCGTAAGCTATTCTTGACATTCCCAACTTCTAGTTTGTTGCTTTTTTCTTTATAGCTATGTTTCTTCTGAATAGGCACTGGGAGAGGCTTATCAGATACTAAGCAACCCTGTGCAACGAGAAGCATATGATAGATGTGGGAAAGATGGAGTAATGAAGTAAGTCTCTTATATACAAATGCACGTGTTTGAATTTTATCGAAGAAACTGAATATTTGAAGTTTTTATGTTGTAACTGAAACTCCTTCTAGATTCCTTGTTTGCAGCCCGGCTAACTTGTGCCAAAGATAAATGTATTAGAAATACAATGTAAATATTCTTGAGACCATACATAGAAACAACTTAAAATAATCATAGCTAA
This sequence comes from Salvia splendens, assembly GCF_004379255.2. Lineage (NCBI taxonomy): Eukaryota > Viridiplantae > Streptophyta > Magnoliopsida > Lamiales > Lamiaceae > Salvia > Salvia splendens. Next base: position 13,487,698 of record NC_056041.1, read on the forward strand.
AACTTTTTCAAAATCAGGAAATTTATCAAGTCAGATTTGCTTAAATGATCCGTAACCAGCATTATTCGTTATGTTATGTAAGTATTTCACTTAAGTGCTCGTTAGAATGATATGGTCTATCATGTTTTTTTCCTCTGGTTTAGCCAGACCTTGTGCAAATTAAACATGAAATAATCAGTTCTTAACTTATGAATTTTGCTTTTAGGGACTCGATGGTTGAGCCTACAGTTCTATTTGGGATGATGTTTGGAAATGAGATGTTTGAGAATCATGTCGGGCAGCTTAGATTGCTTTCTTTGACGCCTGCTGAATTTGATCCAGATGAACCCCCCGAGGTTCAAAAACCCAAACTCGAGAAGATAATGAAGGTTTGCTTAGTCCTTTTTCTTAATTTGTGCAATGATTTTTCATTTTTCACATGGATACTTAGTTGAGACATTTCCGCCTCTTCACATTAAGACAATGCAAGAGGAGAGGGAAGAGAAGCTCGTAAAGCTTCTGATAGATCGTCTCGAGCCATACATCAAAGGCGAAAGAGATGCTTTTGTTGAAACAGCAAAATTGGAGTCCAAACGTCTCTGTCAAGCCGGTATGTCTTTTTAGTTTATGGACGTGTTTTATTTTTCAAAAGTGATTCACATCTATTAACTGCAGATTAGCAAAATTGGACAATTATGCTATTTCGCTCATTTAATGCCACTTTTTTAGCTTTTGGCAAGGTGCTGTTGCATACCATTGGATACATATACAGAAGGCAAGCTGCACGACAAATCGGGAAGGGGAAGCGCTACATGAAAGTCCCATTTCTAGCAGAATGGGTGAGGGATAAACAACACACGAGAAACACGCAGTCTGCAGCAGCTCAAGGTGCCAATACACATCAACTTCAAGTTTCACATTTCTGTTCATTTCTTTATTATATGATGAGCTCTAGCTCTCGTTCCCCTCTCTTCGCCTCAGCTGCTATCGCCTACATCCATCTACGCGAGGAATGGAAAAAGTGCAATGAGGAGCAGGTCAAGAACGAGAAGAAGCTGAAAACAGCAGAAAACATCAAGGACGCTATCTTTGTTTCCTTCTGGCAAATGAACGTGGTGGATATTGAGACGACCTTATCTCACGTAAGCCAAGCAGTAAGTTTCTTGCCCTCGTTGTATGTTAAAATCATTCCCAACTCTCAGTTATGGATTCTTTCCTTGTCTTGACTTTCGGAAATTCTATACATCAGGTTCTCAGAGATAACAGTGCTTCCAAGGATGTTCTGAGAAAACGGGCTCGTGCACTGAAAACGCTCGGTAAAATTTTCCAAGTAAGTTTTCTAGCATCCCCAGTCTATCCTTAGTATTTACTACTTTCTTGAAAATTTTTATTTAGCCCTTGTTGATCTCAAACTTATATGGAGTATATATTTTTTTGCAGGAGGAAGTGCTTTTCTCTGGTATATAGTGTAGAAAGGCAAGAAAATGTGACAGATGTATTAAAGATCTGTTGGGATGCAGAGTGTTGTTATATACTATGTATATGTGAAATTAATTGAATTTCCTAGCAACTATATAGACAGGGATAAAATAGTCATATTCTGGCATAGTTCTATGCATGTACAAGTGTTCTTTGAATTGCAATGCAATTTTCTCTCGCTTGATTCACAAGATTTGTGTTTTCATTTGTTGGGGCTTATGTCAAATTTTGATGTTTTCAATTTAATTGATAAAAATACTTAAACCCAATTTGTCTCTTAGGGTTTTTGAAAATGAAGATAATGTCTCCTATTTTATTTTCTATTTATTTACTATTAATATTTTATTCTTTCTCTTACTTTATAATTTATTCGGTTTAACATATTAAACATATTTTTATAGTTTTTAGGATGAAGTGCTTATTAATTTATTAAAAATAAAACTAATACCAAATGTTACTTGAACTTTAGCGCATTTCGCTTTTAGTTTTTAATAAATTTGTGCATTAATTTAATTAATAAGAAGTTAAAGTGATGCAAAACACATAAAGAATGGATAAATTAGAGAGTAATTAGAGAAATTATAGTTTCCTAAAATGAACAAATATCTATTAATACAAATCGGACGTCAAAACAATGAAACCTACTCCTACTATTTAATGGTTAGGAAACATTGAAAATGAAATACCACGAAACTAGAAAATGAAAAATAACTTTTTCGCCCTCGAAACGATACCTGGTGTCCAAATATCATCGTAAACACCGTGCGATTTTGCGCAATTGCGACACAATTTTCATATCGGTAATTTTGGCATCAACAACGTCGCCTACATAACCAACTCGATCTGCATCTTAAAGTCTTCAATTTGGATGGACAAACATGGTATCATCCATGTTTAATGTTGGAAAATACACTTGACACTTAGTATCGTCTTGCTATAGGATGTTTGTTGCATTACTTATCAATGTACGGTAGAAAGTCGATTGTTGATACGGAAGAAGTCCATTTCACATGCATTCATATAGTGGATTTATATCATTTCCTATCAACAGAGGTGTGAGAATTCTCCTATATAAATTACAAAGATAGGCTGCTTTATCTATTAAAAGAAGAAATAAAGTTGGTTAGCAAAGAAAAAGTGATCTTAACACAACCAATAATTGTGAAATAGTAATAAAGTTGGAGATAATGGAGGGTTTTATTAGGTCGTGTATGGGATTACTTGGTTTTGAGGGGAGATGTCCAAACTTCCTAACACCACTTTTTTGTCAAAAAGAGATAGAAAAGAAGTGACTGATTATAATAAATAAATTGTACTTTGATTAATTAATTAAGAAGAGAGATAGTGCTTTGGATCTGTATTATCCACGATTGTCTTTTGGAGTGGCATTTGGTGGATTGTTTTTGTCTTCTTGGATGATGAATGAAACCCACTAATCTTCCAAGTCTTCCTCAAAAGCCATTTTTGACCCTACCTAATTTGTCCACAAACACCCACTTAAAGTTGGAAATTAAAAATGTTCTATTATATGGGTTGAGTTTTGTGGAGGAATAAAGAAAGGCACTAGTATCTTATTAAATACTAGTATTTTAAACAATGTATAATTTGTTAGGATGAGTGAGAATTTGAATGAATTGAGAGCATAATTTGGTTGGTACCCAGACTTTCATATTCTACTAGATTATATGAGTGAGAATTTGGTTAAGTGGGAAAATGAACTAATTCTGAGGGACGGACTGACTGTAAAAAAAATTTATTTTAAAAAAGGTAATTGTTTGAGGACGGAGAAGGTGTGTATTTGTTAAGGATATTCTCCTTAACGCGATGGCGGAAGATAGATTAGAAGTCCCGGGAGGCGAAATCCCGTCGACAACTAGGGTTTGCAGAAAAACGATAAAGAAAACAAGAAAGACGATAAACGATTATTTCATTGATTGATTAATGAGAATAATAATAGCCCTATTTATAATAGGGATACTAACTTAATGAGCAAGACAAAAGATATGAAAAAGATATGCAATCCCTAAATATCTAACTAAATAATGCAATTAAATAATAATGCAAGATATGTAGAATAATAAACGTATCAACTCCCCCGCGGTTAAAATCCACCTTGTCCTCAAGGTGGGAACCACGACACAATGAGGAGAGTCCAAAACAACAGCTTTGGCGAGACCTCCCCTCCTGGATCAAACGTGCACGGTCGGTGCCGATAATGGAAACAACTTTGCTTGCTAGACTGGCACCCTGATTCAATTATGCCGGTGAACATAATATTTATATGGGATCTTGAGCTCTTAATATTTGTTGCTCCAATAATTCTATTAGATAGGCTCTTAACGTGAATACAGATATCCGCATAGCTGACAACATTCTCCTCAAACAACGTCTCTGTATCATATTTTATCTCCAATTCACTATGTGTTGGAACAATAATTCCATCACCAATCTTGTCATCATATGCCTCAACAAGCACTTGAGGCATCATATTTTCGTTCACAAGGATCTCTTTACAGGGCTCGTCGTCTAGAACATCAAGAGTAACACCATCATTGCGAGTAGCATTGTTAGAAACATCGTTAATGACTTCGGGAATATCCTCACTCAATACCATTGTGGGAGTATTATCAATGTTCTCCGCTGCTATATTTTCATCATCACTGTTCTCGTTGTAATCATTTACGGCAGCAAGTTGGGCAGGAGAGGGCGATCGAACCAAGAGGTTGGTTATATCGTTAAGATATCGCGGCTGCCCCGAATCAATAAGCTCCCTGGACTGTTGAGGCAGGTGCGTTGAACCGGATCGTGGCTGGGCAATGGCAGGCAGCGACATCGTGCAGGGGCTCAGCGATCGGTTGAACTGCGGTGGCTGGTACGTTGGCTGCACTTCCGGCGGATGGTAATTCGGCTGCCATTGTTGATAACCAGCGTGGAAGGTCTGTGTGCAGCTGTAGCTGGGTGGGTCCCAGCCTGTTGGACGTCGCATCTGGACCGGCTGCATGTGGGGCTGGTGTTGTTGCCACCGCCAATCCTGCATCTCCGGTTGTTGCGGTTGCCGCCATTGCAAAGCATCGGGTGGATCAGGTTCGGGTTTCAACGGAGGGAGTGTTGCTGCTACCCTGCGCTCATGCTCAACCAATCGGGACTCGAGTCGGGCGAACCTAGCGAGAATATGCTCCAACTTTGCAGCTATTGAATTCAATTGCAAGTCTTCGGATACTTGCGATACCTCCGTCCATGAACGAAGATTGACTTCGGCCATGAGCTCTCAATGAGAGCACCAATTTGTTAAGGATATTCTCCTTAACGCGATGGCGGAAGATAGATTAGAAGTCCCGGGAGGCGAAATCCCGTCGACAACTAGGGTTTGCAGAAAAACGATAAAGAAAACAAGAAAGACGATAAACGATTATTTCATTGATTGATTAATGAGAATAATAATAGCCCTATTTATAATAGGGATACTAACTTAATGAGCAAGACAAAAGATATGAAAAAGATATGCAATCCCTAAATATCTAACTAAATAATGCAATTAAATAATAATGCAAGATATGTAGAATAATAAACGTATCAGTATTATTCACTTAAATATATAACAATATTTAAACAGCCATGTAGTCATGTAAAGTACGTAGTAATTGATACATCAACTCGGTCACCTTCATTTGCGTTAAGAGTTTCAATTTGTTTAGACGGTGATTTTAGAAATGAATAATAAAATGAGCAAATAATGGGAAATTCTGTGTACAATATGCATGATTTTGAAAACTAAAATTACTCAAAGAATAATTCGATGACATTAATCAGTAATTATCCGATGATCATTTTTCGCATTAATGCACATTCAATATTTTTTCCTGCCGTTTGGATAATACTTGAACATGCCATGCATCAAACCTACAATGAACTTTATCAAAAGACATATAGGGATTGATGAATTAATTAAATTAATTGCCAAGAAATACATTATTCGCCGATAGTGCACCTTTACAGTGTCCAATAATGCTTGATTTCGTCACATATTTGAATGGCAATTTGCATGATATGATTTGAAGTTTACTGGTACACTTCATTTCCCATTTTAGACATTTATTCCAAAGATCGAGTTTACTATGACTATTTAAAATTTAAATGCTACTATTATCTTCCTAAAAATACCCAATTACAAGATAATAACATCTATGAGGACCTAATACAAAACCATACATTTCAATTAGGACTTAACAACAGAAATTGAAAGGTAAATTAAATGCGCTAAACTTTATAACATTATTCGAAACTTGAAAAATGAGCGTTACACATAAAGTTGTCAAACCATAATACTCCATGTTTGGATTATAATAATTTATCATCTCTCCACTAACTACTAATTAGACTTAGTGCCCCAACAACAACAAAATGCTGTCCCTCAACTTTATGCCTATTTTCCCCAATTTTAAAAATCAAAAGGCTGAAAAATTGCTCCTTTAGAACATAATTCCAGTTTATCTGCGTTAAATATGATGTAACGTACTGTTATGGAAGAATAAATAAATTAATCAATTTCACTATTTCTATTGGTTTGCATTTAAATAGAGCAGCCAAAAGAGAAACTCCCCCTCTTCTCTGCACTGAGAGAAAAGAAACAGAAAAAGTTTGTTGATGAAGAATTGAAGAAGAACATAATGAGCTACAAGAAAATCAGCCTCCTTTTCCTCATCATTTCTGCAGCTCTTTTTTCCACTTCTTTTGCAGGTAATTTAATATCTATGGATGAATTCATATATTTTTCTTTGTGTATATTTAATTATTCTCATTTCTCTACCATGCATGGATTGGATTATATTTTTTTCTGTGTTTTGATATTAATGTTATTTGCTAAAAATATTTCATGTAGGCCGAGTTCGTAAATCGGTGTTGTCAAATATAGTGAGCACAAGTTATGAGGTAATAATCTCTGCAGTTACTTTTAATTTTTAAATGAGTGGTAATATTTGAGTTACGTTTTAGTGTCTGATTTTGGAGAAAAAATCAGTGATCCAAGATACAGTGTAATAGAGAAAAAAAAAAGATGAAAGAAGTGATTTCTGCAATTATGATTGGTTGAATAGTCCAAATCACTGAATATTTATTCTTATGTAGGTTCCTTTAAAATGAAATCTCTTCTTATTTAGGACAAATGACGAATTAAAAGACGACAGAAACTTACCTAAATACTTTCTAAACTGATTGATGAAACGTTGACAAATTAATATTTTGAAATTGGTTGAATTCTATCTAGGGATTGGTTCCAAATTTATTCTATTCTCTTCTCGACCTACTACGGCAGTAGTATTTACTATATCTACTATACCACAATTTTAACATGAATATAATATTATAGTCATAATTGATCCAAATAACATTTATCAGTGAAGTACTAAAATTTTAAAGATTTAAACACCCTAAAGTAGTTTTAAAATTTAAACAATCTATTAACTCTAATTAATAATTGTACAAATAAATCGAAGCACTAGAAATTGTAATTGAAGGAAAAAAGCTGAGACATGGATGAAACACTTAAAAATTATGATAAGATCACAAGATAATATTATAGACATGTATATGCTTGTTTGTAATATAATATTGAGGAAAAATTGGCAGGATTTGGAATCGTGGGAGGCAGTAAGGCACGATGAAGAGAGTGAGATTCATGGAAGAGTTCTAAAAGTGAAAACAAATGATTATGGAAGATATGATCCTTCGCCTTCTTTCGTCAAGCCTCCTTTCAAACTCATTCCTAACTAATATTTAAACTCAATATCTCCACCCACATCATCTTATAATATATATATATATACTCCTATGTAATGTGAATCTATATAGTTAATTAGTGTGTCACAAATATATATATAGTATTGATGAATCCCTTCTTCTCTTGTAAAACGTATGTCTACGCATGTACACTGGTATCATGAATGTTGGGTTTTGTTTGTTACGTTTTTCAAGCTATAAAATACATGTGTGTGTGTAGCTAGGATGTTATATATATGAAATTTTATCATATTATAAGCCGAGTCTTTTATTATTATTTATTTATGTGCCTACAATGATTCTCTAATCACACGTTAAGAAACCTTATAAGATGAGTGACGATAAAGTGCAACTCTAAATAATTCTATATATGAATGAGTACTCATGTTCTTTAATGTAATTTGACTACAAAATCAATCAACTTTGCTCTTGAAATGTTTATGAATTACTTTAGATAAAAAAAGAGAAAAGATTAGTACTAGTGAATTCAGATCACCTTTATATAATTTTATGTTATTATTCTATTTTACGTTTCGCTGTATACTGTATATCAAATGCACAATGCTATATTTGATTATATATCTGTATAGGTATATGCATGATCAAAGAGCTGTATTATTAATATGCAAATAGTTATATAAATTATGGTATATATGTATAAGAGTATGCGTGGTTTTTACAATACTATGAGGAGAATATATCTATATATGTGTTGAAAAGTAAAATGCAGAAAATAAAATTGAAGAACTCTTGAAGACTACATTTTGATTGATTTGAATTGTTTTGTTGATACATAGTACATCCCTATTTATAGGACTAGAGAAGTAATGTACCTAGGAACTAAACAATTGGAACTATAACACTATTAATGTTATATTCCTTGAAACTCTAAAGTGACTCTTTCCAATATTCTTGAGACTCCACACTTTCTTTTCCCAATATACTTGGGACACCTAAAGTGATCTTTCCAACACTCCCCCTCAAGTTAAGTATCGAGTTTTTTCGAAACTTAACTTGCACGATCTTCACTTTGATAAATAGTTTATACTCGTATTAAGGAGTTCTTCAATTTTCATTGACAGTTTATACTCGTATCATAGAGTTCCTTCAGTTCATCATTGATAGTTTATGCTCGTATCATAGAGCTTCTTCACTTCTTCATTGATAGTTTATACTCATATCAAGGAGCTCTTCATCATTGAAAGTTTAAACTCATTTCAAGGAGCTTCTTCAATTTTTTGTTGACAGTTTTAACTCGTGTCATAGAGCTCTTCAATTTTTTATTGACATTTTTAACTCGTGTCAAGGAGCTATCTTAGATAGTTTTTGCTCGTATCTAGGAGCCATCTTAGATAGTTTTAGCTCGTATCCAGGAGCCATTTAGATAGTTTTTGCTCGTATCTAGGAGCCAAATCATTTTTTTTCTGACTGACAGTTTTTACTCGTGTCGAGGAGCTCATTCAGACAGTTTTAACTCTTGTCGAGGAGTTCATTCAGACAGTTTTGACTCGTGTCGAGGAGCTTTTTTCTTACTGACAGTTTTTACTCGTGTCGAGAAGCTAATTCTGATAGTTTTTGCTCATATCAAGGAGCTACTTTAATTTTGGAGGACCAAAGTCCCATTCCAGCTCAAATTCATGAGCCCAAATACTTTTCATTGTTTCCCTTCTTGAGCCCAAATAGTAGGCCCAATTATTTTCTTTTCCTGGAAATGCTCAATTGAGAAGACCAACAGCAACCTACGGCTACACCCTTCTCTCTGAACTTCTCCGATTGATGATGGCCATGCCATCTGATTTCCGAACGCGGAATCATCCGCGCCATCTCCCTTGTCTTGACATTGTCAGCAGTTTGACTTATCTTCCTTCTTTCTTTCTGGGTGGAGGTATTTCGGCCTCCTCTCTGTTATTCGTTCAGTTTGGGCTCGGGCCTCCTTCGACAGGCATGTGCGTCGGTGATTGCCAATCCTTTTCATCTTGAAATAGGCTGGAGTGCTCTCTGCTTTCCCTCACGGGCCAACCTGACTTTGCCGCCAGCAGCTCCATTTCCGGCAGCTATTCTGGCCCTACTTCCCGATGTAATCAATAATTTCCTTTCTCCAAAGACTCTTCTCGGTTATAGCAACTTGCTGCTACGAGAGTATTCACCGCCATTCCTGCGGTCATCGTATCGATCTTCTCCGGCTTTCATTCCCACTAACCATCGTCTTATTCTGCCACCAGAATTCTTGATGGGATTTGACGATGGCTACTTCGAAGGTTTTATTCCCACCATGGCATTCACAGTAGCTGTGTGGCGATGCCATCTCTCTCCCCCTCGCCGCGCAGATGCTGGCTGGCTGCTCCGCCTCTTTCTCTGCGATTCTCTCCTTGATTCGAGGATAGATGACTAACATGCTGCCATTTTTCTGCTCGGCCTTCTCCAACAGGGCTGCTCCCTTGGAGCCTTTTCCTCCATCCATGGAAGCATTGGTTGGCTATTTAGTGCATCTCCTCCCCAGCCGCCAACCTATGCTTCTCGCGCTGCCATCTCCACCGCGGTTGGATGCTATTAATTAGCTTCTCCTCTCTCATCAGGCATGGCCATCTTCGACGAGTCGCAGCCAAACTTCGCAGTTCCTCACAGTCAGCGGCATCTTCTCGGTAACAACTTGCTTTGCCGCATCTGCCCTATCGCCGGCTCTTAGCTCCGTAGCTTTCTCGACTGCATATGCTCGATCACTGCCTCACCCTTCTCAGCGGCCCATATTCTACGGGCTGCTTTCGCTGCTCTCTTCTCAGCATTCAACCAGGTGCCCTTACACCTATCCTTCGTTATACACTCGTCTTCTCCGATCCTGCTCAGAATGCATCACTGCTCTATCGCCTCTCTTTGCATCTTCGAGATTCATTCCAGCCTCCAGGCATTGGCGTGTGGGTTCGTCATCTGTAGGTTTCGCTCCCTCTCATCAGATCTTTGGCCTTCTTGGCCAACATAGATTTGAGAGGAATCGTTCGGTCAGATACTTCCTCTCCCCCTCGGCCGGACGTTCCTTGAATACAGATTTTTCTCCAGATCTCGGGCTCGTTGCCATCTCCTTATCGGCGCTAGTGCTCCGTTGGCTCCTCAGCAGCTTTGACAAGAGAGGCCATCATCACGTTGCTGTTGTCGGGGTTTCCATTGCTTGCAGTTTGCGCCGTCGTCTATCCCTGATACCGTTCGCCATCGGCTGGAGCTGAGCAGCGGCTGCTGGAGTCACCGTCAACCGGAGTTTCCAGCGCTGGAGTCGCGAGGGCGTCCAGCCGCTGCTGGAGCTCGCCGAGGTCGCCCCGTTGCTGCTGTCTGCTGGAGCTGCTGTCCGGATCAGTTCGGGCAGCCATTGCCCGACGTTCTTGGCAGTCCCGTTTCTCTCAAAACATCATAGGAACTTGGAATTGATTTGGAGTAGGGTAGAATGTTGTTGATGGTGTTGGTTGGGATAAATATTTTTTTTTTGTGGCTGAAAATTGATATTTTCGGCAGAGAATGCTTGAATTTTGGTTAATTTTTTTTTTTAGATTTTGGGGTATAGGATGAACACATTCAACCAATTTTTTTTTTTTGGGTTTTGAACAAACTAACGAAGGATCGTTAGCTGCTCTGATACCATGTTGAAAAGTAAAATGCGAAAAATAAAATTGAAGAACTCTTGAAGACTACATTTTGATTGATTTGAATTGTTTTGTTGATACATAGTACATCCCTATTTATAGGACTATAGAAGTAATGTACCTAGGAACTAAACAATTGGAACTATAACAATATTAATGTTATATTTCTTGAAACTCTAAAGTGACTCTTTCCAATATTCTTGAGACTCCACACTTTCTTTTCCCAATATACTTGGGACACCTAAAGTGATCTTTCCAACAATATGTGATCTGGTATTTAGATGAAGGCGAGTTAGATTGGTAATAATTGACTTAGGTTATCATCAGTGTAAAATGTAAATAGAGATAGAGAGATGTCACTATAATAGTGTATATAATTTGTTTTACTTCAACAAGGCCTTCCACTATGAAAAGATATATAGAAAGTGCAGTGGCGGACGCAGGAAATATTAATAGTAGGGGCTTAATCATATACTCCTTTCATTTACTAAAAATAGAAATTCTGAATATGGTATGAGTTTTAATGCAAAATTGGTAAAGTAAAAAAATGAAAAAAAAAATAAAAAATTTGATAAAATATGATAGAGGCGGAGAAAAATATAGGGAAATTAGTGTTAGTGGCTTGTGTGTCCATTTTCTAAAATGAAAAGTTTCTGTTTTTAAGAAATGGTTTTTAAATGAAAGAATTTTTATTTCTAGTAAATTGATGGAGTATATTTTTATTATATTATACTCCTCTGTTCCAAGGTAATTGTGTCGTATTCTTTTTTTTATTGTCTCAAAGTAGTTAAGTCATTTACTTTTTTTGGCAAAAATTTTATCTTCTCTTATACTTTATTCTTTTTTCATCTCTCTTATTTTATTTCATCTCTTACTTTTTACTCTTTCCACTTTTAACATTTAACACATCAATTTCTTAAGTATCGTGTCTAAAAAAATGCTTCACCTGTCTTGAGTCGGGCTCATATTATATACTAGTATATATGAAAAAGTAATACTTGTATCATAAAAAATCATATACACTAGTCCAACCCATCATAAATTTAAAATAGCTAAAGGAATTAAAGGAAGTGTTGTGAAAGAACTTGGAAAATTAGAAAAAATCTTTGTTATGCATTTTAGCTACTCGTATATTTGAAATAAGTTTAACAATTTATGCAACATAGCAAAAGGAATTAAGGAAGTTTTCATTGGTCAAAATTTATAACTTAGGATAAATTTCATAATCAATTTTATTTTATAAGAGAACATTAATTGGAGCTCAAAACGGTACAGTACTTTTTAAATGTGACTTTCAATACCTAATATAGTAATATTATATCACTAACTTCCTCCCCAAAGTTTCGTCAGCCATTTTCTTCTTTCATTATCTTTTGCAAATTTTCGATCCTCAAAATTTGTCCAGCCCCTTCACATTATTCAGTTCCAGTAATTTAGTCTGCAATTATATTGGCTTTGGAAGGGCTTAAAACTGTTATCATTAATTTTCAAAAAATTTATAAATAGAAAAAGATGAAAAAAATCTTGTTGGGGAGGGCTTAAGCCCTTCCATCCCTCCACTTGTGTCCGCCAATGAGAAAGTGTGTATGAGTTGTTCTAGTATTAGAGTGGTAATGTCTGAGACTAAACGTCTCAGGTTCGGGTTTCGAGTCTAATGTGATGCAATCTTTAAACTTATATTTATTTATCTATAGAAAAATATGGTATAAAGAAAGTACTCAGTGTACAAATTTCAAATAATAGGAACAAGGAAGGAAACATTGCCGATTTCTTCAAACATTTTGCACTGATAAAAGGACAAAAGCTAAAGTAAAGCCTAAAACAGAGACTGTTTGCCTATTTGGTGTGTTTTAACTTTTCCTTTTCCAAGTAAATTTCATAAACACAGTAAACTAATAAGGCCAAGCAACAAAAACACAATACAATTTTACAAATGAATAATATACTCCACAAGAAAGAAAGAAAAAAAAAAGAGATTTCTTAATTCTTATTCTCGAAGACTTCCTATGTAAAGCCAATGCTTTTCTGACTCCACCTCGTTTCCCTTTTCCTCTCTCTCATCAACGCTCCAAAAATTTAAGAGAGAGTTTCAAATGATCACACAAAACATGAATTTGTGGTGTTGATTACTTCCTTTATCTTTCCCCTTTTCAGACACTTCCGCTTCTGCCTCAAATACTCGGGCCAAATTTTCCATAAATACGGGCTACAAATAGCAAAATGGGCCCGATTGAAAAGCCCTATTTTTTAGGACCACGAAATCTGTTTCAATAATTAATTACAACTGCCTTTGTTTATGGATTGATTGCGATCGTTCCTCTCAAATATGTTGGCTTTTAAATAATTTTGTTTTGTGTTTATCTATTTATCTATCTATACAGATAATAGATTGTTTATCGTTTTCAGTTTTCACCTAGGCTTGACATGTGTGTTTTGACGATCAATAAAAAAGAAACAGAGTTTTGTACCAAAAGACAAAAGTCACCTCTTTCGATTGGGTTTTAAATTTTATAATAATACGGTTCCTTTATCATGATTAATTTGGTATTTTAATTTTCTAATGTATCATGTGTGTATACAATCATTGTTCGGGCATGTACATTACTGGATGTATAATATGCACGATAAAGGATTGATATGGCAATAGCGTGAAAATTTATTTGATCCAACATAATTTCATATTTCGAGTTCCATATATTTCCAATTTTCATGAATGTTTCTAAGTCAATTAATAATTAATATTTTATAATAAAATATTAGATAGACTAATACCACCAATCACATGTAGAAATTGGACACCTTTTTTAGGATCCAAAATCTGACTCGAAATAAGAACAAAAAATAGGATTATGATCTTTTTCTTATAATCCTCTAAAATAGAAATAAAGAATGAAGTAATTAGAAACTTTGTCAAAATCATCTTCCGTAAAAAAATCATTTAGAAAATGATTCGTTGTAAGAACTAAGAAATCTACCAGTCCACTGTAAATCGTAAGGTTTTTATTTTGTACTACTATGAGTTTAGTTTTGAAACAATTCATACACTAAATGTATAGAGATCACTCACATTTTGTTTAATATATTAGTAATTATGAATAACATGTGAAAGGTCACAGTAATTTGTCTTTATTTTTTTAATTGATTTCTCAATCACTCGATCAAAGATTTCTATTGGAAATCTTAATGATGACCTACAAAAATAATCTAGCTACGTACTTATATTTACTAACTTTGATGTGGTTACAAGTACACTATAGTAAGAATATTCCTACAAAGTTGAGAATTATTACACGTTTTCTTGATATTCCAATAAGGTCGATAAAACAGTGCACTGTTTTCCACGTTTCAAATGGAAAAAAAATGCAGTAAATTCTTATAAGTTCAAACTGAATATATGCAAGTACTACTATATGCTACTGAGATTTTCAATATGTAATTGAAAAGAGTAACTTTGTTTAGTCAATAATTAATTTTTGCTACACGATTACATACGAAATCCTATAATGCAAAAGCTTGTAAACAACACTAAATATTATATTCCCCCATCCCACAAGAATATGCAATCTTTTTTTTTTAATCCGTCCCACAAGAATATGCACTTTCTAATTTTGAAAAGTCATTTTTCTCTATTGAGGTGAGACTCATTCTCCACTAACAATACTTTAATATTTTTTCTCTCAACTTCTCTCTTATTTACCAATTTTACATTAAGATCCATGTTGAATCCAAAGTGCATACTTTTTGGGGACGGATGGAGTATTAATATAAAATACTAGTACCTCTGTTCTTGAAAAATGAAAACTTTTGAAACGGCGTGATTTTAAATCTTTCAATGCACAATTGATAAATAAAGAGATAAGAAAAGAAAATTAGATAAAATAAAAGTGAGAAAGAGACAACATAATAGAAGTAGCATAAGTAGATTGAGGGATTCACATAAAAAATTAAAAATTTAAAAAGTTTTTATTTTTGAGTAGTTTCTATTTTTAATGGATAAAGTACTATATTTATAGACAAGCTATAAAATTTCTACTTATACATGCGCACTATTTTATAATTTAAAGTAGAATAAATTATTTTCGAGCTTGACAAGAACTTATAATTTGAGCTCCAATTAGACATTTAGATTTAACATAACTCAAATATGCCAAAATTGACTCAATTATTTGTACATTCTCTTTCTCATGGTGTATGATTGATTCACAATTTTAATTTTTTAAAAACTCGAATGACTTTTGAGTCCCCTCAACTCACTCTTTTTATGTAGTTGTATTATAAAATTTTAAGATATTATTTGTGTAATTCATAAATACATATATGTTGCATAAATCAACAAAAATATAGTTCGAAAATGAACTCCTGCGCGAAAAAAAAGGTCAAGAGTAAAATGTACAACTTGACAGGCATAATGTACTACTCTACACAGGACAGTGTTTGCACGTTTTTTTGTTGGTTTAAAACCAAGTGTACTGAATCTGCCTTTTGGCAGAATCCGACTAATACTGCTCGACCGGGCTTGCGGATTAAGACCGTTTTGGTTTAAAACCAGGTGTACTGAATCCGCCTTTTGGCAGAATCCGATGCGGATTAAGGCCGTTTTGGTTTAAAACCAGATGTACTGAATCCGCCTTTTGGCAGAATCCGACTAATACTGCTCGACCGGACTTGCGGATTAAGGCCGAAAGTCTTCCAGTGGGTGGCGGGATTTGAACCCGTGACCTCAAGGTCACCACAACTCCGCGCTGCGACCCGTTGGTTTTGTACGCTTTCTTTAATACTCTACGGGGGGTGTTCGGTTGGCAAGATTAAATCTCATGATTAAATATGTACTCCCTCCGTTCCTTGTTAATAGAGGCATTTCTTTTCGGCACGGAGTTTAAGAATAGTGTGTTAAATGGATGGTGAAAAAAGTAAGAGAGAGTAAAGTAAGAGAGATGAAGAGAGAATAAAGTAAAAAGAAGAATTACTTTTTGCTAAAAATAGAAATGACTCAATTAACTTGGAACTTCCCAAAATAGAAAAATGACTCTATTAACATGGAACGGAGGGAGTATCATGTTTGGTTCATAAAATTGAACCCTTCAACTTAATTCTAGATGGATAGTCTCATGATAATTAGTCATAGCCTCCCCTCCAACTAAAATAATCACACAACTTAATCCTAGATGGATAGTCTCATGATATTAGTCATGACAACCGAACGTCACCCACGTGGTAAGTCTTTTATCTTCGCCGTTAGGAATGAAGCCTCTCAAATAACGGCGCCGTTAACTCCATGGAACTATGACACGGCGCCAACTAACGCCGTCAAACAGATGTCCGTCTACTCCTTGCCTTCCTGAAAATAACACTGTCGTTGAAGAGGTAGAATCAGAGCCCTTTTTCTCTCTCTACTTTCCACGTATTTCTTTCCCCCCACACACACACACACCACGCACAAATCTCATACATACATTACAATTACATACACACTGCCGTTTGTATATTAATGACTTTCAACATACTCTGCAATCTGAATACAGCCTCCTCTTTTCTCCTCTTTCTCTAGGATTCCTGACTAGTGAAAGGGCACCGTTCGATCACGTAAGTTTGTTTATTTTATGCGAATTAAATTAGCAACGAGCTATGTGGATTTGTTATTATTGCTATTTTATTTTATTTTGGCAGAATTAGGTTAATCGGAGATGGAAATTGGAACTTTGTGGATTGGAAATTGTTAATAATGGTTAAATAGTTTAGAATTGGTTTTCAGTTGGATTCAGGAATGAGTTTCGGATCTCTGTTGACCTCCGCCAGTCTCGACTGTTCGTATTTGTAGGGTTTTTGCGAGTCTTCTTCCTAATATAGCTCTTAAAACTCGAGCATAACTGCATCAGTTTTTCATTTACATTTATAGTACTATGTATCCAATATATAGATTAAATGTTCGATTTATTGTGGACTGTGTTACACGTTTTGTATTCTGGCGTGAATAGCTGATTACCAGTTTTTCGGGATGCGAAATTAGCAGGGGTGGATTACTAAAGTAAAGTGTATTCTGATCCTCGATTAGTTGAATGTTTAACTCAGTTTACTGATATGTTTACCTAAACCCTATTTGCTCTCGAAATAAGGTTTTTGTACGTGCTTCTTCATTTATTTTGATTTCTAAACTGTATTGCCATACCCGATTAGCTGAATGTTTCATTCAGTTGATTAATATGTTTATTTGGTTGAGATTATTTGATCTTAAAGTAAGGCTTTTGACTCTGGAAAGTACTTTTACAACAGCCATGTGCAGTTTGTGAGAATCTTGATTGGTAGTATTATTTGGTGAAGGCTTGTTGCACTGTAGTTCTACCTTTTACTCTTTCATTCTATGATAATCACGTTGTCTGTAGTGATTTTTATTTTGTGCAGGATGTAAACTGATTTTTCCTTTTCAATGATCTATTGAAATGGTATTCGATGTAGTTCATCTTTGTCTGTTAGCCAAAAGATAATTGAGATGTTCATGTTTTAATTATGATTTTCTAAGGCCTAGTGTTTAGATTAGGGTTTATGAATGTTTTCCTAAATCATTGGATGGATAGTTGATTTTTTCTTTTACTCTTTCAGGTAATTTGTATCCTTCGGGTCCCATGCAAATAAATTTTATTTGGTCATCTATGTGAAAGGAAATTGATCACAATTATCACCTTTTATACCTATCTGTGAAGGAGAATGGGGGCTGCTTGCTGTGTTATTGCTAAGGACAGAACTATTACAGATGGATCACCTGGTGACTCTTTGCATAGGCATATCCGCTATTCTCCAACCTGGAGCTTTCGATGGGATAATCGTGGGCGGGTAGCTGGGGAAGAGACACATGGGAATTGGCCCCATGATGGTGGTTGTCCCGATGATAGAATAGAAGTCAAATCTGGTACTACAGTTGAAACTGCATTTGCTTCTGAGGAGGGTAGTCCAATTGATAGTTTCCGATCGGTTGTGTGGCAAAAGTCCCCAATATCTGAAGGAAATGATGGAATGTTAAGACTTCCATCATCTGGTAAATCGCTATATGGCACTTCCTGTGTTCCAACTATAACATTTTAAAAATATGAATATTGATTGAGAGAATTTTTTTTGGCTGCTATTTTTTGTGTGATTGAGATAATATTCTTCCCAACATCCCATGCACGTAGTATATCTACTTTCCAGGTTAAGAACTATATTCTTAAAAAAACTTGCATGTGCAACTCTTAGGTAAAACTAAGAATTATCTTCAGCAATGGTAGTACCAACCAGAGAATCCTTCAATAAACAGTTCTCTAGTGAAGTAGAGAGAGATTGGATTTCTTGTATGGGAAAAAAGGGGTGCTGAGAGCTGGATAAGGAAGATAGAGGATCATTATTTTCAATTAACAGAATCATCAAATGAATTACAAAAATGGACTGTCTCGTAGGAGGAAGGCATGTTGAAGGCTGTATGATGAGGATTAAAGGATTGTTACTTTAATGTATAACATGCATGCAGTTATATGCTGTGGATCTTTCTTTGCTTTGCATAAGTTCAAGTTGCAATGAGATTGGAACTACCTACACATGAATATTATGGATGTTTAGTATAACAGACAGGAAATTTCGTTTGCTAAATTTAGGATTCACTTTGGGTGCCTTTTGTTCCAAGAAAAAGGTGGTGTTAAATTTGTGTACAGCATGTGAGTCTAATCCACTGCTGAGTGCTGTTATACCACATTCAGTAATGTATAAAGAGTTCCTTCATACTGTGTCATTAGCATTTAGCAGTAATGGTGCCTCCGTACTTTAAAAAAAATAGAGTAAGGCCGTTATCACTCCGACTGCTAAAAGACAAATGATGCTTATGGGTAGAGATTTGTATATCCCACAAAGTTTCACCCTTTTGTATTTTCAATTTTGTAAGCATATTGCTGTTATCTGTGCTTGAGTATATAGGTATGTTAAACAATGTTAATGTTGGGATGTTTTGATGCTGTTTTATAATTGCTGGAAGATAGGATTAGTTGTTTTGTTGAGATCCAAAACAATGAACTTTTTATGTACAAAAACATTAAGCTTTTCTGGTTTGTGGGAGGGGGTGTCTCAGGCCACGTTGAGGATGTGATTTCTGGTGTGCTGAACTCAGTCATACCTTAGTCATGGTAATTATTGCACTTGTAATAGGAGGCTTGCAGTAATTTTCAAACTTGAGAATGTTAAGCTGTGTTTGTTTGTGTGTGTCTATCAATATTTAGGTCTCAAACTATACAATTAACCATATCTAGTTTTTATAATCTCAAGTTATTTCATATTGATCCAAGAATTTATGTTTCCTATAGTAGGCTCTCCTTGAATGCCAAGGCATATCAGAATAGCTCAGAACTTGATGAATTCAAACCATGAGACTTGTGCTGATCCTTTTACAGTAGATGAATTACCAGCAATCAATGTGTTATAATAAATCTTCAACATTTCGCTTATAAATACAAAATGATTATTAGTGGATGTACTTTTCAGACTGGATTTGTTTTTTGATCTACTTACACTTTTATGTATTCTTTTGCAGATCAAGCTATGCCACAGAATATTGTAGAGGTATGTGGAGGGCATAGAAAGTCCATATTTATTTTTTTGGTCCATTTGAACATGCCACTATGTAATGTGGAACTCCTTCGTAGCTAAACGTAGTTTACCTTTTGTCTTTTTCTTTGTTTGCTGTACAGGTGAAGGAGTCAACAGACTCATTATCTGTATCATACCCATCACCAACAAAGCTATCCCCTTCAGTGCCTTCTGTTTCATCAATGTCAGCATCTCCTGTGTCTTACCAGAGCCCCCTGCCTCCTCCGAGCTCGACTCCTTCAAGACGGCATCATCGATCTCCGGGACGTCGGTTATTACGGCAAGTATCTGATAGCAGAGTTCCTGAGTACAAGTCGCCCACATTCTCAATATCTGAAGAGCCGTCTATATTTATGCCCCCTGGTTGGGGCAACGGATCATCATCTAGGGGTTCTAATGGAGGTTCTTCAGATAGTTGGTCAGTCCCTGCCTTCTCTGAGCTCATGAGTACTCGTAGGGAGAGGTGGTCTTTTGATAGCGAAATATCAGGCTTCAGCCGAGATAAAATTTCCAGAACAAGTGGTCGTGATTCAGGATCTTCTTGTTCTGATCTTCAAACTTGTGGCATTTGTATGAAGCTTTGTACCCAGAGATCCTCTTGGGGATGGAGCAATCAAACGATGGTATCCACCAACGAACTTTCTGTGGTTTCTGTTTTAAATTGTGGACATGTTTACCATGCTGAATGCTTGGAATCTATGACTCCTGAGATCAACAAGTATGACCCAGCTTGTCCGGTTTGTACTTTTGGGGAGAAACGGGTCTTGAAGATGTCGGAAAAGGCTTTGAAAGCCGAACTGGATTCAAAAGCAAGAAAACGCTCTAGGAAACGCGTCGTTGACAGTGATTTGAGTAGTGAAATTATGTTTGGTTGTCATAAAAGTGGTGGACTTGATGGAAGGGGTCCGAAGATGAGCTCAAGTTCTAGCATGAAGAGCTCGGCCGGAAAGCCTTTCTTGAAATGGCATTTCTCATTCGGCTCCAAAATAAGTAGATCGATGTCTGCAAATCAATCTGCACCTAGGAGGAGCTTTTTCTGGACAAGACCTAGCAAGGGCTGAGCTTCATCGTGGATTTCCAATGTAAGTGCCACTTTTCCTCTCTCACAGAAAACATATTGCATTTCTTTATTTTAAACATCATATAATCTTCATCTCATATAGTCCTATGTATCATAAAAACTTGTGTCCAATCCCACCTCCCGGGCATCCATATGTGAATTCAAGCCAATGTCTGGTGCACTTATTTAAAATTTTGGTGGTGTTCGGCTGTTTTTGGGTCCATTAAAACTGTGAACAAAGCATACTTGCGGTATTCAAAAAGCATTGTTTTATGTGTAAAAAAGCATAGTCGTAGAGAAAGCATAATCTTATGTGTATTATAAAAAGCAAATAATGAATCAAGATCTGTGGACTAGATTTGATCCTTCTCCTGTGAAAATATGTTTACAGTATATATTTCTGAGATGCATTACTTTGGTTTGCAGCAAATTCTCCATTGGACAGTCAGTAAGAAGATATTGGGATAGAAAGTGATTGACATCTTCTTCATCAACATAGGATAGCTTCTGCAGACAGTGTAAAGAAGGTCGTAAAATGCTAAGTGAAGTTTCCCATTCATCGCGATATAGAAAAAGGAGATTCTTATGGAAATGGATCATATGTTTGTTTGCTATTTTCGTCATATAATTTTAATATGTTTTTGTTTTTCCATGTTTTGCCCCCTGTGCTCGAAGCATGACATCTCTTTTATAGTTTTTGGAAATTTTGCACCATATATCTTGTCTTATAACCACAGCTGCAATCTGCGTACTGAAACTGAATATACGTACCTACCCATTGGTTAAGTTTCATTGGGCCAACTTGCCCATACCTGATGCCCAAATTTTGTACTATGGGATATACATTATCACGACTATGAAATTTATATATATATTTTTTCTAAATATCGCCCCTTGCATTTAAATATATTTGAGTATAAACTTTTATGTAATTCATAATGGGCGTATGCCAAGGAAAAATGATCATCTTTTGGGGTAACAGTAAAATTTTCAAACGCCTCGTTATTGATAAGCAAATGATTTGTAAGGGGAGATTAGAGTTTATTGGAACAAAACATCAAACGAAGGATCTAATCGGATAACCT
Source organism: Salvia splendens (assembly GCF_004379255.2). Classification (NCBI taxonomy): domain Eukaryota; kingdom Viridiplantae; phylum Streptophyta; class Magnoliopsida; order Lamiales; family Lamiaceae; genus Salvia; species Salvia splendens. The sequence continues at coordinate 13,509,309 of NC_056041.1, forward strand.
CATAAACCTTTTTTTAACAAAAAAAAAAGGTAAAGCAAACAATTGTTCAATATTCTGTTTATTAACAAGTTATGAATTCTTATTTACTATCTTTCGATACATTTTCTTCTAGTTTATCTGCACTAGTAGACGATAGTAATTAGAAAATACTAATCACTATGAATGGTGCGTATTCAAAAAGACGCATGAGGGGTGATCGGATCCATACAGAAAAAGATGGACGAGGGAGTACTAATTAGAGCCGTAATTTTCTTGAACATGCCACTTTTTCACAAAAATCAAGAATATATTCTTATTTTATACTTTTACCACCAATTAAGTACTAAGTAGTACAAAGAATTCCATCATATTCCTACAATATCCAATACCATCACCATACAAAAAGCACACATTTCCATGGGTAAATAGCACAAATCTTACGTGTCCCCATGTCTCTTACGTGGCAGCTTACAACGTCATGCAAATCCGCATCCAACACGTACGTGTGAAGATCTCATCGACATGCAGATACATACAACTCTTTCTTCTCTCTCAATATAAACAACCCTCCTACCCACTCTACATCCAAATCACCAAATTCCCAAACATAGATAAAAACAAACCAAAAATTATCCTTGAGAAAAAAGAAAAAAAAAACTACAAATTCCCCACCACTTTTCAAGCTCGACTTTAGCTGTGTGGATTATCGGCCGTCAACAAATTATGGCGGATTTGCGCGACGAGCACGGCAACCCGATCCAGCTAGCGGACCAGTTAGGCAAACCGGTTCAGCTCACCGACGAGCACGGCAACCCCATGCACATCACCGGCGCTGCCACCACCCACAGCGGCGCCTCTGCCTTGCACGTGCCTCCAGTTCCGGTGGCTGAGCCGCTTCACGCTCCACCGCCGGAGCCTCAGCATCAGTCTCTGCACGAGCAATTACGTCGCTCCGGCAGCTCCAGCTCTAGCTCGGTTAGTTCATTAAATTACAAGATCAATTGGATAATTAATATTTTAAAATAGAATATAGTACTCTCACTCCATTTCCTAAAATTAAATTAGTAATTTTTAAACAGCACCAATTTTAATGCATAACTGGTAAAATAAGAATAGATAAAAGAAAAAGTGACTAGAGTATTCCTAGTGAAGAATGAGATTTTTATTAGAATTGATCTAATTTAAAATGGTAAAATTGATGTATTTTAATGGGGACGGCTTAATAATTTGTATTGGGTTAATTTGAATGTAGTCAGAGGATGATGGGCAAGGGGGGAGAAGGAAGAAGAAAGGGGTGAAAGAGAAGATAAAGGAGACCTTTAGCGGAGGGAAGCACGAAGACTCGATGGCAACGACGACTGTGCCAGGGCACGAGAAGAAGGGTATAATGGAGAAGATCAAGGAGAAGCTCCCCGGCCACCACCACAATCCCTAAGGGGAGGGAAATCATTAAATAATAGTAATGGGTAATAAATGATGATACATAGTGTGACCAAGTATATATATATATATATATGTTGTTGTTTGGTTATGTTGGTTGTGTGATTATTTACATGTATGTTGTGAGTTTGTTATGCACATGAAACCTTGTGGCACATTTGTGATGCATTCGTGTCTCACCTTTCGCGATTCGGTTGTTGCGTGATTAATTAGTAAATTTGGTTTTTGTTTTATGGTGCTTGTTAATTACCAGTATTTTATAGCATAACCTATTCTTCAAAGATGGGAGAGATTTTTTTCTGTGAAATTAATTATTCGATGACTGAAACTTTTATGAGTTCAAATAGAGGAGAACATCATACTAATCAAGTTGATGTTTTAATTATCTTTTGCTAATTATAAATAGAGGAGATTAGGAGAATATAGGTTGTGCGTGTTCCATCGAAGATTATCAATCTTAATGCGATCTCTCTTAAAGAGTGAACAATAAGCCAAACGGGTGGTACGCGATCTTAATCAAGGTAATGGGATAATTTTGTGTCCAACAACGTACTCTGGAGAGAAAATACTTGGTTTTTGTATTAGATATTATTTAAATTTACATGTTTTAGAATTCTCTAGATTATGACACAGTATCAATAGATTTGTCTAAATATAATTTTAATAAATTCACTATATATAGATATTATAAAATTTTAAGTAGAAAACATTAGATATATAAAATGTAAATGAATAAAATAGAAAGTTCTAGAATGTAAAAAATTGCGCTTATATATATATAAGCGTTGTGTATTATTATGCATAAGTTTGACAGAAATGAAGTTTGTCTAAATTATCAAATCTTCTAAATTATTTTACCATATTGCTATCTTAGACTCAATTATTAAATATTTATTTTTTTAGTTGTATCTAAAGATGATTATTAGTATTACATACCAAGATTGGAGAATGAAATTTATAATTTAAAGGGTGTCGATTGGGAACGAAATTTACAATTTAAAGGGTGTCGATTGAAATTTACAATTTAAAGGGTGTCGATTGGGAACGTACCAAGATTGGAGAATGAAATTTACAATTGAAAGGGTGTCAATTGGGAACAACTGAATGAAATTTACAATTGAAAGGGTGTCAATTGGGAACAACTAATTAACGTACCAAGATTGAGAATGAAATTTACAATTGAAAGGGTGTCGATTGGGAACAACTAATTCATCTTGTATTTGATACGACATCTTGAAGCCAAATGTGCAAGGAATGGAATGTAGACGAATGTGCAAGGAATGGAAAGTAGCCAAACATGCAAGGAATGCAATGTTTGGGGTTATTCAGCAAATATGATATGTAAGATGAAATTTGGTTTAAAACCATGTTTGAACATAGACATTATTGTATGTTAGCATATTTTAGCAGTTTTCCTATGGGTTCATGAAGACGACATCTTTTTCCGAGTCAGAAAATAGAAGAAAGGAAAAATAGTTTGATAAACATAAGAACAAAAAATATACAGTAGTAGATTATATTATATAATAAAATAATAATTGATATAAATATTACTTCTTCTATATTATGCTACTTGAATCATTTATTTTCTTGACTCGATTTAAAAAAAATTATAATTAATATTTAAAATAGAGAAAGAGTAAATTAAGAGAGATAATGTGAATGAGAGACTCTTCTCTATATTATTTTCTATTTTATTCTACTATTTCTTCACTTTAACTACTTATTATCATTTTCCTAAAATGAGTAAAAAAAGTAATTATTCAAGTAATAACGTGCGAGGAAGGTAGTAGATGATATACTAAATTTTAGTATGATATTAATAAAATAGTAGAAATAAAAAATAGTTTGATAAATAAAAAAAATACTATAAAAATAAACTAAAGATTAATTATGGAGAGCTTTGGCGGATGGAAGCATAAAGACTAGAATATACAACTAGATGGCAGTATCAATCCAAGCCCCCTAGCTCAAGTGGTTGAGGAGGGAGGCAAGGATACCGCGCCATCCTAGAGGTCACGACTTCAGCACCTGGGAGGCGCAACTTGGGGATTAATTTCCCCTGGGGAGTTCTTGAGTCCTGCCCTGGACCCAGGCGCTGGGGGAGATAGGTTAACTTGGTACCCTTGATTGAGTTGATACAGTTAACTGGTCTGGACCCGTGCTTGGGACCCAGGTGCTGGGGGAGATAGGTTAACTTGGTACCCTTGATTGGGTTGATACAGTTAACTGGTCTGGACCCGTGCTTGGGGAAAGATTGGCTGACTCGTTCCTTCCCATCCCGACAACGAAGCGCAGCTCGGTGGTAAGACGCTTCATAGGTTGGCTGACTCGTTCCTTCCCATCCCGACAACGAAGCGCAGCTCGGTGGTAAGACGGTTCACCTCCGACCGTTAGGCCGGGGGTCCGAGTCACTTCGGGGGTAGATGGGGAACCATCGTCGATCATCCTTAAAAAAAACTAGATGGCAGTATCACACTAGAGTCTCGTGCGGCAGTCGGACTATGGTGTGCCAGAGCACGAGAAGAACGGGGACCCGTGCTTGGGACCCAGGTGCTGGGGGAGATAGGGTACCCTTGATTGGGTTGATACAGTTAACTGGTCTGGACCCGTGCTTGGGGAAAGGTTGGCTGACTCGTTCCTTCCCATCCCGACAACGAAGCGCAGCTTGGTGGTAAGACGCTTCACCTCCGACCGTTAGGCCGGGGTCCGAGTCACTTCGGGGTAGATGGGGAACCATCGTCGATCCTCCTTTAAAAAAAAACTAGATGGCAGTATCATACTAGAGTCTAAAACTAGATGGCAGTATCACACTAGAGTCTCGTGCGGCAGTCGGACTATGGTGTGCCAGAGCACGAGAAGAACGGTATAATGGGGAAGATCAAGAAGAAGTTCCCCGGCCACCACCACAATCACTAAGGAAATGAAAATAATAATGAATAATTTAAACGGTGATGGTCGTGATCGAGTATATATGTTATTCTTTTTTTTTATTTAAATAATTTGTTTTTGTTTTGTTTTGTTGGTTGTGATTATTTATATGTACACTAAAGTTTGCTATGCATATGAAACCTGGAAGAGTTGTTTATACATTCGTGTTTCACCTTGTTTCGACATTAATTAGCAAATTTTTCAATTTAAATCTTTTAAAAAAAAAGCATGAGTATAATTTAAACTAAGATGAATTCTGTATATTTGAAGATTTTAATACTAATTCGCGAGTTCTCTTAACCAATACTCTCTTCTCATTCCATGTTAATTGAGTTATTTTTCTATTTTTGAAAATTCTAAAATAATTATGTCATTTCTATTTTTATCAAAAAAGTAACTATTTCTCTTACTTTATTATCTCCTACTTCATTAACCATCCATTAAATACACAGTTCTTAATCTTCGTGCTGAAAACAAACGTTTCTATTAACAAGGAACGAGGGAGTACTAAGTTAAAGATTATTTTAAGTGCCCAATAACATTCTCAAAAAGAACACTATAAACATTTCTTATTCTATTTTGTGTACATCCATTTATATTACACCATTCATCAACCGCACATGATGATTTAAGCATGCAATCAAAATTAAATTTGGAATAGTAGCTAGGGGCTTTGAACTTTTCATAGTCAACACTATCGGGCATACCGGCGGCCTGGTGGACGTGATGCCTTGAACCATTCCTCCTTAGTGTATACCGAGACAATAATATTGACACAATATTATTTACAAACTCACCAGTTCTCACGTTTGTGTCCTTTACTGGCCATGGAACACCACTTTGGATTCATAAGTGATTCAAAACTTCTTTTCCAGGTATCCTGCTATACCCACCTCCTCGAGGTCTCTAAGAATCATTAAAAGTCAAAACTTAACCTCTTACCACATGCAGGTTACAACACTCAATACTTTCTAAAGAATTGGTGAAGACTAAAAATCTTCCGAGTGTTACATCTAGAGTCATGTAGCTTCGTTTTCCCATTGAACCAAGCCCATGAGATCTCCAATCGTATGGTTGGGTTACCACTATAATCATCTTTTAAGATGTGGTTTTCAGTCTCATTCCTTTTAGCAATTTATGCATTTGATCACGGTTTAAACCTTTCATTAACGAATCCACTAAGTTATCCACTGACCTTACATAGTCAACTGCAATAACACCACTTGTGATCAATTGTCTTACGGTATTATGTCGTCGACGAATATGTCGAGACTTACCATTGTATAAGCCACCATGTGCTCTCCCTATAGCTGCTTGACTATCACAGTATATCACTACTGTCGGCACTGGCTTCTTCCAACCTGTAATATCTTCTAGGAAGTTTCTAAGCCACTCGGCTTCTTCCTTTGCTTTGTCTAAAGCCAGTGACGGATCCAATTAAGGACAAGGGGGTACAATTGTATCCCCAAAATTGTGAGTAGCCTAGTAGTAAAATTTTCATTTTCCTAGCGCTAGACCCGAGTTCGAATCCCCTTTGCGCTATTTTTTGGCTATGCATACTTATATTTATGATTTGTGTGATTGGCTATAATCAGTTAAGTAGCTAGTACTCCTATTATTTATGTTTCTAACTAATGTATCATTAAATATAATAATTTATTATTGTCTTTTTATTTGCTTCAGTTTTTTTACGTATGAATTTATTATAGGCTGTAATCATTCAAGTATTATTTATGTGTCTAACTAATATATATATGTATTAAATATAATACTAATATATTATTTGGCTTTTCATTAAACGGGGTTGGATATAATCTTTACTACTATTTACATTTTTTAATTATGATCATATACGATGCATTCTGTTTTATTAAAAAATTTTAAAACTTTTCCTGAACTTCTAAAATAAATTCTCCATTATATAATAATAATAATAATAATAATAATAATATATTTTTTAAATAGTGAAAATTTTTCAAGTAATAAAACACAAAAAATTATGTTTTATACTATACATAATTTAACTCACTTGAAAATAAATAATTGAGGTAATAGAAAAAAATAATAATTAAGATAATAGAAAAAAATCATTTGAATATTAATTCTCTAAGTTAATGTAATTATTTATCGCACCCACAATCTAAAATTTCTGGATCCGCCACTGTCTAAAGCGATAAACTCGGATTCCATGGTGGATCGAGCTATACACGTCTGTTTCGTTGACTTCCACGAAACAGCTCCACCCCCCACAGTGAACACTTACCCACTAGTCGAGAACGAGCCTTTTGAATCAAAAATCCAATTTGCATCACAGTGCCCTTAAGTAATGGGGGTATCTTGTGTACTGCAACTCAAAGTTAAGAGTATACTTCAAGTATCTCAAAACTCTACGCAGAGCTTTCCAATGTTCCTTGCTTGGGTTGCTCATAAATCGACTCTGCTTATTCACCGTATACACAAGATCTGGTCGGGTGCAGTTTGTGATAAACATCAAACTCTCTATGATCCTTCTTGAGCAACAGGCTCACCCATGTGCTTACTCAAATGCACGTTGGGTTCAAATGGAGTTTTAGCTGGCTCACAATCAAACGAGTGAAATTTCTTTAGCACTTTCTTAATATAATGAGATTGTGTCAGAGCAATTTCCTCATGATTCCTTTTAATTTTGATTTCGAGAATCACATCAGCTAAACCCATATCTTTCATGTCGAAATTTCTCTTCAACATATTTTTGGTTTCGTTGATAATGGCACTATTGCTGCCAATAATCAACATATCATCTACATAAAGACACACAATAACAAAACCGTTATCTGAGTTCTTAATGTAATCACACTTATCACACTCATTGATGGTGAACTCATTTGACAACATCACATTGTCAAACTTCAAGTGTCATTGCAAAGGCGCTTGTTTTAATCCATATAGAGACCTCACTAGTTTGCATACCTTCCTTTCTTGGCCAGGTACTACAAACCCTTCAGGTTGCTCCATATAAATTTCTTCCTCCAATTCACCATTCAGAAATGTAGTTTCACATCCATTTGGTGAATCTCAAGATTGTGCATAGCAGCAATTGCAAGAAGCACCCGAATAGAAGTGATTCTCGTAATAGGTGAATATGTGTCGAAGAAGTCATATCCTTCTTGCTGCTTAAAGCCTTTCACAACTAGGCGAGCTTTGTACTTTTCAATAGTACCATCAGTTTTTTATTTCCTTCTCATGATCCACTTGCACCATAAGGTCTTACAACCTTCTGACAAGTCTACTAACACCCATGTGTTATTTCTCATAATTGATTCAATTTCATTATTGATCGCTTCTAGCCAAAATGGCACATCTGGGCCAGACAGCACTTCCTCCACTGACTTTGGTTCATCATCCAACATAAAAGTTATGAAGTCGAGACCAAATGTCTTAACAACTTTAACTCTTTTTCCACGCTTTGGTTCTACATCCTCAGGACTTGACCTCGTTCTTTTTGGAGGATTAGAACTAGTGGATGCATCCATCATTCTTTCACTAGAACGATCCTCTTGCCTCTTGCAAGGGTAAACATTCTCTAAGAATATAGCATTCCTTGACTCAAACGGTTGTTCCTTCAGCCACGCCGGCACAGCTGACCTATGGACTAGGAAATGATAGGCACTACTATTAAGTGCGTGGCCAATAAAGATGCAATCGACTATTTTAGGGCCTATTGTAACTTGTTTCGGAGGTGTCACTTCAACCTTCGCTAAACACCCCCACACTTTGAGGTATGAATACGAAGGTTTCTTCCCTTTCCACAACTCATAAGGAGTCACATCCCTATTTTTTAGTGGAATCTTGTTCAAGATATAATTCGCCGTTAACACAGCCTCCCCCACATGTTCTGGGGTAAACCTGAATTAATCAACAGTGCATTCATCATCTCTTTAAGTGTTCGATTTTTGCGTTCAGCAACACCATTCGACTAAGGAGAATATGGAGATGTGGTTTGGTGAATTATACCACTTGCATAACATAATTCTGGAAACGGAGCTACATAATCACCACCTCTATCACTTCGAACACACTCAATTCGACAATTAAGTTGATTTTCGGCTTCATCTTTGAAGTCTTTAAACGCTTCAATTGCCTCATCTTTACTTCTTAATAAGTAAAGGTAACAATACCTTGTGCAATCATCTACAAACGTGATGAAATACTTTTTACCACCTCATGTTTGCACAAATTTCAAATCACATATGTCCGTATTGATCAACTCAAGAGGTTTTGTGCTTCGCTCTACCGAATGGAACGACAGCTTAGCCATTTTGGCTTCAACACACACTTCATATCTTTCTTGTGAGTTAAACTAATCTACTTTCAGTAAATTAATATTTACAAATATTTTTATAGTATTTAGATTTACATGTCACAATCTATTATGCCATAAATTAGAGCACTCAAGCAAATAAGAGGATGTGTCGTTTTTCTTATTGCTTATTCCTTTTCCACGGTAAATGACCGTAACATTCAGCTCAAAAAGTCCATTCACTAGGTGGCCTTCACCTATGAACTTTTCATACTTGGTCAATATAACCTTTTCACACTTAAATTCTAGTGAAAATCCATGATTTACTAGAAGTGAGCTTGACACCAAATTATTTTGGATATCTGGGACATGCAGCACATCCTTAAGGGTAAGAACTTTTTCAGATCCTAATTTTAGGAACACATTACCCACACCGACCACCTTAGAAGAGGCTTGGTTTCTCATGCGTACTTTTCTACCTCTAACAGATTTGTAAGTAGAAAAAATGTTTCTCTCAGAGCACACATGACATGTGGCACATGTATCAACAAACTATTCATTTGGATTGTTACCATGGTTCACGTCGGAGACCATTGCGACCACCTCATGATCTTTGTTGTTTATAACAACACGTTCAAATAATTTGTACACTATTGTCACCATCAACAAGTACACAATTATATTGAACCATATGTGCATTGGTATATTCAACAACTCATGCATCCCAATTACTACTGTCAAGTCTAAATTGGTCTTGCTTGTCAAATGACAAACGATAAACACAATTCTCAAGAGAATAGATCTCAAGGAATAGCCTATGAACATTGCGACTGTTCGTTTCTTCATTCCAGCTTTAGAGCTCATGTTTCCTCCAACTTCGATTGATATAACCATGTCTTAGAAGAGTGCAAATTCTCAAGCCGTGTACATACGGTACTCTTACTATTACAATCGAAAGGAAAATAACGACAATAAGTGGAATGGAAATTACAACGGAAATCATAAAACAAACGGAACTATAAGTCAAGTCGAGGAAAGTCCTCTTTCCGCAAGACAAATTACGCTCCGGCTAGTGCTCACGGAATGGCGTATTGCCCCCAAAGATAAAACGACTTCCCCCTAGCGTGTAGAAGCACCTCAAACCCGCTAGGCACCGGCGAACTTGATCGAGTTCCGAGAATCGAGCTAGACAATGCTCCTAGAATGCACACTATGATGTAGAGAGCTAGAGAGAATAGAGAGTGTATGTTGTGGTATGTTCTTCTCATCTCTCAAACTCACCTATTTATAGGATAGGAGAGACCACTTCAAAAGTCTTGGCATTAAGGATCCTCATAAACCACTTGGAGGTTACCTTAAGTTGAAAAGCCAAAAGACTTAAGAAAATGAAAGGTTTTGAGACCCTTCTAATTTCTCATATATTTTTTCCACATGACGTCATCGTGATTGTAGTAAAGGCAAGGAACAGAGTCATCAATGGCGGACATCCCGACAGACATCCCACTGCACAATGTCTAACATCCCCAAGGACATCCCGACGGACATCCACAATAATAAAAATTTACAAATTCACCAAATTAAACAATTTACGGAATTAAAATTTTGACAAGAATATGGAGAAAATGCAACCACTTTATTTAAAACAAAAAACGTACATAATTATTAAAAAAATTCAAAATCGGAACGTCCGTCGGGAACCCGCAATGGCGGACGTCCCGACGGACGTCGTCGGAAATCCGCGTAACTCCAGTGTCCGCAAGCGACATCCGCGTCCACCGGTCGCTAATGGCGGACGTCCTGCGCGGACGTCCGGCACACATGTCTGACGTCCGCCGGGACGCCCGCTGCTGTGGATGCTCTAAGAATGGATATCGTTGTGTTAAGACAATCTCACAAACGATTTTCTGATATTCTCTTCCTCCTTTATAAATAAAAACTTTTGAGACCACACGAATTATATTGAAAATTTGGTAAATAAGAGAGAGAGAGAATGGGAAAATTAGTTGAAGTGGTATAAGGCCATCCACAACGCTGTTCCTATATCGTTCCTTAAACCACTATTTGAGGGCCCCACTGTACTTTTTTACTCCATTCCTTAACTAAGGAACGGAACCTGCAACCCTCCGTTCCTTAACCGTTCCTTAACCGTTCCTTAAATTACTATTCATTCAATTTCATTTTTTTTATTTCCAACCCAATTCAATTTAAATAAACACACTTTATTAAAAAACAAACACACTTTATTAAAAAACACACAACATTAAAAAAAATTTAAACTTTTAGAAAAATAAAAAGCACACAATTAAAATCCTAAAAAAATAAAAAGCATACAATTAAAATCCTAAAAAAATAAAAGTACACAATTTTAATAATTTCATCCGCCAAAATTTTCCCAAATGTGCTCAATTAGATCCTATTGGAGTTGGGTGTGGGCACTAAAGTCGCGTGTCCTTGCACGAATAGATAACCGTTCTTGTATAGACGGATGCGCTCCCCACTTCGAGGCGGACTACTTGCGTTTGTGATTGAAATGAGTATGAAATATGAGTATTTATAGAGTAAATAAATAAATAAAAAATACAAAAAAATACAAAACGGATATAAAAAACGGTCACATTACCGTTGCAAATTTTTTTTTTTACTAAATTCGATTTTTTTAAAAAAAAATTGAATTATTGCGTCACCGGGACGAAGCCCACTCGCGGGGCAGCGAGTGAGCTTCACGCGTCGAATGGGAGGCCGCCACGTCGCCTCGGAGCGTAGCGGAACGTTTCGTTCCGCGTTCCTCCGGAATGGAACGCGGCACGGCATGGGCACGGAATGGCGACGGAACGAAGCCCGCAACGCGTGTCGCCGCGGAACCGTTCCGCCGGAACGGCATAGGAACCGCAACGGCACAGCGTTGCGGGTGCCCTTAGTAGTGTAATGTTTGGTGAAAAAATTCTAAAAATAGAAGTGGACTAATTTTGGTGAACGAACTAAAATGCAAAACGAGACTACTTTTTTGGAACAAGTGGAATAGTAATTTCTTTAATATTTTCTCATAAAAAATTTATGTGCCCAAGTTTTTTTTCCCCTTTAACTACAATTATATTTTTTTTATTTAAATTAATAGATCATTAAAATAAATTCAATCATATTAGGAATTTTATTGTATACTTTTCGTTTCTATTTTATTATTTTTGTACACATTTAATCCGTCTATATAATTGGAACGAGGTGTTATAACAATATTAAAAATATATCAAAATGTAGTAATAAATACTACAGCATCTGTCCCAGCTCAAGTGATTGTCTGGTTTTCATTACGTGTTTTGTGAAAATGATAATAAATAATTAAAGTGCGGAAAAAAATAAAATAAGAGAAAATAATGTAAACTAAGTCATCTCCTATATTATTATCTCTCGTATTTTACATTCTCTCAATTTTAACTATATATTATTATTTTTTTAAAATAATAATTAAAAAGAAATCAATCATGTGAGCTGGACGGAGGGAGTATATAAATTGTATACTTATAGAACATATTGTAATCCGGTGATCATATTCCACTTTTATAGAACATATTGTAATCCGGTGATCATATTCCACTTTTCTGATTTTTTATTGAAATACTACTCTAGTAGTTTTGATATTTTAACACACAGATAATGCAATTTAAATCAACTTTTAGATAACTTATGATCGATTACATAAATTTGAATATAAAATCAAAACCATTTAATTTTTCGAAATAGTCCCTTGATAGTAAAATTGATACTCCGAATTAATATAATTAAGTTAAATATAATATGACTATAAAACAAATTTATTTTTGTCAAAATTGCTTCACTATATCTTTTGAGTTACATCACGTGACAGACGACGTGCGACCGCCGCCCTCAGTCGACAGTGAGTCAGAGTGTCCACTATGGAGTGGACGCGGCTATAGCCGCGAGGGTGGGCAGTCGGCGGGCGGCCTATAGTGGCGAGGGTGAGCGGACGGGCGATCGCCGGGTGCGGGGTGAGGATGCGGCGGGGGACATAGCCGCGCCTATAGGCGCGGCGACTATAGTGCGGACATCCGCCGCGGCGCATGCGACGCGATTTTAAATTTTTTTTCCTCTATAAATACCACTCCCCACCACCTATTTTTCACCATTTTCACAAAATCCATCCATTCACTATCTACACAACCACTCTCTTAAAAATGCACCAAGGAGACGACGAATCACCCGACTCTCATGAATCAGGATATGGCAGCAATCCATCAAACCCCTCGGTCTATCCTTCGCAGCCATCGGGTTTTGACGAATATGCTTCTCAATCGTCGGGCTTTGGCGGATATGCGCCTCCGTCCCAGCATTGGAGTTGGAATCAATCTCCCCCACTGTGGGCATCGAGTCCACCCCTTCCTCCATCTCAGTCGTGGAGGTCTTCTCCAACTCCGCCACCTTTACAGCGGAATCTGAGTCGTTCCGCATTTGGAGATTACAGACCCAACCTAGACGCGCTTCACCAGCCGCGTCTGGGTTCCCCTTTCCAAGCCAGCCAATCTCCGTTCTCCGAAGCAGATCAAGACGCATTTGATACTATGATGGGTCTGCTCAGTTCTGGCATCCCAGATACGCCGGCAGCACGGGTGGAAATGCCCGTTCCGACCCGAGGAGGTAGCGGCAGTCGTGGCATCGGCCACGTCGGTGGGCGCACGGGCAGCGGGGCCGGCATTCCGAGTGGCGAGGGCAGTGGCATTGGCGGTAGCGGTGGCTCTGGTTCTGGGTCCAACCGGGGCAAGCCATACACCAAAGACGAGAGCATTGCCGTGGCGAAGGCTTGGGATGTTATCACTTCGGACCCCGTGGTGGGCACAGATCAGGCCGAGGGGAGCTTTTGGAGGCTCGTCATGTTTGCATACGAGGAGTTCAAACCCGACGGCACCGAGAGGCGCGACCCAGAACAGCTCCGGAAAAAGTGGGGTAGGATTCTCCATGCGACCAAGCGGTTCGCGTCCATATACGAGAACAACCTTCGCCACGCTGAGAGTGGCCGCAGCGCAGCAGATGTTAAGAACCTGTCTGAGGGCCAATACCACACGGAGGGCTGGCTGAAGTTCACCTTGTGGGAAGAGTATCTTGTCCTCGCGGATTGTCCGAAATTCAGGTCGATCGTGGCGCACGAGGTGGGAACAGCTCCTGGGCCAAAGCGCACAAGGCACAACCTTGCCGGCGACTACAGCAGTGGAAGCGGCTCGCAAGAGTTCGAGCAGTCCGACGAACAAGTCGAAGAGCCAGCCGATACTCACACTAGGCGACGACGGCCCATGGGACAACAGGCCTCTATCCACAACGCCAGAGGGGGTAGAAGTGCCTCCCGCCTATCGGCCGGCGCGTCCGGATCGCGCATCCACCAGCCCGCCCCAATCCCACATCCCACGGTGCAACCCCACGAGGTATTGGCCAATACCATAGACGTGCAGTTGATGCAACAACTGCAAGACGTATGCAGGTCATACGCAGGGGAAACTGACCCGTACATCAGGAACGTCTACAAGAGGCTCATCACTCGGATTGAGAGTCGACTGGGGTTGGTTGATAATGTGCCTGGGGATACCGCAACCGGAAGCAGCGAGAGAGGAGGAGGAGGAGGAGAAGAAGAAGAAGAAGAAGAAGAAGAAGAAGAAGAAGAAGAAGAAGAAGAAGAAGAAAAGAAGGGAGACGAGGAAGCCGACTCCGACACCGAGTAGACGGTGGCGGAGTTTTGTAGTTGTATTTTATTTTAATTATTCGTTGTATAATTTTACCGGTTTGCAATACAACGAATATTCGGCCATAATTACCTCGTTTTCTAGTTATTTACACTACGATTATTTAAATTACATTTGATTGAAACTAAAAATATTTTAAAATGAAAATTGATTATAAAATTTGGGGGCTATTGGAAGTGTCCACTATAGTGACGGAAATAAAATTTTAGGGCAGTGGATAATAAAATTAGGGCTATAGACAAAAACTAAGGCGGAGCTATTGGGCGTGTCCGCTTGCAGCGGACACCCTCACGGTTAGCAGTACTTTGTAAAATTGGTCGAAGAAAAAAAAGGAGGAAAACTATCTTGTGTTTCTCGTGACGTCACCACAAAAAGGGCGACCAATCCAACGGTGGAGACCACGTCCCTTCTCCACTCCTTCGTCGTCCCCCTCTCACAGTCACCACCCGTCGTTGCCTCAAAACACTTTTCATCTCTCTCACTCTTTCCCGCCCTTAAATTCCCCATCAATACAGATGCAATCTCTCCAGCTGCTCCCCCATTCTCGCTCCACCTTTCTCTCTCTATCTCCCCCGCCTGCATTTCCTCTTGCTCTCTCCTCCGATCGTAATCCTTCTGCCCTAAATCTCGGCTCGATTCGATTGAATTCGATTAAGATGGATTCAGCTCGCTGCTCTCTCTCTAATGGCCACGGCGGTAGAAGTGAAGCCGCCATTGCCCTCCAATTTGACGATTGCGACCTCGACCGCTTCGCCGATGTCGGCAACCAGCTTGCAGACGCCGCCGGCGATGTCATCCGCCGCTATTTCCGCAAGAGCTTCGACATACTCGATAAACCGGATTTAAGTCAGTTTCTCTCTCTCACTCTCTATACAATTCGTTGTGTTATGTTAAGAGCGTTTCGTTGTGTTGTTTTAAGTTGTTTTTGCTATCATTAGGTCCTGTGACGATTGCTGATCAGGCGGCGGAGGAGTCAATGGTGAAAATCCTACAAGAGAATTTTCCTTCTCATGCAATGTGAGTGTTATGCGTTTTCTGCATTTGGTAAATTGTTCCGTCTATAAGACTTCTGAACTTCGCCGGTCTACTTTTCTAGTTTATCTGCAAATTTTGTTAGTCGGTTTGTTTATTTGATCTATTTTCTGAATTGAAGCTATTGATATGATTTTAATTGTAGTATTCTGGATTTTTTGTTTCTCGACTGCTAACCATTGACAAAATTTGTAAAATCAGGCACCAAGTGCGAACTTACACAAGGACATTATTAATGTTTTTTTCTCCTATACCATTGTTTTGTGATTTGTTCTTTTCTAATTGTATCCTAGCCGTGTCCTTTTTGGCTAGTAGTTTTTCCTCACTTAGTTATAACTTTAGTTAAATGAATATATCAGGAAGGAATGTACTCTTGTTACAGGAAAAGAAAAACGATGCACGTCATATATATGAAATATTTGGACATACACACACAGAAGACACGCATATGCACACGTATGTTATAGAGTTGAATTTTGAATTCTCATCTCATCAGATAAGGATGTTTAAACATAAGCATGGGATAAGATGCATTGTATATTCATTTTTTTATCAAAGTTCTCGTAGCTTGTTCACTTTTGATGTCTAACAAACAACTGATTGTCAATTTCAGTTATGGAGAGGAGAATGGATGGATGTGCAAAGAAGACTTTGCAGATTTTGTTTGGGTTCTGGATCCTATAGATGGCACTAAAAGTTTTATCACTGGTATATGTCAACATAATTATTGTTGCTTTGTAATAAGTATGACACTTTCCTTGTTAGCTTAGTGGTGGCGTATAATTGTATACATATACAGGAAAACCCGTGTTTGGAACTCTAATTTCTTTACTCCACAAGGGGGAACCGGTAAGAATTTCAGGTACCCACTCCAGTGTGGGAAGAGAATTATATGTTCTGCTTCTTTGGCTTTCCTTATTTTGTATTTCGAGTCCAGTTATTCAACTTATTTTATGTTTAAACAGATTCTTGGCATTATTGATCAACCTATCCTTAAAGAAAGATGGATTGGAATAACTGGGAGGAGAACTGCTTTGAATGGTCAGGAGATCTCAACACGCTATTGTGAACAACTGTCAAAAGCATACATGTATGTTTACCATATCAGGAGAAACATCTTATCTTATGCTAATCTACATAAACAAGTTGATATTGGTCACTTTAGCAAATTTTTTCTTAGCTGTTTGTCCTTGATACTATTATCTTATGCTTTTGCCTTTCACCTCATTTGTTAGGTTGGTCATGGGTTGTTCGATTCTGTTTCAGGTATACAACTAGCCCTCATTTATTTACTGGGGATGCTGAGGTGGCATTCGCTCGGGTTAGAAGTAAGGTATATCTAGTTTTAGTCAGTATAGTTTCAGCATGTGTAGTCTTGCTACGCCTTTTCGTTGTGCATGGAGAGTTCTCTAACTGAAACTTATGTCAACAAGATAGTTTTTGGCAGAATCATTCTATAGCCTTTACTGGATGGTATAGTGGATTTATTTGAATTTTGAAAAAAAAGTTCTGGATTCATATT
Organism: Salvia splendens; assembly: GCF_004379255.2. NCBI lineage: Eukaryota > Viridiplantae > Streptophyta > Magnoliopsida > Lamiales > Lamiaceae > Salvia > Salvia splendens. Next base: position 13,526,236 of record NC_056041.1, read on the forward strand.
ACTAGAGAAATATTTCACTAGTTTGTTTATTTCTAACATCTTGATACTCTACTAGATGGGATCTATTATATACCCTTCTATCCTATTGTTGTGCACTGACCATCTAGTACTACTCGATGGTGTGATCAATTGCCCGTTCTGTTGGTTAAACTTCATAATTTTAGTCTTATTTCTTATACTATGTTTTTTCATTTTTTTTTCATGAAAAATATACACAGGGTTCTCTTATTCTGATATTATATTTGTTTGCTTCGACAGGTGAAAGTGCCACTTTATGGCTGTGATTGCTATGCTTATGCTCTGTTGGCATCAGGTTTTGTGGACCTCGTGGTTGAGTCAGGCCTCAAGGTATGTCTATTTTGGTGCATTATACTCTTCAATCATGTATTTGGTATCCTTGTAGTAGTATTTGATCAGTTTGCTATTTGATATTTGGAGGTCGTGCTTTATTTATTCTTCTTTTTGCTTCAGTTCTTCATCTGATATCTTGAATGCCCGTAGCTCTAGATCGACAATAGTCTGTGATCTTGTTACTATATGACCTTTTAGCCTTGCAACAGTTTATTTGCTCATAAAATGCATGATGCTAAAATATCTGTTTTGAACCTATGTTCCCAGCCATACGATTTCCTTTCCCTGATACCTGTGATCGAAGGTGCCGGTGGAGTTATAACAGATTGGGAAGGGAATCAACTGAAATGGGAGGCTTCTTCTAAATCACATGCTCCTCCAAGTATGGCCTTTCTATACACACTGATTCGCATATTTATGATTTTAGCCAATAACATGTGTAAGAGATGTCGTCTCTGTTTCACAGGCTTTAACGTAGTGGCAGCTGGGGACAAAAGGGTTCACGAAGAAGCTCTGGATACTTTGGAGTGGCACTAGTGCTGGTTTAGTAGTCTTCAGCTTATCCTAGCTGAAAGGATTTCAAAAGGCTTCATATCTAGTTGAGTGTTGTAGCATTTGGCTGTCCTATATCCAACATCCCCTTTATTTATCGACTCCTTTTATCAATTTGATATTTTACTAGTACAATTTTTAATGGAAATTTAGTTGTGAAAAATTAGTGTGAAAATGGTTCCTACTTTATTATACTCATTCCATTTTAAGAAAAATGACTCATTTCTCGGGCAGCATGAGATTCTACGCAATGTTATTTTGTGTACTAGAGAACAAAGTAGAGATAAAACTGTTTTTATTCTTTAGGGGCAACACATTAAATATGGTCCATATGGAAGGGAAAATTGGTCATTGGTGTTAGTTACTTCTGAGTGAGAAGAGAATGAACAATCACACTTGCTGTCTACCCTCTTTCAATATCTATTCCTTCCCAAAATCAGTACTATAGTGAGCACTCGACTCCAGCTTCTTCGCCTCGTTCAGTTTCCTTACAGCCTGCAAACATTTCAACCACAACCAACTCAATTTTCTACACAGAAAATACTCTAAATGCAAGGATCAAATTGTCACATTTGAGGTAAAATTGAACTGATTCCTCAAAAAACATAGGAAATCTACCTTCATGAAGTCTTCATGAATGACATAGTCACGTTCTGCCCGAATTGCAAACATTCCAGCTTCGGTGCAGATGTTACGAAGATCTGCCCCGTTAAACCCCTGAACCACCCAACATATCAGTTCTCAAACGCAGACAAAAGATTGACATTGTTCTGAATCTCTGAAGGAGGTGTTGAAAGTATTAGTATTTTTAACTTACTTCAGCCAGTTTAACAACAGCCTCATAATCAATTTCACCATGTTTGGCGATCCCAGAAGCATGGATTTTCAGAATTTCCATCCTTGACTGTTCATTCGGCAATGGTATCTCTATTTTCCTGTCCAGGCGACCAGGACGAAGAAGTGCAGGGTCCAAGACATCGGGTCTGTTGGTCGCCATTATCATTTTAACCTGCACTAACAATTCATTATATAAAAATCTAGCAAGCCCATACAAGACTATGCGATGAAATTTACTTATATCCTGCTACAAAAAAAATATATCCACAGTTCAAAATGGAGGTAAACAAAAACCTTCCCCAGCTGATCAAATCCATCAAGTTGGTTTAGCAACTCCATAAGTGTCCTCTGGATTTCACGGTCAGCACTAGTTCCCTCACTGAAACGGCGTCCACCAATGGCATCAATCTCATCCATAAATATGATGCAGGGCTTCACAGAGAGAAATTATCTTTGTTAACGCCAACCTAGTCTTATACATCCAAATCTTCATATATTTAGAAGAATAAATTGATTGCATTATATTTTGCTTACTTGGTGATCACGAGCATAATTAAACATTTCTCTAATCAATCTCGCACTCTCACCGATGTACTTATCAATAATAGCACTTGATACTACCTGCAGGCAATAGTTATCAACAACTGCACTTCACATGAGGACTATATGAGAGGTGTTGGTAGCTTCCTACCTTTAAGAAATTGGCATCAATGTTACTAGCAATGGCTCGGGCCAACAACGTTTTTCCGGTTCCAGGAGGCCCGTACAGAAGTACACCCTAAGACATGTTCACGCGTTATTGCTAAAATCCATAAGCGGGGTGAAATGGGATATTGAAAAATGACCTTGTCACATTACCTTAGGAGGCTTGATGCCAACTCTTATGAAGAGCTCAGGATTCATTAAAGGTAATTCTATAGATTCTCTCAGTTCCCGGATCTGGTCTGACAGCCCACCAACAGCAGAATAACTAATATTCCCAGGATCTTCATGAAGCATGTTATAGACAACAGGATCTACCTGCGGAGTACAATCAAATACTAATGCATAAGTAATGCAAGCCATAACCACTTGAAACCAAGTATCAGTTGATCAACAAATGATCCAGTTAATCAAGCATTAATTTTGAACACATCTGCATACCTCACGAGGGAGAGCTCGCATAATTGTAAGTGTAGTCATATCCAAAACTACCCGAGTGCCTGCTGTAAGTTTGTCCTTATCCACTTTATTGCGGCACCCAACCACATATCTTGGGCCACTACTGGCTTTAACTATCACTAGTATATTAAAAACAATTGTGTATTAAATAGAAGAAAGTTAGACAAGAACTTCAAGGAACCTAATCAATGATGAAAACGTCTATGAAGTACGATCATGTAAAAACACTTCGGAAACAAGAACTATAATATTGGTTACAAAAGTACTTTAGGCAGACCTTTCGTTTTAATATTGCAGGTTCAATATATGCCCTCAACTAAAATTACATTGGTGGTATTCCCAGTGCAAAAGATCGGAGAAAGGCAGTAAGAAAGTTACTTTTATTACAAAACTTGGTATTTTCAAATCACATAACAATGGAAATAAATGCCAATGAAGAAGGGAATGCAAAAAAAATGTAACATATACTATGTCTTACAGCGTTCATTATCGAGGGGCCTCAGAACTTCGCCTATTATCTGTCCAACACTCTGAAGTGACTTTAGATCATCCTCTGTTTTATTATACTCCTTCTTTGTAGCCCTTAGATTATCTCTTGCTGCACAAATCATATATTACCATTAACCATAAGCAACCATAACAAATTTTCAGCCATAATAATACATTAATATACCATCACTCTAATAACATGGGTCACACAAAAATGCAGCCGAGATAGCAAAATCAAAGACTGAGCAAATCAAGTTTTTTAGGAAAAAAGGATTTCTCAGCCACTTTTGTTAGTTTGGAGAAAACATTATTCGCACAACCAGTTAGAACCCCGATTAAGGCCCCACCAACGGAGAAAACAAAAAACGAGAAAGTAAATGATACCATATCTGATGCAAACCTTGAGAAAAAGACGCATCTCAAATGCGTGTAATCTTCACATTCTACCCATGGATAGCAAAAATTAAAGAGTACTAGTTTGTTCAGTTCAGACAACCCTTATTATAATGGTAATTAATCCATGAATGACATCACTGCAAATTTAGCTATATATATTAGGCAGATCCCTACACTTGAACAGTTTTCAGATTCAATCATTCAACTACAATGATACTTCAAGTTGCACTCCAGCTCCACAATTACATCCAAGTAATAAATAAATTGAGCCAAAAACCCTATTCAGCTATGTTAGTATGCTTGAATCATATGGTTTGCCGCTAGCCAAACGGTTCTATGTTGCTGTATTGGGTCCTATTTGTCATATTGGACCTAGCCCGTCTTGTGTGCCTATTTATATAGAAGTAGGGCAAAAAAAAACTCTAATAAACTGTAACCGCAATTATAATACAATATGTTCTCCGTTCTTGCCCGTGGACGTAACCACACAACATTGGTGAACCTCATAAATCTGTCTCTTTACATTTCTATTTGTTTCGATTACTCAATCACTCTATTCCGTCACAACAACCTAAAAAAAACTTATGCAGCTGAGTCCGAATTGTCATATACCACAGCAAAACAAATAAGGGAGTTCCAAACACGCAAAAAACATGCATTTACAGCTTCAAACAAGGAAAACATACGAAATCATAGTCAATCATAATAAGAGCTAACTAGTCACACATTCAATAAGCTAATTACAATTTCGCAGAACAAGGGAGAACAAAGAGTGTAAATGGAAACTAATAGTTCCCACATTAGATTATAGAACTTGATATCGAAAAGATTAAATGCTTGACAAATAGATGCAAAATTTTAGGGTTATAAGAGCTCGATTACCAGATCGAACTCGGACATCAAGCTCCTTGTGAGTCAGCAGCTTCTTCCGGTAGTCAGCAATGGCCACCTTGCGGCGAGCAGCATCGTCGTTCTCGCTGCTCATAGCTTCCGATTCAAAAAGGAAAGATCGATGGATTTCTGGTTTGATTTGTGTAGTATATCAAAAACAATGAAGTAATTAATTTAAAACTTGCTACCGAAGCAAGATACAATTTTGTAGTCTGAGACTGTGAGAGCGTTCTTGGATTTGGGCCATTTTATATGTTTGTGGCCCATTTTGCTTTTCAGCTTTTGAGGCTTATTTTTTAGAATTTTTTAAATTTAAATATATGATTTAGTCATTTAAATTTTTCCTATAAACAATTTTGATTAAATTAAATTATTGATTTTTCTTATACGCAGTATGTTACACTCTCTTAGTTCCATCTTATGTTTCATTTGGCATAGAGAATAAAAAAATGTGTTTAACAAGTTAAATGAAAATAAAATAAAATAAAATATGAGAGAAAATAAGGTAAGAGTGATAAAAAAAATCGATTAAAAAATAGCTCAACTAGCGTGGGGCAATCCAATATGGAATAAGACTCAACGAACTTGGATCGAAAAGAATATTATTTCGTGGCTCTAATGTATATCAACTAGCATATCAAATACTACTATTAACGATGTAATCCAACTTGGTAAGATGCTGCGTCTTCTAACCAATAAGTAAATTACAGCATAATTTCACAAATATCATAATTCAGTCATTGACAAAGTAGCACAACGAACGTACCATACATGTTGTTTTCCTAAATTTGCAAGTTATTTGGTGGGAAAATAGTATAGTAAGAAACAAATATTACAATTGTTAGTATTAAATCTCAACCTAGTTCAGGCACTTAGGAGTGGAATACAAGATAGAGAGGAGCAAAATCAGTTGCACATTCACATTTAGATCCGACAAAAGCTCCTAATCAAAAATCGAAGGTGCCTAAAAAAGCCAAAGTCTACAAGTTAACAAGCACCTAAAGAATCACCTTTCTCTTTGTATTCTACCAAGTTAGGGCGAGAGGGTGCTCGTCAAAGTCTAACAAACCCAACTGGGCCTTGCTATGCTTCTCCTTTCTTCGATATGTTGCCGTCGTCAAGCATGACTATGTCGTTCTCGTTATCACCATCGATCTCTTCTGCCTTTCTCTTGATCTTTGGTTCCTTGGCAGCAGCAGATGCAACACCTGAAGTAGCAGTGACACTGGATAGCTTTCTCTTCCTTCCTGATACTGGTGGTGGAATGATAATTTGTAAGTCATCGTCGTCCTCGGGCATGGTGGAAGCAGCTTGAGATGCGCCAGAGGTGCTCGCGCCATTGTCAGCTGACACGTTGCTGTTCTTTTCCGCTGCCTGAGCTTGTGTCCAGCCGGAGAGAACCATTCCATCGGGTTCCTTCTCTTCATCAAATTCTTCCCTGCAAAGTTGTCAAGTATGAATACGAGTTGGGAGACTAGCCTATTTCAGGTGGATCGGAAAATAATATATCCAAAACTACATGTGGTGGTGTCTGGATGATGAAAGGCATGAAAGGGGAAGGATACTAATATGTGAAGTGCAGAGTTCCGCAAATTTAATCAGATTATTCAGTGATTAAAATCTACTTGCTCGAGTTTCCAGAATGACAAAATTTTATAGAGATGCTGAAAAACCAATTGATAAGATATGGAGGATCAAACCGAAGCAGCGGCAACTCGCAAAAGCACAGGACAAACCTGTGCTTGATATTGATGCTGCATTTAAACTCCTGTTGAAGATCCTCAACAGTAAGAATTGTCCCGCCACGGACTGGAGAGGGAAGCTCAGATAGCACCTAAGAGAAGATGTGTAAACCATGATTAAATAAGAATGGCACTAACGCAATTATGTAAATGATGGGATAGGAATATAAGTCAACCTTTTCAAGATTTGCTGCATAATTGGCAACCTCTCCTTCATCAAGATCATCACCAACCTCATAAAGAAGTGTGGAATCTTGCATGATTAGGGGCGAGCTCATCCCAAGCTTTGCCTTCACAATCTTGTCAATCAGGTCCCTCAGCTTCGAACGACGTGTATTAATCTCAAGCGTCAAAGGTGTCTGATTACAGAAACATATCAGTATTAGAAATTAATTGGTCTAATTCATTTAAAAACATTCTCAGCCAAAACAAAGCACATATTTGGAAAAGATGATCAGACCACAAACCTCGGAGCAAACATAGCATGACTTGTTTGCCTCAAAGGGCTCGACTGGCATGAGTAGCATCTTATTTGAAGAATGCTCAAGACAAAAAGTCATCCTACATGCAGAATTAATTAGAATATTAATTTATACTGAAGCCGTTTTCTAAGTACTCAATGAAAGGATGAGTAGAAAAGGATGCAAGTTTATCACTTATCTATCTTCTTGCAACATTGTTAGAAATAAATATTCACCCATAACTAAATTTACTGTAAGAGATTAGAAAGACACCATTTGTCATAAATAATTGTTACTAGATAATGTGGTAGAAATAAGACCTACCTATAGTTCTTAACATCATTCTCCAGCACCTTAATAGCCTCGATCACAATCAATCCAGCAATGACAGCATTTGTTGTGGCAACAGCATGCACAATATTTCCAGCAATACCTTTGGTTTCAAAAAGGCTATGCAAGGGGATGCCAAATGAAGTAGCTCTAATATTTGCCGCAGCAGTAACAAGTTCTACAGCCAGCTGATCATCTTTGTCAAAACTCAAGTTACCAATTTCCTGATATGAAAACATTAGATGTCAGGAACAAAGAAGGAATCACATGACCAAGAATATTACGTATTCAGAAGTTGCCTCATACCTTTTCTCGTTTCGATAAAAATAATTTTAGAGCCTCAAGAAATACTGCTGTGTTCTCTTTCAAGCTCCAAAGGTCCTGTGGATTTTTCAGACCTAGAGTTGCCATTGCAGACACTGATGTCATATCTCCAGCTGCTGAGCCTCTACCTTGATTTCCATTTTGGTGAACATGCTCAGTTGGAATGACATCTACATCTTTGCAATATATAGGCCTTGGCTTGCCACGAGATTTCCATGTATCTTCATTCGACAAAGCTAACTCAATGTTATAACCGAATACATGGTCAAATATCTTCCTGGCATATTGTTCAATTTCTTCCCCCTTTTTGTGTTCAAAAACATCTTCAACTTGTTCGGATGAGCTCGAAGAATCACTAGAACGAACGTTCAAATCGTTTTCCTGATTTTTGGGGCCAAATAATTTTGCAAAAAGCAGGTCCTTTGCCCATACTACACAGTGTACAAACTGCAATTTTGAAAAAACAAATCATAACAATCAATTGACTGGATCAGAAGTCGAGGAGAATAAAAATACTGATAATGAATGGATTTTATCAAATAATTTTAACCATTGTTACATTCATTTGGGCTCAAGCCTCATAAGTTAATTGCACAAGCAACGTGGTAGAAAAATGTAGAAAACATCAATGGTCCTGATAAATCGCTATACAGAGAAGGCATTTTAGATCAATAGTCCTGGTAGAATTTTATTCTCGTGCATCGTAACTATGATTGAGATAACCAAAATCACTGCAGTTTGCTATACTAGTGTCCTTTTAGTTAATAAATAATGCATGCCAGTTCTTTAAAAAAATAACACTCCAGACACAAGAGTATTGTGCAGTAAGATATTGTTGTACCTTTGAAGGAGTACTTGTAATAGTACAAACAGGGTAAGTTTTTGGAGCTGGCTTATTCTGACATTCATAACATTCTGTTTTACCCTTTATTTGAACGGTAACCTGCGTCCAATCATCAAAATAGAAGGTTTAATGGAAAAACAGAACCGAAAATTAGATATGTTAATTCATTAAAAAGGCACAAAAGTACTTTAGTAATACGGATCACCAGGCTAATCCATTAAATATAACATCAATGAAAGTAGGTTTATATCACCAAAGCATGAACAAGTACTACTATATTTCAGCACAAGCAATCAAAAAACTGTGCAAGTGAATATATGAGAATAATGCAGGAACAGCTATAGTACAAAACAGATAGAAATTCTATGAACTTTTTCATATAAGAAAACGCCACCTGTCCCAGAAAGCCAGTGGTACCGCTTTCAATCAATGGCACGCCGGATGCCAAGCAAAGGCGGTTGACATGCCGTCTGGCATCCAAATTATCAAGCCCATTCATAACAACATTGAACTGCTTAAAGAAATCAACATTGAAATCAGGGTCCTTCACATTCGCATGGTAGGATGTGATGCTAATACCAGGCCTAAATTTTAAAACTGCATCTCGAGCAACCTGGATTGACATTTATGTAGATCGATGTCAGGAAACATGTTAAAGCATAACAGACAAGGATTAAGGAGGTTGAATTTCACACTCACTTTGGCTTTCGACTGACCAACATGTGATTGTCGAAATAAGAACTGTCTATTTAGATTGCTGACTTCAATTGTATCCATGTCAATCTGCTCAAGGCAGGAAAAACTTTAATCATTATATCGTTCTATGCCCAATTATGCATTACAAAATTAGGTACATGAGTGCTCATCTTCTCAAAAGAGTCACTTCAGCAGAGAGGAAATATGGGACACCGAATCCAAAAGTAAAGAGTACATATACAAAAACTTCATTTTGCCCTTCAGTGATACTAAATAAACAAATAACTTATAATCCACTTTCTTGACCTGCAGCATAGTTGAGCAAATGGATGCTCGAGTACAACTGCCACATCCTAAGTTGTGAGACATCAAGTGACAAAAAACTGAATAAGCAGGCATGATTAAAACCATTGTAATTCAAATATTAGAAGCTAATTATTTTCAACTCAAATCTCTATACCCCACCTCCCTTCTCCAAAAGCACCCTCTATTTTTCAAAATCTCTACTTATGTGCAAAAATGTCCATAATGCCCCTCTCCATCAGCCAAGGGTCGCGATAAGCTAAGCCAGACACGGATTCCCCAATAGGGTGAGGGTTTCCACAAATATAATCTGCATAAGCAATGCCTCCGACCAAATAAATAAGCACTTTCTTAAACCCTAGTAGAAGACCCCTAAAACGCCATGCCCATCATATATTCAAAACCACACGAAATCAAATTTCAAATAGAAAAACAGAACTCACAATATGGATATCTCTGAACCCCGACAGAGCGAGGGTTTTCAGTAGTTCGCACCCTATACCGCCAGCGCCCACCATAAGCACTTTTGCACCCTAACCGCATTTAATTAAATCAATAATTCATTCCAATTAAAGTTAATAACTATCTATAAGCAAAATCAAGTAAAAAACTACCTCAATTGCGGACTGCTGCTGCTCGGAATCCATTGTTGGACACAGAAACGATGAATAAAAAAACAGCAATTGCAGCAACTTTGCGCCCAACTATTGCATAAAATGTTGGAGAAGACCCGTTTCTCGGAAGTGAAGCAGCGAGAGAATCTCGGAAGCAAAATTTAGAGGGGAATTATCAAAGAATGGGCGCGAAATGAAAAATGGTGTACTCTTACTCCTTTTATGGTAGAAGGAAGTGAGTTTTGCTGCGTTACGAAGATCTTATTCGTTCTTACTTAGCCTTTTTTCTTTTTCTTTTTTAGTAATTTCCGCCTTACAATTTGTTGACGTTGTGATTTGATTTTAGATTTTTATTTTGTTTTCACATTCATTGCTCGGAAAAGTAGCCAAAGAGTCGTCGTGTGCAAATATTGTGTTTATTTTCATTCATTTATTACTTAGTACTCCCCCGTCTCATGCTACTCGCACTTTTCATTTTAGGTCGTAAATTTGGGATTGATTTTTTTGTGTAATTAAAAAAAAAATTTAGGTGTAATGAGACATCACTTAATAAAAGAGCTCTTAACTTAAACTAACATATTAATTAAATGCATTAATTCTAACTTAAATTATAAATAGTGTAAGGACTTTGTGACGAGCCGAAAAGCAAACGTGCGAGTAGCACGGGACGGAGGGAGTACTATTAATGGCACTCATTTAACACTCTGCAGTCGTAATTATATGATAAAAAAAGTCGTGGTTATATGATGGTAGATACTTTTGAACATTATATCAGTCTTTATTTGGGTTATTTTTCTATTTTATCTCAATTTCTAAAATCTATAAGACCATCAGCAGTGGGGCGCCCTAAGGCGCGCCACGTCAGCATTTTTATCCTCCTCCTTCTCCACCTGCAGTGGGGCGCCCTATGGCGCGCCACATCATCAATTTTGTAATATTTATAAAATACATACGAATTAAAAAAAAACTAAAATACATTTAAAATACGAATTTTAAAAACTTCATTCATTTAATAAAAATTAATACATTACGATACGAAATAATAAAAAACGCAAACTCAGCGACGGCGGTTACGAGCCCACACTTCTTCAATCATGTCGCTCATGAGCTGCGCATGCTCCTGTTGGTTGCGCATTGAGGCCTGCCTAGATAAAACCTCATCGAAACCTAACGGTAACCCTCTATCGGGTGTCTCGGTCGATGTGCCGGCAGAGCTAGATGCACGGTCGTCGTCATTCCAATCGGTGATGCTTCCGCCTTCACTCTCGACTATCATGTTGTGCATGATTATGCACGCATATATGACATCGGCGATGACTTCCTTGTACCAGAAATGAGTCGGCCCTTTCACAATTGCCCACCGTGATTGGAGCACCCCAAATGCCCGCTCTACATCCTTCCGCGCCGCCTCTTGCTTTTGCGCAAATAAAACCCTCTTCTCACCAATCGGGTAGCTGACAGACTTTAGGAAAACTGGCCACCGTGGGTAGATGCCGTCGGCCAAGTAGTACCCCATATGGTATTGGCGTCTGTTGGCAGTGAACTCTATGGCCGGGCCGTTGCCGTTACATTGGTCGGTGAAGAGGGTGGACGAGTTGAGGACGTTGATGTCGTTGTTCGACCCGGCTACGCCGAAGTAAGCATGCCAGATCCAAAGCCGATAGTCAGCGACGGCTTCGAGGATCATCGTCGGGTGGCTGCCCTTGTATCCACTTGTGAATTGGCCTCTCCACGCCGTCGGACAGTTCTTCCACTGCCAGTGCATACAGTCGATGCTCCCGAGCATCCCAGGAAACCCGTGCGCCCTCTCGTGCATTTGCATCAGACCCTGGCAATCAGTGGCTGTCGGCTTGCGCAAATATGTGTCGCCATATGCCTCTACTATCCCCCGACAAAAGTACTTCAGACACTCGCGGCCTGTAGTCTCCCCACAGTGGAGGTACTCGTCAAAAAGGTTCGTCGTGGTGCCGTATGCCAACTGACGAATAGCAGTCGTGCACTTTTGCAATGGTGTAAGGCCGGGTTTCCCGATGTCGTCCTCCCGAAACGTGAGGTATTCTTCACGTGAAGACAATGTACGAACAATGCTGAGAAAAAGGTACCTCGACATTCGAAACCGGCGGCGGAACACAGTCGGGCCCCAACGTAGTTGATCGGCAAAATAGTCTTCAACCAGACGCCTGTGAGCTTCCTCGTGGTTGCGTCGGACATACGTCCTATGTCGAATAGGACGATGGACTTGCTCAGCCGCCGCCTTCTCGCGCTGCATTTGCGAATAGCATGCCGCCATGGCCTCTTCAACGGCTGCATCTAATGCTTCGTCAATCGAACGACCGGAATCAGACGAACTAGAACTATTGGTGTCTTCGCCGGGATTCATTTTCGTTGGATGTTGAGAGATAGTCGATATGTTCGTATGCACGACTGAATGAGAAACGAGATTTATATAAAAAAACGAAACCGCGTGTCATCGTCCGCGTGCCATCGTCCGCGGCCTTCACAATGGGGCGGACGATGGCCATCGTCCGCGACCATCGTCCGCGACGTCCGCAATGGAGCGGACGATGGCCATCGTCCGCGGTTTAAGTCGCGCCCGAAGCATAGGCCGCGACTATCGTCCGCGGCCTATGCCACACACCCATAGTGGGGGCGGACGATGAATGGCGCGGACGATGCGCGCCATCGGGCGTGCCTTCGTCCGCCCATTGCGGATGGCCTAACGTGTTCATATATGGTCAAATATTTGATGTATTAACTTTAAATGAAAAGAAATTGCAATATTGAATTACTATTCGTAATCTGTGAAGAATGATGAAAATCTAATACTAATAATTGGAATATTATCTCAAACGTTACGAATAAGAATTGAGATATTTCTAGCTTAACAAAGTACTTCATCCGTCCCTAAAAGTTTGTCCCATTTTTCTATTTCCGTTTGTCCCGTAAAGTTTTTCTCATTTCACTTTTTACTATTTTTGGTAGCGAGACTTATATTCCATTAACTAATTCATACTCACATTTTATTATAAAACTAATATATAAAAACAGGACTCACACTCCACTAACTTTTTCAACTCATTTTTTCATTACATTTTTTAAAACTCGTGTAGGGTCAAAGTGGAACAATATTTGAAGTACAGAAAGAGTAATTTAGAAGTGGAAAATAAGATTGATAATAAAACGTTTAGGGTACTTCATGAAATATTAATATCCATGAAGGCAATTTAATTTCTTTTTGGCCGAACTAATTTCAAATGTGGTTAAATCACATCATCTTCATTCTTTTTTTTCAAATTTTTAGAGGTTAGCATGCTTACTTAATCCAGTACTTCTTCCTAGTGGCATTTTTTATAATAGAATTTAATGAATAAATATTTAGTGAATTAAATAAAGTGATAATAAAATACAAGAAAAAAATAAAAAATAATAAAAATAGTAAGATGATAAAGTATATGAGAAAGTAAAGTAAGAAAAATCTAGTATATTGAATTTTGCCAAAATAGTAACTTAATTTTAATGAAATGATTAAATTTTTTTATTGAGATTCTTCTCCATTAAAAATAGTTTCCTAAACTAATACTCTCTTCATTCCGTTGTAGTTAAAGCGTAACTTTTCGACGTGAATATTAAAAAGTATTGTTTATTGTATTAAATGGGAGATAATAAAATCGTGTCACTCACTATATTTAAGAAGAACAAGTCGGGGCAGAATCAAGCTATCCAGCAAACAATCAATCACCATCTATTATAACGCTATCCAGCAAACAACCATCACAATCAAATGTAACACCATCCATCAAACAATCCTAGGATCATAGCGGATGAAGTGAGTTTTCGGAGCAGTTGAAACAACTTACCAATTCTACCTTTCATCAACAACTTAGAAGACGAAATCAAGGTAGAACCCCAATTCGCGACCATGGAAAAAGGAAGGAATCAAGGCATAGAAAAAACAAGCACATGCTTACCGGTTCTAGACGATTCCCAAACCTCCAACATGGTGCTTTTGATTTTTTGCATTTCTTAGTCATTATTGAACAAACTAAGAAGGGTAAACTTAGTAAGAAAACAAATTTGAACCGTATGCTACAGAAACAGAATGATAAAAATCGCAGCTTTGAAAAACTAACATTTCAGATTTATATTATGGGAACTACCATTTCAGATTATGTTATGCCCACTTTACCATTCCAAAACAACAAAAGATACAAACAATGCAACTCGAATTCATGAAATCTACACCATCCGCCTCTATATCTAAGGGCCACTGTTAGATAGATGTTATATCTATATATGAGTGTAGGGAGTGTAGTGCACCCGTAAATAGTCAATCCCATTTTAATCCATTTATATTCATTTATGGGACATTTCAAACTAAATCAGTCATTTAATCTTATAGGAAAATAAACTATTTTAACTTCTCCTACTTCATTTTATTTTCAAATATCTATTTTATTCATTAAATGTCAATTTCTTAAGTTATGCGCAATAAATACTTTGATTAACTCGAAAATTGGGATGAATGGAGTATGTAGAAAGAACTGTATTTTAGTTCATGTAGTTTTCGCTTGTATATTTTGATTCCCAAACTATAAAAATAGCACAAATTTCAGAACTTTGATGTAATACTACTAGAAAGACTTTTTGCAATATTGAGATAGCGCAGTATATAAATAACAAAGCATAGGGACTAATTTGGTTAATTTCATTTTAAGGAAAGCGCAAAGGGAAAGGGTAGACTGTCCTTCCCTTTTTACGGATGATTTATTTATACTATTTTCATTTTTCAATTGCATTTGCCAACTGGTTAGAGTTGCCCCTACTGAGCTCAACGTTCCAGACTCTCTTCTGCAAATCATCTCATTTTCCACAAACCAATCTGAGACATGTAAGTTTTGATTCTGCAATTCGTTCAATATTTCATCCTATGGTCGTAGGTCAGGAGGAATTGCATTTACAATTTCGTTTTATAAGTGATCAATTTTGGGGATTCGGATCATTGTTGGGTAGTTTAAGTTTAATATTTCTGTTAACCAGAGCTGTACGATTCTTATGTTATGGCTTGCAAACGATTTTCCTTTTTGAGGTACATGAATTTGCCATTTGTGTTTGGATAGAGTCGACATAATCTGTTTTTTTGGTGTATTTAGCCGGAGAATGGATGCTGATACCGACAGAAATTATCTGAGTCCATTTATGAAGAGATTCTCGGCTACTTCTTCAAACGGTAATAATTGTATAGCTCTTTTTTTTGTGATTCTTCTTGTACAAGCTAGCACAACTCCCGTACACACACAACTTCTATGTGATTTTCAACAGGAGAAAACTTTATTGGTGTTCATTGGTATTCTTGTTTATGTATTCTGACTTAAAGTACAAAAATGGAAAGAGAAAGCCGGCCTTATTCATTAAGGTGTATGTTTGGTTATCAATGCTCATTGTTAAATTTATTGGATAGATGCAATGGAGCGTCTATTAAATCGGGTGTAGATGCTCATTGATGTGTCGGATGAATGATGCGGCGATTGTATGCTGCTTCTGTTTACTCCACTATCAGTATTGTTAGAATCAAACGCAAGAACACTCGAGGAAGATGAAGTTCAATTTGAGAAACAAGAAACTCTTATTGATTGCGGATTAAATCTGGAAGATACAAAATGAGCTATTAATTGCTCAAACAAACTAAAACAACTATTTATACTAATACTCAATCTTAACGGCTAGTAAGAAACCAACGGCTAAGATTAAAAGATCCTAACTAACTTCAATCGGACGGCTACTGTAAGCTGCTGTGTTAATGAGCTTGATCAAGCTCAATCCTTGTCCCAGCCTTGATGTTGATCCATCACAAGTCACAAACTCCACCTTGATGGCTCAATCATCAAGCATCAGCCATCACTCAGCCTTGATTTCCCTCTGCAAACCAACTAACCTCATACATAAATCCAGCTTCGCCTTTGGTAGAGGTTTAGTCAGCATATCTGCTGGATTTTCAGAAGTGTCTACTTTGAACACCCTTATTTCTCCTTCTTCAATCTTCTCCCTTATGAAGTGTAGCCGCACATCAATGTGCTTACTTCTTTCATGGTAAACCGAATGCTTTGCCAAACATAATGCACCGTTGTTATCACAACCAATGCTCACAACTTTCTGACTTACACCAAAATCCTCCAGAATTCCCCTTAGCCAACACCCCTCCTTAACTGCTGCTGTTAGAGACATGAACTCTGCCTCGGTTGTTGATAAGGCAACCACTCCTTGAAGGCTACTCTTCCAACTTATCACAGAACCATATAGAGTAAAAAAGTAACCTGATTGGGACCTCCTGGTGTCAAGATTCCCTGCATAATCAGTGTCACTCCAACCAACCAAAGCATCACCCTCACAAGCAGCCACTCCATCAAACATAATTCCAATATCTGTGGCACCCTTCAAGTATCTTATCAGCCATTTTAAAGCAGACCAGTGCTCTTTTCCATAGTTTGACATGTATCTGCTGGTCACAGAGACTGCTTGAGCTATGTCTGCTCGTGTGCCTATCATCGCATACATAGCACTTCCAATGATGTTTGCATAGGGAATATTCTGCATTTCTTTCTTTTCTTCATCAGATTTTGGCATTTGCTCAGTAGTTAACTTGTAATGCTACCCCATTGGAACTGAAACCTCTCTCACATTACCCATCTTGAACTTACTGATTAGTCTTGAAACATAGTCAGATTGAGTCAAGAATATCTGCCTCCTCGCTCTCTTTCTCACTATAGACATACCAAGAATCCTTCTTGCGGGTCCCAGATCCTTCATCTCAAAAGCAACCTTGAGATCAGTCTTCACTTTCCTTATCTCTTCCAGATCAGCTCCAGCCAAGAGCATATCATCTACATATAATAGTAGATATGCAACCACAGCTCCACCTGCTTTCTTTATATAAACACACTCATCATAAGCCGACCTTGTGAAGCCATTTCTCATCACATGATCATTGAATTTCATGTGCCATTGCCTGCTTGCTTGCTTTAATCCATAGATACTCCTTTGCAGCAAACATACTTTTCTCTCATCCCCTGCTTTCACAAAGCCCTTTGGCTGAGCCATGTATATTGTTTCTTTCAAATCACCATGCAAAAAGGCTGTCTTGACATCTAATTGATCAAGATCCCAGTCCTTTCTTGCAACAATAGCTAACAGAATTCTTATGGAGGTGTGTTTCACCACAGGAGAAAAAACCTCATCATAATCGATCCCATACTCTTGTGTGAATCCTCTAGCCACTAATCTGGCTTTATATCTCACCTTATCCCCATCAGCACCTTCAATTTTCTTCTTGAAGACCCACTTGCAACTCACCACCCTTCTTCCATTCGGTTTCTCAACTAGTACCCAAGTACCATTTTTAAGTAGTGAGTCAATTTCTTCCACCATTGCCTGCATCCAACTCTCCCACTCTTTACACTGCATAGCCTCCTCATATGTACTGGGCTCCGAGTATTCTACTTCCTCTGCCACCATCAGACAGAAAAATAGAAATTCAGCATCAGAATATTTGGTAGATGGCTTGATGGTTCTTCTGACTCTATCTCTTGCCAACTTCCAGCTTCTGTCATTGGATGCAGTAGACTGATGTGTCTGCTGTGGAGATTGTGAAATACCAGTAGCATCATCATGAACATCTGTGATTTCATCATCTTGATCTTGTTCATTCTCACAAGCTCCACCTCAATTCTTGAAGTCACCTCATGCTCAGTATCAGAGACATCAGATCTCTTCTTGAAAGGCAGATCATACTCCCAAAAGACAACATCTCTATTGATGATAATCTTGCCATTCCCAGGCTCCACACACCATAATCTATACCCCTTTACTCCTGGTTGGTATCCAATCATAATGCATTTAAGAGCCCGAGCCTCCAATTTTCCTTGCTTGATGTGTGCAAATGCCCTACAACCAAAAGTCCTGAGCCTTTCATAGTTTCCATGTCTCCCAAACCACCTTACATCTGGAATATCTCCATCTATACTTGATGAGGGACACATATTCAACAATTTCACTGCAGTAGAGGCTGCTTCAGCCCAGAATTTCTTCTCCAACCCGGCTGCTATCAACATACATCTCACTCTTTCAAGGATGGTGCGGTTGGCTCTCTCTGCCACTCCATTTTGTTGTGGATTCATAGGCACGGTTCTATGCCTCTTGATGCCTTTGGATTTGCAGAATGTATCAAAATCACCAGACACAAACTCTAAACCATTATCAGTCCTTAAGCAGCCAAGTTTCTGTCCTTTTTCAGCTTCCACTTCAATGCACCAATCTTTGAATTTAGCCAGAGCCTCAGATTTTTCTTTCAGTATGTAAATCCAGATTCTTCTTGTGAAATCATCTATAATGCTCATGTAGTATCTCCCCCCACCAATAGACTTCACTTGAGCTGGTCCCCATAAGTCACTATGGACATAATCCAATGGTTTTGTAGAATTGTGCACTGCCTTGGGAAATGGCAGTTTCTTGGCCTTTCCCAACACACATTCTTCACATTCAGTAGGATCAACTCCAGAATCCTCACACCGGACAAAACCTCTCTTAACCAGGTCCTTCACTGTCCCCATGGCAGGGTGGCCAAGTCTCTGATGCCAAACTTTCAAGCTATCAGATATTGCAACATGAGCTTCACTCAGATTATTTACCATGACAGTAGCATCCATGTAATACAAGCTGCCTCTCCTCTTGGCTTCCATGATCACTTTCCCATCCTTGCTTACTGTCATTCCACCATTTTCAGATACCATTCTACATCCTTTACTCTCAAGAGAACCAAGTGACACCAAATTTCTCTTAACAGCAGGTATAAATCTGACAGAACCCAAGATAATAACTCGACCATTCTCAGCTCTTAATTTTATGGTCCCTATACCCTTTACTTCACAAACTTGATCATTACCAAGAATTACAGAGCCAGCTATTTCCTTTATATCATCAAACCAGTGGAGGTTGTGAGTCATGTGAAAGCTGCAACCGGAGTCTATGATCCAAGAACCATTCTCCATATGCTCCATAACATTCAAAGCTACTGGAGCTTCATCTTCAACCACTGGGCAGTATTCACAGCCTTCCCACCCAACTCCGCCATTTTCTTTTTCCAACCGTGACAATCTTTCTTCAAGTGACCGGGCTTTTTACACCAGAAACAAGCACGAGTCTCCTTCTGATCAGACTGAAAACCTGGCTTATATGGCTCATTTGATTTCTTGAAGAACTTCTTTCCCTTAAACTTCTTGATATTTAGCCTTTCTGATGCAGGATCATTGATTCTTGCATCTCCTCTCTGCAATTCTTTAGATCTTAAAGCCGATTATACCTCAAGAAGCGTGACGGTTTTCTCCCGGCCATATAGGATTGCATCACGCAGCTGATCATAGCTTTGAGGAAGTGCGTTTAATAACAAGATAGCTTTGTCTTCATCTCCAATAGAAACATCAATGTTCTCAAGATCATCAACATTCTTATTGAATTCCTCTAGCTGCTCTAAAATTGGTCTTCCATCCGCAAATTTGTACGAATACAATCGCTGTTTCATAAGCAATCTATTCGCTAAAGATTTTGTAAGGTATAGATCTTCAAGTTTTGCCAACATACCTGCCGCTGTCGTTTCTTTGGATACCTCTCTCAAAACTTTATCCCCGAGACACAATATTATCGTGCTGAACGCTTTCGCCTCGACCTCTTCTTCCTTCGCGGCCAATTTTGCATCCGGAACCCCCTCTTCAGTTCCTTTCTTGACCTCCTTTGTCAAAGCCGAGGACAATCCCTGCTGTGTAAGCAGAGCACGAACCTTCATTCTCCATAAGGCAAAGTCGTTTTTGCCCGTAAACTTATCAGCTTCGAATCTTGAAGCCATCTCTTGCGTCGTGGATCCGATTCCAACCAATACCAATCGATTCTACACGTAATCGATAATTCAAGCTTTCCCACCGGACGGCGCCAATTGTTAGAATCAAACGCAAGAACACTCGAGGAAGATGAAGTTCAATTTGAGAAACAAGAAACTCTTATTGATTGCGGATTAAATCTGGAAGATACAAAATGAGCTATTAATTGCTCAAACAAACTAAAACAACTATTTATACTAATACTCAATCTTAACGGCTAGTAAGAAACCAACGGCTAAGATTAAAAGATCCTAACTAACTTCAATCGGACGGCTACTGTAAGCTGCTGTGTTAATGAGCTCGATCAAGCTCAATCCTTGTCCCAGCCTTGATGTTGATCCATCACAAGTCACAAGTATGATATTCCACGTTAACCATGGGTGCATTGACCTTCACGGGCTTTTAGATGGCTTAGATTGTTTACTAGTTACACCTGAAAAAACTACATTAACTTATGAAGTTGATATTAACCGGTGCATTTGTTATTTTTTTCTTCTTGTGTTGTGGTGCAATTGTAATTGTGGAGATGTTATGTAGACTTTAAAGGAACTCCTTTCTGAGTAGATGGTTCGAATAATTTTATGTGTTGTAGACTTATTTGACGCATTGCTGATGGTATGGGCATTTTTCAAACTAAGGTTCTACAGTTCACCAGGAAATCCACATAAAGCACATTATTTCTGTTAGTTAATACTTAAATTGTTAGTCTTCAGTAGTTTCACATGCTTTGGTTATATCTCAGAACAACTATATATGAACAGTAATTTCAATTTTCCCAATCAAATTATAAACTATCTAAAACTCTGTTGAATATGTTCTATTGCTTGCCAGATTTGGGCTCAAAACGACGCAAAAGGATAAAAGCAGATGAAGGAAGTAATTATAGTTATGGTACCTTTCCTGCTTCATGGCGATATGTAGTTGAGCAGAGAAGAAACCAAACATATACACAAGCTCTGAATGAATCGGATCCTTACACCACAAAGATTTTGCTGAACCAATTGGATTCTGGTAAATTTGGAAGTGTGACGAAGGAGATAGAAGAGCTTATCAAGCGGAGACGGCAGGTGTTAGATTACTTTTATGCACAGAATCCTGAACTATCATTGACCACATGTCCTGATGTGCAAGACTCAGTGGTGTCAAAGCCGATGGAGCTAGTTGCTCCTGATGTCATTGACCTTGATGATGATAATGATGGGGAAATGGAAAGGTTGATTCCAGAATCACAGCTTTCCCATCATGCTGCCCCAGTGGTTATCATTGATTCAGATGATGATAATGATGCTACATGTGGTCCACTAGAAGTGGATTTGAAGCCACCTTCTATTAATCTTCTCATTAAGGATAAACCTACTGCAAATCTTCTCATTAAGGATAAACCCACCGCAAATCTCCTCATGAAAGATTATGTGGTAATGCACTTCTCGACTCACCTATGTTTGAAGCCTTATCAATTTACTTACATGTGGCGGGCTTTTTCGAGCTAGTAATTTTGATCCAAATGGAACTCATTACGCAACTCTTAGGTGGCATACATGTTTACATAACTTTTACAACGGGTTTGGGGTGCTAAAAAATGTATAATTGACATGAGCATTTCATAATAATTCCATTATGATTAAATATTATTGCACTATTTCTGTAGTTTCTTATGGTTTGATCTTCATTGGTTCATGTTATTTGAACTTATTACGCCTTAACTTCATGTAGGACTGGAATTCTGCCAAAAGCAAAAATTCTCGAGAAGCAGGTACTCAAATGCATATTACAGGCGAAGCTGAAACTGGAACCACAAATGATAAAGGAGTGTATGTGGGTACCGATGACTTAGAGGAGGATGATGAATTGTCTAATACTAATTCAGATGGTCTGGATGATATTTGGCAAGAGATGACGAAGGCTTTAGTGGATTCAAAGGTATCCTCTTATTCTTAATTTCCTTATGAATATTATACTTTGGCTCTGTGATACATCTTTTTAAAATTTTTCCATACGAAGGATTATCCAGTTAGCATGTCAACTTTGTTGATAAAATAATGAAATTTGTTACTTGTCTCATCATATATTAATTCCTAGGACATCTTGGATTCTTATATTTAAACAGCTACTGGTGATTGTTTAGTTATGGTTGAGTACTTCATTAAGTAAGAGATATTATGGAAATAGGTAACTGTTGAGGCTCTCTGGATGTTAGATGCAGATATCCTGAAGTATACTGATTGTCTCACTCACATAGTTATATAGAATAACAAGAATCAAGTGATCTAGGGAGACATGAGTTCAAGGAATAGTTTAGTTGACATCGTGAAGGTCTTTAATTTAAAACTTGTTCATTACACCTCTTGAGTTTACCAAGAATAGGTATATCTGAAAATTTTGTGGGACTTCTGATATGTTGAAATTTCATTTTCCAATATGTCGAAGGACAATGAGGATCATCACATCTTTCATTCTACATATATTTTGAATGTAGTTTAGTATTTTCTGCAGGAACTGCACATAATAGATTTTCTTATGCTTGGTGGCTTTCAGTCCTATATGGACTATCTTGATATAATCCTTCTTAATAGTTAGTAATATACTCAGAGTGAACTATCATAACATGGTTGGGTAATTATGAAATTCACCCATTCCTTTGTGATTTAAATTTTTTTATACATAAACTATTCCTACTTCCATTCACAGACTCATAAATATGCTCAATACCACCTGTATCTTTGTTTCTCTAATCTGTATTTGTTCTTAGCATCTAGAATATATGATTGCTACTTGCTAGGTTTTCTGCCTACTTTGAAAACTGTAGTGAGAGACTGGTGTTTAACAACTCTTCCGTTGATATGTGGCAGGATGCTCCTGGAGAAGCTCTACATGATCAATATGATGTTGGGGATGAAGAAGACTGTGAGCATTCTTTTATTTTTAAAGATGACATTGGTGATGTATGCCGGATTTGTGGGGTTATTAAGAGAGGAATTGAAACCATTATTGAATATAACTTCTCAAAGGTATGGCCTGCACTTCTTTATGCTACAAACTATGTTGTCGTTTTATTGGAATATGAGGTATTGAGAAAATTAATTTAAATGATTTATATAATGTGTACCCAAAATTGAGGTCTCAATCAAGCGTCAATAATAACTGTTGAAGGTGGATTTCATATTCCATTCACTTTTACCAAAGAGTCCATTTTCGTGTGGAATTATTCCTTTATAACCTTCGCAGTTTCAGACTTCACCTTTTTCAAATGAAGATTGGCATCCCCACTTTTCTCGTTTGCATGTGTTGCGATTGATGCATCTCATCACCCTTTTTTATCTATGTATGCGGTTGTTATTGATGTATATCTGCCCAACTCCTTGATAACCACTATTACAAGAAAAGTGCATTCACATCAACCATGCATTACACTTTAGGAGCCTCCCATGTCAAGCCACTTTAACAATTTTCTTGGCAAGTAGGTCTTCAAGCTAGTAAAAGCAATGGGCATAAGAGCTTTGAAATCTTCAGTTCTTTAAATATATCAGAAACAAGATTCATGTATCTTCTTTTGCATATATAGAGAAAAATATCATTTTTGCATATTTTAGGTGCAATAATGTTGCAAATGCCAACTTGGAACAGGTTTTATGTGTTTACCCTGATAACTGACAGATGTCTAGTTTTTTGTTGTTTTGGAGAAGGGCCTTTTATCTGTAAAGCGTGTTTCCCTTGTTCTGATACTTGCATGGCATAAAATCCCATCCCCCCCCCCCCCTGTCCTGTAATTACAAACAAAATTGTATGTATGTTTTTGATGAGTGGATGAACGAGTAATTTGTTGATAGTGGGAGAATTTTGTGGCAGACTACTTGATGTTGAGAACTGCTTTGGTTGCTTTATTCTAAATACAGACCTCAAGGACTACAAGAACTTACAAATATGAAGGACGAACCAGTAGGGAGTATGAGCATATTGATATCCCCCTTGATCGATTCAAATTATCGGATGGTGATTCTTCTGTTACTGAAATTCACCCACATCCACGCCACAAAAGGGAGATGAAACCCCATCAAGTTGAGGGATTTAACTTTCTTCTGAGCAACCTAGTGGCAGATAAACCTGGAGGTTGTATACTGGCACATGCTCCTGGTTCTGGTAAGACATTCATGATCATCAGTTTCCTTCAGAGTTTCATGGCCAAATATCCAAATGCAAGACCTCTGGTTGTGTTGCCGAGGGGACTCTTGTCAATATGGAAAAAAGAATTCCTCCGATGGCAAGTCGAGGTGATACCTTTACATGACTTCTACTCAGTTAAAGCTGACAGCCGCATACAGCAGCTTGAAGTTTTGAAAGAATGGAAGAAAGAAAGGAGCATACTGTTTCTAGGATATAAACAATTCTCCTCTATTATCTGCGATTCTGACAGCGGGAACGTTGCTCGGGCATGCCAAACTATTTTGCTGGAGGACCCAGATATTCTCATCCTAGATGAAGGCCACACTCCCCGGAACCAAGACACTGATGTCTTGACGTCACTGGAGAGGATTGCAACTCCTCGAAAGGTGGTTCTTTCTGGGACACTCTATCAGAACCAAGTGAAAGAAGTTTTTAACATCTTAAATCTTGTGCGGCCAAGGTTTCTGAAGATGGATACTTCTAAAGTCATAAGGAGGCGTATCTTGAGCAGGGCAGAGATATCTGGCAGAAGGAATTTGATGAAGCATGGCACAGACAATGAGTTCTATGAACTTATAGAGCATACGCTGATCAAAGATGAAAACCGACTCCGGAAGGTGACTGTGATACAAGACTTGCGGGAAATGACTAGAAGTGTCTTGCATTATTACAAGGGTGATAACTTAGATGAACTTCCTGGGCTCGTGGAATTTTCAGTTTATCTTCAGCTCAGCCCCAGACAGAAGGCTGATGTTAAAGAGCTGACGAAAACAGTGGCTAGGAAGTTCTCAGTTAATGCACAAGGAAGTGCTATTTATCTGCACCCAACATTGAAGACGCTTGCCAGGAGTTCCGGTGTAAAAGATAGAGTTGATGAGGGGAAAATTGACACTATCTTGGGGAGCCTAAATGTGAAAGAAGGTGTAAAGCTCAACTTCTACCTTAATCTTCTCCAGCTCTGTGAATCAAGTGGAGAGAAGCTGCTAGTTTTTAGTCAATATCTCCTACCCCTGAAATTCTTGGAGAGAATTACGGCTAAGGTCAAGGGTTACAGCATTGGCAAGGAGATGTTCATGATCACGGGTGATTCTGATGCAGAGACGCGTGATTCTTCAATGGAGAAATTCAACAGTTCATCTGAAGCTCGAGTCTTCTTTGGCTCCATCAAAGCCTGTGGGGAGGGGATATCTCTGGTGGGGGCATCTCGCATCATTATACTTGACGTCCATCTAAATCCATCAGTCACTCGCCAAGCAATTGGGCGAGCATTTAGACCTGGCCAGCTCAAGAAAGTCTACACTTACAGGCTGGTTGCATCTGACTCACCTGAACAGGAGGATCACAATTCATGCTTCAAGAAGGAGTCCATTGCAAAGCTGTGGTTTGAATGGGAGGAGGGCAGTGGTCCGCTGAATTTTGAGATGGAAGAAGTTGACGATGTCAGCAATTGTGGAGACGACTTCTTGGAGACTCCGCGACTGAGGGAAGACGTCGTCAAAGTGTATAGAAGGTAGCGCGAGTGAACCCCCTCCCCGATGGATGTCACTTCACCATTCTCAATATGGCTCATGGTACATGTTATGTAGCTTAATCTGCTGAATTTTTTGTTTTGGTACTATAAAAAATTCTCTCTATCATCTGTGTCTGCAAAACACAAAACTCAGTCTGAATTCTCATGAGTTTTAGTCTCTTATATTTAATCTATAATATAAATTTCTGCCAAGATTAAAAAAAGAAAAACAATGAGATCGGTTATACTATTGTAGTACATTCTTAACTAATGAAGTTCCACTATCACATGTCAATTCTGTACTCAGATCTTTCTCCTTTCGTGAGATGCAACAGTTAACCTTATTTCCTTGATACAACAAAATCATCGTATTCTGGTTTCTACACAGACCAAACACAGTAAATTCTTTACAAATAAACCCTTCAACCAATTTTTCTTCCTACAATGGATTCACAAAACAGGAGATAAAACCTAGACCTTCTTCCCAAAATATCAAGATCCACCCCCCTCTAGCTTTACCCGGAATCATCTCCGGGTAGAGTCAGGTAAAAGAAGGTAGCAACGACGAGACGAGCCGATGCTGCCGGCCACCCGAATCCATGCACTCAAAATCTGCAGGGTCACTTCCCATAGCTGAAGCTGCTGTGTTATATACATCAGATTCTCTGAGTGGAATGAATGCATTGTGATTGCTATTAGGCATAGCCATCCTACCACCACCCTCACACTGCTGCAACCCTAGTGTGAGTGAAACTCCTCCACCAGCACTACCGAATCTCTCGAGCTCTGATATATGGTAGCCGGCACCCATGAACCTCTCACTCCCACAGCTTGACTCCGCCACTGCGTCTTGGAAGAGGCCTGCCTCATGCTCGGCCTTCTCTCCCTTCCCTACTCCGTAGTCGCTCTGGAAGATGGAATTGGCGTCCGACCCCATCATCTCCACATCGTTCATCTCAACGCCCTTCGGCTCCATGAGCTGCTGCCTTGCGGAAGCCGTACCATGCTGCAGATCCTCTGCTTTGTCTTCGGAGGCCTTTGCACCGGGCTTCGAGGCTCGTGGGTTTGTCTCGGACGAGGAGTTGGAGTCGACATCAGCGTCGCCTGTCTCCTCTTTGTACATCTCCTCGACCATCGGCTTCCAGAGACGCACTCGAGCATTGATGAACCAGTTTGAGACCTAAACCAACAACATACATAGTCATATAGATTAGCAAACAAGGCAAGAAAAGGACTTGTGTTAGTTCTTCTGTCTCAACATGTTTCTTATTAGTCTTTCGATAATAACTCTTAAGGGAGAGAAATTGTTTTAACATCCAATGATGTCAAGCATCATTTACTTAAAATTTCCAACATTTCTCCCCATAAAAAACCAAACATTTAATTTCACCATCATCAAAAATTAAGAAACAGAAATTGCAACTTCCCAATCATAAGTAAATGACTAATAAGTATGCATTTTATTAGCACCTGACTTCTTGTCAATCCAGTCTGCCTCGCCAGCATGATCTTCTCCGAATCTTTCGGGTAGCTGCAGCACAAAACAACACGAACACATTCATCACAGAAATCCCCGGAAAAGAAAAGACGAACACAAGAATCGTTTCTGCTACTTACGGATGGAGAAAGTGTTCGAAAAGCCAAGCTCTCAAGATGGAAACAGAGGACTCAGGCAATCCCCTCTGTGGCCTCCACGCGTGCTGCTGCATCATGCCGAGCTGCTGCAGGGCTCTCTGCTGCCGGAGCTGCTGATCTACATAGCGCAGTCGGGATATCCCAACCCCCCTCTCGTTTGAGGAAGCATCCTCCTCTCCGAGGCTCCTTCGTGCTACTTGAATCTGCCCGTTTATAGCATCATGTAGGCAGCGGAAGTGACGGGAAATGGTCTGAAGCGCAAGCGCAGTGTAAGGCTTGGCTGCCCCAGATCCGGCTATTACATCGAACGAAGACACCACAATCTGCATCTGAAGGTAATACTGTCTGTATCTCCTGTCAACCTGCATCACAAATCTTGAATTGAGAAACCAATGTGGTAAAATAAATCATCCTTAAGATATGAATACAACTGTTGCTTGAGTTATTCAAAATCTTGAAATGAGAAACCAATGTCATAGAACATAACAACCTTAACATAAATTACAACATATGACTGAAAAAAAACCACTTGTTTGCAACCTCATCAAAATCTTGAATTGAGAAACCAATGTATTCTCAAAATGCCTACATGCCCGGAAGAAATCCAAGAATTTACCAAAATTATTGTAGGAATTTTCAGACAAGTGATTAGACCAGCAAACTAGACATGCTAATCTAATGTGAACATTGTTCCTCACCTCATCAAAATCTTGCAATGTAATAAGATAAAGCAACCTTAACAAAATAAGGCATTAGTTCTCACCTCATCTAACATTGTGAGAAGCTTAGTCAGTTTATTTTGCAACTCCTGCTTCTCGGCTGCTGAAATCTCAACACGGGAGGCCCCATTCTCCTTAGGCGTGGCTGAAAACGAAGGGTCCGACCCTCCATCCTTCAACTCCCCTTCACCCTCTCTCCTCAACTCTTTCCGAGCATTCTGCTCCTTGATGGCTTTCTTCACATTCACAACTTCGTCCAGCAGCTCCTGAGCAGCTCTCAAATACTTGGAGTTAGGGACAGCTCTTGCAATGCTCGGCATTCCATACGAGGACATGTCACTCGCCCCATCCCCATTATTCCCCCCCGCAAAGCCAGCAGCATAGCTATTATCTTCATTCTCAAAAGAAATGTTCCTCCCCCTGTCTTCACCCTGCATCAATGCATTAGACCCCAGCATCGAGGAGAAATCAGCGCCATCGTTCTGGTAAGGGACGTGCAGGGGGACGTGGGTGCTGAGGCTAAGCGACAGCCCCTTCCCCTGCATGCTCGGGCCGCCTTGAAGGACACAAGAGCTGCTCCCCCCTGCTTGATGCATCATGAGCATCTCGTTCCTCCTGTCCTTCCAAGTGTTTAGCTGGCTCTCCAACGCCCGTGAGCCCCCAAAGTTGAGGAGAACCTCTTGAGACGAGGCGTTTGAGTTTGAGGCGACGGGTGGAGCATCCATACAGCTGCTGGCTATTGCATCAGAGAAGGGCTCGGACGAGGGCGGGAAATTCATGTACATGATGGTGTTTCCGGTGAGAATCGGCGTTGATGAGTGAGAAGCTGGGGCAGGATCCTTGGAGTAGAGCATTGATGCAGCATCTCTTTGATTGTTTGACATAGGAAAATAGGTTCCCATGTATTCTTTTCTTGGCCCTTCTTTCTTCCCTTGTGGGATTTCAGTTTAGACTCTTCACAATCTTTCTCTTTCTTAAGTGTAGGTAGAGAGAGATATCAAATAGCTCTGGAAAATACAGGGGGGAAAATTAATCAGTAATTCAACATAAGCAATAAAACCATGCTGTGTTCTTGATTTCATGCAGACATTCATACATGAGCCATTAGGCATGCATTATTTGGAGAAACAAATATATCAAATGAATATCTTTGTTTATATATGCACACATAATCATATTGCAAAAGAACAAAATACACACACACACAAATACAAGCATATGCAGAGGACAATTGTGGATAGCTATAAAAGATCAAGAAATCCAAAAAAATTACTACTAATATTCATTTACATATTCATGAACCAACTTGCTTGCTTATCCTATCAAAAAACCCAACAAATTGACAATTGACAATCTAAAAACAAGGAATTACAAACCCCAATCCCGGGAATCAAACACCAAGAAGAAAAAATATTAGTACTAGCAAATAAAAGTGGGTTGAAGGAAGAAAACACAAAGAAAAAAAGAATAAAAAAATTGCAGTAATTCAACAAAAGCTGCAATCTATAATCACATCATTATACCAACATCATCCCATACAATCAACATTAGAGAAAGGGACACCAAAATTTCCTGTTTTTTTCCTCTCCTCATCAGCAGCTGTAACAACAAATAATCAAATAAAATAAAAATCAATCACATCTCCAAACCTGAAATTCAGCATAAGCTGTGTTGCTTATGGGGAACAGCAGCTCCACGATCTGTCTAAAAAAACATGTCTTCACTGCAAACAAGCAGATCCCAATACTCCAACACTATCACCTCCATCTCCCTCTCTCTCTCTCTAAAAAAAGAATCAAGAAGGAAGGAGGAAGAAAGAGGCAAGAACAATTAAATCCCAAATGAAAAAGAATAAAAGAAAAGGACAGAAACTTTTTATTTTATCTTTTTCTCCTGTTTAGTATATAGTAGAGTTGCAAGAATTTCAAAGTTGAAAGTACGAGAACATTATCACCCCTTTAAATCTTTGCTTTCACCTTTATGATAACTATTCTTGCATAAGTTCGTTCATCATCTGCTCTTTTTATCTATTCCCACGTGAGACTTGCATACACCAAATTATTAAAAAAAAAAAATTGAGTCGTTTTCTATCTCTCTATATCTATAATGTAAAAAAGGGAGCTCTATATTACTATTCAGAACAAACCCCACACCAAACACCAGAAAAATAAAAATAAAAATCAAATCTTGATTTAAAAAAAACTGATACTAGTATTTTATTTATCTCTAAAACATCCCTTTCTCCAACCTTTGTAGGCTCGTTAATTTGTGGGGAATTAATCAATTGTAAATAATGGGAAAAGGAAGCTATATATATCTTGTCTTAGCTGTTGCTGTTGTTTGTTGTTATTATTTGTTGCTTGACTTGGTTGATTCTTTGTTGCTGTTGATGGTGTTTGGTTATGGAGTGCCAATCTCTAACCACCAGTTGGTGGACCTAAAGCTTTCCCTTAAACCTCTTCTCTCTCTCTTGAGTTTCTCTCTTAAGCTAAGCATGGATGGAAGGTCTGCGATATCCACCATCTAATGCTTTCTTTATTTATTCTTTTGCCTGCATTATTATTATTATTATTATTATTATTATTATTATTATTCTAGTGGTTTGGATGGAATATTTTAATGGTTAGGAAAATCTTTTTTTTTTCTTGAATTTTTTTACATTGTACCAATAGGGGGTGCCCATGTCACTAATATTTTTGTCTCGATGTGGCACCTAATTCTTGGCCCATTGGTTTTCAGTTTGGACCTTTGTATTTACCATATTTGTGTATTTGCCTCTCTAAATTTGCTAGAGATTTATTTGTTGCCCCTCTCATTTGTTTATTGTACATATAGCAGTATAAATTGTTTTCTTATTTCTTCTTAATTTCCCCTTTGATTTGAAATTATTCTCCATGGAATTATGTGCTTTGATTATTCACATTCTTCTTAATTTTATAATGTACGTTTATATATGTATGATTATTAAGAATTATACTCCATTTGTCCCACCATAATCAAGACGTTTTTTTGGACGCGAAATTAAAATTTTAATATTTGACTAGTTAACTGGAGGGAGCATAAAATATGAGAAAAAAAATAGTAGAGGAGTAAAGAATAAAATAGATGAGAGAATAAAGAAAAGAAAAGAAAAAAAATATTATTTATTTCTAAAAAAAGAAATGACTCATTTATGATAGGACAAGAGAGTACTTTAGCTAGAACAATGCAGACTTATAGAATAAAAAAAATTTAAATATGAAAATTTACGTAAAAACATCACTTTTATACCATGCAAAAAAATACTGTAACATTTACAATATGTGTAGTTTAAAATATTACTGATTTATTTTCAATCCAATTATAACTTACCTGGATCTTGAAAAATATACATTGACTATGAAAAACAGTAACTTCATCGTTTAAGGAGGTTGATTGGCTAGTACAAGCATCTCTTTTTCGTTGATCATATGATCGTCTTATATTTTATCTTAATTTAATTTGACATTGTAGGCTACACAAATTGTAAAACAAAATCAATGCTAAATTAAATTGTAATATAAACCTGAAAATGAGTAAGAGTCATGTTAATGTATACACAATTAATCCAGATCTAAACATGATGAAAGATATTAAATTGAAATAAAAATTAATGAGCACCAACTTTTGCTTAATGAAGGTAGGCATATACTAAAAGAGTGGCGTATGCCTGCCAACTTTCTTTGCCTTGCTTATTTCTAAGCACTAAAATCGCCTAAGTAGTCTTTTTTCTTTTGGAAGTTTGTTGATAGGTGGATTGCAAAGAGCATCTCTTTAGTGAGGATTAGCATATTTTTGGTAGCAAAAAGCCCTCACCGAATATTGTTTTCATTTAAAAAAATTTACACATAAAAAGGCATATTTAGTTTATGACTCTCCCCAAGTATTAGTGATTATATTTAAGAGGCCTATTTAATTTATCCATATCAAGAATTGGAAAATAATAGTAAGTGATTAATATCACATAATTATATTAAAACCTACATTTAACCCCACCAAACCATACATAATTTATTCCACTTCAATAAGATTTATGAGGAAGACTATTTAGATAGTCATTTAGTCACAAACTTGATTCATCGTTTCTTGGTATTCATGGTCCATACACTTTTATTATTGGGGTCCAATTTGGGAAGAAGTGATGAGGGCATGTAAGCAATGAACTAAAAGTCGAGGGGCTAAAAAGAAAAATGAAAAACAATATTTAAAGCCTGTTAATTAGACAAAGCCCAGAAAGCAGCAAGTGGTATGCAGAGAGACATCAGAGAGAATTACTGTAGTCTGAGGGAAAGCATAGGGATTCGGAAAAGGGAAGAATCTAAGGTTGCAAAAAGAAGAGAAATCATTGGTTGGAGCATGGAGGCTGACTCAATGCATATGCATCTGATTATTATTTTATTAAGCCTCGTTGATAGTGTGTCCACTTATTAATTGAGATAATAATCGATATCAAAATTAGCATGGAGTAGTACTTATGTAGTAGATAAAAAATATAATATTTTTACCCATCAAACATATTTATTTTATTATTGTATAAACAATAAAGTTAATAAAAAATTAATCATAAATGGTGAATCAACTTTTAATCGGATAATTATAACGTCTTATAAGATTTTGATTATGCATCTTCTTAATTTATTAGGATGATTTTGCTTTTGCTTTTGTACAATGGTTCGTTCGACTTCAGACAAATGAGACTTCAATTGCACCTTTTGTAAATGCAAGAGAAATGAGATATTAGTAGTTTTCTAATGTATATGTCGCAGGTATGATTATCATCTATTGTATGTGAATCAATAAATTCTTATCGAATTTACCATACTCTATTAGGCCATCCTTGGTACCCAATATGTAGAGTCTGGATACCTTCATCTTATAAGAATTTCAAGATTAAACAAGCACGTTTAATCTCGTGCAATTTTTAAATGTGTGACTCTCCCGAGAAGTCTCTCTAAAAGTGAGTGAGTAACGACAAACCAAGCACGCTAGTCTCGATGAATAATGACAAAACACATTTGGAAAACTAGTACTATTAGTTGGGATAACCATGAGTTTGCTAGATCTAAAATTCTAAATTGACTGTGTCAATAGAAATAGATATATTTAATTATTTAGATAATAATTAACAATTAACATTCGAGCCTGATCCATTTTAATTTGGTATACGTGTAACAAATTATAACATTCATAATTTCTAACAAAGTATTTTTTTAATTTTTCATTTCCTTTTAAAATTGGGTGAGATTTCATTTTTTAGCTTGATTTGATAAAAGATGATATTCAATAGGACTATATACAAGCAAACATATAATTATTGGTGATTAGATTTCGAAATAATTATAATATCATCATTGTTTGACTCTGACTAATTATATCGAATTCAAAAATAAAAAAATAAGAAAATTATCTTAAACAAATTTACAGAAACATGACCTAGCTGGCGTGCATAATATATAGGAGATGCAGCTATGCAGGTTTTCACGAAAAAAAAATTAAAATTGATGAGATCCACCACTCAAATATGGAGTTTTTAAACTAAAGTCGTGAAGAGAGCAGTTTTGAATTAGATTAATAATGAAATTATTAATTCCGTCAAAAAATGAAATTATTATATTAGTGAGTTTGTTGAAATAAGGAACCAATTAAATTTATTTAATAGTTGTAGTAGGTCAGTCGTATGAAAAGTTATAATTATACATAAAATCCCATGAAATTCGCCATTTACTAAACTATTGTCAGCTTATAATCTAATTAATCTGAAAATAAACAAGATTATCGTAATTTTTTATATAGTGATTACCCTAATGATATCTTAATTATTAGAGTGTCGGTTATCGATCTGCTAATTTGAGCACGCATAAAATTTAGTAGCTTCTAAGCCCTAATCATGATTAAATGATTTTTACAATAATATTTGGCGAGGGCTTATGTCACGGTAGTTGGATTCAAATTCATTTAAAATAATTCATGTATGTTTTGGTTGGATGATGGCAAGCACAAATATACGACAGCAAGATAGATTTAAAATCACACTCCACCAGAATTTTGTTACACCAGAATTCAAATATGCGATACCAACAATTATTTAATTTTGTTGAATAAGATGCTTCTTAATGTATAATGTACATACAGCGATCAAGTTTAAGTGATAAAATTGGAATACCATACGATTCTGCTCAACGAGAGGTCTTAGATCCAATTCCGGTCTATATTATTATTTACGTAAGGTGTGAATTCAAGAATATACCTACAATTTGATCTATCTTCTAAGAAGTATCAATAATTTATATGTAGATTATTTTATTTTGTGAGGTATAAAAGGAATTTAGACTAAATTCAGTAATTTGTATTCCACTTTAATTATCTCTGATTAATTCATCCAATTTGACTTTGATATTGATGCGAACTTAGATCGTTAATCTGACTTAGATTTTTAATACAGAATGATTGTTTTCAAAACTTGTTCGATTTATGGTACGTACGGTCTCATTTGAATGACTCATGCCAATACAAAAAAAATGTCAACAAAATATTTTTTCTTTATAATTGACTAAATTAAACTTAAGTTTTTTTTAATGTGTATAAAAGAAATGCTCAAGTTAAAAGTGCGGCAAATAAAAGAGTCATTAACGAACTAATGAACAAACAACAACAAAAGACATACCAAAAAAACTATGCAAAATCTCCCACCTACTTGCACTTGACCAAAAAAACATCAAGCTAAGCTAAGAAACACTACAAGCCAGCAACAGCCCAACCCTGAGTCATCCCTCAACAAAAAGCCAACCACCGGCTCAACCAAAAACAAGACACCAACAACGACAGAAAAATAATGACATCAGAGGGAAAAAGAAAGAAAGAAAAAAACAACAAAATCACAAAAGAGCACATCTCAAACGCCTTCCGCCATTTACTTCCTTTTATTTTCAAAACTTCGTCGGCCTCTAACATCGTTCAAATTTAACGACATTATCACTTTTTTTTGACAAATACTCCATATCAATTACTACAATATTCAGAGTTATATACTATCAAATAGTATAATGTTTTAGACTAATTAAAATGATAAAATTGCAAGGAAAATTGACTTTATTCTGTATATAATCACATACAGTAATATGTAACGGCACCAAATAGTTACTTCATAAATAAAGATAATAGTTCTCGAGAACTTCACATCCATTCATAGGAGGAACCAACAACTCATAAGCGGCGACACCTCCAAGCAATTAAAAATACTTATGTTTTTAATCAAATTATTGTATTATATTTCTACCTATATGTATATTTACGCTAATGTTAAAATACAATTTAATATTTTTATATCAAAGATTAATCATTTGATGAGAATAATATTTCTAATTTTTACATTGGATAATATTAATATTTAGTGTCTTCATACGGAGAAGTATATACTGTAGTAAATATCTGATGTCGACTTTGATACTGTTCAAAAGAAACTATTGAATACTGTTAAAAAATGGATGCATTAATATGTTCGTTAAATGACGCGATAATCATGAAACTAGAAAAAACTTACGTGGGTTAATAACTGAATTTAACACAATCTTTTGGCAATTTCGCTAGTCTATTCTACAGAATTCATGGAACTCTCAGTTTATATACAAAAATATGTTGAAATATCTACTATAAATAATTGGGCAATTATTTTAGTATAATATATAATTAACATCCATAACTAACGTAATTTATTGTATAATTATATGATGTACGTACTCGTTAATCGTTATATGGCCCATTGAAATTGTTTGTCAATTCAATATTATCAATATCTCAAAAACTTAGTAACACACGCTGCAAGCATTATTTTATCGCTGTTTCAACCCTTTATGGTAAACTTGTGATGTTTTATTAAATAAGTCTATGATAATAATTAATTGATGATTATTAATACTCCATTTGACATCGAAGTGGGATCACGCAACAAAGAGCTGGGCCCAGCTGAGGTTTGGCCTAGTCTAAGTGGAGTCTTAAGTTTTTTTATTTGTTTAGTACAGTATAAAAAAAATTAAATTGTTAGGAAATTTCTTTCTGGATTTCTCGTTGGACTACAATTTTTCTGGATTTTGATCTTTTGTAATTGTAAGAGAAACAAATTTAATATCATAAAATCGGAAATATATATTTTAAAAATAATATTCTGTAGATATAAAGATAAAAATGTATACGAAAAAGGTTAGATATTACTGATTGCATGAAGGTTTCTTTTAAACAAAAAAAATATTTAGCCTTCATCGGTACATGTATCACGATTCAGTTATAGATATGGCTCGCATTTGAAAATTTTAGTGAAATGTGAGCATAAAATCTAATTACATCTATAATCTTCACCAATTAATTGTCCGACTATTATGAAAATTACAATGTCAGAATTCCTCATTACTGAATCAAATCTCTTTGAAAAGTATATTTCGAAAGAAATTTTGAAAACATTAGAGTCCACAACATAAATTTTATGTGTTCACCGCTGCATCCTATATTTCTATAATTCTATATATATGTTG
The DNA here is from genome assembly GCF_004379255.2 of Salvia splendens. Classification (NCBI taxonomy): domain Eukaryota; kingdom Viridiplantae; phylum Streptophyta; class Magnoliopsida; order Lamiales; family Lamiaceae; genus Salvia; species Salvia splendens. The sequence goes on from NC_056041.1 coordinate 13,562,718, forward strand.
GTGCGTAAATTTTCGATAGTATACAAGAGTTTGTTAGGGTTAGATAATTACTAGCATTTAGTAAATTTCTATTCCATAAAGACTATAAGAGGCAATATAAAATAGTTGTGTTTATCTTATAAGATATTTAGGCCCAACACTGAAGGGCCCGTTTGGATTCCCGTCTACTATAAATCAATAAATTTTTAATAAATTCTGTTGGTATTATTTTCTCTTTTTCTAGACGATTCTACATCACGCTCTCCCACACACATTGACTCATGTATGTACTATCTAATAATCTGAATTTAATGTATATATAGTTTCCTATGATATTTTTAATTTTGCAATTTTCTTGAAAATTATTGCCCGGTATTTAAACACATATAATAAATTATCATTTTCGAGAAATCATAATATCACAGAGGTGTCAGGAGTTCATGTTTTCATAAAAATAAAATAAGAATATTTAGCTTACTTTTTTATATTTTTCCTAACTTAATCATTCTAAAGTTTCACAATAACTTCATCTATGCGACTAGATACTCTCACATACTAATAATTAATATCTTTTAGTGCAACTTATTTATATGATTAATACTTAATAAATAATTTAAACCAAAAATAAGACTAGTTATAAATAATAGGGGTTTGGGCATTTATGGTGAGATAAGCTAAAGTAAATGGGCTAATAACACCTATGTGGGCCCATTTTGGACGAGATACAACTTCCATATATTTTGTGCTTTGTAAAGGTGAAAGTGCTGGTTAGATGAAATGTTGTGTGCATGCATATGTATATGTAGTTTGATTAAATGATTTCTGCTTATTTAATCCACATAAAAATTGTACTACTAAACTGAAACAGCCACATATCTTTTCCATTGAATATAAAATCATAAAAAGTTGACTTTGTTATGGGCCTTAGCTTGAAGCTGCATTATGATTAAGTTTATGACACACTATTATGATCCTATAGTTAGCTAGCGGCTCACCTATTAATACATTTCTTTAGAGTGTCCACTATGGACACGCCGCGGCGGTCGCGATTGGGGGCGGAGGGGGGAGAAAGGCGCGGCTATCATAGTGAGGGGGGTGTCCGCCTCGGAGGTGGACGCGGCGAGGGGGGAGGGAGGCGGCGGATGCGGGATAGCCGCGTGCGGGGCGAGGACGCGGCGTGCGTCCCTATAGCCGCGCCTATAGGCGCGCCTCCTATAGCGGAGGACAACCGCCGCGGCTGGCGATTTTCTGTTTTTTTTTTTTTTTTTACACTTCAATTCACCTATAAATACACCCTACTCCATTCATTATTTTCACACCATTCCAATACAACATCTATACAAATTTCTCTCACTACAATTTTGGGTCGGAAATGAACAATATGTGGAGAGACAACTGGAATGCTATGCTTCAACAGATGCAACACCAGGCCGCCCAGCAGGTAGCGGCCGGTTTGGCAGAGGAGGCGGAGGCGGAGGCTGCGGAGGATCCGATCCCTCGCACCATTACTCATCGGCGGACAATCCCACGAGACCACGTCGGTGCTCACCAACGTCTAATGGATCATTACTTTGTGGATAACCCCCGTTATCCACCGGAGATATTCCGCCGGAGATTCAGGATGTCACAGCGGCTGTTCAACTATATAGCGACAAATTTGGCTGAGCATTACCGATGCTTCACTCTCCGGCGTGATGCGGCTGGCCGGATCGGGCTGTCCACACAACAGAAGTGCACCGCTGCAATCCGACAGCTTGCCTACGCCGGACCAGCGGACATGTTCGATGAATACCTACAGATGGGTGAGACGACTAGCCTCACAGTGCTTAGGCAGTTCTGTAAGGGGATCTGGGAAATTTTCGGTGGGGAGTTTCTACGGAAGCCCAAACCGGATGAGTGTCAGCGCCTACTGGATATGCACGGGGCGGTGCACGGCTTCCCAGGAATGTTAGGAAGTATCGATTGCATGCATTGGGAGTGGAGGAACTGCCCCGTGGCATGGAAAGGCCAGTTCACTACTGGATTCAAAAGCAAACATCCAACGATGATACTGGAAGCCATTGCAGACTACCGTCTGAAGATCTGGCATGCGTATTTCGGCGTGGCGGGTTCGAACAACGACATCAATGTTCTTCAGTCGTCGAACCTCTTCAACGAGGAGTGCCGGGGTGAGGGACCAGATATCAGCTTCGTAGCCAACGGTACGCAGTACAGTAGTGGCTACTATTTGGCAGATGGAATATATCCTCGGTGGCCCGTATTCGTGAAGACTGTCCGCCAGCCAGTAGGACTGAAGAAACAATATTTCGCGCGCAAACAAGAGAGTGCTAGGAAGGACGTTGAGCTTTTGGTGTCCTCCAATCGCGGTGGGCTATAATACGGTGTCCAGCACGAGTTTGGCACGAAGATGATGTCGCCAATATTATGTTAGCTTGTATCATATTGCATAATATGATAATAGAAGATGAAGGATTTGCGGCAGAGCGATGGGCGCCGGAAGAGGGCGCAAGTACAAGTCACGGTGTCGCCTCCGCGCCCATCGAGATGGGCGTACCACGGAGCAATGAATATTTGATCCAACGCTTCGCGGATATGCGCAGGACCACATCACATAACATACTGCAGGCGGATTTGATTGAAGAAGTGTGGGCACGTAGGGGAGGTGGTGGTGTTGCGTAAACTTGGTAGTGATTTGTACTAGATTCAATGTAGTGTGTACTTTTAATTTTAATTTTAAATTAGTGTGTTTAATTTTAATTTTTATTTTAATTTGTATTTTAATTTAAAGTTAAATTTTATTTTTATTCTTAATTCGTATAGTCGACTTCGTCTACGTACGTATATCCCGATAAATTTTTTCGTAATTACTTGAAACATTAATAAAATGAAAGTTGATTATAAAATTTGGGGGCTATTGGAGGTGTCCACTATAGTGGCGGAAATAGAATTTTGGGGCTATGGATAAAAATCCGGGGCTATGGACACAAAACTGGGGCGGGGCTATTGGGCGTGTCCACCTTATAGTGGACACCCTTAGGGGAATTTCTTATAGCCAAGAAAAACGAAGAATACTTGTACGGCCACAGCTATAAAGGTGTATAATTTATATATCTACGTTTATATTAAAGACATTTTAATCGTTTATGTATACTTTTATATTAAAAACAATCAATCCTTAATAGATTCCATAAAGTACGTATGTGGTAATGTGGTATAATGATTTTTTATTTAATGTCCCAAAAATAGCAGCAATTGTTCTCTTCGTTTTTTTTGAGTTGTTTTATATATATATATAAATATAAATTTGTAAAGATTGCATTATTCTGGACTCAAACTCAAGATATTTGATTATAAGTTTTAATCAGTTTACTATTAGATAACACATATATAGTGATGCTTTTCTTTTGTTATTACTATACCGACACTTTTAAAGGGTCATGTTTTGCCTTCAACAATTTTTCGGCATTTGTACTCCCTCTGTTCTATAGTAGTGGAGTAATTTTGCCACTTTGATACGTTCAGTAGTGAAGTCATTTACTTTTTAGTAAAAATCAACACATTTCTTCTCACTTACTTTATTCTCTCTTCATCTCTCTACTTTTAATCTCCGTGCCAAAAAGAAATGTCTCCACTATTATGGAACGAGGGAGTAATTTATAAAGAAATAAGCTCCCTCTGTTCCATAGTAGTGGAGTAATTTTGCCACTTTGGTACGTTCAGTAGTGAAGTCATTTTCCTTTTTAGTAAAAATCAACACATTTCTTCTCACTTACTTTATTCTCTCTCCATCTCTCTACTTTTAATCTCCGTGGTGAAAAGAAATGTCTCCACTATTATGGAACGGAGGGAGTAATTTATAAAGAAATAAGGTTAAACACGTATTCGAGTTATCAATTTAATTCACCATTTATTTCAGTTTTTGAGGTCCCATTTTTACAGTCACGGTCATTTTCTTCTTTCATACGCCTTGAATTAATTTGGTAGTATTTATTACTCCATTTTATGCATTTCACCAAATTTAATTAAATTTTGAGTTGATTTTCCGCCTTTTCCCATTACCATTGAATAATAGGGACTGTCATGTTTTTGAAATTATTCCTGTAAAAGTATCATGTGGTCCATGTGAATTTTCAATTTGTCCTCCATACTACCATTGGTACCCCACAATTAAATTTGGTTAAATCAACTGTTTATGGTTCCATATGTCATATGTGAATCCAATTTTAAGTGTATATATGACCGTTGATTGTTTTAAAAATCAACTTTCATGAAGCTTAATGATTAACTCAAACATTTATGAAACTTAATTGAATCAATTGCAAAGTTTTTTTATTTTTGTAATTTATCAGAGAATTTACCCTTATAGCAAAACATTTATGAAGCTTAATGATCAACTCAAACTAAGTACTACTCATTAATAAGGATGTAAACCCTAATGGCTTAGTAATTTTAAATATTTTTTCTTTCTATCTCTCTCATACTTAATTCATTTTGTATTAAAACTCGTATCATCATCGAAGTCTCTATATTTAGGAGACAAAGGAAATTATATTATCCATCTACTTCTAGTCAATTAAGTATTTTTTACTTTATTTTAGGTTTTAAATAATAATAATATAAATTATTTTTTGTAGTAATTGTTCTGTAAAATCAAAGAATTTATGATATTATATTATACGACATGTAATGTGGTATAAGCAAACAAATTAATAAAGAGAAAGAAATTGAGATTAAGAAAATTAAACAATAATATGATGAGTATTTAATTGTAAAAAAACTACAAAGTGGTCCTATGAATTAAATTTGCATTTTAAATACACATAAAAATGAAATACTACTACAACAACTGAAAGTCATTTGATCGATCTTGTTATCATTTCCCAATTTGAATATAAGTTCAATTACGAGGATGAATATAAGTACTATTACGAGCACTGGCGGATAATTAATAACAAGCCAGTACCATAGTATCCCCAAAACATGGAAGTAGTCGAGTGGTAAGAGCATCCACAGTAGGACGGGTGTCCCGGCAGATATCCCGACGGACTTCCCAAAAACATCTCATGTCACGTCATAAAAGACATCCCACTGCACAATGGCGGACATTCCCAAGGACATCCCGACATACATCCACAATAATAAAATTTCACAAACTCATCAAATTAAACAATTTACGGAATTAAAATCTTGACACGAATATGGAGAAAATGCAACCACTTTATTTAAAACAAAAAAACATACATAATTATTAAAAAAATACATAGTTAAAAAAAAACAACCTCAAGCTTCGACAAATGCGGCCCCCGTCTCACTCCTCGTCATCCCCGCCGCCAGTTCCGTCGTCCCCGTCGCCACTTTCGGGCAGGAGTGACATCCCCAAATCACGTCTCATAGTGTCGATGGCATCCTTCAACATGATCTTGTATAAGGGATCAGTCGTTGCATGCCACTTGTCCATGGTGTCGAGCATGCTCTGCGTTAGCTGCACACGGGCGAGATTGTTGAGCTCGGGAGTGACCAGGGACAGAGATTCCAATTGGACCTCTTGGGACTCGCTGCGCTTCCCCTAGCCATCCGCATAGCGGTCTTTTGCCCAACCGGGCGACGACAGCGGGAAGACGATTGAAGGGTCGGGAACTCTGCCTCGGCGTCAGGGAGTTCACGGGAACCGGCACTGCTGTTGTACTCCCCGGAGGCATTGATCTTCCTCCGCTTCGACCAGCCAGCTTCAACACCCGCACTAAACTTGGCGGAAGTCTGCACCACAAGATAGACCTCCCAATATTTGAATTCTCCGAAACCCAATTCACTGTCGGGGTACTGCTGGTGAGACAGAAGCTTCATATCATCGGCGGACATGCCGCTTGATTCCGTGCGGAGGTTGTTTTGGTAGATGCCGGCAAATCGGCTGAGTTGCCTCCTCAGCCGCTCCCACTCTTTCCGACATTGCTCTCCATCTTGAGGCTTCCCACCTGGCGGTTTGAATTGGAGGTAGCTTTGGCTAATGCGCCACCACATTCTGTCGATGTGCTGGTTAGCCCCGATGTAGGGATCCTCGACCCAGGCCTTCGCCAGCGCGACGCACACCCCTATGCTCCAGATGGTCATCTTTCTCCCGCCGACTTCCTCCCCCACCCCCTCGACCCCCGTCCCACCCTCGTTCCCCGCACGCGAGGACGAGGTAGTGCCCTTGCCCTTCCCTCTCCCCTGCTTTCGCATCCTCCCTGCCGCCGGTTGCATCTCAGTGGGAGACTCCCTGACCGGAGATAGTCCCAACTCCTCAAAAGAGAAAGTCTCGATGTCGGTGAACTGAGTCTCTAGAGGAATACTATGGGAGAATCACTCGACAATAAATCCATGTAGGGGCGGTAGACATTGTCCCCAGGTGATTGGGGGACCCCCTGCCTGCTCCCCCCGCAGAGGCAGGCATGCCCTGCATCATCCCAGGCATTTGGGGTATCATCGCGACACTCACCTCGGGCATTTGGGGCATCATCCCACCCATCCCTGCATACCAAGAGGGTACACATTGTAGTACCCATGCATCATCCCCATCATTTGGGGTTGGGGCATCATCGGTGTCATTCCGGGCATCATCCCGGACATCGGTGCACTTCCGCTGGCGTTTCCCCAACTCTAACGGGAAACGTCGGCGTTTGTGACTCGCTCTTGGCGGGGGAATCACTATCGTTGTGCTCCATTTATCTTCAAAAGAAATGAAAGTATATAGAGAGAAACTCGTTAAAGCAAGTGGTGCGAATGAAATGAAGTTCAACGAGCCGTATATATAGAGTTTAAAAAAATTAAAAATCGAGACGTCCGTCGGGACCCGCAATGGATGACGTCACGACGGACGTCGTCGGAAATCTGCGGAACTCCGGTGTCCGCAAGCGACGTACGCGTCCGCCGGTCGCTCACCTAATGGCGGACCGGACGCCCGCAGCTGCGGATGCTCTAAAACCATCACTTCTCCACAGCAGTGACCTAGATTCTTTAGAAAATAAGATGCGTTTTATTTTCAATTTAAATATTTTGAACTTTCTATAAATTAAAATAAATTCTTGTTATATAAATATCTAAAAATCTCAATTTAAGTGTGAAATATTTTCAAGTAATAACTCTAATTTTTTTTATTTAATGAAATGATCACTTAATAGAAACAATTGAGATAACAAAAGAAAAAAGATCGACTGGATTTTACATATTTAAGTCAATATAATTATTTATCGCACCCCAATATGAAATTTCTGGATCCGCCACTAATTACGAGGATCATCTATGGAATTCAACTTCATAGCCATTATTTTATTTTTCTTCCTAATTTGTTTGAGTTGGTAGCCCACATTTTGATTCGAGTGAACTACATAAATAAAATCTGAACTTTGTCGGTTGCATATTCGATGCCTAAATTTATTTTCATCATAGATGTACTTAGGCCATCCACAATAGGAATAGACCCAGCAATAGCCCAGCCATATCCTAGCCACAAACTCCTCCTGCCACATCATCAACACTAAAAATCCTCCTGTCACATCATCAAAACAAGCAAATAGCCAAGCCATAGCCTAGCCACATCACTCAAAATTATATAAAACAAATAATTAACAATCGCACAAAATACGGAATTAAATTTACGACACAGATGCGGGAAAATTCAATAATAATATTAAAATTTTAAAAAGTACATTAATTAAAAAACACACTTCATTAAAATTAAAATAACATTACAACATCCTCATTAATGAGTTTGTCCCACATCGAAAGTGGAATATAAAACATTCAAGGATGTCTCTATAAAATAGAAACAACCAAGAATGAGTTTGTCCCACATCGAAAGTGGAACATAAAACATTCAAGGATGTCTCTATAAAAGAGAAACAACCAAGAATGAGTTTGTCCCACATCGAAAGTGGAACAAAAAACATTCAAGGATGTCTCTATAAAAGAGAAACAACCAAGAATGAGTTTGTCCCACATCGAAAGTGGAACATAAAATATTCAAGGATGTCTCTATAAAAGAGAAACAACTAAGAATGAGTTTGTCTCACATCGAAAGTAGAACATAAAACATTCAAGGATGTCTCTATAAAAGAGAAACAACCAAGAATGAGTTTCATAAAAAAAATATTAAATAAAAAAATTAAAAAAATCCGCTGGGCGATGCACTCGGCGATCCGGAGCTTGCAATGGCGCCGAGCGGATCGCCCAGCGCCCACACATCGCCTAGCGCTAGGCAATTCTTTTTCCGGAAACCGGCTCGGCGGTTACAATGGTTCGCCTAGCGGACCGCCTAGCGCCGGGGCTCGGCTAGGCGGTGCGCTAGGCGCCATTGTGGATGCTCTTAAAGCCTTAAACTTTGCACTTTGTACATTTAAGGTGCTTTTGCAATTTTTTTTAAACTTTTAGAAACTATATTGCATTTTAGGCCATCCACAACGCTGTTGCTATACCGTTCCTTAAACTACTATTTGCGGGCCCCAATGTACTTTTTTACTCCATTCCTTAAGAGCATCCACATTGGATAGCCCAGCCATAGCCTAGCCACAAACTCCTCCTGTCACATCATCAATACTAAAAATCCTCCTGCCACATCAGAAATAGCCCAGCCATAGCCTAGCCATATCATAAATAGCCCAGCCACATCAATAGCCACATAACTAATAACACAATATACGGAATTTAATTTACGAGACATATACGAGAAACATTAATAATACTATTTTAATTTTTAAAAAAAAGTACAATAAATTAAAAAAAGTACAATTTTTTAAAAAAAGTACATTAATAAAAAAATGACATTCAAAATCGCAAAAAGTACATTACTTAAAAAAAATCACTCACCGGCTCCCTCGCAAAAAGTGCAAATCGCGTATATATAGTGTTTCGAAAATTAAAAATAAAAAATAAAAAATCCGCTGGACTATGCGCTGGGCGATCCGGGCGCTGCAATGGAGCCGAGCGGATCGCCCAGCGCATAGCCCAGCGGATTTTGACCGCCTAGCGCTAGGCAAAATTGATTTCCGAAAAACCGCTCGGCGGTTTTCGACTCCTCCAATGGTTCGCCTAGCGACCGCCTAGCGCCGACGCTCGGCTAGGCGGTGCGCTAGGCTAGGCGGTGCGCTAGGCGCCATTGTGGATGCTCTAACTAAGGAACGGAACCTGCAACCCTCCGTTCCTTATCCGTTTCTTAACCATTCCTTAAATTACTATTCATTCAATTTCATTTTTTATTTTTATTTCCAACCCAATTCAATTAAAACAAACACACTTCATTAATAAAAAACACATAACATAGAAAAAATTATAACTTAAAATTCAAAAAAATAAAAAACACAGAATTAAAATCCTAAAAAATTAAACGTTTCATAATTTAAAATACAAATTTAAAGAAAATAAAAAAACTACTTCACCGGCGAATCATCCCCCGAAGGCGGTCGAGGTGGAGGGGGAGTCGGAAGGCCAAGTTGTGCTGCCATATGCACAATTCCGTTCCACCAGGCCGCGTATTTGGAGGGCGAGAAGCGGGAAGTGTCCGCCATTGTGGCAGTCATATACACTGCCATAAGGGTGTTCGAGCCTCCTCCTGAGCCCGCCTGGATTGATTCGCCTCGGCCCTTCCTGACTCTAGCTGCCTTCGCCGCCTTCGTCCTTTGCGGCCGACGGCGCCCACGGCTGGATCCCCCGTCATCGCCGGCCGTACCCACAAACTCTTGCGGTGCACCCTCTTGTCCGCCGCTGCCCTCACCGGTGTCACCAGACGAGTATTGGTCACTCGCCGTGTGCTTCGTGCGCTTTGAGGTTGAGTCCGAGCTGGAGCGGACACCGCCGGCCCACCTTTCCTCTTCCTTGACGATCTGCCAAATATCAACATATTTGAATTGTTTACCGGTGTCCTGGTTGTAGACGCGCAAAGCCGCCCTCAGAATGTCGGCTCCCGAAGCTCCGCTTTGGTAGTGCGCCGCTTCGGTCAAGTAGATGCCGCGGAATTTTTTGACCTGTTTGTTGACTCGGCCAAAGTGAGAGCGGAGCATCTTATATGTTCGCTTCCGGGACCCTTTCGGCTTCATCTGGTGGTAGATCTCGGTGACCTTTTCCCAGAAGCACTTGTTGGGTTGTTGATTCCCGACGATGGGATCGTACGAGACGGTGATCTAGGCGTTGTACACAGCCATCGTTTCGTTGTTGCTGTACGGATGCCGACCTAGATCCTCCTCTTCCTCGCCCTCCTCCGACTTCGCCCTGGAGCTTCGCCCGCCTCAGCCTCCTCCCCCAGAGTGGGTTCAATGGGAAAATCCTCCCGAATCTAGGATAATCCATGTGAATACCGCGGGGCGGAGGGACGAGCGTATGCATCCACGTCAAAAGTGGGTGGTTGGTACCCACCCGGCGTCGCCGAACCATGGGTGCCCGGCGTCGACGAACCGGAACCACCTAGTGTGTTGTACATGGTCTCCCAATCGTTAAACGTGTTGAGATCCCACCAGCCAGAGCCGCCACCGCCGAAGTTGCCGTCGCCGGACATTTTGTGATGAGATGTTAGATGAAAATTGGTGAGGAAATGAAATTGATTTAGGAAGAATAGATGTGTAGTTGTGTGTGAAATGAGGATGAATTAGGAGTATTTATAGAGTAAAAAAATAAAAAAAAATTTAAAAAAAAGGAAAAACGGATATATAAACAGGAATATTACCGTTTACTATTTTTTTATTTTTTTTAAATTTTGATTTTTTTTTAAAAAAAATTTATTGCGTCAGCAAGTGACGACGCCCACTTGCGGGCCGGCGAGTGGGCGTCACGCACGACGCAGGGGCACGCCACGTCGCCAAGGCGCGTGGCGTGACAGCCCGTGCCGCGTCTCGCAGGCACGGGTTACGCGACGAGATGGGGACAGTTCGGCGATGGGACGGTGCTCCGCAACTCGTCTCGCGGGACGAAACGCGGAACGGTTCCGCACCGCGTTGCGGATGCTCTTAGTCCATTTAAATGTTCACTTTCGCCTAGTATAAAGGGGTAGGTATTATTTGGGTGATACTATATACCTCCGTATCTTAAATGGTTTATAATTAGTGCAAATAACTCAATAGTCTCGTACTTAAAAAACAAAATACGGAGTATTTTACAATGAAACAAAAGACATGTAGAAAAAATATAGGACATGCATTTGGTGTTCTCCATGCAAGTTTCATAATTATAGCAGAACCAATGCATTATTGTAATAAAGAAGTGTTGTTTGACATGAAGATTGTATATATAATATAGATATGTGTTACAATTAGAATTTGAGAAGACGTCAAATAAAGATGTTAGGTCTGAAGAATATTTAAATCAGTATAACGCAATAAAAAATAAAGATGCATGTCTGAAACTTCTAAATGCACCAGTTGACCATTATAAGAACATATAATTTAGTGATTTATACAGATTTCAAGCCTTGGATTTTAGTTATTTTATGTGTATAGCATGTTTCAACTTTCATGTAATAGTGTTATCGTTAAATGTATTTTAATTTATACTCCATAACATGAATAAATCATGTGAAGTTAATACTAATACATAAATAAATTATTGTTACAAAATTTATTGTAATTAACGTGTAATTTAGACAAAATATATAAGTGTGATTTAAAAAGTAAATCAAATTGGAATAATTTTTAGTTTTAAATTTGATGTGAAAATTAGAGTAAATAATGAACTCAGAATTTAGTTTAAATAGGTGACTAACCTTGCATCAATAGCATATGTAAATTTGATTATCAAATCAAACTATAAACTGCGATCGATGGTAAGTCACATAAAGCTTAACTGTCAAATATATCGAACTATACATGCTTAGAGCATCTCCAATGGCGGCGAGCGGGCCGGTTAGCCGATTTCTGGCGCTCGCCGGTCCGCTCGCCGAACCATTGGAACCGGGGAGCGCCATTTCGGCGAAAAAATCGGCTAGCGCTCGCCGATGCGCTGGCCGGTCCGCTCGGCGCCATTACAGGCGGCGGACCGTCGAGCGGTCGGCGAGCAAATTTTTAAATAATGTATTTTTTTTAAATTAATGTATTTTTTTATTGTACTTTTTTTAATTTAAATAATATTATTGAATTTTCTCGTATCTGTGTCGTACATTTAATTTCGTATTTTGCGTGATTGTCAATTATTTGTTTTATATAATTAGGGGTGACGTGGCTAGGCTATTGCTGAGCTATTTGCTTGTCCTGATGATGTGGCAGGAGGATTTTTAGTGCTGATGATGCGCTAGGAAGAGTTTGTGGCTGGGTTATGACTGGGCGAAAGCCATTGGAGATGCTCTTATTGATTTCGGTAGTAGCAATAATACCATGGAGCTTCATGATCAAATAAAACTATAAAAACTCGATAGAACAATAATAACACAAAGCTTATAAACTTGTGTTGTGCTCTTCTGTTCCAAGGAAGATGACTCCTTCCTTTGGCGGTACAGGATTTTATGCAACTTTATTTTGTGATTTAAATGGAGAGAATAAAGTAAGACAGAAGAAATAAATTAGAGATAAATGAAATTTCATTTATAATAATGAGTCATCTTAGTTTGGACAAACCAAACAAGAAACTAGATCATCTTTAATAGGACAAGAGATTATATAGTACAATAATACTACTCCTATCTTAAAGCTTAGTGATCAAGCCCAACCGATTAATAGTGGGAGCCTCTCAATTGATCCAAAAATATCAAAATTCCCAATTTAGCCAAATAAAAGTTAATAATATCAAGGATTAAGTCACCAAACGTTTAATTTTCACGAGTAATGTTACATTAAGTTACTAGGAAATAAAATTGAAAAACAAGCCATAAAGCAAAAAAGGACTAAATCAACCCACGACGACTTTATACAACTAGATGTAACAATATTTTCCAAAATAACCCTCTTAACATCGCATCGACCCTGACTTGACGATCTGATCAATCTTCACCGTTAATAAAACAGAACAAAATCTAGGTCCATGCACCGCGACACACGTGAATATTGCTCGGCTGATTTTATTGCCCTTTTCATATTAACACTGAAACCGGCCGGCGAAGTTTCTCTCTCCACATTTTTCAATCTTCGCCTACATGCATAGCACTTTCTCTCTCTTCCGCAGCTCCTCTCCTCCGCCGTGCCGTACATGGCTAAGCCGAAACTCGTCCGCTGTGCTCTCGATTCCTACACCGTTAAGAACATCGGCCAAGTAATCTGCCGTGAGTCTTCGCGAACTTACTTCTCTCTCTCTAACGCGTGATTGAATTGAAGTAGAGCTAGGTAATATGATTTGTTAACATATTCCGTCGATTTTCGGTCTGTGCAGGCGGCGATTGCGTTTTGATGAGGCCGTCGATCTCGTCAAAGCCGTCGTACGTGGCGCGCTTGGAGCAGATCGAGGCGGACGGCCGCGGCGAGAACGTGAGGGTGCAGGTGAGGTGGTATTACCGGCCGGAGGAGTCGATCGGAGGCCGAAGGCAGTTCCACGGCTCGAAGGAGGTGTTTTTGTCCGATCATTTTGATATTCAGAGTGCTGATACCATTGAGGGCAAGTGTACGGTGCATAGCTTCAAGAGCTACACTAAGCTCGACGCCGTTGGGAACGACGACTACTTCTGTCGTTTTGAGTACAATTCGTCTACTGGTGCCTTCAATCCTGATAGAGTCGCCGTGTAGGTTTGATGTTTTCTGCTAGTGCTATAACTGCTCTGTCTCTTTCTGCTTAAATGGTTGGATTCAGTAGTGGAAAATGAGTTGATGTTTGAAATTGACAATTTCTACGTTTTCGGAGGCGATGTATAGTTTCATAGAAATGGTTTCGCTTAGCTTTTCAGGATTTTCGTTCCAGGATTTATTGCTCTTCTATAGTTGAGTTTCCTAGCTTTGCTCGAGAAATTTAAAAAACTTGTTAACCGTATATATGTATGAGACTTTATAAAGACTTTCAAATGAAAGAGAGAACTCAAATGCTTACTGTAATTATACGTTGAATTTATGTGCCTTACTTGCACTGATCAGTTTAGGTGGCTCTCAAGTGTTTGTATGGTTTCATGGGTCATGGCAGACTTTTCAGTTGTGGTTAACACTGAAGCTTACTTTCGAACAGCAGAACTTGCAACTATAATGCTACTTAATTTCACTACATTTATGGAGAAACTAAATTTTGTAATTGATTTGCTTATAGTAGTATATTCATTCTTTATCTTTGTATTTTGCACAGCATATTGTGTGTTATTGGGGCCTTTACTTTGGATAATAGCCTGGATTTACTATATAAGGATTGAGCATTTCAAGGACTACATGATACAACAATCTCAAAGTTATTTAATTCATCAAAGTCTGTGGTGAATAAGCCCGGAGTGTTATTTTTCTGTATCCAAACTATCACCTGTATCATCCAGACTCCAGAGTAAAAGCTCTGAAGTGTCTTATAGAAGTGGGCTTCTATCTTTTTATCCACCATGTGCCGAAATTTGTAGTGTCCCTTGCTTTTCGAGAAAATAAGCCACGGTTATTGATCCCTTGTTTTAAAGAGGTTTTTATTCCTAGCTTATTTGGTTATGGCAGGTATTGTAAATGTGAGATGCCTTATAATCCTGATGACCTAATGATTCAGTGTGAAGGATGCAGCGACTGGTGAGTTTGAGTTTATATGTTCATAATCGATATTTAGTTGGTTTTGAGGTGTGAAGGTGTTATATGCAAGACATGCATTAATTTGTTCGTTGAAAATTAGTATTTCCAGTCAACCTTTGCACTATAATTTCACCTTGTTTTTGAGCTAAAGGTTTAGATGTGGCACTGAGTCGTATACTTATTTTTCCTGATTCAGGTTTCATCCAACTTGTGTTGAGGTGAACCCAGAGGAAGCTGAAAGACTAGATCATTTCTACTGTCTTGATTGTTCCCCTGAAAACAAGAAGAAATTACAAAATTCTCGTGTGTCTACTAGAGAAACTGATGTCAAGGTATTCAGGCGACTACTAATGCATTTCATTAATTCTGTCTATTAAGTGTTCCCTAGAGTTCGGATAACTGGCCTTAAGAATTCGAGGTCCTTAACGTGATTAGTATATATTTGTATAATTAAGATGTCAATGAACCGAGTGTTTTTCAGTTATGAGGTTTCCAGATTGGAACAGATACTAGCTGGTGATAAGAGCACGAATAATTATTCTGTTGGAGCCTACTTCTTTCGAGAAGAAAGGTATACATGAATAATACCCTGGCACGTAATACTAAGACATTGAAAATTAATGTACCATGTTGAAATTAGTCTCTCCCTCTGTGTCTCCTTTTCCCTGTCACACTAAAAACACAATAAATGTATAAGTCATTAGGCTCAAGCACTAGTATTAGTTGCACAACCTGTAAGTCCTGAATCTAAGAGCGCTATAACAGCTGCAATGTTCCTCAGATGTTAGATTGACTAGATTGGCATTTCAAATTCTCAATTTCAGTATCTGTTGCATGGATCTTTCAGGTGGATACAAAACGCCGACGCAGGTGATGAGTACAAGAACTTAATCCACACACTGAAATTCACAATGCAAACAATCTGTGAGGTAAAAGAAAATCTGAGAGGAGGTAAGAAGTGAACTAGTTGGGAAACTCATCATGAAGACCAACTTATGTCCTCGTAGGGGTTGTCTGTAAACTGTAGTTATGTATTGTAGGCTAGCTAGTTGTATGACGATCCTTTAACCCCTTTATACGTATATTTGAAGGACTCTTGCTGCACTGACCAATCCTAGAGTAAGAGATCATAAGGCTTATGAGATGCTACTCTGCTTACTAGGGTTGATTCGCGAGTATTTGGATAAACGTGAGCATGAAATTCTAGGGTTGATTCGCGAGTATTTGGATAAACGTGAGCATGAAATTCTAACCATTCGCAGATGTGAGCATGAAATTCTAGGGTTGATTCGCGAGTATTTGGATAAACGTGAGCATGAAATTCTAACCATTCGCAGATGCTACCTTTCTGGGTAGAGCATAAAAGGTTGAGTGGTAGATGAAAAGTTGTGCGGAGTGTGGACTATGTATGTGGTATGTGCCTTGTGTTAAATACTTAAAATATCTCCATGTAGCTTCCATTTTGTTTATATCACTATCATTTAGTGCAAAACCATTGGCAGGCAGTAACACCCCCCCCCCCTTCAAGTTTTAGGATTTGTAGCCTTTTTCAACTTTGATGTGAAAAAGAAATGTCATGCTAGTAGGGGTGAGCAAAAAAACCGGAAACCGAATATCCGAACCGAGAAATTTTGAAATTCGGTTCGGTTATTTCGGTTTTTCGGTTTTGAAAATATAAAAATTTCGGTTTTTCGGTTCGGTTCGGGCGAAGAAAAAAACCGAAAAACCGAATAACCGAATTATATATATATTCTATTAATTTAATATATTATATTATATATAATATATAGTATATTATTTTAATAAATTCTACTATATTATATGTATTATTAATTTTATATTATATATAAATATTCTATTAGTATATATAAAATAAAATAATTTACACACATATATATATTAATATTATATTTATTTTTCGGATTTTTCGGTTTTGTTCGGGTTTTTCGGTTTTTCGGGTTCGGTTCGGTTTGGATTTTGAACTAAATTCGGTTTTTTAGTTTTGGTTCGGTTTTGACAAAAAACCGAACCGAAACCCGAATGCACACCCCTACATGTTAGCGTTGCGTACTGACTTTCATGAGAATAGGTTGAGATTAATGTTCTAGTAGGACCCTTGGAAAAAAATTTAATAGCAGGAGATTAATTATAGAATAAAATAGTCAAAATTTGTCGCCGTATAGTTTGCATAATTTCGGAGGTTTAAATCTCGATACGAAATATGCTACATTTGTCCTAGACAATAGTGTATGTTTTGGTATGACATGTTTTAATTAAAGTTGGGCAGATATTTTGTGAGTGGAAAAATCATTTCATTTTGTTGTTTTTATGATAGTTAATATAGATGATGATATGTCATGTTTGAAATTTTGCAAGTAAGTGAGCAAAACTAGGGTAAATTAAGGAAATGTGTCCAGAACTGGACGTTAAGAAGAATGTATACTTTGTAGGACTTTCCAAAATTGCTGAGTGTGCTTTATTTTTATTAGACTGATGAATTATTTCCCTCTTTGCAAAAATAAATATCTATTTGACAATATAGGAATTTTTTAAAATACTACTAAGAAATATGACAACATTATTAGTAAGAGGTCTTACGTTCTATACTAGTTTTATAAACCACTACTTGTTGGGAGACTTTCATCCTTAATCCGTAAACCTGGTTGAGCATGATTTGTTGGATTTCGCCAAAGGCGGCTGTTGTCAAACCAAACAAAAACTGTGAATATGTTTGAATAAATGAGCATATAACCTAGGGAGAGAGTGGTGAATTAGATCGAGAAAATAAAATAAAGTTAAAATTTGAAGAGTTTATATCGAAAATATCTCGCTATATATTGCTTATACGATTATGAAAATTAAGTTGAGGTTGAGAACCTTATTTTTTGAAAAACACCAAGTTGTGAGAGTTTATTTTGTAACTTCAAAAATTATTTGCGAACTTAATTTGCCAAATACTTTTCAATAATGGTAGTACATTAAAACCTAAAATAGAGTAAGACAATTAGCTCCAATTAGGGGTGACAAATTGTGTGTGTTGTGTTGTTATCGTGTCGTAAGACAATTAGCTCCAATTAGGGGTGACAAATCGTGTGTGTTGTGTCGTTATCGTGTCGACACGATAACGACACAATAACAACAAACACGAACACGACCCGTTAAGAAAACTCCAAACACGAACACGACCCGCTACCCTCAGACACGAACACGACACGAACCCATTAACGACACGAACCACTTTGGGTCGACACGATAACAACACATATATGACACGACACAATACCGACACTATAATAATACGACCTAATACTAAGTGCTCCATTAGACTAGACCTAATTTAATTTTTTAAATAAATAATAAAATAATAATATTATTATAATATATTAATATTATTTCTTAACGTGTAACACGAACACGACATGAAAATTTCGTGTCTTTATCGTGTCGACACGATAAGGACACGAACCTAATAAGCTTTGACACATACCCATTAATTTCGTGCGGCTTCGTGTCGTGTTATCGTATCGTGCCAAAAATTATCAGCCCTAGCTCCAATGGTTCTCCAAATCAATCTCATTTTGGATTTTGAGTAAAGAAATACCTATCTTTAGGGTTACACTAATTTTTTTTTTCAAATTTTATGAATAAAAAAGAACATAATATAGAGAAAAATTTTCTAAAATGTTTGTTAGTATAAATGATTGAAGTAAAATCACTATTTGATATAACATTTACATTAAAATGGGTTTAAGTTTAGTATTTAAGAATAAAATGTTGTAAGCTCAGCCAAATATATCATACAAGTAGCTTAAAAAGTTTATAAGCTCAGCCAACATGTAGTCGCCATTTATTTGCACCTGTGAGTCTGTGACATATCAATACGTTTACGTGTTTACAAATAAAAATGAATGCTGCCTGATTATGTCTCGCCGTCTATAAAACTTACAAATACACGGTCTCAACTCACAACTCACAACTCACAACTCACAACTCATCAACACATTTTATTATTTCAAATCAGCGATCAAACAAATAGTTCTACAAACTACACTCTGTTTCTTTCCCTTTGGTTTAGTGTACATCACGCTTTGGTCGAAGAGACGGCGTCGTCGTTCTCGTTGTCACCTTACAGCATCAAAGATTTATCCATGGATTACTTACTACTGGTTTCACTTTGTTTTCTCTCTCTTCCATACGATGACAGTGCCGCCAAAATCCGAAGAAGCCAAAAAGTTCTCTCCATGGTTCCAAGCAATGCCTATTACTGGGTAGCCATGACCCTGCAGTTACAAAATATCAGAATTGTTGATGATGTTGATTTCTTCTAATAAAGTTTATTAATATAAAAATTAATAAAGGAGTTTGAAGCTTGAACCGTAAAAACCTGCAGTTTGTTCACGCATGCATGCTTTGGCCGTGTTAAGTCGTAGAAGTAGACATTTGTGTCCTCACTCCCAGCCACTGAACCAAAAAGCAAGAGATATCAGCCCAAGAAACACGATGGGAATTTCCACGCAACAAGTGAAATCGCCTGGCATGCCTACCTATGTACTCTCCTTTCTGAAGGGAAAGCAAAGGGCAGAAGGAGGCACGGATGCTGTGCAGACGTGGCGTCAATTTGAGAGCGCAACGAACAGTTAAATAGCCTTGTAACTCTAGAGAGACGCTGCAGTACCAAAGGAATCCATCAAATTAAACAATCTACAATTATGTACACAGCATCTGTAGGTGTTTGTTCAAGATTACCTGAAGAAAGACAAACTTCCATCGTGAGAGAAAGTGAGCAACACTGGACCACGTGCGAGCAAAGAAAAGGTTCTGTACTGGACGGTGGTGATTGGAGATGGGTTATTGGCTTTACTTCGATGGCGGTGAGTAAGAGAGAGGGCACCGGTACGTGAATCCATAGTAAGTGTGTATACACAGCCCTGCAAAGCCAGGCAGTAAAAAATTTGTCTGGAAAACAATTTAAGGCTTATCCGAAAAGGTAAGCCCTCCTAGCCAAGTACATATATACCTGAGCATCACCACAAAAAGTAATCTGACCCGTGTGGTCATGGTCCATAGCCGTCACCTCACTGTAAAGAGTCATTTTATTGATTGTTCTACCTGTGCTAAAATTGAAGACCTAAAAATGCAGGTTACATAAGGAAGAGAGGAAACAAGCAATGATGAAAAAGTATATTTTATCTTGTCCAAGAATATAGTGTACTACATAAGGAAGAGAGGAAACACGCAATCGTGAAAGAGTAAGCATATTTTATCTCGTCCAAGGATATACCACAGAAATGTATCATACCAGTTTATTTTCAAATGATGAATGAATAATTTTTTATAATAATTGAGTATTAACAAGGAACACTCACAGAAAGAAGCAACAAATTTAGCAAAATGTCCTCTCACACAGTTTTTGAAAGAAATGTAGTGAGTTTCAGACTTTCTATAATAAAGATTTCCTAATTTTGGCACTCAAAACAGTAAGAGACAAACAACTACTAATCAACAAAAAACCAAGCAAAAGAGAGTAACTTCTTCAAAGGTATAATTTATTTGACGTAATTGGTGTATGTGGTGAGAAAGTTACCAAAATCTCTTTATTTGCATTTCCAGCCGAAAGAAAATTGTTGTTAACCTGCAAGAGTGAAGAAGAAAAGATACTAATAAATTTGTATACAAACCAGCCAAATTCCTAGACTGAAAAAGTGGCATGGGCCAGAACATATGATCCACTCACAGGGTGAAAGCGAATACAGAGTTGCGAAGAGACTCCATAAATCACTCTTATGCAAAGCCCTTTTGAGATATCCCATACTCGCACTGTCTTATCAATTGAGGCAGATGCAATGTATTGATTGTTTGCTGAGAAGTCAAAATCTGGAAAGGGCATACTTATAAATCTACTAATGCCAAATTATGCAACCAACTCTAACTTCAAACCTCCTTAATATTGTTAGAGGAAACAAATTGAAATTGGATATATAAATGCAGATGAACAAGTACCAAGCAGCAAAAAAATAACAACCAGAAATATAGAAAAGATGACACAGTCAGTACCAGTTAATCCAACCTGTGACATCTTTAGTGTGTCCAGTTAACTGCTGCAGTACTGTTGGTGGCATAGAGACGTTGCACACTGTCAAGATTCCATCGGCTGATCCATAAGCAAGAAGATCCGAACTCATGTTACCAAACTTTATCACAGTAACTGCCACGAGAAATTCTGGATAAGCTTCCTATGAATATGACAATTTTAACTTTGGAAATGAGTGACAATGCAATACAAATGGATTTTGGCATGTCAAGGATTACCCATGGCCTTGGCTTGGTCAAATATGCAGTGCATCCCAACAAAGGAATATGCAGGTTCAACCTTTTTTCGTGGGTGCTCAGTTTCACTTGTAATTGAACTTAAACTTGTAGTGCGGCTTATTCCTCGGCTAGAACTCCGCAAATCCTATAAAAAGATAATGAAAATGTATGTTGTAAAGATGTTTATTTTAAGAAGTATGTTCCTCTATGTGGCTTCTGATAAGCAAATTCACTTATTCTAATTCATTGACGTGTCACAAGCCATCATCTCAAGAAAACCTGAGATGCAATGCATATATTCATTTGACTTAACAGGGGAGGGGGTGATCTTATTTAAATTTTCCAAGGAGACTCCAAACCAGTAATCTCAAGATAATACAGGTACCACTGCACCCAGCCAATACACAGACACGTATAAATATGCATATTTGGATTTAATGTGGATTTATATGCCTAATGAGGATACAAAGCACAAACCTATTTTGGCAGAGAAACCGAAGTGCTGGCCAACCTCACAGTTAAGTATTAATACAACAATCATTAAGCAAATATAGTTTAATACATGTTGCAATTATTAATCCCTAATACAGTTTATTATAAGGAACCAATTCCCTGCAACTTATCTCCTCCCTCTATCTATGGGTCTGAATACTTGCCTTGGCTATATCATTAACAGCATGATGCCCAGCCTACTACTATTCTTATATAGTATGTTGTAAATGTAATGGAATTGAAAGACTCATAGAGAAAGGCACGTACCCTGCCAATACTCCAGCTGTCTGCATCATGAACTGGGAAGAGTGGACTTGGAGATTGTAGCCATCGTCCACTGATGCATCAACCAGTAAATTAACCTGATGTGAGAACCGTATGGGAGAAACTTAAATAATAAACTTACATCAGAAAGATACATTGGATGAAATGAAATCAATTATACGAAATTGGTACTACACTAGCAAATACTAATCAATGTCAGAGCCAGAATTAGCAACCTCTGTCCTGGTGTGCTTGATAAACTTGGTGTCTGATTACTCTCCCAATTCCTAGGCCTATTAATAAAATTACGGAATGCCACATAACCTCTTTCATTACATTTCCAGCCCTACAACATGCAAGCACATGATTTGATTAGGGACACAACCATGACATGAAATATGACTATGTTTGCTACATAACTTATTCGAGAAACTGTACTTATTCAAATGTTCGCATACTGGATAAAATGTAGTAGTACAACATAATTATAAGAAAATATTAGCCAACAGGTACAAAAACAAATAATTATGTTTTTCCGACTCTCTACTAAATATAAGTAGTCATCAAACTAGCTAGGGAACATGATATAAGAATCCACTTCCAAAACAGAATTCTTCTTCAACATGTGTAATCAACCCACAACTAGATTCAATTAAACGAAATTAGATAGTTATATGCAGATTATGACAATCTCTCCTTTGTTCTTTACATATTCATGATCAGTCATAGACCTAATTAATAGAAGGATTTTCATGCATTTACTGCGTACCATGTGTATTTGCAATGATTAGAAGAACTGCATCCTAGTACTATTTGATCACAATCTAGAAAGCATCTGCTTAAACTCGAGTTTTGCTCGTATGTTGGCAATTGGCATGCATTAATTATTTTACGAAAACGCTTCCAGGGTTTGAACCTAGAGGTTATTCATCTAGCAGACTTAGGACTAACAACTTCATTTAAGCTTCATGCCCGATCTCTTCCACAAAAATCAAGTAAAACACCTAATTTCTCAAAATATAGCATAAATTGCAATCGAGGTGCACACTTCATCACGAGAATTTAAAAATACCTTGCGATTGAGCTGGCCGGCATGCGCCTTCCGATGGAGGAGGAGGCGGCGGATTCCGATGTAATTAGGATCGGAATCGGGCGGCGAAGGCTGAAGCAAACAACTCAAAAATTCCGGATCCAAATCTTCTTTTTTCTCTTCACCATTTTCTGATTTCGCCTTCTCCCCTCCCGTGGAGATGCCGCCGACCGTTGGATTGGCCATTGCGAGTTGAACTCAATTCAAACTCATCATCAATTTATTGTTTCACACACTACGAAATGCAGATGAGGATGTGAATTTTAAGTGTTCGGCTATGGATCGGAGCTGTGATCTCTTTGGCGACGAACTAGTTTCGGGATATAGCTGCAAAATTGAATCTATTTACTGGAGATTCGTGGATTTTTCAGTTTTAAATGTTACATGGAGTATCATTTACACAAATATTTAAGCCAATGATAATTACGTACACTAAAGAATTGATTATTGGACTATTAAATTTTACATATTAAATCGATTTTGGTGGACAATTTAAAAGGAAAAATTACAATATCCTTGTCTGAGGAGTATTTAATTTTTTTAATATGTACGAAGTTTATTGTAATAAATAGAAAAAATAAAATAAAAAATAAAAAATTAAGAAACAGTAAATGTTTCAGGAATTCGTAAATCAACACAAAAATTTGATTATTTATAATATTACCAAAATAATTATACTTTCACAAATAAAAATATAAGGACAAATGGTCACAGACTCACAAACGAGTAGGCTGCTTTAATGCCATCCCCATTTATTTAAATTAGCCTAAGATAAAAAAAAGCCCATTTCCGGTTAACCGGCGGTGATTTCGCCGATTTCACGAATTCATCTCCGACTATCCTCGCCTAGGATTTCTCTCCGTGAAAATTCGATATTTTCATCAATGAGTGCAGGTAAGTAGAATCATCCCCAATTTTAGGGCTTACTTGTTTGGTAAATTGTTACCTCAGCTGTTTCTAAACATCATTGAATTATTTGTTTATGTAGAATTAACATATGATAAACTTCTGATTGATGGTACTTAGTTTTCAATATTTATTTGTTAGTCCTCTCCCCGGAGTATATATTTCCATTAAATTTGCTTTAGGTAGTTCGGATGAATTCTTGGTCGATCCAATGCAAACAAACTGAAATCCGAATAGAAGCTTTTGTGCTTGATCAAATTAGCGTGGGATGTTAGTCTAGGTTTATGACTGAGTGTGATGTTTCTCCATTAGTTTCATTACTAGATTTGATACCTCAAATGGTGAGTGTTAACGTTCTTTTAAAAATGTAGTTTCCATTATTAATGATCTTTGTTGCCATAGGAGGTGCATTTGGTGGAAATAGAGGAGCAAGACCAGTGCCACCAGAAAAGGGAGTTTTCCCTTTGGATCATATGCATCTATGCGACCTGGTACGGCATTTAATAGGAGATTACAGAATATCTATGCTGGTTATGATTGAATTTTTTTTGTTAAACTAGGTTTGTGCATGGTTATTTGCTTAGTTTTTTATGTTTATTGATGCAGGAAAAGAAAGAGTACATTAAATGTTTGAAGAATGAGGGTCATAAATCTGATAAATGCAGACAGTTCTCCAAGAAGTACCTGGAGTGTCGTATGGAAAAGTAAGTGTGCTCGGTTCCTCTATCATGCACTGGTTTCCGTTATTAGTTGTTATATGATCATAGAGATACCATGATTGAAAGGATTTGTGATCTGAAAACTTATCTTCATTTTCATCATTCATCTCTATAGATAGAGATGAGTACAAGCTACAAGAAGTTGTAAAGTGCTGCATAATTAGAAAAATATCTTGATAGATAGAGGATTTATGATCTAAGAACTTTCGTTTGCATCATTCATCCATATATTTAGAGATAAGTAGAAGATACAAGAAGCTGTGCATGCGATTACATAGGAGAGAAGAGAGAGGACATTTAACTTAACTAATTTTGAGCTGGCTAACTAACTAGTAGCTCATGTGTAAATATGTGGCACAATCTAATTTTAACATATCAGATGAATCTTTATCCCATTGTGCTTACATGTATAGTGGTGAAGTTGTTGTATTTTATTGAAATTTCATTTATGCAAATTTGGAGTCTTACACTTTGCTAGTTGTGCTCACTAAGACATGGGATTATTTAGCCCTGCCCATTGAATTACACAATAGAAGAGAATATGAATTCTTGTTGCTACTGGTTTTGTAAGTTTTTTTGACATGTCATTGATGGTTAAGAGTGTCCTGGTATATTATATAGCTCGTGGCATTATGTTCATTACAATAGGTTTAGCTTATAGCTATGATCAAGATATGTATTCTCGTGGTTGTTTTCATGTTTCTTCTTGCTTTCAAATGGTACCCCTTCTTCATTGTTTTTCGTGGGGGTGTACTCTGTATGGTTCTTTTAATTAAACTAGCACTGTACTTATGCAGGAATTTGATGGCAAAGCAAGATATGTCAGAACTTGGATTTAGAAAAGGAGATGAATTGCAAGCTCCTCCTAGTGAAGATTAGGATGGACTGAGATATAATGAAGACTGAAGACCACATTCTCGAAGTTTCTTCAACATGAAAACATTCTTTTCGCCTCGGCCCATCAAGAAAAGGGGGGAGACTCTTCTCATGGGAGATATGTTGACGTTCATGGTCCCAACTCATATTTTAGTGACATTTGTAATTATAAATGTCATTGTATATGAGTTTGAACATGGATCTCGACCGCCTCCTCTGAGACGACCAGACACCAGTTTCAAGAATATGTTAAAGTCTCACTATTTGACCCATGGACCATGGTACATCATATTTCAAGGCTTTTGGCTTGTGATTCAGAATTTCATATTGTTGGTGTGATTTTACTGGGGGATTAAGGAAACTATGTCATATGAAATGAGAGTGTTGATTTTCAATGAAGAAAAGTATTTACTCTATAGATTGTTTAAGTTGTGCTTTTTGATTCATTTGAGTTTGAAAAAGAGAACTTAGGATTTAGTTTCGATCTCACATCTTAATATGAGTAAGAAATAACACAAACTAAGTTCGAAGTATGTACTCCATATTTTTTATTCAATTCTTCATTTCTCAAAACTGCTTTTTAGAAGGTCCTTTGGATTGAGAAAATAGAATTTTGTTTTCTTCAAATAATCTTAACGATTATTTTAAAAAGATAATAATAGGTCAATTAAATTAAGTGTCGAATAATCAAATGGATATTTAAAAAAAAACATAATTCAATTAATTAAAATACTGATGTATACGAATTATCTTAAAAAATCGTATAATGTATTTAACTATCAAACAATTATTTTTAAAAATGAATAATTGGTTTTAGTCAATTAGTAGAACATTTATAATAACCAAAACTTGGATCTAACACCAATGTGAAACACAATAATAAACCAAAGGCTTCCACCCTTACCAATGAATCGGTATTTGGCATACTCTCCAATATACATCTCATAATAACACTCATGAAATGAAACATAACGCACAGTGGACATATACTTCAAACAGAAATTAATAAAAACACAAATTACAGGTGCCATTTCTCCTCTCATTTAAATGTTGAAATTCTTGTGCAAATACACATTACCAATTCATAATTCCTAGCAAAATACAAAGAGATGTGACAATTCCCGCTTCTCATAGTCATGAAGGTTGAATCCCAAATCCAAAAGTATTAAGCAGCAGTAGTAGAATCATCAATCTGATGCCAGAATCTGTTGAAAAACCACAGGGAATCAGCTTCAACAGCATATCCATCTTGATTCCTATGCCAACTGTAGTAAGAATGTGTCCTGTTCTCTATACTGAATGTCGCGTGCCCGAAGCTCGCCTCTCGATAAGCAGAGTACTTAGGCTGTGGCTCCGTCAAGCTGAAAACAACACCCAACACTCGTATTCAATCACAGATGCAAAAAGTTTTAAACTATGTTGCATCTCATATGTAAAATGATTGGTAAATAAGAAACTCGTTTGGTATCTTACTTGTTGGCGAGGCCCTCAATATTTCCTCCGTCTCCGATGGTTATATACACCGGAGCAGACTGGTCACTCACCGGAGAGCAAAGTCCGTTGATAATATTGTAAGCAATGTTAGACACGCGCTCCTGCAATAGTCACCAAAATGGTCTAAATATTGATGCACTTTTCCAAAATGTCCATAAATAATTTCTACTACTATGATTTACTAAGTTAAAAATTCGATGCAACAATTTTGATTTGGTAAAATTGTTTCCAAGTGCCTATCGCTTCTAAAACAGTAGTTCAAACTTGGGGGGTGCTATCTATACATACCGAGCGCTCGTAAGCATGGACATGGCCGGCAAAAACAACGTCGACTTTGTATTTGACGAACCACGGCTCGTACATGACTCTCATGGTTTCACCTTCCATGTAGTGATAGCTGTTGCTATTGTACCATGGAGAATGCATCAGAACAATCAGCCACGGCGTTTCGGATCTATTCACTTTCGGCAGCTCATCCTCAAGCCATTGGTACTGAGGAGTGTATTTTCCTACACACACCAAAAACATATAAATAATCAATCAAGAATTGGCTTCCATTTTTGCATATTTTTCATTTTTTCACTTTGTTATATAAAGTGAAGACTTTTCCTGGACATGATAATATGGTATTCAACATTTTCCTTAGGCTGGGAATTTACCGTAGGCTGAATAGGAAGACAAAACAATGATATATGCAGAAGCCCTCTTGATGGAGTACCAAAACGGAGCAGTGCTGTGCGATGCTTTGTAAGGGACACGGTAACGGTTGGTGTAAGGCTTAAACGGCTTCGTTTCACCCTGCAATAATACATCATAAACAATTTCATTTTACAACACAAGATTGGCAGAAATAAAACAATAGCTGCGGGGCTCGACCACCCCCAACTACAAACTCTTAATTTAAATTGCGATACTTAGACCATCTCCAACCATTTACACCAAACTCAAACCCATTTTCGAGTATACGTCACACCAAAAAGTAGTTTTACTCCAACCATTTACACTATCTACATCATTTTTGAGTTTTTGTCTCACAAATTTTTTACAGTAATACCCATATTTGGTGTTGTTTCACAAAAAACACCAAAAATGGGTTTGAGTTTGGTGTATGGTTGAAGAAGATTTCTACACAAAAACTCATTTTTAGAGTATGGTTGGAGATGGTCTTACAATTTCAGGAACAAAATCGATCTCGTGATTTCCAGCAGTCCAAATCCATGGCTGATAAGCGACGCTTCTTTCCACAAACCTCGCCCACGTGTCCCATCTCACGTTGTCGTGAAACGGGTAGTTGTCGGCATAAGATAGATCGCCCACATACAACACGGCTTGTCCCTTGTTTGGATTGTTTTCATAATGTGTGAGTGTTATGTTGGAATCGTATGTCTGTCCAAGATCACCTGTCCAAAATGTAACCTTAGTTATCTCCAATAAAAAACTAATACTTTGTTGCATTATAATGATTCTAACCAATCAATACTACCTCCGCCTCCATCCAAAAAAACAGTCTAGTTAATAACACCATATTTAATGTAACTTAATAAAGTAAGATAGCAGGTGATAGAAGCATTGCTAATACTATAAAACAAGACTCAATTTATTATATAAAGAAGACAGCTCAACATGAAAAAGCAGAAATATTTTTGGTGGATGAAAGTAGTACTAGCATGTAAGATTGAGATGTAAGTACCTATGACGCCAAATGTATAAGGTACGTCAGGGCCCACTTTCGGCGGCGTGGTGAACCAAAACGTCCTCGCCGTCGACCCGACTCCGACCTCGTAGTAGTACTTAGTGTCGTGCTAGCGAACAATATGTGTTAGTGTGATTTGCATATTATTGTAATTTATTTTTAAAATTGTGACACTGAAGTTGAGTGTTGTACCTGCAATTTCCTAATTGTGCAATGATGGATGTAGCCAGATGTGTAATTGTAGAATTTGTACTTGTTAAATTTTCCCTCTGCCTTATGCTTGTGACTGGTGTTCTCCGCCCAATATTGAACTATGCCTGAACCGGGCTCCTCTACGGTTACCCACGATACAATCACTGCTTCACCTACGTGATCCCCTTGCGTTATGTGCACCTGAAACCCAAAACATTAATTAAAATATTGAAAAATAAAAACCAGAGTATCATTGCAAAGATTAGAATGAAAAAAAAGAGAGTACATTTCAGAATTTTATGCTGCAACTGAAAAAATGAGCACCGAAGTATTTGCTTACCGCAAAGATCTTTAGCAAAAGATTACTTATGTGAAAGAAAAAAAAATAGATTGTGCAAGCAAAGATTTTACCCAAAAAAAGGTGCAAAAGGGCACTTAAAAAATCAGTACTCCACTAATATGAAAAGAGACCTGTTGCGGCGCATTATAGCCGGGAGGGGCCTTGAACACATCACTATCAAGAGGCATATCCACACTTTTCTGAGGGCTCCTCACGAAGCTGCTCGTCATCCCTGCACTGCACAGAACCGCAGCATGTAGAACCGTAGCCGCAAACACCGCCACCCCCATCATCTTTCTTTCCCTCTGTCACTCTTTCTATCTCTTAGTAATGCTGTATCAGCGGCAAATATTATAGGAAATTCAACGGGTTTTGTGGGGCATACATATTCATGGTTTGATTCGATGAAATGAATTTAGAGTCAATGCGGATTTTGATATTATAAGATCAACGGCTGAGGATTGAGAATGGTGTGTGGATTTATGTAGCAATAAATTTATCAAGACGTTGACCTTCTGCGCAGAAAATGGAATCTATCTTTTGTTTTAGATTTCTTCAATTAATTAAAGATGATTGCATACTAATCTGAAATTATTAAGGATGACTGCTAACAGAATACTCTATAATGAGGCTTAATCACCTGTATTTTTGAATATTTCCCGTTGGGGTACGTTAACTAATGAGTTATTTGAATTTCTATCTTTGGTTAGGGAAATAAATATGGTGTCATTATAAATTTCGCTTATTTATTTTATAATATTTCACTTGCAGCCTGAAAAAGAAAAAAATATACGTACTACTGAATTTCGAATTTGATATCTTAATTAAAATAATATCCACCCACTAAATGACGGTATAATAAAATGAATGTGGTAAATGATTTAACTAGTACAAAAGAAATTGATACTAGTATAATTTAACTACAAGTATTATTCCAATTTTATTGATTATGTGAAATTGATACTATTTGTTACTATGCCAAAGCATTCCAACGATGGAATCATGAGATTAAATTTCATTAATTAAATAAATCACATCTACAAACAGAGAACGGCTTGCCAAATGTTGAATAGTTGAAGAAATCCTTTTCAATGATTTAAATCAAAAGTATTCTGTTATGTAATTATTTCTAAACGCACCAAGTTGCACCTTCCATTATGAATAACAATTGAAAATCAGATTTTATTTTTAAAATTAATGTTTATTGGACAAAAATGACAAAAGGGTGTTTTTGGGAGGAAGGAAATAGTACTATATTCGTCCCCCATCAATAGTAATATAAGTAAATCGAGAATAATTATCGCAAATAATTCTTCAAAGCATACGTTAGTTGCGCATGTTTTTCTATAATTTCGTAAGATGAACAAATTGTACTAGATAATTTATGTATTTTAAATCACGATTTGAAAATATTTGATGGGAAAATGTAATATGGTTGGTAAAGCTTCATCCTCAAATTAATAAGTGTATATTTATAAATCTGAAAATGATGGAATTCACGAAACTTTAGTTAAATTCAGCCCAATAATTACAAAATTTGTCGTTTAGTGTTTGTACGAAATTGACATTTGATATGATCGACTGACTATTAGTGTATGTACGTTGGAATCAGTGGCGGACCTATTTGATTTTGGGGTCATGGGAACCCCCATCCATTTGTGTTTTAAGCTTATACTGTATTATACTCCCTCTGTCCCGCACTACTCGCACCTTTCCTTTTGGGCACGGAGATTAAAGAATGAGTGATAGACAAAGTCAACAATTACGGCTGTAGGTATAAATTGTTACTAAAAATGGAAAGAGTGCAAATAACTTGGGACGCCCAGAAAGGAAATAAGTGCAAGTAGTGCGGGACGGAGGGAGTATATTACAAATGTAGGAGTATAAAATATCATTGTTTAGCTCACTTGGTTGGCAAACCTGTCTTCCAACCTGGAAGCCTGAGTTCGAACCTTGGTGCAAGCGTTGGTTATTTCACTAATACAGTACTTTTTAGTAGATTTTCTAGTTTATGTGTCCAGTTAATCAATTCATTTATGGTATTTTAATATTTTTTTAAATTAGTTATTTGTGGTCTCTAATCTAAGAATAAAAGTAATACTGTAATTCTTTAGTCCACAATTATAATATAGTATTAGTAAATTTAATTTTAAAATTATGCTCTTTATTTAAAAATCTATTCTTTAATTATTTTGATGAGGTTAATTTTCTATTTATGCCTTTTATTTTCAAATTTATCAGTTATTTAATTATTTCGATACCGACCATGGAATTGTGTGTATTTTTTAACTTATAATGCTCATTCTCAAATTATTTCTCATTCAGTATTCATCTTTTCATCATAGTTCCATAATGTACATGTCTAAAGTATTTTTTGGCATTGTTGACATTAAAAATATATAACTATCTGTAAATATTAATTTGGACCCCAGCATTTGGAATTTAAGTCATGAGTGTGCATATTACTCGAGATTGTAAACGATGAAATTCAAGCATGGCCCAAACTAATTAATGTTTAAAAAATTATCGATATTATAATATTGTTATATTTATCTCATTTTAGACAAAGTTATTTTTTATATTATTTTCTTTCTTATTTCATTATTATTATTTTAATCTTTCATTATCATTATCATTATCATTATCATTATCATTATCATTATCATTATTCTATAAGGAATGAAAAAGAAGTATCTCGCTCATAATAGGACAGAGAAAGTACTACAGAACATTTTAAAATAGGCTCATATTAACGTGCTCGGGTCCATTTTGCCTACATTATACGAAATTTATTTGTTGACAATGTAAATAGAAAAAACAAGTCAATAACACCGGTCACACTCCTAAACCCTACACCCGTTGCATTCATATTTCTTTTTCGTTCCAATTCTTCTGGCTTTATGGCGTTATGCGTTTTAACTTTTTTTTAATCTTGCCTTCGCCTTCCACTTTATTTTAACATGAATAGAAATTCTTCACCGACATTCTCCAACCATAGATAATATCAAATCCTACAAACGCATGAAACTACAGAAATTAAACCACAAATAATAAGGGAAAATGGAAAGTGTCACTTTTAATATCTACTCGATCTCTATTTCATGTATGTACCTTTATCTCTTTAAAGAATCATTATATCTCATCTTTTCCAATCTCTAATTTTCTATTTACATAAAATTTGTATCTTTATTTGATACGAGTAGTATTAAAAGCGAATGGGAAATCGAAATGCGCACGGCTAGTGGACCATGCTAGCCTTCTTTTTTCCATTTGTAGGACCAAATAAAGCTTAATTTCTCCACAGCCTCTATTAGTGAAAATATTGGGACCAAATTCATCCCAACTAGTAGTATACAAAATCCAAAATCACTTTTCAATTGAGTTTCTTTTATTTTTTCTATATTCACTTTTCGCACTTTATGGCATAACAACATCATCGTTCATAATTTCCTCCTATCTATAATATAGGAGTTTATTTGTAATTTCTTCTCTTATATATGAGTTAATTTTTAAGAAAAAAAAACATCTACATTCATGCTCTTGCCAAAGAGCATGGATGTGTGTCTCGACCCACATTTATTAATTTTTTACTTAATGTTCTTTCCCAAGAGCACAACAACCACATTCATGCTCTTCCACAATAGCATGCCCAAGGGTCTCACTATTCCATTATTTAATTTAAATATTTCAATTACTAAAAAACATTTCTACAATATAAAAATACATTAAAAATACTTGAACTACTATTACAAATAAAAAAAATAAAAATTACATGCTTAAATCCTAAAAATTAAAAATTACATACTTAAAATCCTCAAAAATAAAAATTACGTACTTAAAATTCTAAAAAATAAAAATTACACAATTAAAATCCTACAAATTAAAAATTACATACTTAAAGCCTAAAAAATACCCCCGTGGAAGACTATTCTATCCCCAATGTTTTTCGGAGACCTCGTATCATTGTCCAATGTGCATCAAGTTGCTTGGGAGACATGTGAGACGTATTGGCCAAATTAAGTTGAGCCAAAAGGGCCCACAACGAGTTGGTGGATGGTTGAGGTATCACAAAGGGAGCAGGAGAGGGAGCGGCGCGACAGTTGGTCGTCGGCTGTTTCCTTCATTGCGGCCGGCATTGGGAACTGCTCGGGCCGGCGTCGGGGCTACCCAAGTTAGCTCCGACAAGCTGGCTAGCTACCTCACCGAGCCGGTGTCGGATAGGGATAACGATCTCGACCGTTTGCTGGAGGAGCTGGAGGAGGATGATAAGCCGCCCTATACTTCGGATGCGTACGCACCTCCTGCCAAGCGTTGAGGTACTTGAATGGTTTGTAATAAAAAGATTGGTAGGTCGCCATGGTGCTCTTGTCTCTTCCCGCCGACTGTTGTTCCTAGAGGTAATACCCCTGGAACTTTTGGATTTCTTCGTTGGCTTTGAAGATGGCATTGCGCACCATACTCTCATTGCGCTCGATGGTTCCATCCGGTCGGGTGGCATTGTACCGGCGAGAGACGTGGAACCAAAACCTATCCCCGCTTTGGTTCGTGCCAATCTCCGGATCTTCGGAGATTTCCAAATAGGCTTTGAATAACTTATCCATCTCCCTCGGAGTGTACGGGGTGCGGACGTGAGGGTCACCGGCACGACCCTGAACACGAGTACTACAAGGAGAAGGAGTAGTAGGAGTTTGGGAGCCGCCGCTCCCTCCCGATCCTTGTTCGGGTGCCCACCCATATGTCCCATCGGGGGCATCTTGCTCGTCCACCGGGTAAGGCCGGTAGCCACCCAGAATTTGAGAACCTTGGGTTTGAGGAGAGGGCGAGAATTCCGTTTCCAGACTAGGGAATGATGTTGGGCAGAACCATTCGTGGTTCCAACCGCGGGAGTCGGAGGGGTGATCGCCGGAGCCGAACATTTTTTTTGCAAGAGTAAAAGATTGAGAATTGATGAGAGAATTTAGATGAGAATTGTATAGTGTGGTGGAAATTTTTTTGCGGAAATGAGGGTATTTATAGATGGAAATGTGAATTTTGGGGAAAATAAAAAATAAATTAAAAGTGGTGAGAAACTGATATAATTTATTGGGAAGTGGGAATTTTTTTTTAAATTTTAAAAACGATTTTTAAATTAAATTC
Organism: Salvia splendens; assembly: GCF_004379255.2. Taxonomy (NCBI): domain Eukaryota; kingdom Viridiplantae; phylum Streptophyta; class Magnoliopsida; order Lamiales; family Lamiaceae; genus Salvia; species Salvia splendens. The sequence continues at coordinate 13,596,835 of NC_056041.1, forward strand.
AAATCTTTTAAAAAAATAAATAGAAAATGCCAACGGTTATGCTGTTGGCCAATGGAGTGCTGCCATGTCGCCATGCTCAACGGCACGGACGTGCTCGATGTATCGAGCAGCGCCGTGCTGTCGGCAAGAGTACAACGGCGGACATGGGGGTGCCGCGCCGTCGGCACGGACGCCGTCCTTCAGGGAAAGCACCGACGCGGATGCTCTAAATTGGAGATATAGATTACCTGAAATCATAATAACTAATCCAAAACTGTGATAAGTTTTTATGTGTAAGTTTGTTCGAACTCACATTTGATATATTAGTTACTGAATAGTGTTTAATACCATCACAAACAAGAATGGATCCAAGATCTTATCCGTATTATAATTTTTTTTATCAGTAATACAGTCTCATATAAAATTTTACTTATTTTATGTTTTTCTCCAAATCTGTTAATGTCAAAATTTCACACAGATCCTACCAGACCAAATTTTAAAGTGTTCACATTCATGTTTCATGCCTTTATTTCTCCATATCATTCAACTATACATCATTTTTTAAGATCTTCCAAATTGAATATTATGAAGCTTTTTTTGTCCGTAATTTCATCAATTTTTGGTGGCGGAGATTAATGTATATTTTATATTAATTTTGATACATATATAATTAGGAATATGCACTTAAAGAAAATTGGGGTGAGACAGTCGGTGAGTGTATGCTAAAAATATAGTAGTACTCCTTCCGTTTTTTAAAAATAGAAATATTTGAAATAACACGGGTTTTAATGCACAATTTGGTAAAGTAAGAGAGAAAAAAAAATTGGTAGAGAGAGAGGGGGATAGATTATGGGGTCCACTTTATTAGTGGTATAAGTATAAATAAATTAATGTGAGTGGAATGTGAGGTCTCTATACCATTTATAGTAATTATGAACCAGGACTCCTATTCGAGGACTGATCGAAATGAAAAAATGAGACTGTTATTCGCGGATGGAGGTAGTATATCTTTTTTTAACATTCAAAGTTTTAAAAATGCAGAAATAATTTGAATTTGAATATTAAGGTTAGAAAATTTAAATTATAAACTAAAATTATAAGAAATCAAGTACTAATATTTACTTTATATTTTTTAAAGTGTGTGTTTATTTTAAAGAAATTGATTTATTGATTTAGCTTCGTCGAAATTATTAGATGAGGGAATATTTTTAATATACTTCAGAGAAGTGATACAAATAAAAAATTTAAAGCCCATATACCATTTAATACACATAGTTCAAGATATTTAATGAATAGCTTCCTAGGTAAACTAAATATAGGGTAAAGAAAACAATAATGACGAGAGAAGACCCTTAGTTTTAAACATCTCTACTATCTTGTCTTTATGGAAAAAATACTGAAAAATCTCTTCTAAAATCTCTCCATCGACAACCGCCTCTGATGAGACTCCTTTCTCTCTACTCAATCTCCTCATTTCTCACACTGCGTTGGGGGGGAGACGTGAACATTGTGGGGTCGGAGGCTGATGAAAGAAGCTTCCCGGCCTACTCCACTCGCTCGACCCCACCTGGATACGCCGCTGCATATAGAGAAGCTAATAGGTCAACTCTGCCTGATATTTTTTTTATTGGGCCAATCTTTTACCTCCTCTTTTGTCAAGGAAATAGCCCAATCCATATTTCCTTATCACTCATTGTACTCCAGTCCATATTTCGTAGTTATTTTTATTGTTCCTTTGCATCCCACAAGTCCACAACATTGAATTCATGGATCAGTGGTGAACATATAAATAGTTGCGGCTCAAATCATGGATCAGTGGTGAACATATAAATAGTTCCCTTTACCCTATCATTTATATAATTAAGTAGTGGATATCAAACTTACTCGCCAAACGGTAGAGAAGTTAATTGTTCATTCATTAAAAAAAAGTAGTGAATATCAAAAGTATAATAAAATAGTAGGGTATTTAAGAGTATCTTTCTATGCAAATGAATGATTCATCATATTTCTATTGGCACAAAAACTTACTTTGCCTTATCAAATAGAATTGTGTGTGTTGAACTAAAGGTAAAGTGATTATTGTTTCCGAAATAAAATATCTTAAGTTCGAGTCGTACGCTTTTTAAATTTAGGTCTATATTTGCCCATAGAAGAAAATATAGTGAATATCAAGTGTTGTTAATACTCTTAAATCTTGTCCCACATCGATTTGGTGATGATCTTGGCTCATCCATATAAGTATGGATAACCCTACCCCTTATAAAGCCTTTTAAGGGTGAGTGGTTCATTTCTAATATGGTATTAGAGTGAGCCTAAATCGATGATATATTTTATCTAATATCTCTCCTCTTGCTCATCTTTTTGAGAGGTGAGTGACTCATTTCTAATAAGTGTGATCTCTATAAAAAAAATAGTGAACACTATATTTTAAAATAAAATATGCAATATATAAATTGCACAAATTTACTCGGACACTGCAAAAAATAAATGAATTTAGTGCATTCGTTATCGTTCCAATAAAAAAGGCAAATATCTCTATTTGAAGTATAACGAGGAAATACAAACATATAAATGTCACGCTATATTCATACCATATGTATTCTTCTCTACTATCCAACAACTTCTCCACAAATTGCTGCTTCAAAGCAACTTTATAAATAAAAAAAAAACAAACTTCTTATTTAACATAATAAAAAGAAAGTATGTAATGGTCCAAGCATATAATTGAATCAAATTGGTTTACTTTGTTGCATAGTTACAAGAAGAGTTTCATAATTGACAACAGAATAATTGATACCTTGGTGTATAAATTATAATCAGTCTTTAAGGGCATATATATTTATCATTGATGATTGTGCAAATTTGTTCGATGAAAACTCATCGTAGTGTCAAAGTTTTGTACGGTGTCACAATTTAAGTTCAATACTATAGATTGTTGTTTTATTATCTACGATATCGATCAAATATAAATTTATATTAATATTGATACGAGTACCGAATTGAGAAAGTTAACATTTTTAGATGTATCATCTATGTTAGATCATTTTGTCTTTAAAAATATGACCGACATCGTCTCCAAATATATCATAGTAATTATTTATATTTTAAATCTTAAAATTCCAAACATGGATCCTCATCCACAACCGTGCTCTTGCCAGCGGCACGGTTGTGGGCCCGACCCCACTTTTTCTGCCTGCTCTCTGTCAAGAGCACAACACCCACAGCTGTGCTCTTCCGTAAGGACGAGCACAATTAATTTAAGATTCAATTACACAAAAACATTTCCATAATACTAAAATTCATTAAAAAACCACAATAAATATTACAAATTACAAATAAAATAAAAAAGACATAATTAAAATCCTAAAAATTAAAAATTACATAATTAAAATCCTAAAAATAAAAAATTACATAATTAAACTCCTAAAAATAAAAAATTACATGATTATTGGCTAATATTACCCGAGGAAAACTACGCATCCGGCGGCACCAACCCCAATTGTTTTTTGAGACCCAATATCATGTCCTCGTGCGTTTGAAGTTGCGTGGGGGTCATAGTTGACCTATCGGCCATATTGAGTTTGGCCAAAAGGGCCCACAACGAGTTGTTCGGGGGTGGAGGTGGAACATAGGGTGGGGGTTCGGGGGCGGGGGCCGATGGAGTCGCGGAGCGCCGGCGGTCGGCCGTCGCCTTCTTCATTCCTTGCGGTCGGCGTTGGGAACCGCTTGGTCCGGCGTCGGGGCTACCCAAGTTAGCTCCGGCGAGTTGGCTAGCCACTTCTTCGGAGCCGGAGTTGGATAGGGATACCGACCTTGACCGTTTGGAGGAGCCGCTAGAGGAGGATGTTACGCCTCCCATATACCTCGGGTGGAACCGCGTTTCCTGCCAAACGTTGAGGTACTTGAACGACTTACCGTTCAAGGATTGGTAGGTTCTCAGCGCGGCAGTGATGATGTCGACCTCGCTCCGGCCGCTCCCGGCATTCCGCGACTCCTGGAGGAAATAGCCATTGAACTTGTCAATTTCTTCGTTGGCTCGGCCGATGCAGTTGCGCACCATACTCTCGTTGCGCTCGATCGTTCCCGGCGGCCGGTTTGCATTGTACCGGCGAGAGACGCACCACCAAAAGTGATCGCCGGATTGGTTCGTGCCAACCGCCGCATCTTCAGAGATTTCGAAGTACGCCTTGAACAATTTATCCATCTCCGCCGGAGTGTACGGTGTGCGGACACCGGCGCGAGTAGGAGGAGTCGGAGTTTGGGAAGGGGCGGTCGACCTAGGCTCCGGTGTCCACCCGTATCGCCCTTCGGAGGCACCTTGGTCGTCGATTGGGTATGGCCGGTAGCCACCCGGAACGGCCGAATCTTGGGTGAGAGGAGGGGTCGAATATTCCGTTTCTGGACTAGGAAACGGTTGTCCCCCGAACCATTGGGGGTTCCAACCGTGAGAGGGCGGGTTGTCATCGCCTTGGCCGAACATTGTTAGGGTATGAGAGAATGAAGATGAAAATGGATATGAGAGAATGAAGATGAGAATGGATATTGGAGAATGAAGATGAGAATTGTGTAGTTTGATGTGAATTTTTGGGTGTGAAAGTGAGGTATTTATAGATGAAAGTGTGTATTTTTGGGGGGGAAAAAAATAAAAAAATAAAAAAGTGTAAAAAACGGTAATAAACGGTTATAATTTTTTTGGGAAATGGATTTTTTTTTTATCAGTTTTTTTAATTAAAAACCAATTTTAAATAAATTTTTTTTTTGAAGGCAACGGCAGCCGTTGCCCAATCCCGTGCCGCCACGTCAGCTGCTCGCTGGCGCGGCGGTGTTTCGCCTTGCCAGCGGCGCGGACGGCGGTGGCGACCGTCGCCACCGTTGCGGATGCTCTTATATCTCTCATATTGTGTTGTCCCTCTTTTGGATAAGCTGGTGAATGTTTACAAATTTTAGGGTAAATTATCAATTTTCTCATTGTTTGTAGCGTTTATGTGAAAAATGTCCTATAGTTTATATAATTACCATATAGTATTCGTTATTTCATTTTTAAAATAATAATGATTGTGCAAAATTTTTAGTGATAGAATATCAATGAAAAAAATAAAAATTATGCGACGATTACTCAAAATTATATACTCCTCATTGATGTAAGGTTTTAATTATCGGTATTCTGATTGACTATATGACTTTTTCCATAATGATAGAACTATTTTTATTTTCACATTCAAATAAAAAATATTTAAGAGTAATGATAAACAACTTAATTGTGTACAACCAAATAAGATTAAATTATTAGTTTGATGAATCAATTATATATTAAAATAATAAATTTTAATATACTGAATATTTAATACCTAAACAATACATTTTCGGATACATTATTAAAGGGGAAAAAAAAGAATAGCTCTTCCATTGCGTGATGGTGGAACTGCGTGCGGTGACCTGCCCAAGACGCAACTCCCCCACAACCCAATCAAATACCACCACATGTCTTATCCTCATTGGTTTTCCCACCTCCTTAACACTCCTTTTTTTCACTATATATATCTATCTCCACGCATTAGAAAATAAGGTAGACTCAACCGATTTTGCCATGGCTTCACGCTTTCCCCTCCTTTTTATCTCCCCTCTCCTCATCGTTGCGTCGTGTTGTTGCTCCGCCGCTGTCGACGGCGGCAATTTGGATAGCAACGATCCCCTTATCCGTCAGGTGGTGGACCACGGCGACGGCGCTGTCGCCGGCGATAACGAGTTGCTGAACGCCGACCACCATTTCACTATATTTAAGAGTAAATTCAGCAAATCGTACGCTTCGCAGGAGGAGCACGATCACAGGTTCTCGGTGTTCAAGGCTAACCTCCGCCGCGCTAGCCGGCACCAGAAGCTCGATCCTTCAGCCGTTCACGGCGTTACGCAGTTCTCCGATCTCACGCCGCGTGAGTTCCGGAACAGATTCCTCGGAATCAACAGGAGGCTCCGTCTACCGTCCGACGCTCAGGAGGCGCCGGTTTTGCCAACCAATGATCTGCCTAAGGACTTCGATTGGAGAGATCACGGTGCTGTTACGGCGGTGAAGAATCAGGTATGTACCAAATTAGGTTTTCGTTTGCACTTTCTGATTTTTTTTTCGAGTTTCGGATTTTGAGCAATCGTAGCTGATCATGATGGAGATTTATGTCTAGATAGAAATTTTGAGTTCAATTTGAAGGATTAAGAGCATCAGTTCAATTGCGTGCTCCCGACTGTTTACTTCTTATCCAAAATCATATATTCTCTAATTGATTCTTTCACCTTATGGGTGCTGAACTCTGTTAGTTTTTGGATGTGATAGTTTTTTTGGGCCTCGGTTTATGGGTATTGTGGTTGTTCTAAATTCTGAGTGAATGTCTCCCAGGGTTCCTGTGGATCATGCTGGTCGTTTAGCACAACAGGAGCATTGGAGGGTGCCAACTACCTCGCAACAGGGAAGCTTGTGAGCCTCAGCGAACAGCAGCTTGTAGAATGTGATCATGAGGTTTGTGTTCCTTGTATTTTTAGGTCGGAATTTTACTGATTTAGTTGCATCATGGACTGATTGAATATATAAAGGTCTGGAAATATTAGATTAGCTGATCAGGCATGATGCGTGCTATGTTGAATCCTTCATCAGTTTGTTCATTTTATTGGTGTATTATTATCTAGCAGGTCCCTTATGAACGGATCTGATATGATTTCTTCTGAGTACTGTATTAAAACCTTTGTTGTATTTCATACGTATAAGATTTGTTACTGGTAAGAAAAATCAGTTTGGAGTCTGATGGTGCTCAGTGGGTTTAGTTGGCAAGTAATCTATTGGAAGAAGAATGCTAGGACCACATATTTTGTTTATGAAGCATAATAGTTAAATGTTTCTTTTTGAAGAGGCTATGTTATGACGCATCAAGTTTTGAATCTGCAGTGTGACCCAGAAGACAAAAATTCATGTGACTCAGGGTGCAATGGTGGGTTGATGAACAGTGCTTTTGAATACACACTCAAAGCTGGTGGACTCATGAGAGAAGAAGACTATCCATACACTGGAACAGATCGTGGAACTTGCAAATTCGACAAGAGCAAAGTTGTGGCGAAGGTTGCCAATTTCAGTGTCGTATCACTTGATGAAGATCAAATCGCAGCAAATCTTGTAAAAAATGGCCCTCTTGCAGGTATCTATTCTCTACTATAGATGCAATTAGTATCAACTAAGTGCACAAATGTTTTCTGAGAGTGATATCATTTCTCCTTGGATGCAGTTGCTATCAACGCGGTTTTCATGCAGACTTATGTCGGAGGAGTGTCATGCCCATACATCTGCTCAAAGCGATTGGATCACGGCGTGCTGCTGGTTGGTTACGGTGAAGCTGGCTATGCCCCCATCCGGTTGAAGGAGAAACCATATTGGATTATAAAGAATTCTTGGGGAGAGAATTGGGGAGAAAATGGATACTACAAAATCTGCCGGGGCCGCAATATTTGTGGGGTGGATTCCATGGTTTCAACCGTTGCAGCTGTGAGCAGCTCAAAGTAGGCGAGATGCATTGCATCGAGGTACATTAAAATTTCACCTCTTTCATGTACATAAAGAAATGTGCTTCATCTGCATTTGTTTACCATTGCATCGAGTAAATTGATTTATGATTTTATAAATCAATCGTATGTTTATTTATAAACTATTGGTTGCAACTATGCATCATGACTATTAGTAATTTGTATGCTTTGAAATGTTGAAGTACACTGCCGTCCACTATGTTCTTGCGGAGTTTCCTTCGTGTAATAGGGGACTCAATTTACTCACCACATACAATGTTTCTACATTAAATTCACAGAAAATAAAAAGGAAGCAAAAAGAAATTACTTTAGACACTGGCTTTAAACCAATGAATAAATCGTTAGGACAAGAAAATCCGGGTTGAAAAACACTTGTGTTTCAATTATGGATGGTTGGACGCTACTACAACACAACTGCTACTACAGCGATTGTGGACCAATAATTAAATACTCCCCCTATCCCATAAAAATATACTAAGCAGAGATAGACTAATAATAAATGACATGGATTTTAATACGTAATTGATAATATAAGAGAAAAGAGAGAAACAATTGAAATAATATACTGGATGGTGGAATTCATAAATTTAAAGTAAAAGAGAACGAGAAAAAAAGTTTTATAAATAAATATAAAACAAACGAAAAAAGAAATTCAACTTATTTTTGTAGAAGGAAAGAATTTTGTTAAACACCAAACTTTTGGATTGGATTTCCACACACATTCGTTTTTTTTGTTTCCTAATTTGGACTAACACGAATGTAAATACCATTGATCAGTTGCATATGCAATGAAGATGAAGTATTTCAATTTCACAAGCTAAGAGCAACAAAAACAAAACAAAACAAATTTTGCAGAACCTCATTCAGAAATTTCATCTACCCAAGGACGGAATCCAGAGGATATATATACCATAGATACCATAAATTAAGCCTGCATAAATAAAATAAATAATAGTAGTTATAAATTACACCATACTCTTCTTCATAAGTAAAATACAGGCCACAAAATAAGCCTGCTTATTCCTCTCAACGACAGAAAGTCACGTAGGGAGGCACTTGAGACAAAAATAACACCTCAAATTCTCCATATCTGAAAGTATTACTGCCTTCTCTCTCTCTCTCTCTCTCTCTCTATGCATGACACCAGATGAAAGAATCAACATTCACGCAAATTCAACCACCAAATCTTTATTTCTATTTATATTCATACTCTCATTCCTCTTCAGTATCGAGCACAAAGAATGAGAACGGATAGAACTTGTAACCATCACCCTCGTAAAACTTGTTTTGGAACTCCACCCAATGAAGTCTCAGTGCGTGCAAGAAGGCACTCAAGGTTTCCATCACCAAGAGTACGCCAACAGTGGCACAAATAAAGATAATAATGCCAATTATAAGGATGAATATATTGTTGTATCTGCAGATGTTCAAACATTCATCAGTTTCTTAGTCAGGAAAATAAAAAATTAAACTACGCAAATAAAAATAATAATGCAAATATTGAAATGTTATAAACATCTATTATTCATTGGAAGAAATCAACTCACCCCCATGCAAGAAGGAGAACTTTCTCATAGAACACAACGGATAACTCAGAGTGTGCAAGGCTGAAATCACAAAAGAAAAAAGGAGTTTTATAATGACAATATTAAGTGTATTATTCAGTACAACTGTTGTCTGCAAAGTTTAGTACTCCTATTAAGAAACAGAGGAATAACGGAGATGCTTTTCTCCTTGCATTTGTTCAATACCAAAGCTTTACGGTAAATCCTAAATCTTCAAAAACTCAATGAAAGGGAAGGAATAAAGAATGTTTCAAAATTTCTGTTTCTGGTACAAACAGAAATTACTCGATCCAGTATTATTTCAAGGTTGCAAACTCATATACATACCTGAGTGCCCACAAACGAAGATAAGAAGCTGTATTTGAAACAGCTCCAAGAACAAATTCGATTGTGTGTATAAGCTGATGTACAAAAACTTCACTGAACTCAAACTCCTCATGACCATTGCCATGGCCATCGTTATGGTTTGCCGCTGATTGCAGAGACTCCTCTGTCCCTGGAAGGGGTGCATAGGCCTCTCCCTGGTGCCTCTGAGAGTCACAGCGATAAAAGAAAGGTAAAATGAAATGATACATAAAATGCTACAATGAATCAATGATTGGTGTGAAAATAACATAAGAGAGTTTGAAATTGCATACCTCATGTTGCATCTTTAGAAGGAAAGGCTTTGGAAGCAGCATCCATGGGACAGACACAAGGGCCAATAGCAATAGCACCATCTGTATGTAGGTGAAATTGGCTTCACTTAGTTGAAGAAGTGGGATACAAAAGCTTCCGACACATTTGATGAAATATGAAATGAATATATAATCAACATTTTTTTTTCTTTTCCATTTAAAAAAAAAACTCAACCTGCAGCGTCTTCTGACCAGGAAAGAGCTGGTTTTCGCCGAGGTCATCAGTAGGACTCAGAAACATGTAGATCATCACATGGTATAAATCAGCTTGGGATCCAGTGCACCACTTGACAATGATAAGGAGAGACAGATAGCCAAACAGACTGTTCAAGAATATCATCTGGGGAACAAATTGGAACCTGGAATGGGAGTAATAAAAAATGATACTTCCACATACAATAGCAGCACTATCTGTGCTTCATAATAACAAATAGAAACGAGAACATATTGATACCAATGATCTTAGATCTAATCAATGAAAAGAGTTATCAGGAAAAACAGCGTATTAAACTCTTACCATGTGTTTATGCTATTCTTGAAGAACAGGGCATTAAAATAGCTCAATATTATTCCCAGGTTCATCTGGGCAACTCCAAGCAATATGGACATTTTCATTTTAAGTGAGTTCAGGAATGGAAGCTCACTGCGTGAACCATGCCAGGCAGGATCCACTCCAAATGGATAAGTGTCTCGTCCTTTGATCAAGCCAATAGTGGAAGCCTCACTGCAGTAAGAAAGTTCAGCATACAAGAGGAAGCATGCAACAGAGTATAGCAGATTCAAGGTCAGTCAGATACCTGCAAGTTGCATCGCGACATACGTATGCCGACGGAGCAAATAATTCAAATGGCACGGAGAAAAACTCATTATAGATTAATCCAGTGTAAATTGAGAATATCGACATCAACACAATTACGTAACGTCCACCAAATGCCATTTCCATGATGTCCCCGAGTTTCTGCATTATATGGTATAATATAATTCATAAAAGCGGCTGTAGTAGAATAACACTAAGATATACGAGGCCGAAATAAGGATTTTTCTAAAGCTTATATTGATCTCCACGAAAATTATTCATTGATTATAAAGAATATATACACCATTCTTTATGGACTCACACAAAAATTCTCCAAATGTAGTTTGCAGAGTAGCTGAACACTCTGGTATTAGTTAAGTTGTTCAAGGTTCCAAAACATCTAAGCAACACCAGCACACAAAAATAACTTACCTATTTAATCTACTAAAAACACAGTTAATCAGGATCAATATGGCAGATTAAAAATATCTATTACCAATTCTTGTAGATTACAGATTTGTAGAGTCTAATGTTTAGGCAATCATCAAGTACTGTCAACTGTGTAATATCATGCTGGCCAAAAAAAAGAAACTGATGCATTAAAATATAGTGAAATGGTGCATTCAGCTAGAGAATAGCAGACTACAAACCAACGAATGTTACTGCCATACAGGTTAGAGGTTACTGCAGCTAAAGTAAAACATACTATACTCCTTCCTAATCCTTCCACAAAAACATGACTAACGTTTAGTGGCATGGGTTTTAATAGTCCTTCAACAAATTGTGAGTGAAGGAAGGGTTTAGTTGTGGGCCCAAGAGTGGTAGTTGTGTAAGTATTTGGATAAATTGAGGTTGATAATGAAGGAGATTTTTGTGAGGTAGCATTCAAAAATAGAATTAGGCATGCTTTTGGTGGATAGAAAAAATGGAAAGGTAGTCATAATTTTCATGGACAAAGGGAGCATTATTTTTTTATTCAAAAAATAACTCAGAAGACCATGACCATACCTGACTGGAGAGCTTTTTTTCTCTGACGATAAAAAATAATGTAGCAAGTAGAAGGCATATACCATGCCCCCAGTCCCCAAACATGACCGCAAAAAGAAACGGGAAAGTGACAATGGTGAATACACCGGGATTTGCTTCCTGATACTTGGCCACTCTGTCATGAGACAATGAAATAGCCAGATAATAACTGTATTGTACTGTATATATATGCATGCATATATGTATGTATAAAGAAAAACAACTGAACTATATGAGTGCTAGTCAACTTAACTTCAAGTTTGAGAACCAAACACCAGCGTATTAATGATATAGCAAGATTGACCAGAGTAGTGTTTCTAGGGTAGTTTTATTAACTATTACAACGACAGAATCTTTACTCACCCATAAGCATCAACAATCTCTTGGAAAGCTGTAGTGAATTTGTTTGTCCGGAAATAGGTTGGGGGCATTTCACGTGTATGCAAGACTTGAAAAATAGCCTCAACTTGAGAATTGCAATCACGTGTTGCCTGATGTAATGCATCCTGGATCTACACAAAAGGAAAAATCGCCATATTGAGAAATTGTCCAGATTTCGAAATTCCAAATTAGACATTAAATCAAAGCTTTGTGAATCAATGATCTATTACCACTTCCATGGCACTATGCTCCCCTGGCCAAAGAAGGCGATTTCAGAAGAAATGGCTACGTACCTGTTTTGTTGCAAAAATAGGACTCCATCCTTCTGCTACCAGGCATTTCTTGGTGACATCCATACTGAGCATATTCAGAGTGTGGTAAATGGCTTTTTCCTTCCTCACCTTTACGAACATTAAAGATTTAATGTTTGCACAACGCATCATTAACTCATAAAAAAGATGAAGATCTATCATTTCGGCTAAGGGGGGTCATTCATCAGTCACTAGTTCAGCACTTCAGCTAAATAATGAGTGTCATACCAGAACATTCCACTGCTCGAACTGTTCTCCAATAGTTTGAAGTAAGTTTCCCCGATGAACAAGTCCTGCATCTATTGTAGTCTTTAGCTCTGATATCCTCCCAGAGACCTAAAACAGCAGAAGAAAAAGGTTTAGAATTCAGAAGAGGGGGATGATTATAAAAACTAGTTAATGAACAGACATGCAGAACAAGGTTAGTAACTAAGTGCAGTAAGGAACTAATGCAGCATATTCGGAAACCACATACCTCTGTGATCAATTGAGACTGTTTGCTGACATCCTCACTAAAAGAGTATCGATTTGCTCCAAATGCCTCACATATTTTCAGGATTTTATTTTTCGCCCTTTCTCCAGAAAAGAAAACTGCGAATACATTTTTTTCAACCTATACCATAAGATACAAAAATTAGTTCTCGGCAAATCTTCCTTCTATCATGTGTAAATTGTTAATAGAATGTCTCGCATGGATGCATTGGTATAAAGTGGCATGAGAAAAACAGCATCAACAAAAAGCATCAATTTTGTATGCAAGTGACAAGACGTTTTATTGAAATTAACAAGAAGCATATGCGGCTAAAAAGGCTTAAGTGAAAACATAATCACGGTTGACGTACATAAATGATTCTAGAAACTCATTGGCATGTGGCTCAAATGTTCAGCTCAGTGTAAGATTTGGAAACAGATAAAAAGACACTATAAGAGCTGATTCGTGATAGAAGTAATTAATAAAAGCATTCAACTAATCACTTTCAGTAAAACAGACTAGAATAAAATCATCATTGGTAGATTCATAAGGCCTTGCAGAACTAGTTCTGGTATATGAGTCAATTAAATATACCTTATCCCCTGATACTGGATCAACAACTGGCTCATCCACAGCAACCTGCTTCAGATACACATTACCCCTAGTAGCCCGGAACAAAATCCTCTCAAATGCCATAGACTTCTCCCTGGGAACAAGTCCAGTGATAAATCCTAGCCTAACTTGCTTGGATGAATCAGTTGTTTCCTGTGAAACAGAACATCATTGATCACCATAACAGAGGGAAAATGCATTTTACAAGGCCTGTACCTGTTCAGATAACAACGGAATTTCCAAGGATTCCTCCCCGCCCTGATTTGATGAGTATTCCCTTTGACGAGCCTCGGCATTGCTAAGGGCAGAGGAAAAGAATTCACCAGCCTAAGGAAAAGAAACAGCAATCGTGTCAGCATAGGTGCCGGCTGCTGGGGAGTAACAGGGTGAATTGAATGCTTTTCCTCTAAAAGATCATATAAGATATAGGGGAAGGTATAAAACAGCAGAATTGGTAAAAAAAATCCTAGATTTGAGTACTTCATTTTACAAATGTGATAATGTTCTACTTGATCATCAGATTAAATCTTGGTACTGCATCTAGTCAATGAAGTATCTGCAAGTGAAAAATACGTATCTAGAAAGATTGACTCCATTATTCATTACTGGTCCACCATTGTTAATCTGTTATATATAGAGTGTGGTTCACCAATTTCAACCAACATCTTAACTACTATGCAGATTTAAGAGCTTTGACCATCTGATTGCTTCTTTCAGATAGAATGAACCTAAAATGGATAAAGAAATATCAAATGTGAGGTATTTTTCAAGTGGTTCTCTTTTCTTTGACATTAATAGAGAGTTTTCTCCAAGAACTGAAGCTGGTATCATTTTGCAGGAATTATAAGTATCATTGACACTTTGTTTATGTTCAAACTAGTGAGTTACACCTAGAAAGATGTGATACAGGTACTTTGATATACAAAAATCTGAAATTTGTATGCATACTAATTAATGATACTGTGGTAGCATTCAAGTCTTTGGAATGGTAAAATTGTGTAATAACTTTTTGTAATTAGATGTAGAAGAAAATATGAGAACACTGAAAACATAAAGCAGTACTTTAAGCAGAACAAGCTTGTACTCCGCTAGCTCATTGTAGGAACGCTGTAACTTTTCACCATTTGCATTTATCTCAACTAGCTCTGCCTCAAGATCTCCAAGTTTAACCTGAAATGAGATGACACTATAGGTTAATCTAATTCAATTAACTGAAGGATTTACAAAAGGCTAAAGGATACCTCAAGGTCATCTAAATTGGCAATGGCTTCACCTGGAGATCTCACTTGAGCCACCACCCCAGCCTTTGACATTTGGTCGCGGAAAAATCTTAATTTCCGTGCCATTTCTCCAGATCTTTTAATCTTCAGCGGATACCGAAAAAATCAATAAGTCAACTTTTACATGTGGCAAACCTATATGCTCAGGCAGAAAGCAAAATCTAACATGTATTGGCAATAATTTTAGTTGCAGCCGGAAAGAACCACAACATACAACTCTATAGATCGGAGAAGCCAAGTTAAGATACTCTATAATTTTTTGTCATTTTTCTAAGTGTAAAAGATGGACTGAAGTTAATCTTGAATGATGCCACCTCCCTTAATAAGTTGGTAAAATTGGTGATTTAATAGATAATAATCATTTATACTTTCTAGACCTTGATCTAACAAACGGAATGAAATGACACTAGCAAACTTGATATTGGTATAACCCTTGACACCCAAGAAATAAAAATACAGTCTATATATTTGGTGCATGGCATATTGCAAACCAAGCAACTACTACATGCATACTTGTTGAGTATGATAGACTATGCTAGCCTTCATAGTTGATAATTGATCAAAAATGGGAGGGGTATAAGTTATAACTCTTAATATCATGATATAAATCTTTACCTGAATGGCATATGTTCTCTGGAATGGGCTTTTTTCTGCATTTAGCTGAGAGAAGACAGCAAGGCATTGGTCACGATTGGAGGGACAAGGCTAAGGAAGCTCAGAAAAAGTACATACAAAATAAATTCTTATGGAAAATGACATGGAAAAGAAATTCACAGGCCAATGAGATCAGTAAGAAGATAAGCATATCCATACCAGCGGCCTATTCAAGTACTCATAAAAATTAAGTGCGTAGTTTTTCATCTTTCCTTTCCAACATTCCTAATCCTGATTTTCCCTCTGTTCCACATTAATAGAGTTGTATTCATATTTGGGACGTTCCATCATAATAGAGTCATTTCTGTTTTTGGTCAAAATTAACACTCTTACTTTATTTTCTCTCCACTCAACACATTAAACATCTAGTATTTCTTAATCTCCATGTTAAAAAGAAACATCTCTATTACTCCCTCCGTCCCAAGTTAGTTGAGTCATGTTCCTTTTTTGTGTGGTCACAAGGTAGTTGAGCCATTTCCTTTTTTGGCAAAAACTTGCCTCTCTCATACTTTACTCTCTCTTCATCTCTTTTAATTTATTCTCTCTTTTACTTTACTCTCTCCAATTTAATCTTTATCACACAATTTCTTAAATCCCATGCCAAAAGAAATGCCCCAACTACCTTGAGACGGAAGAATATCTTGGAACGGATGGAAGAATATGTTCATTTTGTAGAACAACAGATTATCCAAGAGTAGTAATTAATCAGTACAGAGGATGCACATCTAAGTGCCCCACTTTGTTGAACTTAATACCAGAAACTGATATAACCAACAAACTACTATTTGATGGCAACATCTTCATCAACAGCCCAGGTTTGCTGCATCAACAAAATCAGAAAGCAATTCCGAAAGACTCAAGCGCACGTAAATAATAACTCAATGCCAAACATGCTAACATGACCTTGGATTCGGTAAGACACGAAATAAACAACGAATTATACAAAAGCTGAACAATGCAGATATGAATGACATGTATATGATGTATTGCAACTTTGTTCTGATTTTATAGAGTTTAAGGTCAGTCAACCGCAGCTAATTCTTGTACCTTATGCCAAATCATAAATCCTAACAGAATCAACAGTATAACTTAACTGTTTTAGCAAAAAATACCATCGCAATCAACAAAAACATTAACCCAAAGTTCACAATAACGTTATTATAAACACATCTTCCGTGCTTCTTCACACAATAACAACCAAAGAAGAATCCTCGCCAATACTTAGTTTCATAATACCAAATCCGCGAAAATCATAACCCTAGGCACATCACATTACCGCAAAAAAATCACAATCAGATTAATTGGAGCTAAAGAAACAACAGAAGAATCAAACTAAGAATCGCGTACGTCTTTGAATTGAATAAGACCGAGATCGCCGAGATAGGACACGGCGAGATGAGCGGACTCGATGGGGATGATGAGTTGCACGAGCTGCATCGGCTCCGAACGCATCAGATCCATCGGCGGACAACATCCCCCTTCCCGCTCCCCCATCTTCTACCGTCAGATCGAATCAATATCTCTCTCTCTTCCTCTCTCTAGAAATCGAGAAGAGAAAATCGTGCTGGATGATAAATAATTGCAAAGAGCAGTAGATGATAGATCAACACATCCACGTCAGAGATAGAGAGAAGAGATTCGCTGGCTGGCTGATATTATTTGCATTTTTTTTTCTTTTCTAGTAGTTTTTTTTTTTTTTTAACTGCCATTTAGTTGAGCACACGCGTCACACGATACATCTTCAATTTATTAAACTAAAAAATCGCCATGGCCCGTGACATAACACGTGAAAATATAAAGGTTTTCGTTATTTTATGGAGTATTGCACTCAGAGACGGATCCCATGCTTTCGCAGGTGGGGCATATGCCCCTCCTCAAATTTTCCTACTTACATATACATATATATGATTTTTGCTAATTTACACCCTTGATTCACTAAATGCCCCTTCTTAATTCTTCTAAACTTTCCCTATACATATTTATGCTCCTCTTGAGATTATTTTCTAGCTCCGTCCCTGATTGCACTAAGAGCATCCACATCGGTGACCAGGGACGCGTCCGTCCGTGCCAGCGGCACGGAGACGCTATCCGCCTCTGCGCTCGCTCCGCTGGCACGGCGCTGCTCGATGCATCGAGCACGTCCGTGCCAGCGAGCATGCGACGTAGCGCGTTCTGATTGGCCAACGGCATATCTGTTGGAAAATCACTTTTTTAATTTTTTAAAAAATTGAAAATAATACCAAAAAAAATTATATTTTCACAATCCCAAAAAAAGGCCATTTTTTTGCCCGTTTTTCTGTATTTTTTTATTTTTTATTTTCCCCCCAAAATCATCTATAAATACACACATTCATCATCCATTTTTCACATCAAATAATCTCTCATTCATCTCTTATTCATATTTTTCATACAACTTATCTACACCTTCATCTCTCACTCAAAACCTCAAATGGATTTCACCCATCTCATTGCGGAAGCGGAGCGTGAAGAACAAGAATACTACGAACAACATCGTGCCGCTTATGAAGCATATGTCGCAGCGAATACCCCCGCCCCTCCTCCTCAACCAACTAGATCAACTCGCCGCTACATTCATCGTGATCGGGAGGGAGCCCACGAAAGGCTCGTTGCCGACTATTTTTCTGACCAGCCACGGTTTTCGGAAGATTACTTTAGGCGCCGTTTTCGCATGTCAAAGCGCTTGTTTATGCGTATTGTCAACACATTGTCCGCCCGTGTTGAATACTTCCAAACAGGTCCAGATGCAGCCGGTCGGCAAAGTATTTGCATGTCGGTGAGTCCACTAGAATCCTTTGTCTTAAAAATTTTTGCGAGGTCGTTCGTTCACCTTTCGGTGATGAATTCCTTTGGGCAGCCACCACCGATGATTGCCAACGGTTGCTTCGTCTTCACGAAACAGTCCATGGTTTTCCCGGTAAGCTTGGCAGCATTGACTGCATGGAGGTGGAAGAATTGCCCGACTTCTTGGAGGGGGCAACACTTAAGCGGCCACAAAGGCGGCGGCCCAACACTTATCCTTGAAGCGGTCGCCGACTACTGCCTATGGATTTGACATGCATATTTCGGTGTTGCCGGATCTAACAACGACTTGAAGGTGCTCTATTCTTCACCCATCTTCAATGATGTGTTGAATGGTGTAGCACCGGCGATCGACTTCACCGTCAACGGAAATGTATACCACATGAGTTACTATCTCGCCGATGGTATCCTACCCAAGGTGGTCGACTTTCGTGAAGACGCTCAGCAACCCGCAAGACCCGAGACGGGTTCTTTTTGCGCAGCGTCAAGAGTCCGCGCGGAAAGACGTCGAAAGAGCCTTTGGGGTCCTTCAAGCCCGATTCAACATTGTGAATGCCCCGTCTCGGCTGTGGTACATGAAAAATATCGTCGACGTCATGTACACGTGTATTATCTTACACAATATGATTATAGCCGACGAAGGACCGAGGGCGGCTAGCTTTTACGACGAAGATGAAGCCGGAAGCTCAATCGCGAGGTCTCCCCCACGCCAAGGTGTGCATACGACGGTGGGTGAGAGGATCGAAACAAGACACACAATGCGCGATACCCGAACCCATGTTGAGCTACAAGAAGACCTGATCAAACACATTTGGGCGAAATTCGGCCACGAGTAGTGGTTTTTTTTATTTTAGGGGTTGAATTATGTATTTTTTATTGATTAGGAGTTTAATTATGTAATTTTTATTTTTTATGATTTTAATTATGTAATTTTTATTTTTTAGGATTTTAATTATGTAATTTTTAATTTTTAATGTATTTTGTAATATTATTCCGGGTATTTTTAATGTATTTTAATTTTGTAGAAATGTTTATATTTAAATTTAATAATGGAATGGTGGAACCCTTGTGCTTGTCCTTGCGGAAGAGCACGGATGTGGGTGTTGTACTTTTGCCTAAGAGCAGACAGGAAAATTGGGTCCGGGCCCACATCCGTGCTCGTTGGCAAAAGCACGGATGTGGATGCTCTAAACATTAGGATTATCTTTCGATTTATTAACTGTGAATTTGTGATAAATACTGTGCCATATTTTTTAGGGTTAGGGCCAATTTATCAGATTTTGATCATACTAATTTGAGTTGTGAGCTAATCGGATGTTAGGAGTGGACTAATCGAGTTAAAATTATTAGATTAAAAAATTTCAATCATAACTCCGAGAATTTAGATTTCAGGATAACAAAAATATGAAGTACGGAGTACTATCTAATAAAACTAAAAATTTCGTATTAAAATTAAATGTGTTCAGTTTTAATCATAATATTCCTATATTTATAATATATAAATACATAGAAAATTTTAAAATACTATAGCATTGAGTAATAATGATGTTTAATAAATCTTGGAAAATATGACTTAATAATTTAAAAATATACCTATTTCAGAATTTAGAATATTAATTATAGTAATAAGGAAAAATTAAAAATAGAAAGTGAACCAGAGAGGCCACCCTAGTAAGTCCGGCCCAAATATAGGTAATTGGGCCTCGGCTGTAAGCCATCATACAAGTTATTAATTATTGATACCTCACAGAATTACCTTATAAATAATTAGAAATTTAGAATTCAATACATATCAGCTTGCCTTAGCCCACCTATGACCTATGGCTATAAGTTATTACATTAAATTTTAAATATGATTATTTCAAATTCAATTATATTTCTGTAAAAAAGACTTTTTGTGACTTTTTGTTGCAAACTCATTTGTATAGTTCGTATAACAACAAATACTACAGAGATGATGTTTTATTCTTTTTTATACTACAATTTATTATAGTACTAAAATGTACTGGTGCTTCTTCTTCCTTACTAGCAGTATTCATCTATGGCTATTCGCTAAGACTATTTATTAACAAGTAACTTGACGCTACTTATATAACGGCAGAATTAATTTAATCTTTCTTATTTGCATCTAAAGGGATTAGACCAGTCCAGACTCACTAATTACCGGGACCTCTTCGTTCTTGTATAAGAGAGCTCAGCCAACTCTCAATCACACGGCTGATTTAATCAAGATTACAAGTTTGTTTACAAGTAATATAACCTACCTATTACAAATCTTGACAGGAACCCTAGCTAGCTCCTAGATTAACAGCAGCCCGCACACTCAAGAAACAAGTTAGTAATAACAAGTAAGACCCTCTCGGATCTAAGATATTACAACTAAGAAGAACAAGAGAAAACTGAGAACACCAAAGAGATCACAACAGATAGCTCAGCCACCCGCCTATAGTCCAGATCTATTCACCAGAACCCTAGACCCAAGGGAGCATCATCGAATCTGACCAGAGATGCACCTCTCACCATCAATACCAACTCAACACAACCCCTTCACACCGGATCTAGAACCACAGCACAGCCTCACACCAATTATCTCCACACAAACGCAACCGGCAACCGAAGCAGTTGCCTTCGCCGGCTACCACCACCGTCAATCATACCACGGAACAGTGAAGGACTAAAGAGAAACCGCCAGAGAAGTTATCGGAGAAGAAGATAGAAGAGAGAAAATTCACTGAATCGGGTGAATAGAGAAAGAGCAAAAGTCAGAAGTGAAACACAAACTGTCATACACATCACACATAACAAACACACTCCACAATCCAACGGTGCAGGAGCAGGATCTAAGTGAAGGAGCAACGTGGCAGCAATCTGACGGTGGAGAGGAAGAGTCGCGGGCTAAGGGCTCAGCAACTTGGGCCAAGCCCAATCAATTCGGCACTGGGACAGAATTAATACACATCCCAAATAAATGTCCACCAACATATATTCTACATACTCCACCTTGGACTTTATTCTGGGAAACCAATCTGAACTATAACCTAAGGTTTAAAATCATCATAGCCTACAGGACAGCCCCCCCAACTCCAAGAACAAAAGTTCACTAGCATTTAGGGAAGCCACAAGGTTACCTTCAAACACCACAGGACTGACACCCATTAGTCTAGAAGGACTTAATGCCTCCAGTCACCTAACACCCTTACCACAGCTGATAAGGTGAGTGAGGTCTTTCCCCTAGGACATGCAACCTATCCTAGGTCAAAATGTAAAAATATTATGCAGAAAAAAAGTTTTTCAAATGGTAAACTCTTAGTTCCCATGTCAGCAGGATTTCTATCAGTATGCACTTTTTGAATAAAAACATCACTTTTTTCTACAATATCTCTAATGTAATGAAACCTTACATCAATGTGCTTTGTTCTATCATGGAATACATGATTTTTACATAACTGGATAGCAGACTGAGAGTCAGAAAACACAGTAGGAGGGGACTTCACAAACTTCAGTTCAGAAAGCACCCATTTTAACCACAAAGCTTCTTTCATTGCCTCTGTTATGGCAATATATTCTAACTCAGTAGTGGGCAGGGCCACTATGTGCTGCAACTGAGACTTCCAGATAATGCAAGACCTGCAGACAGTAAACACATAGGAGGTGGTGGACTTCCTCTTATCTCTGTCATTTGCATAATTAGAATCAACAAATCCAGTTAGTGAAATACGTTCATCACATTTAGAATAGCACAACCCATACTTAGCAATAAATTTAAGATATCTCAGAAGCCATTTCAAATCTTCCCAATGAATAGGACCATGATTTGCCATGTATCTACTCAGGCAGGACACTGCATAGGCAATGTCAGGCCTGGTACTCACCATCAAATACATCATTGACCCAATAGCATTTGCATAGGGAACTTTCTTCATAGTTTCAATATAAGTTTTAGACTTAGGGCACATATCTTTACTCAACATAAAATGAGCAGCTAAAGGCATAGAGGCAGGTTTAGCATCAAACAAGTTAAATTTTTTCAGAATTTTGTACACATAAGGTTCCTGATGCAACACAAGCATACATTCCTTTCTGTTCCTGAAAATATTTATTCCTAATATTTTATGAGTGATAAGGCTAATTTCATGCATCGGTCTAGGGGTTTTATTTCGTGAAATTACTGGGTCTAACGCATGTTTTAAGCCAGGTGTGTGAAGGTTTTCGCTAGATCCAGGAAAAGAAGAGGACGCTTGCATAGTCCTAGGAAACTGGCGAAAGAGCGGACATTATGAAAGAAATTGCTTGACGGAGGAAGCCTCGGAGTTGAAGGGTAGAATAGGGATTTCTACGAAGACTCTAGAAGGCTATGTCCGCATCTATAAAAGGAAGAAGCATGCAAGCTGGAGGGACCTTCTCGGTGGAGGCCTCACGAACAGCCTGTTGCTCAGTTCACTTTTCACATACTTGGTTCTAATTCGCGGAGGATCTCGGGTTTTGCGCTGGGGTTCACATTTAGCTTTCCGATAGTGTTTGTGGGTTGTAACACCGTCCTTCTTTGGGGCGAAGAAACAATTTATTTCTGTTTTTCTTTTCGTTTCTGCTGAATTCGCCGAGCTTCGCTGTTCGAAGCTCGGTCCTCTTTTGTTTCTGGATATTTCTCTACTTTTATGCAAGTTTCGTTTTCGCTTACGTCGATCGTGATGATTTCTGTCGATTGATTGTGTTTACTTGAATTCTGGAGTTGGTTGTTTTCGTGGTTATTTTCTGGATTATTGCAGGTTAATGGTGAGGTCTGGAAGAATGGAGTTTGTTTGTGAATGAATCGGGGTTTTGTTTTGCTGATGTTGTGGAGTTGTTTTGTGATTGTTGGAATTTGGAGTTGATCGGAGCAGATCTGTGAGAATCGGAGTTATGGAGTTGATTTTGTTGGTTGTTGAGTTCGGATGGCTTGGATCCGGAGTGGATTAAGCGTCTGAAGTGATTCTGAGCAGGAGTGTTTTAATTTTATGCCTAGCTTACGTGTTTTCATTTCATTTCGCCTAGTTTATGTAGATCTGATGTATTTCCGATTCATAGCAAGTTTCCGGCGTCCAAATCTTTATATTCTGTTTGAATCTAGGAGTGTGCTCTGTTTTCTTCATCTGCGAGTTTAGTTTAGTTGCGAAGGTGCATGTCGTAGTTAGTTGGAGCATGGGTTGGTTATCTGCAGCTTTTTACCGTACTTGCTATTTCTGGAAATATGGTCCCCACTGTTAGTTGCTTACTGTTTAGCTAGATTAGGTAGTCGTTTACTTAGTCTAGGGAGCAATTGTGTCTGTCGGTATTGATGTCCGATTCCAGTAAGTTTTCTGTGTCCTAGGCCTAGCGTTTACATTTCTTGCCTAGATCTAGTGGTAGTTTAAATCTCAACCCCTTGTGTGGCAGCAGCCGTTTGTTTCCATAGTCTCTTAGCACTACTTTGCGAATCCATCTCTGTGGGATCGACCCCACTTCTGTATACTAATTCATAGTATTCGGGTTGAGGGATTTATTTTTGAAGGGGAGTCGAGTGTGTCCAACGACAAAAACACTGTAGTTCTCTAGAGTTCCTGGACCCAGTGATCCAGCGGATTTAAGGGGCGTTGTGTCTGGACCGAGCTTTGCATTAATTCTCAAATGTGCACACTCGCTTACTCCTGAGTCTAGTCATTCGACATTAGAGTCGAGCGAGACCCCCACTTCAAATGGCGCCGTTGCCGGGGATGGATGGCGTGCTTAGTGTTAGTGTTCAGAGTCTGTGGTGTAAATAGTTTTGATTTGTTTTCTATCTATTTTGTTTGCAGTTTATGAGCAGAGGCTCAACATCTACCTACTGGAGAAACTCATCTGGGTGGAAACACGACCAGTTTGATTGGCGGGTTAAGGGTACAGTCTCTACTGTGACCACCAGATCAGGGTTCACCACGGGGAGGTCCGTTTCCGAGTGAATCCACTAGCGACGAATCTTGGATGTCATCAGGACGCGAAGATCCAGAATCACCACCCGAATCAGAAATAGAGTCAGAAACAGGGGAAGCAGAGGAAGTAGTCATGGCGCAGGTGGTAGACCCGGATCCAGAAATCGGCTCTCTCACTGCCCATTTAGATGGAGAACCAGCTCAAGCTATAGTGATGAATCCACGCCAGAGGACTATCGAGATCAAGACAAACGTACTCGGCATCTTGCCGACGTTCTCTGGGCGTAGAAATGAGTGTCCGTATGAGTTCTTAAATGAATTCAGTAAGTTATGTGGTATTCAGAAGAGGCCGAATGATGCAACAGATGAGGATTATCGCCTACGAGCGATTCCATTTACCTTGAAGGGGGAAGCTAATACGTGGCTATTGAGGTTGCCTCTGGATTCTATCCGCACGTGGAGGGACTTCAAGTTAGAATTCTTAGATTATTTCTTCCCATCCAACAAGACGAATGCACTTAAGAAAGAAATACTAGAGTGTAAGCAAGATTACGATGAATCGTTGAGTCAGTATTGGTCGAGATTTAAGGGGTTGTTGGATGCATGCCCGAATCACCGAATGATAGAGGCAGAGACCTACTCTCTGTTTTACGAAGGAGCCATTCCCGAGTCAAAGGACTTAATGAACTCCTCGAGTGGGGGAAATTTCACAAGAAAAAGGGGAAGTGAGGCAAGAGAGATCCTAGGGAAGTTGATTGACGCTAAGAAGGCGTACGATAACCCTAGGAATGCAGTGAGAAGAGGATCGGTGCATGCTGTGAGAGAACAAGAAGATGACAAAGTCGAAGCAAGGATGGATAGGCTCGAGAAGGCTCTTTTGAACGCGATTGAAAAGGCGATTCCACTGGCTTCACAAGGGAAGGAGAAATCTCCTGGTCCAGGAGATAATCAAATTCAACAATATTACGGGACCCAGGAAGGAGATTATCAGGCCCAGGTCAATGCAATGGGAAGTTGGAATCCCGATGGGAGCTGGAATCCAGGGAGACAGAGAGATGCGCCCTGGAGAAACCATCCAAATTTCAGATGGACTGACAATGAACAGAATCAGCCGGCACCGCAACAAAGTCAGCAGTTTGCACCTCAGCCCGAAAGACAAGGTAATTGGTCATGAAGGAATCAAGAGGGGCAGGGCAACTGGATTAATCGGAACAAAGGCAGAACAACCAAACACCCTTAGATGAGAAAGATTCAAAGTTTTTCCAGTAAAAACATGTTCAGGGCACTGCCCTAACAAATGCACAGAAGGAGATCTATTAACCAAGTAAGCAGCCGTCAACAAAGCTTCACCCCAAAATTTTTTAGATAAACCAGATTTAGCAAGCATGCATCTCACTTTGTCAAGTAAGGTCTTATTCATTCTTTCAGCAACACCATTTTGTTGTGGGGAATAAGGGACAGTTTTATGTCTTCTAATTCCAAAACCAGCATACATATCATCCATCTGTTTATTACAAAACTCCAAACCATTATCAGTTCTTATAGCCTTCATTTTCTTTTCAGTCTGAGTTTCAATCAAAGTTTTCCAAGCAACAAGTTTTGCAAACACTTCACACTTATGTCTCATGAGGAAGTACCAAACTTTTCTTGAAAAATCATCAATAATTGAAAGAAAATACATAGAACCAGAATGAGAAGACACAGAAGTAGGGCCCCTTTGTTCTTGTACAAGAGAGCTCAGCCAAACTCTCAACCACTGTAGGGATCAGACAAGTCCGGATTCACTAATTACCGAGACCTCTTTGTTCTTGTACAAGAGAGCTCAGCCAAACTCTCAACCACGCGGCTGATTTAATCAAGATTATAAGTTTGTTTACAAGTAATATAACCTAGCTATTACAAGTCTTGACAGGAATCCTAGCTAGCTCCTAGATTAACAGCAGCATGCACACTCAAGAAACAAGTTAGTAATAACAAGTAAAATCCTCTCGGATCTAAGATATTACAACTAAGAAGAACAAGAGAAAACTGAGAACACCGAATATATCACAATAGATAGCTCAGCCACCCGCCTATAGTCCCAGATCTATTCACCAGAACCCTAGACCCAAGGGAACACCGTTGAATCTGACCAGGGATTCACCTCTCACCGTCAATACCAACTCAACACAGCCCCTTCACACCGGATCTAGAACCACAGTACACAGCCTCACACCAATTCTCTCCATACAAAACCCTAGGTCTCACAAACGCAACCGGCAACCGAAGCAGTTGCCTTCGCCGGCTACCACCACCGTCAATCACACCACGGAACAGTGAAGGACTCAAGAGAAACCGCCGGAGAAGTCATTGGAGAAGAAGAGAGAAGAGAGAGAAGAGAGAGAATTCACAGAATCGAGTGAATATATATATATATATATATATATATATATATATATATATATATATATATATATATATATATATATATATAGAGAGAGAGAGAGAGAGAGAGAGAGAGAGAGAGCAAAAGTCAGAAGTGAAACACAAACCGTCATACACATCACACATAACAAACACACTCCACAATCCAACGGTGCAGGAGCAGGATCCAAGTGAAGGAGCAACGTGGCAACAATCTGACGGTGGAGAGGAAGAGTCGCGGGCTAAGGGCTCAGCAACTTAGGCCAAGCCCAATCAATTCGGCACTGGGCCAGAATTAATACATAGCCCAAATAAATATCCACCAACATATATTCAACGATAATAATAATTTGTGTAATACCGCGGGAACATTTCTAACAGAAGTTGGATTTAAAAAGTAATTACTGCGTGAATAAACTTAATTACATGTTAGTATACACTCATACAAAAATAAGTTTACACTATGCAATTAAATTCGACAAAATGTACCTTTTGTTGTATATAGCGCACGCTATGCTAGTGGATATATATATATAACATGCGAATATTTACTTTTGGTTAAGATTTATACAACCAACTTCAAGATCCAGATGAAAAAACTGTTGATAATTAAAATGAATAATCCAAAACTAATAAATAATTTTTTATTGTAGGATAAGCCAAACGTCTCATATTCAAGCTCACATTAAATTTATATCTGTTCATCTAGAAAAAAAAAAGCCATTTCCTATATGCAGTTAAAATATTATGATGATCAATAAATAAAATACAACTGCTAGCTATTTCTGTTTCAATAAAATCTCAACAAACTAAGAAATAAGTATAATTTGTGAACAAGGAAAAAAATTGAGGTTTGATAATAGAAATAATGTCCCATTGAAACAACATCCAAAGGTAACTTAATTTGAAAGAAATTGTGTTATATATCGATTTGTATATACCACAAACTCAATGATGAATAACCTGAATCTTTATAATTCTATCATACACATGTCAACTTTAGAATTGTTTTCTACTCACAAATTCTATCTTTTGTTTGGTCAAAGGTTCAAATGCACTACTTTCATAAATTTCGAACTGTCGCAGTTTCCAAAATTTAGGAAGAAACGCAAATATGATTGAAAAAATATGTATGATACAAAGTTTGATATTATTGGTTTGGAGGAGATAATGGTTGGTCTATATAGGCTACAAGGATCGAAATATTATTATTTATTCCACAACAACATGGCTTAATTTATCTGGTGTGCACCGTAGGAAAGAAGCAACAAAATGAAAATACACGATTAGATTAGGTTCATATCACTAAAAATACTGTAATTATTATTTTTAAATAAATGCAAAATATTAATAGATAAATGAAGTTCTAAATTATCCGAATTGTCCAAAATCACACAATTTGGCTAGTTCATCTTTCACTTTTCGAAATTCGAATTTAAAATAATGAAGTTCTAATTTATCCGAATTGTCCCGCGACAATGTTTACAGAAAAATGTGAAATTAATATACACGACCGTCTATTAATGGTGGTGATGAGGATAAAGTTCCTGATGTCAGTTTGTCTATGTAGGGATTTTTATCAATTACATCAACTTTGAGTTCACCTAAGTTAAAATAAGTGTGACGATTTTGAATATGGCAAATTGTTGGAAGAACAATGAGCTGGTATGCTCGCAACTTTAAAATTGATTGAAATTAAAAACATTAAGTTCAACGTTGTTTCTGATTATCCCACAACGAAATATTCAAGTCGTCTATATGTAATACATTGTTGATGTGACAAGCGGTTTCAAATTGATTGTGTGGTTGAATAGATGCTAAGTGTATTGTCAAACAGGAGAGAATTACGAATATAATGATTCAGATAGAGATATATACCAAAATTTTAGCTATCATATTTGATGTCACTCAAATCAAAGCTCTTGGGACGATTACGAGTATTAAACTTCATGTTCTTCCCTAGTGATATTTAAAAATTTGAAGACAAATAAAAATTTGATCAAATTTCATAATTTTTTCGACATTTCATGCTTTCGAATAAATAAAACTTTATCAGTTTAAATTAAAAGGATAAAAATGTGAGATAGACTAACCAAGTACTTCATAATTGTAATAAATAATTATGCCAAATATTAATAATACAAAATTCAATAATGAAGTATGATATGTAGATAATTATAGTCCTTTATACTCCCATCGTTTCTTCCTTTCTTTTTCAGTCTTTTTGAAACCAAAAAGGAAGAATATATTAATAATTAAAAATAATACAAGTCAGAAAATACTGGTCAATTAATAATGCCCCCACCCGAAACACAATGCTAGAATATTAATATTGCATTTATGTCTTTCCCAATTTAAACAATCTCTAAGCTGGTAAGCATAAATTAGTGGTCGAATACCAAACGTTTTGGTTCAGCATTTTCGTCTTTATTCAAACTCAATATTTTTGCAATAAAATAGACATTTACTCGCTTGGGTCATGTGTATCGCGTTTATTCAAAATATAAGCCCCCCCATTTTGTAATAATATCTAAAATATAATCTCATAATACATCGTAACAAATAAAGCCGGAAATCATCCAATTAATAGTTTTTCAGTCAATTTCTATTTTTCCTTAAGTACAAAAAATAAAAATTTACTTGATTTTATGATTACCATATAGCAGTAATGGAATGCCATCAAGTCGATATTAAGATCAAATTCAATAGTTGAAATATTCCGAAGAGTGTACAAGATACACATCATTCTCGGGTTAATTACTCAAAATTAGCAAATATATATAAATATAGTGTTTGAGTAAAAATGATGCTAAACAAAATTTTGTTCTATACAAACATTAGTTTTCTTCCAAATAAGGCACTTATTTGTTTTTTTACTGTTATGAATGTTCTACAATTTAATTATCTAACCAATCTCGAACAAATACTCCCCTGTACACAAAAAATAGTCTATTTTGCCATTTTTGAATGTCCTCAAAAAAATAGTGTCATTTCTGAAAAATGGAAAGTTTGTCTCTCATATTTTACCTACTTTTTATCTTCTCTTCCATACTTTACTTATTTTTTTCCATATCTCTTTTACTTTACATCTTTACTTGCATTTTCTCATTCTCTCTTATTTTACGAATTTCTCATTAAAACCCGTGTCGTCTACAAATGAGAGTATTTTTTGTGGACGGAGGGTGTAAAAGTTATTTTTATTCATTAATTATATGCGCCCAAGAATTATCTTTAAAAAGTACTGTATCTCATTTGAAAGTATATAAAAGTTGAGTATGAATTCTGATACAAAATTAGTTTATTAATTATGCTATTTTTTATACAAACATTATAATTTGGCAATCTTTCAAAAAAACTCTCCCTGTGAAATTCCACAAATATTTGAACACACCTTTTGGTCTGCGATTCACAAAATCATTGAATGAGAAGGGGACATTGATTGAGATAGAAAATGCAAAGAATAATTGAGAAACCAACGATAGCGTACAGACAAACGAAATTAAATGGGAGTGGATGGATTTTGATTTTATGTTTGAACTTTTATGAATAAATTTTATTCCAAAACGTGTATTGTAACCCTCAAACCTTTATTTTTAATTAAATTAGTCGGTTCCCAAATATCGGGTGAATGACACGATGATACAAATAATTGTACTACAAAATTAACAATATGCCTAGAGACATTGTAACTCTTCTTAATCTTGAATACTACAAAAATAATTATAAAAAATATATTTTTATTTATTTATTCTCTCTCTTGTGAAGAGCCAAGCATACATTAGAGAAAGAATCACTGCGAGTATTTTGGGGGGAAAGACAAGTAGGTCATTCATTCACCATTGGAATGACGTTAAAATCAGTCAGACTCTGACTAAAAGTTAATTTGAAAATGCAACATAAATTAGGAAATTTCCGTTCGTCGTTTATTTTCCCCATAATTATACAAATATGTTTCTAATATACAATAGTTTATTAAAATTATTCGGTTTCTACTGTTTCTAAAGTTATTGATTTGAAAGCAAATAGTTGGACGTGTTACACTACCAACAACCACCTCCAATCATCACACTTTTGTTTGCCTTATCCCCTCTCTCAATCTTCTACTGTTTTTCGGATTTGGACCAATAATTTTTTTGCAGACTCCAATTGTTTCAAATAATTTATTTCAACATCGATCTGTGAAACAAGTCTTGTCATTTTAGATATAGTTTAGCTTTATTTATTTTCTCCAGCATTTATATATTTTTGGTATTGTCAATGTTGTATCGTATTGGACTCAATCAAGTCGGTCGATGTAAATTTCAAAATTTTGATTTTAATAATAGTAATATTTTTAAGGAATAAATTGAATCATTTTTAAGGTACATAAACGAGTTCTCTTCAAATTTGCTTTTATTTAATTCATATTAAAAATTTACTTAATCAAACCTCCGTCTCATAGCTAAGAACAATTGTCTCTTTCTTTGATTTTTTTTGAAGCAATATCATCGATACTTACTACTACAATTTTGAGTCAGTTCCAACTCATATCCAACCATAAAAAGTCAAGTCAAACGCAAATACAAAAAACAATCGAGTTAAGCCCCAACCAATTTGGTCTCAAATGTGTATTGTTTTGACAAATTTATCATTTTCAATTTCATGATTCAAACTCAATATAAAAAATTCATCTAGATCCTTTAACCCGACAATGGGTTTGTCAATGAATCCATGAATTATCAAACCAAATTACTTACTCTCAAACCACATAATAAAATGGTGTAGTCCAAAAGAAATTATACCCTTTTATAAAATAACTAGAGTTTTATCCATAGAGTCACGAGTCCAAAACACATTTAGCCCAAAATCCTTCACATCTTTAATCGACTTCCTACCAACATTCTTGAACTTCAAACTACACTCTAAAATTACCAAAATACTCTTATCCCTCACTCTTCAACCTCAAACTTTTGGTTGTTCCATTATTATCCGTGCACCCAAACACGAGTGAAATAAATTCGATCTTTGTACCGTAAATTGTCTTGATGTTGAATGTGGATTCAACAAACGAGATATCGATACTACGAACCAAAAGAGAAATATCAATTTGAAGAAATGAGGGGATACAAATTTCAACAAAGCAATTCACATCACACCCTGTATCCCAAGAGATGAGGTGATCTCGTGACATGTTTCATTTATATGGATGATATGATTATTATACAAAAAGATATAGAAGAAATGAAGAGACTAAGAATGAACACTTAAATATGCCAGTCCAGAGTGTGGAGTATTTCATCAACATAATTACACAATAAACACTTACCATGCTTCTTCTTAAACTATATGATCATCACCAACGTTATGTGGTGAAACCCTTATGGGCTAAAATTAACTCGTCATTTATACGTCCATTTAAAATATTGAAGCGCATTGAGGTTTTGGTTATCACCTATGTTTCCAACGCAAGTGATTGCGTCTCAATTTTTGTGTCCATCGTAATGAATTAATGTGGCTGGCTCGTACGTTGGTCTGATGATTCAGAAGTAACCTGCAGATGAGACCACTCGACATGCTTAGCTCGCAGTTCCTAACCTTCGTCATCGGGACAAGGTTATATTCTCTGCATAGGGGCGTTGATACAAGTCTCTCCTGATCAAGATGAAACATCTGATCACAACACCTCAACTCAACCTTGTAGGAATGTGGTTTTACCTTGGTAGTACGAAGACTAGGTTTGAGTCGTCTTCGCCTTTATATAAACTTTGTTTTATTTTAATCCATGTAATAAATTTGAGCGTCTGTAAGTTCTAACCCACTTCATATATTATTGACTTTATTTGTATGTGCACGTTTGAAGATGATTTGATTAACTATAAAAATTGCATTATTATGCAACGTGAATTTTGGAGGATTTTCCTAAAAAAGCAAAAGATTAAGATAATTTATCTTCAACTTAAAAACACTTTCTTTTGCGTCTTAAATTAGTAGTTATATTTAAAAATTTTCAAACGCTAGTAATTGCGTCTCAATTTTCATGTTCCTAACGATAAATTTATTTTATAGTGTTCATTGCACCTCTTTTGTTGCCCATAGAAGATGATTTGATTAACTATAAAAATTGCATTATTATAGTGTTCATTGCACCTCTTATAGCATCTCTCCTCGTAACTGAAAATTTCTGAAATTACTTATATATCTATCAAGTAATTTTCTAACCGCTTTATATTAAATGATAGAAGGTGATAAATGATCTATCTAATATAAAGCCAAGATCCCTTTTCTTTTCATCATTGTTTGTCGTGCGGGCACAGTCGATTGTATACATTTATTTGTTTGCTACTGTATATTTTCTGAGATATGGTTTGTAACTGTATTAGGGACCCAAAATTTATTATTTTGTTAGGGTTTTTAATTTCGAGAAATTCAAGAATAGTTAAAGGATATTTTGGCTGTAGACACACCTATGTAATATGTATACATTTTTAGAAATATCTTCTAAAAATGTATTCATTGAAAATTAATGTTTTCCGGCCGCACCTAATACACTTCCATTTTGTCAAAATTAAACTTTTCTTTTTTCATTCTGTTAGCACCAATGGATTTAATATATAGGTATTTATGAACGTATTTGTTGATATCGTTTTATTAAACATTGGCAATTTTCTCTCTCGATATTTTAGATATTTCTCCAACATTTACGAAAGAAAACACCATTTTTTATTCATTTTCTGTATTAATTCGCTCAAAATTAATTCGTTTAGCATATTGTTACAAAATTAATTGATAGCTATCGATTTATCAGCAAAAAAATTTGGTGAAAATTCATCTTTAAAATCAAAAGAATTGTTTTATAATACTTGCACAAATTAGGAATCAATTATCTCTAACTTATATTTTCACTTATATATGCATAATACCATTTTTTTTTTCAATTTTCATTTTATTTTCCGTACTTCATTCATACACGACGTTGGGATATTTGAAAAGAGATATCAATCACGTTCATAAGTGTTGTACTACCTCAACTCATAACATCAAAGATGATTAAAATAGAAATATCCCTTTTCATGAATATGTACCCTCTTTTGATGGTTCCAACCTCCAACTTTAATTCCTACTACTATGGATTTTAGGCACACAATAAATTACCAAAAAACTTTAAAATCAATAAATTGAAACAGATATGCTCGTACATATATACATACGTAAGGGGCCATGCTTGCATATTTATTCATCTACTCGTAAATATAATAGGGCATATCCAAAATGTGATAGCGCGTCAACTTGGGGATACATATTTACATACAAGTTACAACAATAGTTTTAAATCAATCACTTCCTTTATCCCAATCTATACGAAGCATTTCTAATTCGACATAAAATTTTATATAATGTTTTTTTATTAAATTAGATGGAGAGAAAATAAAGTTTTTATTTTAAAAAATGTGTCATTTAGAATAGAATGAAACAGTCCATAAAGAAAAATATGCGTACTACTTAGAATGAGACCGATGAAGTAGTTATAAAATTTTACTACTACCCCTAAGAATTAAAATTGACTTGGCTAATAAAATAAATCACATACTGTACTTTTTATGTGGCCGTGTTAGCTTAAATCCACTTAACTTTAATCCATATCGTACATTTAATATTTTTTTTTAAACAAGATAATATCATGACATGCATTCATCTCAAAGTTTCTAGTAATACTTCAAGATCGTTTAATTTATTTATATATTTCGAATAACTAAATGGTAAATGTTAATTAGATATAATACTTAATTTTCGATTTACAATAGTTCTTCAATCTTATAAAAGAAATATGCCATGTCAATCTGTATAGTTCACAACATGGTTTTAATTTCAATATTATAATTCGCGTGGTTGGCATTAAAGTTAACACGAACTAGCCATACATATGAAAAGGTTGCAACAATATTGTTAAGGTACTTTTATAATAGCCACAATACCTTTTACTACTTATTTTCTTAATTTAGATTAATATTGGACACTCAATTACGTCCATCATAAGTAAAGCATATTTATATACAATTAGTAAATCATAACTAGGTATTAATAAACTATACTTGGAAATTGATGAACCCTAGCTAACTTAGTTGGATAGATGTGCATAGTACATAAATCTTTTTCCAATAGAACAAGTGATCATATTTGTAGTAAACAGTAGAAATAAAATTACTATACGCAGTTAACCCTAATTAATAATAATGAAAAGGCTCAACGTTACATCATGTGATATCTATGCGCAGGACTTTCTTATTATTAACGCTAGCTATTTTTTTCTGTGCGGTAAGAAGCCTTTCTTTCTTCTTTTATGTATGCACAGTTGTCCACTTTCTTTCTAATTTGGAGTCACTGTTTGCTGCGTAGTAGTAAAACGTCGGAATCTCATTAATCACTGTACCAGTCGTTTCCGTAGACAGAATTTAACGAGATCCTTGCATAAAAATAAATCCCAATACTATTTCCAAAAGTTGCCTCAGATATAGCAAAAATATTTCAAATAATTTTTTTTTAAAAATAAAAAAAATCTTCAAAGCCACCCCCACCCCACCCCCACCCCCCAAAAACATGGTACACTTAAGCAGTGAACTCAACTCACCAAGAAGAGTAGAAGAAGAAGAAGAACATAAAGCTAAATATAAATTTGTATCTCAAACTCCAACCTGAAAAGAAACCCTATTTTTTCTGCGATTATTTCTTGTCTCAGGAAAGCAAGAAACCCTTTTCATTTTCAATTTTCTCCCCCCTTTTTTTTGTGGTGATCAGCAGCTACAGATCAAGAAAAAAGAAAAGAAAAAAAGGGCATTATTATTTTCTTCTTCTTCTCTCTTCCTTTTTCTCTCTCTCTCTCAAACTTTGCTTTGCTTTTTCATGATGAGAAGGGAAGAAATAGGCGTGATAAATAGCTCGTCTTCGTCCTCGAGCAGCAGGTGCCAAGACTGCGGGAATCAAGCCAAAAAAGACTGCGAGCATTCGCGGTGTCGAACCTGCTGCAAGAGCCGTGGCCTCCAGTGCCCCACCCACGTGAAGAGCACGTGGGTGCCGGTGGCCCAGCGCCGCCCCCGCCACAATGTGATGCAGCAGCACCACCAGATTTCCGCCTCCGTTGACCACGGCCCAAACCCTAAAAGATACCGCGAAAATCAAGCTGCTTTAGGTATGTTAATTACAATTTACAAGCCCCACTCCCTCATATATAGAGAGAGAAAGGAGAGAGAGAGTTTGTGTGTTTTTTTCCACAGTGCACAAGATTTGCCAGATCCGTGGAGAGCAGACTAGAAATTAAGTGAAAAAAGTGATGATTTCGGTTTTGAACATTTTGCATCACAATACCTGTTTTCATTCACACTACTGTTGATAAAAAAACAAGTCCATACGAAAATCTTGCTGTGTGTAGCGTCACACTGTAGTAAAACCCACAAACCCTAGCCCCACCCACACAGGCTATGCTAGAACACACTGTTATTTTTTTGTTTTTTTTATTTATAGCATTTTTATTTCTTGAATTTCTTCAATCCTCTCTCTTTTCTTTTCATTCCACCTTTTTCACCTATTATACCTAGATAGTTAATATTTTTTTCTAACGATCATAAATAGTTTCTTGTGACTTATCTACTTAATCATCAAACCTACCTTTTTTTCCTTTTCAAAGAGGCTAAGAGCATCTCCATCCAGGCAAGAGCATGGAAGTGGGCTTGGACCCACTTTTATTCATTTTTTACTCTTTCCTCTTCCTCAAGAGTACAACGCCCACATCCATGCTCTTCTGGAAGAACATGCTCAAGGGTCCTAGCATTCTATTATTCAATTTAAATAAAAACATTTTCATAATATTATAATGCATTAAAAATATCCGGAATACTATTACAAATTACTAAAAATTAAAAATTATATAATTAATTTTTTAAAAAAATTAAAAAAAATCGAAAAAACGGTAATAAACGGCTATATTTTTTGGGAATCCGGAAATATTTTTTTTTTGGTATTATTTTTGTTTTTTTTAAAAAGGAAATTGCAACGGCCAATCGCACGCTGTCACGTCGCCATGCTCAGCGGCACGGACGTGCTCTTATTATCGAGCATGGCCGTGCCGTTGGCGCGAGCACAGCGGCGGACGGGGCTGTGTCGTGCAGCTGGCACGGACGCCCTCCGCCACGGAGAGTGTCCATGGGGATGCTCTAAACACTATATAGAGATATATGATCCATGTATGTACTTTTACATGATATATAATGTGTTAAAACTAGCTCTACCTACATAGCTAGCTAGTTTATAACCTGGCTGCATCATTACTTGACATTTTATTTAAATTTTTTTTGGGAATTTTTAATTTTTGATAAATTAGGGTTAGAAGAAGGGGATTTTCCAGGGGAGGTTTGCTTTCCGGCGATATTCCGATGCGTTCGGGTGAGCTCAATGGACAATGTGGTGGACGAATACGCGTATCAGACGACGGTCAACATCGCCGGGCATCTATTCACCGGTCTATTGTATGATCAAGGGCCGCCGGAACCGGAGGGAACCGGAAACTATGTCACCGGAGGGAGCTCTTCTGCTGCGATTGGGTTCTTGCAACAGCCTCATTTTCTCAACAGTACTAGTGCTGCAGCTACTGGTACAACCCCCTCTCAATATCCTAGCTCTTTCTGCCCATTTACCTCTACTAGTTCACAGTTCTTCTAAAAGGCATATGCCTCATTCCAAAATCTTGAAAAAATTGGGATATTTTTAGCTATGAAGAGGTGGTGGTGGTGGTGATTAGGATGATGATGGGAAATTAAAAATAATTGTTTCGCTTCTTATTTCTATAAAGATTTATTTTATTTTATTTTAAGAAATTGATCGAGGAAAGGGGAATTTGTATATATCCCCTTTTTGCTGGTTCATGCATATCCCTTACCACTTTAAATATATTTATGTTAAGACAAATATAAGGAAATTAATATCTTAGTTGGTGTCTGCCTAGCTAGATGTATTATCAGTAAAAAAAATTTCTGTTTTTGATGAAGAGTTGTTTTGTTATTTATATGTGCGAAGGTTGTGTTTGTTGTTGTTGTTGTTGTGTGTTTTCCATGGAACAAACATGTCTTCTTGTGATTATTAGCGGTTATTGTGTTTATATATGGATAGCTAATTGACTATATATACTTTTGTTTTCCGGCTTAAGCCCTTTGGCCATAATCATCATGCTATATAAATTCTGATTTTTATGGGTTTAACACCTAATACACATATTAGGGCATTATTTATATAGTTACATGTGTACATGATGCCTTGAGAGTGCTCTTAATGTTCATGTGATTTATGAATAATTTTGACATGTAAATATTCATATTTTTCTCATTAAATGTTATAGGAGTACATGAAAACATGATCTTATTTGTCACACCTAATAATAATTTTTTATATTAATTTTGAAACACTCTAGGCGCATGTGTCATGTTGAAGACATTGAACATAAAGATTCTTGTCCCTTAACATGCCTTTTGAATTTCTAAGCGGCGAAAAGATTAATTGGTGGGCATCTTATAAATTTTTTGATGATGGCGACCTTAAGCAGAAAGCAATTAGTATGATTATAATAAAATACTTATTTATATAAGTTAACTCTTTATATGCTAAAGAGACATTCACACTAGCCAAAGTAAAAGAATGATTCCCTCTTACCTAAATTTCACATATATAGAATATATACTTAGTACTAATTCAGAAAGAAAATTTAATTAGAAACCTCCTCAACTATACAATTAATTAAGATGTCATCGTGCATTGATTCTATTCAACTCAAAGAATCAAGAAAAGAATTACCCTAGTAAATTATAATTGTACTTTAGTTGTTCTAGTGCATTCTATCTCACACCCTACTATATTTAAATTTCTATACGACTTTCCAGTTTTGATCATTTAAAAATCTCCTTTTATAGAAGGTGCATCAAATACTAACAATAACTTTAAAAGGAAAGGGATCCAAGAATTTAAATATGTTCATTGTAAAGTAACTTGACATGGGGAGGGTGGCAACCAATCAAGCTTTATGCTAAATTAAATTAATGATGTCTTCTTTTTTGTATAGTAGTAGAACTTTAACATGTACATGAATAAATTGGTAAAAACTTAAGGGGCCATCTTTTTCTAAAGAGGATTATTCTATAATTCGACTTTAGTTTGGCCTATTTAATTCAGTCCTGGTCTTTTGATCTAACTGAGGGGATAATCATTGAGAGAAAGCTTATAAGAATATGTACCCTTCTTGTACGGATTTCATGAGATATAATTTTCAACACACCATATACAATCTAGTTGTAATAGGTATGAGCAATTTATAAGTTGATAGTCCTAGTTGTAATTTATAAATTACAAGAAAAAGAAAACTAACGAAGATTATAATGGTGCCCACAGACACTACCATATCACTCCTACATGTTAGTAATACTTTATAATTATATATGAAAGTTAATGCTGCAATAACGTCCAATCATTAAATGCTTATTACTATGAGCGTAAGTACAACTTATCGAGTATGAATTTAAGTGGTTTAGTGATTTTTCTATGGTTTAATATTGACTTTGCACAGTGAAGAATAGTTTGTTGGTTCTGATCAATTATTCATTCGTATGATGATTGTTTTTTCTTGCTTAGGGTTATAGGATTCTGCACATACCTATGAATTGTGTTTAAATATGTTGGCACATATAGTGATGAAATTTTGTCCCGTTGGCATACAATTTGTGTATTGTTCTTTCATGTTACTTTTAATTGTTTGGGTTTTTATATAATAACTAGAGTTAAGGCTCAATTTTTACATAATGGAACATATAATTAAGTTTAGCTTAGAATTTTCAATATTAGTATAAAATTCAATTATTAGTACGTAGTTGGTTATTTCATAAACCACATGTTTTTTTAAAAAAACATTATCTTCGGTTTCTAGCTCAAAACTGTACTGACCAATGATGATTTTCATAACTACTTCTGTGTTATATAAAAATCACACTTAAATTATGTTATTTGAATGTGTACCCTAAAAATGAGATGGAGAAGAGAACTGACGTTCTTGGTGTATCTATGAGAGAGAGATGGATAAATCATGTCACATTTCAATTGGGAGACAGATTTTCAGGGTTATTAGACGATATAGAAATAATAAATGGTAAATCTTATTATCACATTTTAAGCCTACAATCTCTACTTGAGTTATATAATCAAATTAAATGTACATAATGACAATTTTGTGTGTCTGTGTGTGCGCGTATATGTATTATTTATTTATATATAAAATTTTGCAATCATAAGTTGGTTACTGCTCCAGAAAATGACTGATAGTGAGAGCAACAGTACCACAGATTTATCACACTTTGTTCAGATTTTCATCATAACAATTGTCCCTTCAAATCATTCTTCCATTAATTTTGACAAGGATAAAAAGTAATATACGCCGTAGAAATTTGTGGTTATAAGACTACTGCATTTAATTATTGTACAATATTCTTATCTAAAATCCACTTTATTTACGAGTTGCTCGATAAACTGTGAAACATTTACTTTGTTTGGATTTTGTCACGTTAATTTATGAGCTTTGTGACAGGACACAAAATTTTAGTCATAACGATATTAATTTGGAGAAATAAGAACTACAGTGAAATAGATCATATATACTCTAGCTAGGGTTGGATTTGGGATAGAGGTATTAAAAGGAGACATTATTACATATATAAAATCAATAAATTCATCAAATTAATTCCATAGCATTCTAATTTCAAATTTCAAATTTAAAAAGAATTGCACAGACGTGCATACAACTACTACGGGAACTTTAATTTAATAATAATTCAAAATTTTCAAAAAATAATATTCCGATTTTTTCAATAAACATGTTAACTAATTTTTGATAAATTCATTAAAAATCTTAGAGTCCCCCTGCTTCAACCAAATCGTCAACAGGGCTTGTTCATATGCATATTTTCCTATTCATACCCCAAAAAAGTCAAAATCCAAAACTTTTTGTGAGAACATAGTGATTCTGATTCCCATACATGTCCCTTATTATAGGAAAATCCATCTTCAATTGAAACAGGATAACCCAACAAATAGAAAATCCATCCCTGTATTTGTGAGTCGTAGAATAGTAATGTCTGAGAAATCAAAAGTCTCAGGTTTGACTCTAATATGGTTCGACCTTTAAATTAATATTCTTTTATCCATAAAAAAACACCCAATAAATAATTATGAAATATGGAATCAATGACATTTATAAAATGGATTTCATGAGTGAAACTCGCCATCTGATTAGATCGGTGCCAACTAGCCAACGTTGTATGTCACCATTTGGGCTTAGGAAGCGTGAAAAGCGTTATTCTTTTCAATGTTGTCTTTCATTCATCGGTGTCTCGTGCAAAAGCTCCCTACTCAAATACTATGTAATTGTTAGGATCATCGATTGCGCATTAGTATGATATTGTCTGCTTTGGGTGGAGTCAAACCCACACGAATTTATTTTTTGGGTCACCACCAGAAGCCTCAAACTAATTGGGTTGAATAGTACTTATATATTACTTCCAACTTCCTTCTATTCTCCAATGTGATATGAGTTTGCAATCCAACAAACATCCCCTTAAACCAAGACCACATCGGGAACCATGCCGATACATCGAGTCAATCCAGGCCCCACTCTATCCTGGGCCCAACTCGAACATGGGTCGTTCTGGCCGTGGCCCCTAGGTCAATCTGGGTTCAACTATAACTTGAGTTTTTCGGGGTCTGACCCTAATCGAGTCTCATTCAGACTCGACCCAAAGCTACCTAGGCTCTGATACCATTTGTTAAGATCGTCGATTACATATTAGTTTGATATTGTC
This sequence comes from Salvia splendens, assembly GCF_004379255.2. Classification (NCBI taxonomy): domain Eukaryota; kingdom Viridiplantae; phylum Streptophyta; class Magnoliopsida; order Lamiales; family Lamiaceae; genus Salvia; species Salvia splendens. The sequence goes on from NC_056041.1 coordinate 13,638,156, forward strand.
TGCTTTGGGTGGAGCCAAATCCACAACACTTTGTATTTTGAATCACCCCAAAATGTCTCAAACTAATTGGAGTTGGACAACGATTATATACTGTTTTCAAAGTCCTCCATTCCATTCTCCAATGTGATATGACTATGAGTTTGTAATCCAACCGTAATAGAAAAAAGAGTATAAGCAATAATAGTTCTAAATACTAGGCACTTGTGGAGTTTGTATTTCTTTCAATTAAATTTACTATTTCTCTCCGCAGAGCAAATCATATTCCATGAGAAATCTCTATTAAAAATCTAATAACGTTACATAGCAAATCCTATTCTATAAAAAGTCTTAGTATTTTGTGATTATAAAAAATCATAGTAATTTGTGATTCTATTCAACACTATTCAATGTGTCGTTCCTCCTAAATAAATAGCGGAGCGGATCACCTAGTATCTATGGTGCACCATTCCTACTCCATCACTTTTGGTCTATTTTATTTTGGTATGAGTGTGGAGTAGGAATGGTGCACTATTTGTGAAGTAGGTGATCCGCTCCGCATAAATAGTCGTTTTTAATAACACGAAAAATTTCTCAAAAATAGGAATAAATTGTAATTTTTAGACATAGACATATGTTCTCATCATATACCATGGCGACTTCCCGTAAATCACACATAGGAGAGAGATGTAGGAAGACACGCTAATGGTCGTCTGGGAAAGAAGAAATGCGGGAAACTCGTTGGAGGTTGTCAGTGAGGGAAAAAGAGAGAGAAATACGAGGAAACTCGCTGGAGGTGGTTAATGATTAAAATGACTAACTTTTACCAGAAAATGAACTATGCAAATAGGATAACTCAAAAAGAAATACGTATGATTTAAATTCGGTGGGATAGAGAGTGTACTGTACAACAAAATATTAAGGCAAAAGTTGCCAAGTAAATTAATTAGTCTCCATATTTTAATTATATATTTGGTTAGTCTTGTAAAATTTGATTATTTTAATCAGTCCCATACAGTTTTAAAACGAAATACTTGTATAAGTTTCAATTGTTTTCAATTATCTTGTACAAAATAATATCTTGAATATGATTTAAACAATATTGTTTCACTAAAATAATATATAAAAATGAAATGAAAGCAAAAGTATACAAAAATAGTTATATTACTGGGTAGTGATAAAATGCAAACTCATATATTGTACAAACTCCAAACTTTTCAACACAGTGTCAACACAATGTTAACACAATGTAAAATTTCAAGATTTTTATGTCAACACAATATCAATACAATGTCAATACAATATCAACACGATTTCAACACAGCATCAACCGTTGAAACTGTGTTGACATTTTCTGTTTCTATTATTTTGTCATCTGTTGACATTTTCTAACGGTCCAGATCATAGTTTGGAGTTTGTACAATATTTAGAGTTTGCATTTGATTACATTCCTATATTATTGAAATGAAATCGTCTAAGTATCACCAAAATATATCATTTTATACTTGAATATAATAATTGAAAAGAAAATTAAAATTTTATAATTTAGTATATTTAACAACATGTTTAAATAACTTTATCCTTGGAATAGTTTATTTCTACCTTCTACGTGTCAGAGAATGTTATAAAAGTACCATTAACTATCTCTTTCTAGTTGTAACTAAATTAAACAGGTGTAAATTTTTAACCCAATCCCTAATTAAAGTAGCTACAATTTGACTGTGGTGAACCGCTAATTAAGTCAAAGTCTTACATATGTAGCTGTGGGTTAATGTATTATAAATGAGTCAGTTACCCCTTAATAAAAGGACTTATAAGGGGGAGGGTTATATATTCATACTAGGATTTTAACATAATGTGAAACTTTTCATTAAGAACTTAAAACGCTGCGCTAATGTATGAAATAACTATATTTACAGTTACCTTAACTCCATTTAGAAACGGGAAATTAAATAAAATTTTCCTTTACCACGTCATTTAAATCTTCAGTGTTGTACCCGTCTAAGAAGGAGATTCATTCATTGTAGATATTTACAATGGAATAACTGAAAATGGTTACTTATTCAGTTATTCTAACAATAAAATGAGCTTTCATTTGAATAATTATTAAGAATATTAAACAAAATTAACATACTGGTCCCAATACCTTTTTGAACTAATCGTAACATTAAATACCGTCGATATGAAGTTCAATTTTAAATATAAAAGTTAGTGTATAATTTCCATGTTTTTGTAGTTTTTATTTTTAATTAATATGGAAATTAATATTGATTAAATGTATATGCTGATAACTTAATATCATAGGATCTGTAAACGTATATGAGTACTTTATTATGTTCCTTTTGAGAATAAAAATAGAGGAATTATACGAAATCATGGATAAGACTAGAATATGCCCAGGAGCTTGAATCTAGTATGTGAGAAACTAGGTCTGAGCTAGACTCAATTTAACCACGCTGCATTTCACATGGATTATATTGGGGAAAAAGTGAGAAAAAAGTGGGAAGGTTTTAATTAGGAAAATGGTCTCGACACATCCCTAGCCTTTTCTCATACGGTTTCCTTTTCATTTTTGATATTTTTTGGTATGTTAAAACTAAAATTGATACTTTCTCTTTTGGAAAAAAGAAATTAGAATGGATTGAATATACGAAAATTAGTAGTATAAAAAAAACATTCAAATTTCAAAAGGTGAGGAAACGAAGATTTAAACGGATTGTTATAAGTATATCCTAATCTTGATTTGGAATTCGCTATATCTTCATTTGTTGGATCATTTTTTATTATGTCTTTATTTCAACCTTTTGTTTTATGTATTTTAACACACGCTAACAAATAATAAACCTCAAAATTCAGGAAAAAAGGATTGTGCGAAGGAGAAAACAAAATTAGGTCAACAGAAAAGGGAGATGCAACAGAAACCTAAAAAGAGCGCATTGAGCCCTAGATATATATACATACTATTGCCCTACAGTTAAAAGTTTACAGTTCTCAATGGTTAGATAAGGAAATCTATTGGTCAATTCGGACAGCATTCAAAGCCTAGTTCCATTATTTCGCCGGACAAAGACCATTCTCAACTATTTTTGTTTTAGGGTTTACACATTTTGGATTGTATGTATTACTACTATTAATTATTTTCATTTTCCAAAAAATTATAGAGGGAAATTACCCTATGTTTTAGTACTTACTACATAAGTTCAAACCCCCTACGTTTAATTAGTAGTAATATATTTCATGCACTTGGCTCGTTTGTTCTTTTGAAGTATAGTAATTTAGTTCATCATTACCAGTTGATTTACGGATTTAGTTACTGTACGTGATTATATATGATAGTAGTCTGCAGTAATAGATAAATTTTGAAATTTTACTTTTTACTAAATATGTAAAATGAAAATATTAAATATAGCATCATTGTTCTCTTTCAAAAAGAGACAAAAAAAACTACAATTCCAATGTTCGTTGAAATATTGTTAAGACCCTCTTCCCTCAACAGCCCCGATTTCTCTCTCGGCGGCAAGCAAACGTCCCGGCGCCCTGATTCGGGTCGGCGGTTTGGTTCGAACGGATTGTGTGCGGGACTCTTCCCCGTCAGGCAACCGTATCGAAGAGTGTTTCACAAGTTATCAACAAGTTGTTGGGCAATCAATATTTTCATTCATGATCATGTTGTGAACAATAAAGCCCTATTTATAATCTATGGACCCTAGGTTTGGTTCGACCTAATCCTACATCGGGAAAGAACCAACAAGAAAACCCGACGGAGCTTATAATTACGCTCGAATTAATTACCTAATTAAATAATAAAAGAATCCGAAAAGAAGACTAAATAAACGACTAAGATCAAAAAATAAAGTCTAACTAATTAAGGAAAGAATCACTTGGCGACGAAGTCACCGAACCTCTTCGGAGGCCTTGCATTCCTTGTCGGTTTCGACTTTGCAATGGATGCTTCCTCCCGGGCTCCCTTTGCGCGCCTCTGCTCTACTCTGTCCCCGTTACTCTGCTGGCTTTGCTCCGCGGCGGGCTCGTGCGGAGCCTGCGGTTCTATCGGGCTCGTATCAACCCCCCCCTCCAAGGCAACATCCTTGTCCTCAAGGAGAATATTCGGGAACTTCTGTTGAATTACATCCAAAGGCTCCCACGTTGGCGACTCCGTGCCATCCGACCAACGCACCAACGCATGCTCTCTCGGTTGATCCCCATTCCAGAGCGTCCTTCTCTCCAGCACACGCACCGGGTAGACCACGGGGCGGTCCCCGAAAAAATCCGTCGGTAATGCTCCCACAGTACCCGCGGGATCCCCTGCTACAAATGGCCGGAGGAGACTGACGTGGAACACGTTATGAATCCGGCTACCCTCCGGAAGTCGTAGCCGATATGCCACCTGTCCGATCCGCTCAATCACAGCAAAAGGGCCATAATATCGACGCGCCAATTTTGCCGACAATGGCCGCGCGACGGAATGCTGACGATAAGGTTGGAGCTTGAGCAACACCATATCACCCGCCGCGAACTCCACATGACGACGATGCTTATTCGCCGTTTCCCGCATTCGTTGCTGGGCACGGTCTAGATTCCTACGAAGCTGAACCAACAGCTCACTCCTCTGCCTAATGATTTCCGCCACCGATGGGGGAGTCGCCGCCGATGGGGGCGAAAAAACGAGGCTAGGTGGTTCCCGCCCGTACAAAGCTTTGAACGGCGACATGCCTAAGCCTGCATGATGAAAGCAATTTAGTGCGAGCTCCGCCCAAGGCAGGAAGTTCGTCCATTTGGAAGGGCGATCCCCCGCGAAGGCCCGCAGATATTGTTCGAGGCCCCTGTTTCTCACCTCCGTTTGCCCGTCCGTTTGTGGGTGGTATGCCGTCGAGAAATTCAATTTCGTTCCACTTAGCCGCATAATTTCTGCCCAAATTTGATTCAAGAACACCGAATCACGGTCCGAGACCAACGTCTTGGGGAACCCGTGATGTCGCACCACCGTGTTAACAAATAACTGGGCTACCCGCAATGCATCAAATCGGGTCGGTAAGGGTGCGAAATGGGCGTACTTGGACAAGCGATCCACAACTACCATTATGGCCGTGTACCCACGGGATGGGGGTAGGCCTGTGATGAAGTCCATTGACACATCCTCCCAAACCTGTGACGGGATCGGTAGCGGTTGCAGCAACCCGGCCGGCTTCTGGGTCGAGTACTTTGTCGTTTGGCATATGACACAAGCCTTGACAAATCGCCGGATCTCCTTTTTCATATTTGGCCAATAAAACTCGGCTGTCACGCGACGAAGAGTCCGTTCAAACCCGGGATGACCCGCCGATTGTGAGCAATGATATTCGGTCAAGATTGGTGTGCGTGCCGAGGACCGGGATCCCACAAAGATCCGCCTGTTGTAGTAAATCAGGCCATCCACCCATGATAAGTGTGGTGGAGCGCGTCCCTCCTTTATCTCCTTCGTCATTTCGCGCAATTCCGGAGACGATCTCACCTCGCTCCGCAGCAGCTCGATGAGCTGTGGAACCGGGCAGGCTGCTGCCGTGAGGAGGATCCCATCTGCCTGCTCATCCTCGAGCTGCCCGCCGTCACCACTGCCTCCCGCGCACTCGTCGCCTGGCTCGGCACGACGGGAAAGCGCGTCCGCGGCCCGATTCGCAGCGCCCTTTTTGTACTCTATTCTGAATTTATATCCCATTAACTTTCGCACATAGAGTTGCTGGTCCGGGGTTTGTACCACTTGCTGCAGCAACTCCTTCAAGCTCTTCTGGTCGCTTCGAATCACAAACTCACGACCCAAGAGGTATTGGCGCCATTTCTGTACCGCCTCCACAATCGCGTACAGCTCTTTGTGATATGTAGATGCCACACGGCGGCGCGGACCTAGTTTCTTGCTGAAATAGGCAATGGGGTGTCCATCCTGTAACAACACTGCCCCAATGCCCAGATCAGACGCATCGGTCTCTATATAGAATTGTCGTTCGAAATCCGGTAGACGAAGAACCGGCGTCGATGTCATCGCCGTCTTTAACCTGTCGAAGCTTGCCTCCGCCTCTGACGACCATATGAAGGCATCCTTCTTGAGCAACTCAGTTAACGGAGCTGCAATCATAGCGTAGCCTGCTACGAAACGACGGTAGTAACCCGTTAAACCCAGGAACCCTCTGAGTTGTTTCACTGAAGTGGGTCTAGGCCACGCCGTCATGGCGGCAAGTTTACTGGGGTCGGCCTTTAAGCTCCCCTCGCTGATCAAGTGCCCCAAATAATCTACTGTCGAACTACAGAAAGAGCACTTTGATAATTTTACGAAAAAACTATTTTTCTGCAGAATCTCCAGAACAGCGGTCAGATGCTGCCCGTGCACCTCAACTGACGGACTGTAGACCAAAATGTCATCGAAGAAGACGATGACGAACTTACGCAGCATAGGCTGAAAAATGGCGTTCATCGCTGCCTGAAACGTCGACGGCGCATTTGTGAGACCGAAAGGCATGACCAAGAACTCAAAATGGCCATCGTGCGTACGAAAAGCCGTCTTGAAAATGTCCTCGTCGTGCATTCTTATTTGATGGTATCCTGAACGGAGATCCAACTTGGTGAAGATACGAGCCTTGCCTAACTCGTCAAAAAGCTCATCTGCCGTTGGGATCGGAAAATGATCCGGAACAGTCGCACTATTCAAAGCGCGGTAGTCGATGCAGAAACGGAACGTCCCGTCCTTCTTCCTGATAAGGAGGACCGGAGACGAAAAAGGACTGCTGCTTCGTTGAATAATGCCTTGTTCAAGCATGTCCTTGACCTGGCGCTCAATTTCATTTTTCTGGAAGTAGGGATAACGATAAGGTCGGACATTGATGGGTTTCGTGCCTGGCAGCAAATGGACACGATGATCGAACGGTCTTTTGGGAGGCATTCCCACCGGCATGGTAAAAACCGGTTGGAACTGCGATAACACCTCCAATATGGCCGGTGGTAGATTAGGCGGGAAATCGTCTGTCGGCGCTTGTTCCGGGTGGGCACTCTCTGGATCCAATAACAATAGCTCAAATATGTCTAGCACCTCGGTCGACGGCACTAGAGATGTTAACATCTGCAGAGTAACCCGACGCGGGGGGGGTATGATTCCCTTCAGAACGACCTGTTGATCCCCTTGTGAAAATGTCAGTTTCTTGTGTGTGAAGTCCGCTGTAATCGGCCCCAAGGACTCGAGCCAGTCCATCCCTAGAATAACGTCCGGTCCATGAATAGGTAGAATATGTAGATCCACCAAAAATGTCGTCCCTTGTATCTCCAATGTTGTCTGCTTCGCAATGTGTGTGCAAAGTAATGCCTCGCCATTTCCCACAATAACTCGAAATGGGCGAATAGGGGAAAGTGATAGATGCAAGCTTTCCGCCATATGCGGGTGTAGGAAGTCTCGATCGCTTCCTGTATCTATCAAAATGCATACCTCCCGATCTTGGATTGTCCCTATCACCTTCAGGGGGCGTGATCTGCGATCCCCATACATCGCGTGGATGTGGGCTACTTCTGTGACGTCGCATTCTCCTGCGTCGATATGTTGTAACTCCCCGTCATGCACGTCGTCCGAATCCTCGGCGTAGCAGAGGAGGCGCTGTTTGCAAACGTGCCCAATGACCCATTTATCCGGGCAATAGTAGCAGAGTCCCAGTCTCGCACGCTCCGACTTCTCGGCCTGAGAGACGCGGATCAGTGGCTGGCGAGGGGGGTTTGGAGCACGCCCTTGAGCCGGATGCTGCTCCTGACCGCCGGGTATCTGAGGGGCCGGCTGGCTGGGGGGTGGGCCTGTGTGATAGGGTTTATCCCTGTTTTGCCATGGACGACGCGAGGGCTGCTGTGATGGTTGGCGCTCGCTCTGAGAGTCGGCAATGTCTAAGGACATAGCCATCGCTGCTGCTAAAGACGATGGGCGATGTAGGCGCAGACGTTCGCGCATATCCGGCTTCAAGCCAGCCACGAATAGGGTGAGCAACTGAGTTTCCGGGACGCCCTGAACTCGATTGAGGTATTTCTCAAAAGTATCATGATACTCTAGTACAGTGCCCGTTTGGGTCAATTTTGCAATAAGTCCAAAGTAATCCTGAAAACTCTGTCGGTCAAATCGATGTCGAACATCCTCCAAGAACTCTTGCCACGTGACAAATTCGTTGTTCGCGCAATAGTTAAAGACCCATTCCGATGCTGGGGGGTCAAACAACATCACCGCATAATGTAAGCGTTGTGCGTCCGGCATCAATAGGTGATTAAAATAATACTGGACTCGCGACACCCAATTAGTGGCGTCCGATCCATCAAACCGCGGGGCTGCCATCTTAACCCTTTCCGTTCTATCCATAGATGACTCTCGCGTACCAAAACGCTGGGGCGGATCCCAACAGGTTGCTGGACGGTCCAATCCTCGGGTGGGACCGGCGAATCTGTTACGGCTGGGGTCAAACCCTAAGTTGTCGCCCATAGCGGTCGTTCGACCGTACCCTTCCTGACGTCCCGTAACATGGTGACGAGGCCTATACCCTCTATCCCACACTCCCTTACCGCGGACATCAATATCATCAAACTCCCCCCAATCGTCCACCCGCGATGGGGGCTCCGACTCACGCGACACTTCGAGACTCGCAAACCTCCGATCCGTGTCGTCCTTCCATGTATCAAACTTATCCAAGCGATCCAAAACACGATCTAATTTAGCATTGACGGGGTCCCCAGGCTGCCCTTCGTCCCCCTGACCAGATTCCATCTCCAAATCCTCAAACGTATGGTGATTAATTCCTCCAAAATTGCCGCGATTCGACGGCTGACCGCGCCGCGACGAACCCCAGCCTGTTCTGCCGTAGGTATTGTAGCGTCTCATGAGTTCAAAAACTGAAAGCACCAGATGTTAAGACCCTCTTCCCTCAACAGCCCCGATTTCTCTCTCGGCGGCAAGCAAACGTCCCGGCGCCCTGATTCGGGTCGGCGGTTTGGTTCGAACGGATTGTGTGCGGGACTCTTCCCCGTCAGGCAACCGTATCGAAGAGTGTTTCACAAGTTATCAACAAGTTGTTGGGCAATCAATATTTTCATTCATGATCATGTTGTGAACAATAAAGCCCTATTTATAATCTATGGACCCTAGGTTTGGTTCGACCTAATCCTACATCGGGAAAGAACCAACAAGAAAACCCGACGGAGCTTATAATTACGCTCGAATTAATTACCTAATTAAATAATAAAAGAATCCGAAAAGAAGACTAAATAAACGACTAAGATCAAAAAATAAAGTCTAACTAATTAAGGAAAGAATCACTTGGCGACGAAGTCACCGAACCTCTTCGGAGGCCTTGCATTCCTTGTCGGTTTCGACTTTGCAATGGATGCTTCCTCCCGGGCTCCCTTTGCGCGCCTCTGCTCTACTCTGTCCCCGTTACTCTGCTGGCTTTGCTCCGCGGCGGGCTCGTGCGGAGCCTGCGGTTCTATCGGGCTCGTATCAAATATATATTCATGGATGTAGCTAGATGTGCAGTGAACGCTTTCTAAAGTTGTAGGAAAGTTTGTTCTAATTCACACATTTCTACCTTAGGCGCTGATTCTTTTAAGATCCATCGTATATATGTCAATTTACATGAAAGTTCAAGGTTGAATTAACAAAGAAACTAAACCAAGCACATGTTCAAATATCCACATTGTTAAATAGACACCAATGTATCTAAAATATGAGTCACAATTAGATGCATCACTCCAAATTAAATTTAATTTCAATTTGTTTACCCGAAATTGTGGAAATTGGGGGGAGTTCTCGTACATCCGGATTTATATATAATTCTTTTTCTAATACATATGGTACTAGTAAAATAAATAGAGGAGTTTTCGTTTCTGGTGTTTGGTTTTGAAATAAAATAAAGCTATGCGCGGCCACATTATGGCCAGCAATAAATTAATTAAATAACAAAAAAAATTGATTTTTTTTTCAAATTTTTGGTTTAATACTACTTGATTTTACTTTTATATCATCTTCATTATATGTTGTTCAACATGTTAGTGTTGCTCTTTCGTAATTTTTGCTCAACTTATTACTACTGTCATTTCTTGATTGTTGCTCAACGTATACAGTTATTCGTGATATTAATGTGTTTTACGTAATGGAATTCAAAGATAAGTATCAACTCACAAGTTCATTCACACACATATAAGTTTATATCGGTAATTCTAATTTTTTTTATACATGTAAATGGACTAAATTAACTCTTTATGGCCGGCCACATTATGGCCATTTAGCACCACTCTTTGAAATAATATTCTTCAGTCCGTAAAAAAACAGGAAGTGCATCTCTACCTACTTGTATGCAATGATATGTGAAATACACATATTTCTTAGAGTTACAATTTACACACATGGTCCGAGGTCTCTCGAGTCCCTGACTCATTGGTTAAAGTGGAAGCGTGTTATATAACTTTTCCTACTTGAATACAATTAGAATTATAAATTCAAAATGTGAAATGCATATTAATCACCGCAATTTTTAGCGACATTAATGCGTCTAATGAACACGTGTAACAAAAAATGTGCTAGCTTATGAAGATTTAAACAAACACAGGACTTATACTAATACACAGTAGTGTATGTTTGATAGAATAGATAACTCATTTATGAATGGAATTTCATCCATAGATGAGTTATCTACCCTATCAAACATGCTTTAAGTTTCAAAACCACTGCCCCGTTCACCAAGTAAAAAAGAAAAAACAAAAATTTTAGTACTAAATTGTACTCATAGTCATATGTAATTAATTTAAATAAAATCAAACACAATGACACCATAGTGAATCCACCATTAGCTTGGGCCAATCCAAGATCATCCAAATACAAAATTACGTAAAACGGCCTCACACATTTTATGGGATGTCATGTCATGGGTAATTTATTCTTTGTTGATTTCATTCCCCTTTTCCTTAATTTTTAGGATATGTAATTAGGTTAATATAGATTTGAACAAGCTCAAATCCATCAACTTTTATAGTTAATTTGTTGGACATGTGTGGTTATACATAAGCATTTTCTACAATAACATGATATGACTCTATCAAAGGGATGGCAGATAAGAAATTAAATTTGGAGAGAAGTATCTATCAAAAGTTAATGATACGAAGCGAAAAAGCAATTAGATTTTGTAATATAGTGAAGTACGATTAGTAAAAGTGAAGAGATGAGATCTGGCATCAAGTGACAGATCAATAGTATACTAAAAGCAAGTTTGGTTAATTAATTAGGAGTACAAAAAACGGGTCAGAATTTAACGACTTGAAGGCAGAGAAATAAAGTAGTGCGCCTTTGCTTTGGCTTGTAGCATATCAAGGCTGCTGTGTCTAAACCTAGTTTCTTGGCACATTTTCCTGTACTGCCCGCAGCACCCTCTTACAATCTCAGCAACAATGTTGAGAGACAGACAGACAGACAGATAGAGAGATTTCATATGACCCCTGTATAGTAATCTCTAGCAAACTGGGATTTCACACACACACACACACTCTCACAGAGCTGGATGATTTTCAATGACCCCTGCATAGTATTCTATCAATCTGGGAATTCACACACACACACACACACAGATAGCTTATGTAGGATATATAATATCTCAGCAATTAGAAAAATGATGTCAAAACATCCACATCTACAATGGATAACATTAGCCAACCAAGCTATATGCCTCAACCAATGAAAATTTCAGATTGAAATAAAATTGAAGTGATATATAATCCAGCATAAATTCAGAGCCCAATTCACTTTATATGGTCATTGCATAAACACCAACTACTCACAACTAGTCATCAAAACTCATTGAAGCAAGCAGGAAATCATAGATACAACAGCTTGCAAAATATCTCAAATTCAAGGAAGCAAGATCCACATCAAGCAGCATAGAAAGACAACTATAGAGCCAAACATCATGGTTTAATATTAGGTAGCTCTATCTTGATCTGTGAAGAATTTATCATAAGCCCTTCAATCACAATTGACTAATCCTTCAAAGTAAATTAATCAGCCTGAAAAAACGGCTGAATCTTGCAATAACTCAGGTATTTCAGACTAGAAATTTAATAGTACTAGCAGCCTCCGAGAAGTGATTGCACAATGAATACAAAACTCAATTACACAATCATCTGAATCAACCTACCCTGCTTTCATCTTCCTACCGAATTCCAGACAATTTCCAGCAGACATAATATGAACAGAGAGGCATGTCACATGAGGCACAAGGCAGTATGGATTTGACTTGGCAAACATGCTACAAGTGAGTTATAGTTCTAGCTTTCCAGGACATATCACATGACTACTTTAATAAACAGTTTAGACTGCTCTAGAATTAATTCAGCAAGCATGCTACAAGAGTTATAGTTCTAGATTTTAAGGGAATATCTTGTGAGGCAATTTGCCGTGGGATAAGACTGCGATTGTACTTCAATAAACAGTGATCTACCCTAGAATGAGTAAGTTATAGTAGTTCATCTTTCCAGCCAAATTCTTGATGCTCAATCCTAGCAAAATGTGTATCAAAGCAACAAGATTTCTTCTCCCCACAGTTAAGTTGACGTCAATCAATCATATAGTTGCAGGTCTATACTTGCAAAGATTTTACCTGTCATGCTACCTGATATTAATTCTACGATTTCAAAGGATGCAACCATGTGGCATGGGAAAATGAAGCTTTCTCGTTCCTCGCAGGCATTTCCACCACCAAGAAAATCACATCCCACCAGTTTCACTATTCCAAGAAATAAAATAAAAATTTTAATCTTAAACTATAGCTTATAATTAAACTAGAAACACCCATATTTTTTCTACCACCTGCACATTTGGTCCGAGATTGTGCAAACAGCTACTTAAATGGAACTAAACAAACCGTTCTAGAACTATGCAATTTATGTCTAAATGGCAAATTTACCTTGGGGGACTAACAGTAAAGAGTGGAAATCACAACCTGAAAACTCTTAAGAGATTTTACGAGACACTATTGCATTCAGAAGTAGATCAATGTCGTCAAGATGGGCAGCTCATAAATGACTAGTAACTAATTAATTCCAAAACCTTGAGAGCACACAAATACATCATTCGACAAAACATCGCTAAACAGTATATATATGATGCTGCATGGCACCACAATTCAGTGGGAAAAATTATAGTGGCACCACAATACGTGCAACTATATATTATACCACATGCTACTCTTAATCCAAGATTGTGTAAATAGCTACGTAAATGGAAATTAAACAAACTGGATAGAGAAAACTAGTCAATGAACATCAAAACGACCATTTACAGTGTGGGACTGACAGTAGGGTTGGAAATGCATCATAGACACTATTGCTGAACAAAGAGAGCAATCTTGACATTTAAAATGAACAGCTGATACTTATCTATACCAATAAGCAATATCCAAATCAGACATAAATGATGATTCATATTTGAGAAATTCCAAAGTCACCAACTACACTACAAGATTATATTAGTCATCAGCTTAGTTTAAGATGCTAAATGAAACCTCATTTCAGTAAAACTATAGTTCCATCCAACCATAGATAGCAATATGTGCAAGCAAATATACAAATATGCACAATTTCAAAAGTCAAGTTATTTGAATTAGAAATTGCATAGGGATTAATGACCCATATATAGATCCGTTTCCAGATAAGCAAATCAACACCTAATATTACTGATAGCAATTGAACAGAAGCAATTAGACAATCCCAAACCCTAGAGTTACTGCACAATGACCTCCACCATCCCCACCCAGCATCACAATCCAATCTGACCATTCCACCCCATCTAACGGAGCTTTCCGTGCGCGAAACCAGGCATGTTAACGTAATAAGGCAGCTTCTTCGCTGTGAGCTTCGGTCCGCCCCTCTGCCCCATCTTCCTTATCCCCATCTTCGTTATCCTCTGCTTCCCGAACCTCCCCTTCATCTTCCACGGCACCAATTCATCATCAAAATCGTAATCGTCCGCATCATCATCGTCACCATCACCCTCTGCATCCTTCACAACACCATCATCACCGTACTCCTCCGCGTAATCACGAACCACGTAATTAAGCGTCATCTCAACCGGCAGAGTCATCGGTGGAGACACCGACATCGCCTGAATCACGAGTACATCACTCGCCGACACGAAATCGCGCGGCGTCGGTGCATCCTCATCCACTTCCACGTCTGACTCGTCGCCGTCATCTTCAGCAGAAATCTGCTCCAGATCGTCGTCGGAGACTGAATCGGCTGTGCTATTTGCCTCTTCGCTGTCGTAGGAGTACAGGTCCTCGTCGTCGGACTGAGACGCGTTGACGAGCTCCCACGCCGACAGAACCTCGTCGCCGACGCCGCACACCTCCGGGGTGCTCGATCCGCCGCTCCTCGCCGCCGATTCAGTGGTTTTCCCCAAAAATCTCATCATTTTCACTGGTGAATCGGTGGTTTTTCTCTTAGATTTTTTTTGTTTCAATGCGAGTTTCGTGTGCAAAAGGGTATGTGGTTCTCGTTGAGGAAATGGAGTTAATTTAAATAAAATGATACCACGTGGCAGCAATCTGAGAATTTAGCCGTACCCATATATTCAGCTCGGCTTCCTATTGGTTGAATTTACGTGGCAAGCAAACGAATCTTGTAGCATAATCCCTTGTTAGTCCTTTTATTACTAATATTTTTCCTTTTTTCTTTTCCCCCTTTATATCTTTTGCTTTTCAGTGTTCTCACATTATCCCCACGGTTTAATTTTTTAAGTCTTTTCTTTGTCGATAAAAAGTGTATTTCATTGGCAAATTGTTGGGAAGTTATAATTTATGCTTCTCAATATATAAATATGGAGTAGTATTAACCACTGATGTGTACCGATCAAAATAATATTGATGGATATTGTTTAAATTGTTTGATTAATTAAATTTAATGTCTGATTCAGAGCTTAAGCAAGAAAAATAAAACTGTTGAGTAGTTTTTAAAAAAAGTTGGATTTGAACCAAAATTTTGACACATTTATTATCACCACAACTTGGACAAGAAAAAAGAATCACGCAAGAAGTGCTTGTCGTACCTGCATTTTACAAAACGTGTTCACTAGATTTAAAGCATAAATGAATGCTTCAAATCTATTCAAATACAATTGAAACTTTGCTAAATCCAAAGAAAAGAGCACAGATCAAATTTAGGAATTCTCAGAAACATTTTTCCAATGATTCAATCAAGATAAAGAGAAGGCATACAAATTGACAGATACTATAAGATGAAATTCGTATGGAAAAGGAACAAAAAGAACTTCTGCTATCACATTTGTTATCAAAATGTGTAAGTGAACATTATATTGTATGAATTGAGGAGCCCAAATACAGAAGATGATCAAAGGCCAGTGAGTTATCACTTATCATGCAGAGGAAATATGGCCCTAGTGGTGCAAATAATGTTTCGTAACCCAACTGTGTATACTCGTCGAAGATAACAACGTACCTTGGATTAATGTCTCGGGAAACTTCTCCGGTTCCAAAACCTCGTTTCCTAACCAATACAACAGTAAAACATCGATGAATTGCAGTTGGTAGTCACAGACACTCAGGCATGTAGGTACTTCAATCTTGTGCTTTATTCCATATTGGAGTAGAGAAACTTGAAATAAACTGGTACATATATGTAGTAAACTGACCTTTTTTTGCATAACTAAGCTTAGAGAAGACTCTGGAAGCATAAAGTTGCAGAAACTTATGCAACATATCCTCAAGCCCCAGCTTGTCCTCGTCTTCCTTCTCCTGCACATTAGGTGTTCTCATTTGCTTAGCTTCAAGAAGTTGCAGTGCAAGAAACATGATGTCATGTGGTATGCTTAGAACTCTAAATGCATACATTCATAGCTTAAAAACTAAAGATTGCATCAGTATGCTAATTGGTGAGATATAGGCATTGAGCACGGATATTTTAACAGGAGCATAAACCGGACTGAAACTTAGCTGTTCATTAACTTCGGCAGGGAAGCCCTTGTCAAGTTTTTCTCTTTGGTTCAATGCCTATAATGTCAAGAAACATAGTGAAGATACAAAGGACGTACTATTTGCATGAGGACGAGAGCCTATGGATCTTGCTGCAAGCAGTATCTAAATCCATCGTTGAAAGGATATAGTGAAAGAATTATTGCTTGCCAAAGTAACAAACATGAGCTTTACAAAAATAGAACATAGAATAATAGTTGGGGTTAGGAATAATATTGAGAAAGTAATTCTACCAAATGTATGACACTGGCATACAGGGAACTTATCAGCAATGCATATAAAAATCAGTTTGTGCATACAACGCGAGCAGTGTGAGTCCTGTGGCGGAAGAACTGAAATCAGCAACATATTATTATGCTTTATATCACAGAGAAGACTTGGAGAAATCGTCAAATTTGATACGGATACATAATGCACTGTTGAGTTAATCAACACAGGGAACGACCCTACTTACTTCCTTGTCATTTGCATCCTGTATTATGACTATTAGTCGGTCTATCTCGATCCACAGTCTTAATAACGATAATTTCAGCATTCTTATCGACTGCACAGATCAAACTCCTGTTTATTAGAACAGAGCAAGAATGCACAATCAATACCCTCCATCTACCTAACAGAACAATTTCATACCATAATCTGGTAGAATGAATTCATCACGAACATGGTTTTCGACTTGTGTCTTTCTACATGCTTACTTTTTTAGAATGTGAAATTTAGAACCACAGTCAATTCTTGAATGCATCTAAACATATCATACAAATTGAGAGGGCATGCCATCGCAATTTACACACACCAATTAAACTGTCCCACTTTATTTTCACTTTGATAAACTTTGGTATTGAGGGAATAATTCTCATTATTGATTGATTATTGACAAGGATTTACACGCCTCAAATAGGCTGCCAATATCTCCACAAAAGGTAAGTAATTAACTCTATACCTAATTTCTATACAAGGTATTAGAAAGATATCAATCACCACTAATTCTTCCAATCACTTGATTGTGTAGTATCTCCCCTTGATTAAGTTGTATCTTTCCTTCCAACACTCCCCCTCAAGTTAAGTGACGGGATTACCGATGCTTAACTTGTCCAATACTCCGTGGAAAGATTGAGAGTTCACTGCCTTGGTCAAGATATCAGCCAGCTGATCTTCTGATCTGACGAATGGTAGTTCCACGATCTTTGCATCAATTGTATCCTTTATGAAGTGTCTATCCACCTCCACATGCTTGGTTCGATCGTGTTGGACCGGATTCTCGGAGATGCTGATGGCTGCCTTGTTATCACACAATAATCGGCAGGGTTGGGCCGATTTGAGTTCCAACTCGGTCATGAGTCTCCTAAGCCATAGTACTTCGGTTAGTCCACTCTTTATTCCTCGGAACTCTGTTTCCGCACTTGACAGAGCCACCACCTTCTGCTTCTTGCTTCTCCATGTCACAAGATTGCCTCCTACAAAGGTGAAATACCCGGCTGTTGACTTTCGATCATTTGGATTTCCTGCCCAATCTGCATCTGTATATCCATGTATCTCCAAGTGGTTGTGTTTTTTGAACAACACTCCGTGTCCTGGTATGCCCTTTAAGTACCGTACTATTCGTAGAACGGCCTCCCAATGTTCCTCCTGAGGTGTATGCATGAACTGGCTTACTACTCCAACGGCATAAGCCAAGTCCGGCCTAGTATGAGATAGGTAAATAAGCTTCCCCACTAGTCTTTGGTATTTCCCACGATCCGTCTGTTTTGCCCCTTCTCGAATCTGTAATCCATGATTCTGAACCATTGGAGTGTCTGCTGGCTTGCAGTCTATCATTCCTGTTTCTGCAAGGATGTCGAGTACATACTTTCTTTGATTGATGAAGATGCCCTGCTTTGACCGTTTCACCTCGATGCCCAAGAAGTATTTCAAGGCACCTAGATCTTTCATCTCGAATTCTTTGAACAAATTCTTCTTCAACTGACTTATCTCCTCTTCATCATCCCCTGTAATGATCATGTCATCCACATAAATAATAAGACAAGTAATCTTCCCTTTTTTCTTCTTGAGGAACAATGTATGGTCCGAGTTGCTTTGCTGATATTCATACTTCTTCATTACTTCAGTAAATCTGCCGAACCAAGCTCTCGGGGATTGCTTCAAGCCATATAAAGTCTTCTTTAGTTTGCAAACATTCCCATCTAAAAAATCTCCTTCGAAGCCTGGAGGAGGTTCCATGTAGACTGGTTTTGTCAACTCGCCGTGTAGAAAGGCATTCGTCACATCAAATTGATGAAGGGGCCAGTCTCTGTTAGCTGCGATCGAAAACAGGACCCTCACTGTATTGATTTTGGCCACTAGTGAGAAGGTTTCAGCATAATCCACACCGTAAGTCTGGGTGTATCCCTTTGCTACAAGTCTTGCTTTGTATCGATCAATTGACCCGTCTGGTCGTCTTTTGATAGTGAACACCCATCTACATCCCACAGTTGCTGCCCCTTTGGGTAGTTTGCTCACTTCCCAAGTTTTATTTTTCTGCAGTGCATCCATTTCTACTAGCATCGCATCCCTCCATTGTTTTTTCTGCCACGCCTCTTCTGCTGTATAAGGGATTTCTTCTTCCTCATAAAGGGCAGCTTCGAAGGCTCTCGCCATCTTTGTCATGTTTGCCTGTGCGAAATTTGCGACAGCATACTGACTTCGTCTTCATATCTTCTCCGGAGAATATCTTTTTGGTGGAATTCCCCGAGTGCTCCGAGGAGGAAGTATGTACCTTCCAGTGCTCTCGTCTAGAGCAGTCTCTGTATCAATATGGTTAGGGAGAATGGACTCTTGAGGGGAATCGGAGGTTACCTCGGATACCGGTTGAGGAGGATCATCGGGTGGTGGTTGAGAGGACTCTGTGGTCGAGACATGCTCGGTGGCCGTGCTAACCTTTTCTGTTGAGTCCTCGTTGGAAAGATTTGACCGAGGCACAAACCAACTTAGGTAGTCAAAAGTGTTTTCCGACTCACTCTCCCCCTGACTACTAAAGTTGGTATGGTAAAAGAATTCTGTTTCCAAGAAATTGCAGTTCATTGTGGTTATGACTTTTCGTGTGTTTGGGTCATAGCATCGATACCCTCGTTGATTAATCCCATAACCCACAAAGACACATTTGGTGGCACAAGGTGATAATTTTGTTCTCTCGTGTTTGGGAACATGGACATACATTGTACATCCGAAGACTCTAGGCTGAAGGTTCAAGTGTTCAGGAATTTTGGTGAGTTTAGTCAAGGTGTCAAGGGGTGTTTTCTTGTTCAAGATTTTCGTGGGGAGTCGGTTAATAAGGAAGATCGAGGTGGCCACGGCTTCTGGCCAAAAAGACTTGGGAACTTTGGACTCAATCATCAAGGCTCGGGTGATTTCGAGGATGGTTCGGTTTTTTCTTTCGGCTACTCCATTCTGTTCGGGGGTATAAGGGCAGGAGATTTGGTGAATGAGGCCTTTTTCGGTAAAGAAGTCAGTCATTTTTTGATTAACGAATTCTCTGCCGTTGTCGGATCGAAGGGTTTTTATAGTGGTCTGGAACTGGGTTTGAACTAGTGTAAAGAAAAGGGCGAATTTTTCAGGTACTTCATATTTGTGTTTTTAGAAATATATCCATGTCATCCTAGTGCAATCATCTACAAATATGACAAAGTATCGAAAACCATTCCCCCCAACAACAGGTGCAGGACCCCAAACATCAGCATGAACAAGGGAAAAAATAGAATTCATACGAGTATTTGTAGGTTTAAACGATTGTTTGTGGCTTTTGGCCAAAACACAAGTCTCACAAGCAAAATCTTTCGGAATAGAAAGTTTAGGAAAAAGTAAACTAAAATAACCAGGGGAGGGGTGTCCCAGCCGTTGGTGCCAGAGCCAAATCTCTCTTTTCGTGGACCCGTGAGCCAGCATCACACTTCCTTGTTGAGCTATCTCGTCCACGTAGTAGAGTCCTTGGCTCTCAGTGCCACGCCCAAGTATCCTCCTCGTCTGAATATCCTGCAGGATACAAAAGTCAGGATGCATCAGCAGGGTACAGTTTAATTCCTTCGTCACATGACTTATAGACATCAATCTTTGGGACAAGGTAGGAACATAAAGGCAATTAGAAAGTTTCAATGTCGGGGATATCTCAATAGTGCCCGCCCCAGCTACAGTGATCAATTCCCCACTAGCAGTCTGTATATATGTCTTAGTAACATTACTAAAACTAATAAAATCATCCTTATTTGGGGTCATGGTATCAGTGGCCCCACAATAAAAAATCTACCCATTTTTCTCTCCCTCAAATCCATTTTTCACAATATATGCAGCGGAAATTCGGTTTAGGGGGTCAAATCGATTTTTAAGGTCAATGGGGCAGATCTGGGTATTCTTATAGATATCGGGGGGCTTTTCACAATAATCCATAAATCGTGGGTCATCATTCAAGTTATCATAACTAGAGGGGTTTTTATGCAAAACATGGGGTCTTTTATACTCCCTCCGTCCCATGCTACTCGCACTTTTCATTTTAGGCCGTAAATTTGGGATTGATTTTTTTGTGTAATTAAAAAAGAATTTTAGGTGTAATGAGACATCACTTAATAAAAGAGCTCTTAACTTAAACTATCATATTAATTAAATGCATTAATTCTAACTTAAATTATAAATAGTGTAAGGACTTTGTGACGAGCCGAAAAGCAAACGTGCGAGTAGCACGGGACGGAGGGAGTATAATTTTCGGAAATTAAGGGGGGGTATTTGTGAAGTGCCAAAACAGATAGGGTTAGGGTTGTGAACCCCCAACCCTTTACCTCCATTACTGGCGCCGCCCCTCCCGTCGTTCCAATCCCTCCTCCCGGTGAAATTGTCGGCGCCGACGACGCCGCCGCCTCCGCCTCCGCTGGAGGCTTCCGGTCCTCCCTCTTTCTGCTTCCCTTTCCCGTTCGGTGCTTCCCATTTGTCGGGATTCGGTTTTCCCGTCTCAGCTCCGATGGTTAAGCCGACCGCCATCTTGGCCCTCGCCGTCAGCCTCTCCTCCCACCAATCGGGGTATCCCATCAGTTGGAAGCACGTTTCTCGCGTGTGCTTCTGCATTCCGCAATGGGAGCACCATAACTTCGATTTATCCGCCGGTTTGCTTCCCGGGCGGTGTGCGGTGGCCGTCGGTCGTGAGTTCCCACCCCGGTGGGGTTGTTTATGTCCTTGCGCCGCGAGTCCGTGACCGATTCCTCCAGATGTGAGGTTGCCTCCTCCGTGGTTGTTTTCGGTTGTGGTGTTGAGGAAACTTGGTGGCCCGATTTTGCGTCGGGCTGCCTCCTTCTTCACCCAGCTGTATGCAGTTTCAATTGGGGGTGGTGTCGCTTCTTTGAGGATATCGCGACGGACTCCTTCATATTCGTCATTCAATCCGGCAAGAAAACGAAGTACTCGTTTGGTGCTTGAGAATTCTCGGAATTGGCTCACTTCTTTGTCACAGCAGCTAATCGGCTGTTTCTGGCAATGATCAATATTGATCCACATACCGTTGATCTTCCGGTAATATGTTTCCAGATCCATGTCTCCTTGTCTGATCGTGTTTGCCTTGTCTTATAGGTCGTACACGAGGTAGAGATCCGCCTCGCTTTCGTAAGTGACGGCTAGGCTCTCCTAGAGTGCCTGGGCTGTTTGGTGATGAGCAAAATCTGCGATGATGTTGGTTTCGATGTTGTCCACGATCCAGGAGAAGACAATAAGATCGGTCTCCTCCCAATCTTCGTACTCCTTGCTATCTGGCGTCGGCGGGGCTGGTTTTCCTGTTATGTGGGAGTAGCCTCCCCTACTCCCGATTGCGACTTTCATCAGTCGCGACCACAACGGGTAATTCCCTCCGTTGAGTTTGAATGCAACAGTTACATTCTTGCTTGAACGTATCTTGCTGCTTGATGATTCTGTGGTTGGTTTATTTTCGTCGGCCATTTTGGGATTGATTGGGATTTGGTTTTCTCACTTGTTTCTCTGTTTTTTTTTGGTCGAGATTGGTATGGGGCGATGATGAATTTGTTCTGAGCCCTAATTCAGAACCTGCTCTGAAGCCATGATAAACTTTGGTATTGAGGGAATAATTCTCATTATTGATTGATTATTGACAAGGATTTACACGCCTCAAATAGGCTGCCAATATCTCCACAAAAGGTAAGTAATTAACTATATACCTAATTTCTATACAAGGTATTAGAAAGATATCAATCACCACTAATTCTTCCAATCACTTGATTGTGTAGTATCTCCCCTTGATTAAGTTGTATCTTTCCTTCCAACACACTTAGGAAGAAACCTTGGCAAAATCTATTCCGAGGCATTGATTTGAGTGATAAGGCATGATTAAATAAGTTAATAACTTAATAAAATGCTTGGTTTCTCACATAGCAGGGGAATTGAGCTATAGTAATGAAGGAGTTAATTTGGATTCCATATGCTGCATGCTCATGAAAAATTACATTAATCACATTGAAATCTTATGATGTGCTAAATCAATTAACATGTGCTTTCTTTCACTCATATAATCAATCCAAAAAAGGAATGTTTTTAAGATCGTTGGATTCTTTCAACTAGCAAAATCAATGTGATTTCCAAATGAAAACTCAACCACGAAAAGGTAGAAAGGAAAGAAGTGAATAATACCTCTTGCTTCCAACCTACAAAATTCAATGAAGTAAAATTTGCGCATCCTATTGTTCCATTTCCTACACTGCAAAAACTGAAAAACAGATAATGCATGTTCAATGAAGTTAAAATTTGGGCATCCTATTGTTCAATCTCCTACACTGCAAAAACTGAAAAACAGATAATGCATGTTCAATGAAGTAAAATTTGGGCATCCTATTGTTCAATCTCCTACACTGCAAAAACTGAAAAACAGATAATGCATGACAAAAACAGAGACTTTTTTCTCCTGTTTAGCAAAAATGGAATCTTTCTAGTGCCCATCAAACTGATGATTTAACATGT
Source organism: Salvia splendens (assembly GCF_004379255.2). Taxonomy (NCBI): domain Eukaryota; kingdom Viridiplantae; phylum Streptophyta; class Magnoliopsida; order Lamiales; family Lamiaceae; genus Salvia; species Salvia splendens. The sequence continues at coordinate 13,661,129 of NC_056041.1, forward strand.
TAGAAGTTAGAAGAAAGCAAAGCTTAAATCTGCATAGAATCAAGTAAGAGCCCAAACTATTTAACAAATTGAAAAAAGTCTTTGTAAAATGAATCAAAACTTGAGGGGAAATGTTGGAAGTTAGAAGAAAACAAAGCTTAAACGTGCAGGATGAAGTAACTAATAAGCAAACATACTCAAATTAGTTAATAGGTCTTGTATCATTATTAATATGCCTTCTACGCATAGGATCAAATCAATACTCTCTTATAAAAGAATGAGCATGTAATGTTTTTGAATCTAGCAAGACATTACAATGAAGTCTCTAAGCTATTCATTGTTCGTTCAATTTTATTTACTTTTCGCATTTTAATTCGAGTTTCCATCATAACGATGCGCTTATCATCAAACAAAATGTGCTGAAGAAAGCGCTTTTATGTATCAGCGACTCTTAAATGTGGTTGGGGCCCAATTGCTGTCAAGTAAATGGGCCTAACTTCTATTCTTATTGAAATTTAATGCGGTATTTTTAGATGAAATGGATATCGCTTATAAACTTATCCTTTTTGTAGAAAAAATATTTAAGTAATGAAAATAAACACTAATAACTCTTCATAAATCTTGGTGATAAAACTTTAAAAAATTAGAAAATTTAAAAATGTAGAGATGATGGGATTTGAACTCTGTATATCATTTCAAATTTGAATGCCTGTCAATTGAAGTATATACCATTTCACCGTAGTTTAAATGTATAAATCCGTTAAATATGACCAATTGGGCTACATCTCCTAATTGAAATTTATTCCTTTACTTTCTTATACATTCGTTATGATAAAAATGATTTAGGAAATAAACAAATAATTATATAAAAATTAAAAACAATTGGAGCTGATGGTATTTGAACCCTACATTATTCAAGATCTGAATGCTCCATCAATTGAGCTATATTGTAGAGTTGAAAAATAATCATTTATTTAAGTGAAAATCCGTAAGAAAAGAAAACATCAAATATGAATAATAATGCGTTAAAATAATAAAATAAGGATTTCACCCTAAAATTTAAGGCGTTTAATATATATGCATTTTTATATTTGTGACCTACTACTATTTAAGGCGTTTAATATGCATTTTTATATTTGCGATGCTCCTACTGTAATTGAACCATATCCGTTTAAAAAGCAGAATGCACTTCTATTAAAAAAACAAAATGCTCAGGAATTAAATAATTTGGAGATGGTAGATTTGAAACCTATTTTAACTTCAAACATTGAATGCTCTGCCAATTGAGCTACATCACCTAACTGAAATTTTGAAAAATCAATCAAATAGTCTAGACTCTAGAACAATCTTCTTATCAAACTTACAAAAGGGAGTGATTAACCACGCGAGGAGACACGTTGGTGATTCATTGGGCATGAAAAAGGCGATGTTCCAACGATCACGGCAATAATACCAAAGACGCTAGAGATTCTACAACCAGAGAAGATATGTTCAAATGTCATTGGCTCCTCTTTGCGAAAAACACAAAGATATTTTTCAATTTTGAGAACACCATGGTATACGTAGACACTCCTCTATCTTGGAGTTATCTAACCTAAAATGTGTGTTCTTATCATGTGTTGTCTTATTTATCTTCTCCTACCGAACTACCCTTAAGTGTTGAGTCTTGTTTGCAAGATGAACCAAATATGTATGAGTCCAAGGGGTGGAGCGAGGCCCATCCCATCCTTGCATCGCTTTAATGCTTTATATGGAGAAAGAAGCTATTATTGTGAAACAAGTACAAATGAATGTTTGAGTGATTCTTGCATCTGAACTTACAAATGACAAATATAGAAATTTGAAGAATGGAGTATTTATTAAGCGCATGAGCCACATATAATTGGCTTTTCTACGTATATGAGGGGCATCAAGAACCGATCTACAATTCTACTATGAATTAAGGGCATCGACCACTAATTTGGTATGATTTCGAAAATGACATTGGAGAGGCCCAATTATCTGAGTCTCATATTCTGGCGGGAGGGATCACCTCATACCTAGTATACTACATTTCTTAATACACTATTAAAAATTTGACAAATGGATCTCATTTTATGGAAATAAAAGTTATTGCATTCCATGTGGATTTTCTTTATAATAAAAAAATAAGGACTTCAATTCCAACTTTCCTAATATATCTTCTACTACACTAATACAAAAATAATAAAATTCAACTTTCCCAAATTTCATTAATTTTTATAATTAAAATATAATAGAAATAAAATAAATAATGATAATAAAATTATCGCCAAGTCGTATAAGATAGGATGTGCCTAGTATTTAACATTTAAAGTTATTTTCTACTTATTACAATATGTGCATTTTATAAATTAAGTTTGTATAAGTATCAATTTTATTATAACGAATCATCAAAATATTAGTAATTTAGTATTATTAATTTACGCAAAACTTGTATCAATTTTATTAAAATGAATCATCAAAATATTAGTGCTATTAATTTACACAAAACTTGTGTCATCGTGCATATGGCCTTTTCTATTGTTTTTTCAATTTTTATTATATTATTTAAAATATAATATAATATTTTTTTTCCATTTTCTGTATAGCTCATAAGTATAAACAATTTTATTAGTATTCATTTTATTCAACGAATATTATTATTTCAGTTAATTATTCATACTTTTTAAATAATTTTTTTAAAGATGGTAATTGCTCACAATTTTTATCACTACAATAGTATAAAATAGACATATGAGCAGTTTCTATAAAAATAAAAAGGACTAAAATTTCAATATTCTTATATTGAAAAAATATGTTTAGTTCTTTATTTTCAATATAAAAAACAATGAAATTTGGAAAAAGTGAAATTTTATTTTAGATTAGCGTAGTAGATGATGTATTAGGAAAGTTAGAATTGAAATCTTATTGTTTATTGATAAAGAATATCCACATGGAATGCAATAACTTTTATTTCCATAAAATGAGATGCAATAACTTTTATTTCCATAAAATGAGATCCATTTGTCAATTTTTTAATAGCGTATTAAGAAATGTAGTATACTATGTATGAGGTGATCCTTTCTGATATTCTGGAGTTTCTAATTTGTTTTATTTCATGAAGTGAGATCTCATATATACTTTTCAAAATTATAATTATGGATCAACAGATAAAACTTTTTTTATCCAACTGTCTCCTGCCGTCACGAACCACTATTATGATTTTTCAAACACAATTACTTCATGTCAGAATTATTAATTCCCCCACTTTTTCTTCTCCTTCACGATGAAAGGTGATGCAGCAAATGTCATAATCGTAATCTTCTGTGTGTTTATTAGTTGAGGATCCACGAGATTTTCAAGATATTTCTCATATCTATACTATATATATCTACGTGATTGGATAAGGTGTGATTTGTCAATTTGCGTTGCACAATTTCATTTTCTAGAGAAAGAGAAAGAAAAAGTAGTGGTTTTGTGAATAATGATTTAGTTTATTTGCAAGGGGTTTCAATATATTATAATAGTGTGGGCCGAGTTTGGATGCACCCAGAATCAAATTTCGGAGTGACTCATATTACGTGTTTGATTTTTTATATTAGTATTGAATCTAAATTGCGTGTTTCTTTGAAATGGTAAGTTGAAGAAGAAGAAGAATTTGTTAGAAATATTATTGTAGAAACAGTTACCCACCCAATCCCACAAATAATGCAGGAGTGCTAAGCATAGAAGTCCGAATTCAAGCCCAAGACGTAAGCTTTGAGTTTTGAATTAGTTCAGAATTCACTGTATGATCATTTCGGAAGGTTGACCCAAATAACCCGAAACTTTACAGAGTTGAGGCTCAAAAATTAATACTACTTTGAAAAAATCACAACTTTAAGTAATTCAAAATTAGCCCGATTAAGTGAACTCTCATTAATTAGTTTTCAACTTTTATTTCATTTTTCAAGTTTGTGAGGATTAGTAAAAGGTGTGTTTGGAATACCTCTTGTAATATTTTTTTTATTTTAGAAAATAATTTATCTTTTGTTATATACTTTTTCCTTTTAGAATTTACTCCCTCCCCTCCGTCTCATTCTAAGTGACACATTTCCCTTTTTGGGATGTATCACTCTAGATTACACGATTCTAAATATAGAAACATCATTCTCTTACTTTTTTCCTCTCTTACACTTCTCCACTTGGTGATGCAGGTGTAGACAGAGAAAATCAATCATAATGAATAAGCTTGTTGGTTGGAGAAGTATTAATTCCATTCCCCACTTGGAAATGGAGTTAAACCAATAGGTAGCCTAGCTAAGAGCCGGGAAACTTTAAGGCAGAATAATGGTGAAAGCGACCTGTTTTGGTTGCCCATGACATTTTTTTTCAGTGTATTTGGACCAAGGCATATTAATCTTAGCCAGACAGATGTTAAGTGCACTGGACCAACAGCATAGTAGAATCCCCCCTTCTCCTAAACTAGGAGCCATGCTCTAGATATCAAATTCCCTTTTGAAATGGTGTACGTATACATGGAAATGAGACTGCAGTGATCAATGAATATGGATGAATGAACAGATAAAAAAAAACCCCTATCCCATACAGCTAGGCCCCCCTTACCCCCATTTCCCCATCTTTAGGCAAACCAGTGAGTAAGAGATTTAGGATGAAATATCTAATGAGATTCTTATAAAAGTGTTCAATCTTTTATCGTGACGCAATCAATACATGCCATAGGAATAAGAGGCATCACAGATATTTTGGTGTTGTATATTAATTATTAATATCCTTCCTACATTAAATATAAGACACCATTTGCAATAAAGGATCCCAAATTCCCAATTGTTGAAATAGAGCAATATAGCAGCCCATCTCTAAATAAGGCCAACTAGATTTCTTGCATATGTAGCTGTAGTTGTGGCCAACCCACCCCGGGGTGGGGGGCTGGGTGGGGTGGGGGGCATAGACAGACAAGACAGAAGATAGATAGACAAGAATATTGGCAATTTGAATGATCTTTTTTCGAGAGCTTTCCATAAAAGTCAGAAGGAAAATGAATTCCTGGTAGCTTAGCTGTGCCTTCCACCCTACCCATATGCCCATAAAAGTTGTCTCTTTCCTCATTCAATCCTACCAAAGTTATCAGCCATCTCTTTATTGTTCCTACAAGCACTATGTTTAACTAAACATATTCTCAGAGGTACATCCCCATAAAAACACACAGAAGCATCACCAATTAAACACCTCAAGTACACAAAAACTGGACTTACAGAAGCTGCCACGATGAAGATTCAATGCGACGTTTGTGGGAAAGAAGCAGCGTCCGTATTCTGCACCGCAGATGAAGCCGCCCTCTGCCAGAACTGCGACAACAGAGTTCATAACGCCAATAAGCTGGCTAGCAAACACCCCCGTTTCTCTCTTCTTAATCCTCAGTTGAAAGAATCTCCGCGCTGCGACATTTGCCAGGTTTATTAACGTACATTGTCTTTAACATGTTTCAAATCACCACATCAGTGTCAAGAGTTTAGTCTTTAGAGCAACAAACTATAAATTTGATGAGTATTTGCTATGAAAAAAAATACTACTTAATCATCTATACTTCATACTTGTGCAGGAAAGACAAGCATTACTGTTCTGTCAAGAAGACAGGGCTTTACTTTGTCGAGAATGTGATATACCAATACACAAGGCCAACAAACTCACCAAGAAGCATAACAGGTTTCTTCTAACTGGGGTCAAGCTTTCTGCAGCCGTTTCTACACATCAAGGTGCTACATCGTCCAGTGGATCGCAATCTGAAAGAGAGATCAAAACTTCAGTCGCTAATGCAAGCTCAAATGCAAATTGTTCAGAGACGTCATCTAATCCTGTGAGGGGGAATGAGACGAGCCTACCCCTCAGTGAGCAAGCTTCAGACTCGACCAGTAGCATATCGGAGTACTTAATAGAGACTATCCCCGGTTGGCATGTTGAAGACTTGATGGATCCTTCTTCCCATTATGGTTACTGTAAGATTTTCTTCTCCAACCAACAAACTTATTCATTATAATGGTTAAAAAAATCAGTTCCTCCAAAAAATCAATGATCTAATCAGACCATATGTGCAACTATTCCTTATATAGAGTTGTTAATAGTATGAGTTGTAAATTGTAATAGTAATAATAGCTCCTAATATCTCTTCGTCAATGTCTTAGGGAGAGTTTAACACATTAAAAACATCATCTAGCCCTTTTCTTATGAACCATTTTTCAATGAATTTGCAGATTGATGAGAAGGTCACATCTTTATCAAATGAATAATCCAGATCAACCTCGGGTTTTTTCATCAAAAGGCATGTACAAGATCATGTTCAAAACACAAGAGGTACAAGGATTTAGGATAAATATGGTTTTGATATCCCAAGTCAGGTCACAATCAGTCAACATGTGAAAGGATTTGGAGAATAACGACAGGAGGAAAGCCTCTACTGGTTATTCCATGTCTATTTAATCTTCTTTTTTTCTCATTCTGTGGTCCCTCCTTGCCGCTCTTTGTTAAGTAACCAAGTAAGGCACAATCTAATGACCTAAACTGAATTCTTCTATCCTTTTGTTTGCAGCTCCTCTTAAAGAGGATAGATGTATTTGATCAAAACCCTTTTTCCCCCACACCAATCTAAGTGGAAAGGTTTATTTTGTGTTTCCAGCTAAAAATTTATTTATTTTTGGTCGAGCTACCGCTACTCCAAACTAGGTTGCAAATGACTTGTGAGTTTCTTTTTTTTGCACACAGAATTTGTTGCAACTTTCTGTATCTCCCTTATCAACTTATCCACATAGACAAGATATGGAATTAGGTTTAACCCTGGAAACAATCTTTCTAAAGTTGAACATACCTCTAATAAAAATACAGTACATATTATGTAGTAACCTTATAATTACACTCGCACTTGCACTAGATTGCATAAGTTTCATTAGTGCAAGCTCTCATACTTCTAATTAATTATCATCTAGAAAGATCATTATTAGAGCACTACCTCCCGTGGCAATAAATCACAATAAATACCTTACCCAGTCAAATCGAAATGTTTGCAGGCATATCTAAAGTCGGCAGAGAATTATTATTTTTTATCTTTTTGGAGAAATCAACAGCATTAACTCAGTGGCAAATAAACTGTCTCCGATCTCTGAATTCTGAAGTCTAATCGAAGAAGTTAGCTTATACAAACAAAAAAATACAGTCATGTAATCCAAAAGTACAAGACTAGGACCGAATTTCTAACAAAATAGAAACTGTGAGCGGCAATCATAATAGTCCAACAGATGCGCAATCAAACATAAAACTGAAGCAGCTAGAAAACAAGCCATTAAATAAGTATCAGACGACATCCAAAAAATAAAATCAGCAGAGAAAAATCATGAGAAATCATCTCTAATCGCTAAATTGGCAATGGCAAATACCTTATGAACAAGAAGGGGTCGAGATAGGCAGAAGTATTCCCTTCCATACTATTATACACCTGATTCAATGTGTTCATAGTATTGCGCAACGACGGACGGCGCCGTTGAAACAATCGGCCGTGGAATACGGCAGCTCGAAGGCTGAAGACGACGGAGCAACAGCGCGGGAGGTAGAAACGCGCAGTGAGCAAAAAAAAGCGTGGGAAGTTTGAATTTGGGGTTTTAATTAAGAACGGTTCCATTTAAATCCACTCCAATAATACCTCATGAATTTTCTTAGTTAATTATTTTTAAGCAAACTAGAGTTGGGCTTTTCTTTGAGCCGTCAATTATGTGATGGGACACATATGCCCCAAATTAAATAAGATTTTTATATGAAGGTTATCCCTATTTTGTGTTTTTTATTGGATCATGAATACTCCTACAAATTTAGAGGTAACTTAACGTTTTACAACATGTATTCCAAGATAAGAGTCAATTTCCATGACCAATAATATTTTAAGATATTTACCTACTCTTCGTAAAAAAATGAAAAGATATTTGAACAAGTATAATACTCCCTTTTTCAATTTTAAAGAAATATATTTACCTTTTATCCGTACAAAATGTAATACAGTAATTATTTTTCTTTACTTTTTCAACTTATTCTTTTCTTGGAATTTACTATTTTTTTAAAAAGTATATTTACTTTTTAAAACAATAAATAAATAATAAGAGTAATACTATCAATTCATCTCTTTTCTTCAAAGATGTTCTCAATGAATGAACATGAACAGCTCGAATGCCTCGAATCTAATAGTCCAAATATGGGCGACTGGTCTTAGAGCATCCACTATGGAGTGGACGCGGCGGACGCCGCAAAGGGGGCGGTGGGGGCGGTAGGCGTGGCGGTCATAGTGGGGGGTTTCCGCCGCGAGGGTGGACGCGGCTGGTGGGGGGAGGGCGGCGGACGAGGCTTTGCCGCGAGTGGGGCGAGGACGCGGCGGTGGGGGTATAGGCGCGGCTATAGCCGCGGCTATTATAGTAGCGGATATCCGCCGCGGCTATAGCCGGATTTTTTGAATATTTTTTTTTTTGGTTTTTTCCTCTATATAAATACCACTCTCCCTCCTCCCCCACTCTCATTTTCACAAAATCCATACACCCACTTTCTACAAAAACACTCTCTACAAAATGCACCGAGGAGACGACGAATCACCCGACACTGAGGAATCGGGATATGGCAGCAATCCATCTCACCCGTCGGCCAATCATTCGCCGCCATCGGGTTTTGGCGGATATGCTTCTCAGCCGTCGGGATTTGGCAGATATGCGGCTCCGTCACAGCCTTGGAGTTGGAATCAATCTCCACCACCGTGGGCATCGAGTCCACCCCTTCCTCCATCTCAGTCGTGGAGATCCTCACCAACGCCGCCCCCTTTACATCGGAATCTGAGTCGTTCCGCTTTTGGAGATTACCGACCCAACCTAGACGCGCTTCACCTGCAGCGGCCGGGTTCCCCTTTCCAAGCCAGCCAATCTCCGATCACCGAAGCAAATCAAGACGCATTTGATACTATGCTGGGTTTGCTCAGTTCCGGCATCCCAGATACGCCGGCAGCGCGGGTGGAAACACCCGTTCCGACCCGAGGAGGTAGCGGCAGTCGGGGCTCTGGTGGCGGTAGGGGCGGAGGCCCTAGGGGCGGAGGCGGCAGTCGTGGCACCGGCAACGTCGGTGGACGCTCGGGCAGCTGCCCCGGCATTGCGAGTAGCGAGGGCAGTGGCGCCGGCGGTAGCGGTGATCAGGCCTAGGGATCCAGCCGCGGCAAGCCATACAGCAAAGACGAGAGCATTGCCGTGGCGAAGGCGTGGGATTCTATCACTTCGGACCCCGTGGTGGGCACCGATCAGGAGTCGGGGAGCTTAGGCGCGTCATGATGGCATACGAGGAATTCAAGCCCGACGGCGCCGAGAAGCGCGACCCAGAACAGATCCGAAAAAAGTTCGGTAGGATACTGCGGGCTACCAACCTGTTCACGTCCATATACGAGAACAACCTTCGCCACGCCGAGAGTGGCCGAAGCGCAGCAGATGTGAAGACCCTGTCGGAGGGCCAATACCGCAAGACGGGCCAGCCGAAGTTCACCTTGTGGGAGGAGTATCTTGTCCTCGCGGATTGTTCAAAATTCAGGTCGATCGTGGCACAAGAGGTGGGCACAGCTCCTGGCCCGAAGCGTACAAGGCACAACCTTGCCGGGGAATACAACAGTGGGAGCGGCTCGCACGAGTTCGAGCAGTCCGACGAGCAAGTCGAAGAGCCAGCCGCGACTCACATTAGGCGACGACGGCCCCCGGGACAACAGGCCTCTATCCGCAGCGCCAGAGGGGGTAGAAGTGCCTCCCGCCTAACGGCGGCCGCGTCCGGATCGCGCATCCCCCAGTCTGCCCCAATCCCACAGCCCACGGTGCAACCCCACGAGGTATTGGCCAATACCATAGACGTAACGTTGATGCAACAACTGCAAGACGTATGCAGCAAATACGCAGGGGAAAAAAGACCCGTACCTCAGGAACGTCTACAAGCGGCTCATCACTCGGATTGAGAGACGACTAGGGAGCGTTGATAATGATCCTGGGGAAACCGCGGCCGGCAGCACCGAGGGAGGAGGAGAAGAAGATGACAACGAGGAAGCCGACTCCGACACCAAGTAGACGGTGGCGGAGTTTTTAGTTGTATTTTATTTTAATTATTCGTTGTATAATTTTACCGGTTTGCAATACAACGAATATTCGGCCCTAATTACCTCGTATTCTATTTATTTACGCTGCGATTATTTTAATAATAAAATTTGGGGGCTATTGGAGGTGTCCACTATAGTGACGGAAATAGAATTTTGGGGCTATGGACAAAAACTGGGGCGGGGCTATTGGGCGTGTCCGCCTTATAGTGGACACCCTTACAACTGAAATTCAAGTCCAAAATTTGAATTAGTAACCACCTTTCGTGCAAAAAGTGACCTTTGACGATTTGATACAATAGCTAGCAAGAAAATCAATTGCATATGGAAACTTGCACATCTCATAGACAAATCTGTACTAGAAAAGGTTGCGATTTCTGTTTTATTCCAAAAAAGTCAAAACATTTGTAAGATATGTAAATGAGCTCTCATTTTCTTCAACATGGTAATTAGATCTGAAACAGAATGAGAACATGAAATCTGAAATTGCACAGCTGAATTAGGTAGATTCAACAAAACCATTCAAGCCACAATTCACCAGCCATTACACAAAAGCATGAAGTAGTAGACAATGCAAATACAAAAGATCTAATCATACCAGTGGAGTATTTTGTGTGAATGCAGACGACGGTGAGAGAGCAATTTGAAGGTGAGCGGCGACGAGATTTGGTAGGGGATATTGGCGACGCAGATGTCGAAGTAAGGGAGATCGCATTTGAGGACGTCGCCTTGGATTTCCTTGGAAGCGGCGCTGCAGCTCCAGCACCATGCGAGGATCGAGCTCGACGGCGATGACGCTTTTTCCGGCTTCGAGAAGCTTCTTCGTGAGATTTCCGGTACCTGGACCGATCTTGAGGATGGTGTCGGTGTGTTTTATACCGGATTTCTGGACGATTGAGTCGACCAATAGAGGGTTTTTTAGTATGTGTTGGCCTTTCAACTTGTGGAACGGGATTCCGCCTTGAAAGTGGGTGGCGCCGCTGCTGCCTCCTCCTCTCTGCGGCCTCTCTTTCCTGATTTTGCCTGCTCCCGCCATTGTGTGGTTTTGCTAGGGCTTAGTTTGGAATAGGTATTTTAGAGTTGCAATATAAAGCTAATTTTTTTGTAAAGGTGATATATATAATTGTTTTGGGCCGTCTCAGATAGAAAGCCCAAAATCTAGTCTGCCTCTTAACATATTGAAGTCATATAAAAAAAAGTCATATCAGTAATTAATTCCTATTTATATTCATTTATAATTATTACAAATTATTAATTTTATATGCCTTCTATAAACATCTTACAATTCTTTTTTCTATGACTTGTTCTTTTGATTTAGTTAAAACAATATTCAACAAACCAAGTTTAATACTCCTACATAGTACTCTCAACTTCGTTATAAATGAATCATCATATATAATACGTACGATAAAAGAATTATGTAAAACCAACATGTGCTAACACAGTTAGCAACTTGAAACAATGTTGATTTTAAGGTCATGACTTTCAACCTTAATCTGCAAACCTTGGTAAAAAAATGTAAATTATACTTAAGAGTAAGACATCTTACTTAGTAGTATTAAAACTTAGTTCTTTCTTTGTGGCTAGGATTTTTTAACAATCAAATAAAGAATGTTTTGATGATTTTATTTTGTTTTATATGCTGAATGTTTTGAAGTTTTTCAATACTACAATAATCAGTACGATATGTGTACTATCCAAGCTATACAATTTACAAACATAATGCACATTTATCTGAATATACTCGAAACCATATTTAAAGATCTAATTCTAGCATACTCGTACATTCTCTATAAAATTATAATCATATGATTATTTTATCCAGTATACCCAGCTTCATCATTAAGTTTTACCTTTATCAATCAGGAACATATACCTTGCTTTGGTTTTGGTTTTCATTTTTTCTTCTTTTTTCCTATCATTATCACTGTGTCATTAATCGTTTTTTGGTCGACTGTCAACCACTTGTAATTAGTCTCAGTTTTCATCATTATCAGCTAACCAAATCATAGTAACATAAAAAAAACTAAAGAAGAAGAAAGTGAAACTATATACAAATGATATAAGTAATGTGAATGAAGGACGCAGTAAGTAAACAAGAAGAACAACAAAGAATTTACGTGGTTTGGCTTTCGCCTACGTCCACAGGCAAAACGTTGAAACTCTTTATTGATTTGATCTGAAAACGAGGAAGAATACAAACACTCACGATCACAACCGATCACAGGAGTTTCACTCAACACTTTGATAACAATAGACTATGAAAAACTCGATTCACTGACTGTTTTCACTCGGTTGAAGACTACTATCATTCATCTCTATGAATCTCTCTCTGCATCTCTTCGAATGCCTTTTATACATGTAGAGTAGCTGAGCAACAAACTAACCTCCCTCTCAGAGTTAGTTACCAACAGCTAGTTCTGCTCAATCTTGAGCTAATCTCAAACTGCCTTCAACGGCTTTATGCAGCAGCTTCTCTTCATTGTGTTTGTTCAGCCAACTTTTACTATCAAGTAATATTTTCCACAAAGATACACTCAAAGCAACAGTAAATAAGTTCCATTTCCTAAAAGAGTTATCAAGTGTGGCAAACCTCAACAACACTGCGAAAAAATAACAAATGCAAATATATAGGAAAAAATGAAATAAAATCACTCAAGACTCAGAAAAAAAAACCTCAAACCAAGCCCCAATTTAAAGAATAACAGTTTTAGGAGTAAAAACTACCCAAATAGAACATGCTCTTACTGCTTTCTTCATCAGCTGAGCTCCCCATTTGTGCCATTGTCGGCGGCAACGGAGATAGTTTCGACCCTTGGGGGTCCAGAGTGTCGCCTTGGTCTGGCCGGCGAAGCCGGAAATGAGAGACGTTTCTTGACTGATCCTTTCTCCGGTGTAGCGGTGCCATTCTCCAACCCTAACGGGCTTGGCAATCTCGACTTGGCCTTTGCTGACTGTGTCATCACCATGTAGCTTGGCACGGACGAAGAGCTAGCCAAGCTCTCGTCGTCTCTAACTGAAGAACCAGCAATGCTGTGCCTCCTATTATTCCGTTCTGACTGTATGCTGAATATGCTCCTCGAGTCTTCTTCTTGACTCACCCCGCTGCCTCTTGGGCTCGCCGGTTTCAGTTTCCGGGAAGCCATAGACGAAGATACAGCCTTCGATAGGGGGGTTGCCGGGGACGGGTGGCTGGGAGGTTTTTGGCTGGCTGGTGAGGATGGTGATACCTCGGAGTTGAGTTGATGACGAGCAAAAGACTTTGTGACTTCTCCAACAGTCCCATTTCCACCGCTCTTGATTGATGAACGGTCGTTGTTCAGTTCTTTATCTGCTGTGCTCGGAGTCTCCCATGGCCGTGCAGCCATCCATCGCTCTAACCAGCTCCAACCCCAGTGAGGATTAGTGGGGTCCATGAACAGCAAGTTGGGAGACCTTGCCGATTTCTTCCACGTTTGCTGCATAGTAAAAATGTTTTTGATCAAACTAAAGGGAAGAACAAACAAGAGCCATTCAAATGCAGAATTGTACGAACAAGAAGATGAATATGTGTATTATGGTTGCAGAATGGCTGCTTGCTTTCGATGATATCTCAGATCGACAAAAATAATATATGACCAATCGACCACAACCCTTGATTTGTTTGATCGTGTAATTCTTCAAATACTCAATTCTATGTATCGTCAATCTAATTTATCACACTAAGTAAACGGGCCCCTAGTAAATACCTGATGAGTGTATGAATAAGCTAAGGCTCTTTCTCGCCTCATTGCAGCTTCGTATTTGTGCAGCATGTTTGCCTCAATCTGTTCCTTTGACTGTAGACTATCATCCCACTCCTCTCCCATCTATGATAGAATCAGGATGTCTCAGTAAATGGCAAAGTGAATAAAATTCGAATGAAAAATTCACAAATATCAGGCAGAGGCATGGAATGAGAGACTCTTGCAGCAAAAAGTCAGCTTTCAGCTTTTTATGCAAAGAATGGCATTGCTCTCAGAAAATGTCTTATACAAGGGAAAAATGTCTCAGCCGATTGAATCAAAAGATATCATTCTTTCAGTATTTGTTTGAAAATAGAAATGGCATTAGCATAGAAGTATAGAACTAACCCTCAAACTCTCGAGTTCTTTTGCACGTTTCTGCAGGAGCTGTCTCTGGAGTGCCCGGTTCTCCTCCAACATCCTCAGTCTTATGGATTGAATCTGAGACTGCACGCGAGATAAAGTCTGCATGCATTTTAGAGTATTTCCAGTTTGGCGTTTGACAGTGGGCCCATCAACGAGTGATTTCAGCCTGACCAGCCCTCTTAGAGCCCGCAATGCCCTCCTTGCCTAAAATAAGAATCACGTATGTTGATCTTGAGTCAAAGACTTCAAAAGAACCAAGACAATGTAGAAGTTTTCAAGGATTCTTTCTCGAAAGGTAAAAATGGATTTTCGAAGTGATCAATAAAAGATTATGTCAAAGAACTACGCATTATTCTTACTGATTGTGTGAATATACTTGTAGGCATACTTCCAAAATAATGATTATCTAGTCTTCATTCAAATAAACACAGGCATGATATATTATGCAATTGAAGTCTCGATTTCTCAAGAAGACAGTAAAGCAAATTAAATGTAACTTAGTATAAAGGCAGGAACCATTGATATTGCCAACATATCATTTGTTTAACAACATCTCTACTATCACATTCAGTAAAAAAAACAAATAACCGAAAAACTTGTGATGTATGATACCTGGTAGCCACGGAAAGCAGTCTGGATTTTAATAGCTGCCACTTCCTCAGCAGATTTTCCAGCAAACTGAGACACAGTGGTCAGCCGTACCACCTCAGCCGCAGCCTGCGCTGCTGCTACTGCAGCTTCAGCAGCTGCAGCCGAAGCAACTGCAACAGAGTAAGCATGTCTCGTCTGCTCATCTTCCACCTCCTCAAACTTAGCATCTTCCAATGGCGGAAGAGGGTGAGGATGAGATTCTTCAGTAGTCTCCGGCTTAGGAGAGTCAGCAGCAACTATTGGCTTCTCATTCTCGAACGATACATTGTTCGATTTTTGGGCTCTCTGCAGATTTTAAAAAAATAGTATCAACAGCTTGCAACATATCACATGATATCAAAAACTAAACAAAGCTTTGTAATACCTTTGATTTCTTAGAATTTGGGCTGAAAGCCTTCTTAACTGAAGACAACCAATTTCCTTTTCTGCCCATTTATCATTCCCCGATTGAACTAATCTGCACTCCAATTAGGGGAAAATCAACTTAATCAATATCAAAGATCCAATCTTTATTGGTTACTTATTATCTATGAGACACAATCATTAAACACCTTGAGAAAAACAGGGGGAAAATTAAAAAAAAAATCAAATTCCATTTCCGATTAAAATACTACTGAGTTTCAACTTTCAAGTGCCCAATAACCAAAACCTAAATACCCTAATTTGTAGAACATAACAATTATTTTGCCTAGATATGAAGAGTGAAATCATGGACCTCCATTTCACTTTTCTTTCCACACCAGCATTACCTAAAAGAAACGAGAGTTTAACCAGCAGATTTATCGGAGGACTACCGCACGCCAGTACATACCAATATGTATATGTGCTGGCGGATTTGGGGTGTTTGCCGGCGAATTTGTCACCCGGTAAAACGCCGTGATTTGTGGTAGTGATTACACAAGTATATGAATATCAGAAAAAAATCACTCACCGTATCAGAATAGTAAAACCAAATAGTACTAAAATTCAATTCTTGAGTCTAATTTTGCAATAAACCAACCAGAAACAGGGTCCATAACTGTAACCTCATATTCATGTACTCCTAGTTAATACTAAAAAAACACCTGAATTTCAAGAAATTTTTCACTCATTTTCTAAAATTAACAAAATCTCACACACGGAAATTGATTCATGACCTAATTTGCTAGAAACCAACCCTTAACAGGCTTCAGAAGATTCAAACGCCAAAATTCAAAAACATAGATGCATTTTAACCACATATCACTCCAAGATTCATAAAAACATTTAGCACCAAATAATAGTAATTCTTAAATCTAATATTTCAGAAACTAACCTGATTGGAACGGAAGAGATCTCAAACAATCAAAACTCTTGTCTTCGCGAGAAAGTCAAGTGAAGTCTCAGCTGAAACGCAACGTGAAATTTTAGAAAAAGTTAAAGAAAAAAGTGCAGAAATAGCGAAAATGTATCAAGTTGAAAGGAACCTGAATTTGTTTTGTAGTGTGTGCTGTGTGTGTGAGGAAGGAGAGCGAGAACCAGATCTTGGCGAAGAGCGAGAAAGAAAATTCAAGGGAAGGGGAGTGAGTAGGAGAGGAGAGAACATGAGAGAGAATCACAAACTTCACAGCTGGTTTTGCTATTGTGGGCCACCACTCTCTCTCGAGCTGCCCACGTGGGACCCACGGCTTTGTTAATCACATATGCTCATTGGCTAACTACTCTCTTTATATATTCATATTAACTGCTTTTTTATTTCCTTTCTGGTTTCCTTTATTATCGGCACGGCAATTATTTTAGACTTGAAGCATTCTAAGCGAGAAATTAGATTTTTATTTTTAAAATATTTTACCTTTATGAGGATGAATTGCTAATAAAATATGATTTTTTTAAAATTAACCTCTTTATAGAGTTATAAAAGTTTTTTTAGTATGTAGAGTTGCAAATGTTTTTTACTAATGGTAGAGTTACAAAGTTAAGACAACAAAAATATTGAGACAGACTAAATATTTTTTAATTCAATGATATCTTTATAAACTGAAGATGGTAAATGTCATGTCTCATGCGTTTTTATCGCAGCTTCGATTAGTAGTTATTACTTATTTATTTTGTTACTGGATACTAATAATAGTACTATATGTTTATATTTCAAATTGGGAAGTTTATTTTATTTTTGAATTAAAATGGGAAAAACTTAGGAAAAGATATGTGAAATTATGAATTAAATAAACATTAAGAGAAAATTTATGATTCACATTACTAAAGACCAATTTTGATCCCTTACATTTGGCCTAAAATTCTTTTTTGTCTCTTACATTAAGTTTGTGACCTTTTGATCCCTAACATATTGTTTTGGTACATTTTGGTCCCAAACAAGGTCACAAACTTAATGTATTTGACCCGAAAAGAATTTTATGGAAAATGTACGAGACCAAAATTGGACTTTAGTCCTAGATTATAACAAATTTATTAAATTGATCATACATTTTAACGGTTAATTTTAACAAAAAAAATAATTATTTTGAACCAAAACAATATGTTTGGGATCAAAAGGTACCAAAATAATATATTAGGGAGTAAAAGGTCACAAAATTAATGTAACGGATCAAAAGGAATTTTAAGTCTTGTAAGAGCATCCACAACGGTGGTGGGAGTGAAGGCCGCCGTCCGTGCCAGCGGCGAGGACGAGGACCGCCGCCGCTGCGCTCGCGCCGTGCCAGCGAGCAGGCGACGTGGCGGCTTATGATTGGGCAACGGCATAGCCGTTGCCTTTGAATTATTATTTTTTTTTATTTTAAAAATCGTTTTTAAATTATATAAAATTATTAAAAAAATTCCAAATCCCAAAAATATGGCCGTTTTTCTGAATTTTTTCTAGTTTTTTTTTCCCCAAAATCATCTATAAATACACACATTCATCATCCATTTATCACATCAATTCATCTCCCATTCATCTCTCATTCTTAAAATTCTCATACAAACTATCAACACATTCATCCCTCATTCAAAACCTCAAATGGATTTCACTCATATTATGGCGGAAGCGGAACGCGAAGAACAAGAATACTACGAACAACATCGTGCCGCTTACGAAGCATATGTCACGGCGAATACCCCCGCTCCTCCTCCTCAACGAACCAGATCAAATCGGCGCTACATCCATCGTTTTTTAATTTTAATTATTAATTATGTAATTTTTTATTTTTAGGATTTTAATTATGTCGTTTTTTATTTTATTTGTCATTTGTAATATTATTTATATTTTTTAATGAACTTTAGTATTATGGAAATGTTTATGTTTAATTGAATATTAAATTAATTGTGCTCGTCCTTGCGGAAGAGCACAGTTGTGGGTGTTGTGCTCTTGCCAGAGAGCAGGCATGAATAGTACCGTCCGGGCCCACAACCGTGCCGCTGGCAAGAGCACGGTTGTGGATGCTCTAAGGACTAAAATAGTTAATTCACATCGCCGACTAAAGCATATTCTTATTTCGCTGTCGCACATTTAACAAATAGGAAGTATCTCAGGAAGAATATCAGAAAACACGGCAAAATCTTTTGAACCAAACTAAATTTTTAATTAAAAAATGAGTTGTTTATACTTTAATAGTTAGTATTGTTTTATTCAACATCAGAGGCAAAGGTGTTTTACGTCTTTATTTTACACTTTCACTTGTTAATTTTAAATAGAAACAGAAACTGAAAAACTACATAATTTGTCAGAGCATGCCCAGTTTACATGCTTACAGTGATACAGATGTTTTGTTTTGCTGTAGGTTATTTATTAGAGTAGCATATTATTGACTTTAATATTTCGAGTTATTCTGATCTGCCAATGTAATTATTTCATTAAGTTATTATTCTCTCCGTCTCAACTTAATTGTCACTTTTTTCTATTTCGGTTCGTCCCAACTTAATTGTCACACTTTATTTTTACCATAAATAGCAAGTAGGTCTCACATTCCAATAATTCACTCTACTAACATTTTATTATAAAATTAATATAAAAAAATGGGTATCACATTTCACTAACTTTCCCAATCAACTTTTCTTTACCTTTCATAGGGCTAAAATTGCTGATTAAACTAAGTAGTAATTCTATATTCTCTAATGTATTTTATGACGATCTAAGTAAAAGGGTGGCATTTGTTCCTCCTCATCACAAAATAAAGTCATTTTATTGATAAATATTTTTCTCTTTTACTACGTCCTTTTTTAGAATGTTAAAAGATTGGTAGAGATTAATTTACTAGTAGTATTAAACAGGAAGTGATGGGATTTCAAATCATATAAACGTGTTAAAACTGCGTGAGTATTTCATCTTGTGCATGCAAAGTTTGAAATGCATGATACAATTACAAATTGAGGGTCCAGAGTCACCAGTATTGCCAAAACTGCATGTATTAGGCCTCAGCATTGCACAAGTAATATTCGGTAAACATGGTATAAAATCTACTCAAAATTAAACTGTAATTACTCCATAGTAACACACATGATTGGTATTAGAAAAATTGCAAAAGTGATCACATATGGTCAAATGCTACCCAAACAGAAGACATGATAAATTTGTATTTGTAATTGCAATTGGGCAGCCAGCCTCTCAGAATTGTGTGATCGGACAAATTCATTAATGATAACGGTGGAGTTGTGTGGCTTCTTCCTAAAAGCTTCAATCATTGACCCATAACTTAGATCATTTGTACAATAAGGTTTTTCTTTCAAATTAAGAAGATTTTTGGTAAAATGACACTATCATGTCCAATGCAAGCATCTCTCATATTCAGAATTATCTAAATCATTTCCAAATGTTACTGTTTATATTTTTAGATATTTATGGATACATACAACGTTGGGGCTGGGGCATCATCTGATATATTTCCTTCAACTTATGAGTACGCATTGAGGGAAGGAAATCAACATCTATCGCTTACTTCAATAGTCGGTAGGTTCAATGGAAAAGACACGAATTTATTAAGACCATCCACAATAACCGCCCAGCGACCGCCCAGCCGAGCGCCGGCGCTGGGCGGTTCGCTGGGCGGTCTATTGCAGCCGCCCAGCCGCTGACTGGAGAGAGAAACCGCGCAGCGCTGGGCGGTGGCGTGGCGCTGGGCGGTCGGCTGGGCGGTCCTTTCGGCGCTATTGCAGCTCCCGGATCGCCCAGCGCACCGCCCAGCGCGAAAATTAATTTTTTTTTTTTCCGAAACACTATATATACGCGCTTTGCTCGTCATTTTCATTCGCACCACTTGTTTTAACGAGTACTCTCTCTATCTTTCTTTCTGTTCAAGATCAACAACGGGAAATGGATCTCAACAACGAGCCTAGTTCCGGGAGTAGCGGGTCACAAACTCCGTCGATCCCTGTGGGAAGTGGATGGGGTCAGGTGCCCGGGTACTACAACATGTACCCATGGCAGCAGATGATGCCCGGGGCCCCAATGGGGGGGAGTCCGCCGGGGGGGTTTCCGCCGATACCGGGGTGGGTACCCGGGATGCAGATGATGCCCGGGGGAGCACCGGCGACACAGTGGACTCCGGGGGTCGTACCGGCGACACAGTGGACTCCGGGGGTCGTACCGGCTACACAGGGGACTCCTGGGGGGTCCCCGGCGACGGCGGGGGATGTCTATCGCCCTAGTTTTTATTTTTCGACTGGGTCTTCGCACACATCGACCCAAACACCCTTGGGGTTTGATAGTTTCTCCTTGGATGAGTTGGGGTTTGATACTCTCGGAGCTCCGGAGACTCTAGTTCAGGGGGGGGCAGTGCCGGGGCGTGGCGCCCCAAAGAAGAAGGGCAAGAAGAAGGTCGGCGAGTCGTCGCAGCCGGGTGAGGAGGAGGTACGGAGGAGGTGGACGGACGACGAGAACGTCGCTCTCAGCAAGGCGTGGGTGAGTGTTTGCGACGATCCTCTCGTTTCGAACGAGCAAAGGATCGTCAACATGTGGGGCAAGATAGCAGTAGCCTACCAGAGATTTTGCCCGGAGGGGAGGCCCCGCAACGGGGAGGATTGCCGGAAGGGCTGGAACCGAATCAGGGCGGCAGTCTCCCGATTTTCGGGTTTGTACTCCAACGAACTCCGCATGATGAGCAGTGGCCAAACGGAGGATGACTGCAGGAGAATAGCAGAGAAAGCCTTCCCAGTGAAGGGTTTATACAAGGACTTCACCTACTGGAACTGCTATCTTGTACTGAGCGAGTCCGAGAAGTTCCGAGTAGGTGTCGACTCTGGCTGGCCGAAGAAGCAACGACTGAACTACACCGGCGATTACAGCGGCAGCAGCGGAGGTTCCCACGACCTCCCCGAGACGACGCAGGAGTTCCCCACGCCGCGTTCGGTCGGTGGCCGACCTCGCCCGATTGGGCGCAGACGCGCTCAGCAGGCGGCGAGAAGTAACGCCGGGGCTTCCCATGAGGTCCAGTCGGCATCCCCCCTTGGCCAATCCACCCAGGACCTCAAATTCTTCGCTCGCGCCCAAACACGCGCTCAGTTGATCAAGACGATGGCCGAATGGCGGGTGGCGACGGATCCCGTGGAGAAGAGCGTGCTTCAAACCTTGCTCATGAGCCTGCAGGACGAGTTGGAGGCTATACGGAGGGAGACCGGTGGCGGCGGCAGCGGCGTAGGCGGCGGAGGCGACGGCGATGGTGGCGACGGAGGCGACGACGACGGAGACGATGAGTGAATTGTCACTCTTTTTTATTAATGTATTTTTTTTAAATTAATGTACTTTTTTTAATTTATTGTACTTTTTAAAATTTTAATAGTATTATTAAACTTTTCCCGTATATGTCTCGTAAATTAAATTCCGTATATTGTGTGATTGTTAATTATGTCATTTTATATAATTGTTATTAGTGATGTGGCTGGGCTATTTATGATGTGGCTAGGCTATGGCTGGGCTATTTATGATGTGGCAGGAGGATTTTTAGTGCTGATGATGTGGCAGTGGCTGGGCTATTGCTGGGCTATTCCTATTGTGGATGGTCTAAAAGAATGTTAGCGTTATTGATAAAATAAACAAAAAAACTTTCATTGAAATATAATTTCTATGTAAACTAACTGTTATGCCTCCGTATTCACAGGCTTTTAATTACTCTGATTTTCCATACATCCATCAATTGCCTCAAAAATAAAATTCGAGATAAATGCCCAAAATGTTAGGCCTATACAGCAAAGAGCACCCACAACCGTGCTCTTGCCAGCAAGCACGGTTGTGGGTCCGACCCCATTTTTTCTGTCTGCTCTCTGGCAAGAGCACAACACCCACAGCTGTGCTCTTCCGCAAGGACGAGCACAATTCAATTTAAAATTCAATTAAACAAAAACATTTCTATAAAATTAAAATTCATTAAAAACCCACAATAAATATTACAAATTACAAATAAAATAAAAAAGACATAATTAAAATCCTAAAAATTAAAAATTAAATAATTAAAATACTAAAAAATACCTAAAAATAAAAAATTACATAATTAAACTCCTAAAAATTAAAAATTACATAATTAAAAGCTAAAAATACCCCGTGGACGACTACTCATCCGGCGGCACTACCCTCAATTGTCTTTGGAGGCCCAATATCATGGCCTCGTGCGATCGAAATTGAGAGGGGGCCATAGTGGACCTATCGGCCATATTGAGTTGGGCCAAAAGCTGCCACAACGAGTTGGTGGGGGTGGAGGTGGCGCATATGGAACGGGAACGGGAGCGGGAACTGGAGCATCGGCGGTTGCAGTCGCGGCTCGACGGCGGTTGGCCGCCGCCTTATTCCTTCCTTGCGGTCGGCATTGGGAACCGCTCGGGCCGGTTTCGGGGCTACCTAAGTTAGCTCCGGCGAGTTGGCTAGCCACTTCTTCGGAGCCGGCGTCGGATAGGGATACCGACCTTGACCGTTTGGAGGAGCCGCTAGAGGAGGATGTTACGCCTCCCATGTACTTCGGGTGAGTCCGCGTCTCCTGCCAAACGTTGAGGTACTTGAATGACTTGTAGTTCATGGATTGGTAGGTGCTCAATGCGACAGTGATGATGTCGACCTCGCTCCGGCCGCTCCCCGCATTCCGCTCTTCCTGGAGAAAATAGCCATTGAACTTGCCAATTTCATCTTTGGCTCGGTAGATGGCGTTGCGCACCATACTCTCGTTGCGCTCGATTGTTCCCGCCGGTCGGTTTTCATTGTACCGGCGAGCGATGCGCCACCAAAAGTGATCGCCGGATTAGTTCGTGCCAACCACCGGATCTTCGGAGATTTCCAAGTACGCCGTGAACAATTTATCCATCTCCGCCGGAGTGTACAGTGTGCAGACACCGCGAGTAGGAGGAGTCGGAGTTTGGGAGGGGGCGGTCGGGCTAGGCTCCGGTGTCCACCCTTATCGCCCTTCGGAGACACCTTGGTCGTCGATTGAGTATGGGCCAGTAGCCACCCGGAACGCCCGAGCTTTGGGTTTGAGGAGGGGCCGAATATTCCGTTTCCAGACTAGGAAACGGTTGTGAACCGAACCATTCGGGGTTCCAACCGTGGGAGGGCGGGGGGCATCGCCTTGGCCGGACATTGTTATGTTGTAGGAGTGGAAGAAAGATTGAGAATGGATATGAGAGAATGAAGATGAGAATGAGAATGGAAATTAGAGAGTATAGATGAGAATTGTATAGTGTGGGGTTAATTTTTGGGTGTGAAAGTGGGGTATTTATAGATGAAAATGTGTATTTTTAGAGGAAAAAATAAAAAAAATTAAAATGATGGAAAACGGTAAAAAACGGATATATTTTTTTTGGGAAGTGAATTTTTTTTAATCGATTTTTTAAATTAAAAACCGATTTTTAATTAAAAAAATTAATTCAAAGGCAACGACTATGCCGTTGCCCAATCGCGTGCCGCCACGTCAGCGAACGCTGGCACGGACGTGATCGATGCATCGAGCAGCGCCGTGCCAGCGGCGCGAGCGCAGCGGCGGTGGATCTCGTCCTTGCCAGCGGCACGGACGGACGGACGCTGTCCGTACACCGTTTCAGATGCACTAATGTTCATCTAAGCCATTCCACCTAGCTGCAATTGATTAAATTTCCCCTTGACAATGATTAAACCAATTTATATTGGCAATCCTGTGAACGTAGAGTAGTACTACTACTATCAAATTAGAGACAATATGTAGTTCACGAGCGTCGACGGAATTTGGTAAATTCATGGTTTTTTAGAATAAAACACCTAATGAAAAACCCAAACTTGTAAATAACTTCCATTTTATCAATTACTGTTACTACTAAGAACCAATGGTTGCAAGAGCAATGCACATGTATGATGGAAGAGTAGAAACCTGCAAATTAAAGGAAGTGGCAAGAATGCTGACATAAAAAACAGCTTAAAATGGCTTCACAACAAGGCATAATAAACACCATCACATGCAATTCTTCAATCTGGAAAAATATTTTTGGATTTAATACCACTCATAACAAATCCGTGAAGAGGGAATATGAACACCAAAAATTGCAGTTGAAATTGCTTGTCATTATTGACAGTTTCATTTTTTTTCTTCTTCCCTCGCATCACATGATTTAGCAGCTACTTGGAGATTCCGCTACTTCTATTTATACAAAAATAAAATTAACGATGCTCAGCATAAATAAACAAGTTCCATTAAATGACCAAGTTTGTTTCTTCCACGGGCGGAGATTGTCCATGGAACTTATCTACCATGAGCTTACTCAGTCGTTTTCGCCTCAAGGGGGCTTGGGAAACACAGTCCCCGTTGTACAGAGGAAGAAACGAAGAACGATAATTTAAGTTGAGTTCAATTACATACAGGTCGATCAATGAAAGAATAGAGCCTGCATTTTGCAGGTGAACATTGAAGAGAACTGTGATCCCTGCATGACCAATAAAATCAAACTTATAGTCATGATAAGATAGATTTAGTACATATGAGATGGTTGTTGAAATTAATGTGACATGAAAAGGATGGTTTTTGCCTCACCTTATCTCTGAAGGTTGGTTAACTGCATTTATCAAGTAAAGGCAAAAATACGATCCCCGATGCTTGTTCGGCAAATCGGACATTCTGAGCAAGCAAGGGAACATGACTTGCATACTGCAATAATAGTAAGAATATTACAAATGATTCACGGTTGAGCAATCAAGCTTGTAACAGGATTTCAATAAGGAAATAACTTACAGCAAAAATGACGACATGGTAGAAGCATAGTAGCTGTAGGAGATTCAAAACAAACTTTACACACATGAGAGTTTGCATCTCCATTCCCACTGTGTCGAAGCTCTTTCTCCTTCATCTCTTGCATTCGAGCCTTCACAGATTCAAAGAAAATGATAAGATCAAGTGATTTTGTCCTTTTATAACAGAATATTTAGCAGAACTCATGCAGACATGCATAATTCTAGATTTTGTAAGTTTTTTTTACAGAAACTAACAATATAGAAGAATTATAAACTAGCAGCTTTCAAACAATGTGCATGTTTAAAGAGTGAGGAAGCAATAATTCACCTTCAGGCGGACCACTAGTGGCTCTTCTTTGGCAACGACTGAACTAGCAATTGAGTTTTCTTGAATTTGACGATTCTGAAGGGGTGGATCTTTGTGACCACCATCACTTTTTGCATCACCTAATTGGCCTGCATCTTCATTCTGAGTACCAATAACCTTTGTTTCTTGCATAGCAGCAACCTCTTTCTTTAGACGAGCAACCAGTACCCACATGTTTGCCAGATCATTTTCTAGAGCAGCCTCCCTCTTCTTTGCCTCCTCAACCTTTTTCCTGTACTCATCTTCCAAAATTTCCTTCTCAGCCAAGGCAGCCTCGAGGATGGCCTCACGTTGCTTTCTGGCTTCTAACTCCATTTTTATATCCTCTGGGTCAAGATTCCACATGTCGAAGTCATCATTAACCATTCCAGAAACTTCAGTTGCTCTGCCAGAAATGCGACCTCTACGATTAGTTCTTTGAACATCATTGTGATTGCGGTTACCACCATGACTGCCAGAACTTCTAGCGCTCAACTCACGAGCCACTTGCATTTCCTTCTCTAGTTTTGACTTCTGTAGCGACAGCTTGGTGACTTCACCAGCTAAGTTCTTTAGCTCTACTGCAGCAGCTGATGCTAGTTCCTTGGCGTAAGAAGCTTCCTCAGCTAGTTTCTGATTTTGTACGTGCAATCCGCTATTCTCCTCCAGAATTTTAACATGTTGTAACTTCAGCTTTTCAGTCTCCATTTCCTGATGGACCAGCTTCAGTTTGAGTCAAATGTCGAAAATCAAAACCCTTGAATTCTTCTGATGCATAAGGATTTTAAGCGATAAAAGTTGCCAACAACACATTGTAACATGACTGAGAAAGATGTAAGACACGAAACAACAATAAGATGTAAAATGTCATAGAGTTTAGCAAGTAAACGAAAGATTCTTCCAATAATAACATGCAGCAACAAATGAAGTCACATTTCAGAACCTTAGATATCCTTATCCTTTTTAACCAGCATACAGCATAATATAAGAAATATCAGTTTAATTGTTTAAATAATGATAAAAGAAAAATATAAAATGCCAAATGAGGCTTTCCCAATATACAGATGTCAATCTGAACTGTTGAACATTATAATAAGTCCATGAATTTATCAAGAGTATAGAAAAGAATTACCTGCAACTGAACTTTTTTCTTCAACTCTTCAGTATATTCATCAGGGACACAATTCCCAGAGGTAGATGACTTATTGTCACATGAAACAGAAGCTAATTGCTGCTCCAGCTGGAGAATCTTCTCTTCCAATTCCTTGTTTTCTGCAGACTGATAGTAAAAGTAGAATAATTACCTTAAGTGGGCAGAACTACAACAATAAATAAGAGTACCTTCTTTTTCTGAAAATTTGGCAAGTGATGGAGATCATAAGTAATAAATTGCAAAATTGATGATGGCGAATGGCGATGATAAGGTTACCTTTTTCTGAAGCTGTTCTTGAAGTACACGGTTGTCTGCAGATTTAATCTGTATTGCAAGACCAAGGAAGACTTATGAACCCAACAATTTTTCACTTATCATTTGAAAAGGCATGACAGAAAATGGCAGGTGATAGCAACTATTTGTGACACAAATAAGTGCAATATAGAAACATGGGTAGAAGGAGAAAAACCTCAAGCTCAAAACCCGTCTCACTGCACTGTGTCATGAGCTTCGTAATGGTCTGATGAAAAAAAGAACAAGTCAAACAATTAATACCAAGCTAGTATCAAATAAGCAGGGCATGAAAAATTTAACTTAACATAAATAGAGAAACCTGTTGCATTTCAACCATTGAAGCACTAGCAACTGAAGCTTCACCACTGTCAACTATTCGTTGTTCCAAAACTTTCATCTGCTTCCGCTTCTCTTGAATTTCACGCTCCAAGTTCTCAATCTGTTGTTAGATGACAATTTTATCAGTCCTAAAATTACTTCAAAAATTACCCAAGCATACATATAGAAATTCACAATTAAAAAAACAAAAACAATGTCATTAACCATAATCTTGGAAATGAAATTAATATTACCTGAGATCTTGAGCTTTCAGGGTCGTTTGCAGACTGCTCTACTAGACGCTTTAGGGTGCTAGTGCTAAAAGCAATCTCTCCTGCAAGCATCTTCACTTGCTCCACCAGAAGGTCCATATGATCTGACATAGTCACCTCATCCTACAGTTGGTAACAAATTAACAGAAGAGAGCCGTTTAGATGTATTTAAACAAACTGATGCTCCTTCACTAGGGATCTAAGACTCACAGGAAGTTACTGCCAAAGCTAACAAAGGGTTATATGTAGAAACGGACTTAGTATCATGAAAAAGTTTTTTAAAGGAGTTATAGTTTGGAGGAATGGAGAAAAATAGAGGACTGTTTTTCAATACCAAATGACTGATTGCCTACATGCATTCGGAGATAATAGTATTGCCAAAACCTAGACATCTATTAGTTACACTTAGAATTAAATGCAGGCACAGTGTGTTACGAGAGGAGTTAGAACATACTATATGCAGTTTTGACGCATAGGAAGAACCACTAATAAGTTCACCCGCTCGAGTTGTTTCAGTTAAAGTACTGCCAGCTTGTGAAATATCATCATTCCACTTGCTGAATGATCTTCTATGTTTTAAATGATAAGCCTCTGATGAAATAATTAAAGCAGAAGAAGAATCTTTTTGATTCTCGCCATCAAGTTTTACAGAACCATCATGCAGAACATCCAATTTCTGTTAGACAAGAGAACAAGAACGGTAAATGAAAACAAGACAAACTAATTTTCTTTCGAGGCCTATAGAACAAATGAAAGTTGGTTGACCCACTTGGAAGATCTAGCGATAGTCATAACAACTCTTGGAACTAGAATTTCATATTTTGACGCAACAACTTAAGTTGATTTCAATAAATTATAATATACAGAAGAAAATATTCCAAGCTACTTACATCATCCTCAGAAGCGGAAAGGCTTCTTTGGTGAGAAGGTGCCTCACCCAAGTGTCCAGGCATTGAATTTTTTGAGGAAACAAGTATTAACTTTGTTAACCTTTGAATTCTGCTCATTAGAGCTGACTTAGCTTCTTCTTCCTCCTCCAATCTCGATTGCATTTTGACTTGTCCTTCTTCCAACTGTGTAGCGCACAACAGAGAGAGCAATAAGCTAAGTGATTTTTCTTGATGTGCAACAAGTAGGATATCAACATGCTTTTAGCAATATATTTATCCACAACCCACACTGCTCACAAATCTTCCAATATTCTAGATTATATGTATAGATACCGTACCTGCTGTTTTAGGACCAAAATTTCTTCATGGGGGACGCCAACTATCACTCCACTTCTGAGTTGACCGAGTTCCTCTTTGAGACATGATATTTCTCGTTGATACTTCTTGATCAGCGATTTCTCATCAATTATCTGATAGATTAACACAAATTGGCAATTCTGGGTCTGGATCCACTTTTTATAATAAAAAAAATATTTTGACACTAATACACAATTGATCTAACCTTATTACGTGAGGCATATATTTCAACACGCTTTGCCCTGCTTGCAAATTTTAGTGTATTATGCGTTTCCTCCAAATTACTTGATGCAGGAGTAATTGTACATATAAGCTTCAAAAAGTTGGAACTAGAAGTCAGGAGGCAGTCGAATACAGTAAAATTAGAATGGAATGCACACAAAAAGTAATAAAGTAAGAGTTGAAAGAATTTGGAAGATATATATTCATAGAGCATTAAAGCTTATAATGTAAAGATATCCAAGAAGACAAAGAACCAATTAATGTCAAATAAGCTAAAGGTTGAGCGTACTAGACAGCGTCTCATGAGATGCTTTATCAATAAGGTAAAAATCATATCATTTAATATGAGCTCACCGAAACATGTCCGTGCCCACTTAGCGAAGACTGCAAAAGTCGGGTAAGCTTTGAATCTCGGTAAGGAACATGGGCCGCTTTCCCTTCACTAAGTTTCCCAATCACCTTCGCATCAGAAAGGATAACCAAATCAAAACAGACAAAAATAGACGAAAAATAATTTATACGATAACCAATAAAGTCAAGTACTCACAGATCCAAGTGTTAGAAGACTTTTATTTATGTAAGATCCTTCTTTTCTCCGTAGACCAGTTGTTTCTGTTTTTGAGCTCTCAGATCCAGCTAAATCGATTAGGTTCTAAAGAAATAAAACCAAACAAAGCATGAAAACTTTTTATGATGTAATCTATTTCACTATGAATAACAACAGTCTTATTTTCCATATTCATCGATAAAGTAAACATTCATACCAATTGTGAGAATATAACCCCATCATAGTCATCTCCATGTGCACTACTTTCGATCATCTGTAGCATAAAGGAACCATTTTCAAATGTAGGAGATTGAAATTAAATGTACTGAAGACATAACAATGACAAAATGGGATGAAATGAAATATTAAGGAAAAGTTGCAGAATGCAGCGCAAAAGCACAAAGGGACACAATTGGAAAGGGGTAAAAAATTATTGTCAAAAGAAGATTGAAGTTCCAAAGAGATCACCGCGGAAGATGCCTTCATGAGAATAGTAGAGAAGAGGCATCATTTTATTGCAATAACTACTATAAATGACAATGAGGGCAATTAAGGAAAAGTAGAAATGACATACCAACGTAAATATCGTATGACTACGGCTGCTGAATAGGTTGAAATTATTTGATCCAACATGACGATGTTCTGCCATGACATAAGAATAAATATCAAACTATTGGACCATATATTTTAGTAACAAATACGTTAAACTGGACATATTTATGTGTTTCGTCGTTACTACAGTTTTAGAAGTGTAGGAATATTTTACAGTAGTTTTAAGTTATAAAGACAAAATTAACTCTACAAATGAGCCGTTTACTCTGATTGCAATTTGCAATCCTTTATGTATTGCCAATATGAGAAGACAATAAATAAAATCAATCATCAATGTGTTAGAGCTCGTAGCATACATAGAGAAAATTCCATTTTAGGCTACTCTATCAATTTTGGTCAATCTCCTCACTAAATTGTTTTAGTGGCTACTCTGTCAATTTTAGTCCAAGTTCATGTGTTCCTACTCTCTCAATTTTAGTCTGAGTTCGTGCATTTCTACTTCAAATGTCGAAAGTGTATAGCAAGTAAAAAACCTACTGCCATAAAATTGAATAAATTAATAGTTGAGGTGCCCAGCAGATTTTGGCTGAAAGTAAAAGTGACTATTGTTGAATCCTTCGACAGAAAAAGAAATGCTCAATTTAGTTGAACACCAATACATAGTAGTGTAAATTTGAAAAATGGGATAGCATAAAGAGGGAGGAAGAAAGGGGGTTGGTTGAAGCTTTTCCTCAGTAAATGTGAGGGTTGGTTTCATTGAAGAGTTAAAATGGTAACCAGTAGGAAGATGTATTTTCCTAACAGAAACACTGTGGCAGATACCTTCTCCAGCAGCAATAAACGAAAGAGCATGTCCAGGGGACAAAACAACTTCCTCTTTAATGCCCTCAACATAAGTCCCCTGCACATATTCAGAAAAGGAAAACAAATCAGCAGTCTATGTGAAATACTATAAAGGAGTGCTGTAAAATTGATTCAATTGACCAAGTTCTAATTTTTTTAATCCAGTTCAGCTATTCTAATTAATATCAGTTGCAAATGTTCAACAAGGACAATCATTGGAATTTGCGCTAACATCTAGCTGAGGATAATATTTGAACAAACAATCAACACCGCTCCCATATTACCAACATGCAGCTTATGACGTAAAAGCAAATATGACAGGAAGAAAGGACAATTATAAAGTAGAAAACCTGTGCATCCTCTCTGACACGCAAATTTTGACCAGTTGGATCCAGCAAGTCATTAATCACCTGGTAGCATAGATATCAAAAGACACGTCACAAAAATTTGGAACATAAGAGAATCCAAATGAGCCAATTAGGCTAGGTGCTTTGAACTAGAAATTTGGAGCATATAAATTCAGTAAAACGTAGGCTCCATGGTAGAAATTTTAAAGGCAGTGACTCTTTTCAATAACTTAATAAGGGATGTACTCATCGAACCTGAGTAACAATTAGATAAACTAAGATGTGTAGAGCAAAAATTAGTGTTCTGCCCCACATTCATGGTGCATTATCAAATGTAGAATACATAATCTAGAACTGACCTCATTATAGATTTCGAGATATGACACCCGAAGTAAGAATTCGCGACCTGGAGTCTGATAGGACATTAACATTAGTCATCAATGTATCCATTAAAAGATTGCTCTAGTTAACAAAACAGAAGCATAGATAAAAATAAATTCTGTCTGTATTAAATATGCAATAAATGAAGCTATCGAAACATGTAGAAGAGGACAAGCAAACTTACATCTTGGATCATGCTAAAGACGTCTTTTATAGCCAATGGTATTATGCCAGGAGAATCATGATCCCCCTGATAAGATATGGATACAACAGTGAGATCAGCTAAGTCATTTTCGCTACTGAAACAAAACCTCTAAACTCACTTGGGAGCTCAGGATAAGTATTAAGCAAGGAACAAGATGATACAGCTCAGAGACCATAAGCCAAAACCATTCACATGTACATAAACATCTCATCTTTAACACTAAATGAATATTGCGACATAATTTGAGTTGCTAGTTTTAGATATTATTACTGCTTAAGGAATGTACACCATATACAAGTATTAAGAATTTGTACCATTTAATACACTCAAATAACAAGCCCATATTGATGATTCGTGACAAAATAGAATGTTAAACATTATATGTACCAATCATTGGTCATGATATTACTTGTTCAAGATAATTAATGAAACACGTGTTAACTAGGATAATAACATTAACTATTCTCTTACAGTTTAACCAAATTCCATGCATTCAGTTTTCTCGCAACTCCTAACTCTATTAGTGATTTAGACCATCCTTCTATCACGCGTAGTAGACAAAACATCAATGAGGATGCATGATAATGAAGGATTTAACTTACATGCATAGTATGTGTCTTTCCACTGCTAGTAACACCATAAGCAAATACAGTCCCTGCATAACCACTCAACAAGTGTCAGTTTACACACCCTATGAGTACAAGCAGTGGATCAGTCGTAACTTAAATTTGAATGATGATTTAAAGAATAACAAAATCAGAGCTTGAGTCAGTTTCAACAGGTACTAATATGAAACTCAACAATCCCCAACTTGGGGTTCAATTTTAATAAAATAAACAGCCATTGCGTTGAGAACCATGTTTAGCATACCATTTATGCCCTCCATTGCAGACTTAACTACAGGTCGAGCAGCTACTCCATATACTTCTTCAGTAATCGTATCAGGCCCAAATACTCTGTCTGTCAAACATAGGAAAAAACAGCATAATTGAAGAAATTAGATATCAATGGTAATCCAACTAATTTAGAAACTTAGATAACAAACAACCAATGCTATCACATTATTCAATATTTCAATAGCTGAAGTGTTGAACACAAATTCCAGTTCATCCAATATAGAATTCTGATCAACTACCAACTCAGAGTAAGATAGAATATGCAAAAGATGGAAAGAATAATACCAAATGCATAGGCAGTCATCGGATTATACTCATTTCGCACAATGTTATCGTCATCTGTATACCAAGCAATCTCATCCCCTCTCTGATATTCCCGATCACTGTCACCAAATCGAAAATGCAAAATAAATTTCAAAATTCGATACTCTTATATCCTGCCCTAGCTTTAAAAATCCCCTAATATGAAACATCGAGAATCAGTCAAAATCAGATCTATCATGAAGTTCGAATGCACCTCAAAGGCCGAAATCTAATCGTCACCGAAATGCTATCCCCCGATCTCGAAGTAGAATTATCTGGTTCGCTAATCATCTGGTCATCCACCGATGGGTAACTCACCGGCGTCTGGTCCAGTGGATAATCCCCTCTACTCTGTCCCGGCATCGCAGATCTAGCTCCGTAACCATCCCCGTGAAATGAAGTCACGGAAGAAGAGCACGACCGCGTCATTAACCGACTGTTCATCAGCGACGATGTAGACGACGTCGACGAGTACGGACTCGTCGGTTTCTGATACTGGAACGGTGAACTGTTCCTTCCTCGAGAAGATGAGCTCGCCATCACTCCACACAAAAGAGGGAAAAGCAACAAAAAGAATTCGCACCACTCTGTTCAATCAGTTGCTTTAGTTCCAGCATTGCGTATGCGTATGCATACCCACATATTAAAAAATTGGGGGAAAAAGGATGATGAGGAAGAAGAAGAATGTGTCAGAAATCACGTGGTGCGAGCTCGCAAAGCGAACGACATTGTTCGATTCTCTTTTCCGGATTTGTTGTCGCTTTCTCTCAGCAGAAAATGCTCTCTGTCAATGAAGCTTGAGCCGAGATATATAAATGGATATGTACACACACACACACACGTATGGGTGCGTGGGGAAAGGTAAGCAGCGAGATAGCTTCTCTTCTTCTCCTTATAAAGACAAAGACGACTAGCAGAGAGAGAGAAGAGAGCTTGTAGAGAGAGAGAAGGAGAGCGCGAGAAGAGGGGGGAGGTGGACTGGTGAGAAGTGAAAACGACTCGAGGGTTTTTTAATTTTATGTATTTTAAAATTTAAATGAATTCGATTATTTTATGGTGGGCGAGGCTCCAGGTTGGAAATTCTGCCTAAAAAGGAAATATATTTACTGTACTACACGGCTAGCGCACTGTACAACGCAACGTTCAAATTAGGGGAAACCGGCAATCGGCGGGATTATGACCGGCGCTGAACGCCGGAATATTTAATATTTGAATTTATCGGAATGAAAAAATGAGCGGGAATAACAGTGGCAATCGCTGCATAGGACAGAGTAAAAACTGTCACAGCCCCAATTTATTTATCTGCGCCCACAAAAAAAGTTATCCGCAACGATAAGGTGGATACTTCCAATAGCTCCAAAATTTTGTATCCACTTTTCATTTAATTTTATTTTCATTTATTTTAAATCAATTATAATAAAAAATTATCATAATGTAAATAATTAGAAAACAAGGTATTTGGGACCGAATATTCGTTGTATTATGAAACCGGGAAATTTTACAATGAACATAAAAACAATACAAATAAAAACGCCGTCACCGTCTACTCGGTGGTGGAGTCGGATTCCTCCCCCTCTTCTCCGTCGTCTCCGCCGCTTCCACGCGGCCGCCCCTGCCAAATCCTCATCAGACAAGCCTAGACGGCGCTCGATCCGACCTATGAGTTTCCAGTATATACCCTTGATGACCGGGTCGGTTGCGGTCTCGTAGCGGAGGCAGTTATCATGCAGTTGTTGCATCAACTGCACATCTATGTTTTCCCTCAACACCTCGTGGGGACCAGGGGCCATGGGCTGCGGTATAGGGGCGGGCTGCGGGATGCGCGATTCAGACGCGGCCGACGATAAGCGAGAGGAACTTCCAGCCACTCTAGCGCTTCGGATAGAAGCTTGTTGTCCCGGAAGGCGTGGGCGCCTAGAGTGGGTAGCAGAGGGCTCTTCGGTTTGCTCGTCGTTGAGGTCGATTGATTGCGAGCCGCTGCCACTGCTGTAGTCCCCGGCTATGGTGTGTCTAGTACGCTTCACCCTAGGAGCTCTTGCCCACTCTTGCGCACAGATGGCCTTGAATTTCGGACAGTGCTCGAGAACAAGATACTCCTCCCACATTGTGAAATTTGACCAGTTTTCCGTGTTGAATTGGCTCATAGGCAGTGCCTTCACGTCGGCTTCGCTTCGGCAACTCTCAGCATTGAGCAGGTTGTTCTCGTATATGCCCGCGAACCGCTTGGTGACCGTCAAAATCCTACACCACTTTTTGCAAAGCTGTTCCCCGTCACGCGGTTTGGCGTCTTGAGGTTTGAACTCGTTGTATGTCAACAGGACGCGCTTCCAAAAGCTCCCCTCGGTCTGATCGGTTCCCACTATGGGGTCTGATGTGACGACATCCCACGCCCACGCCACAGCAATGGACTCCGCTTTGGTGTAGAGCGTGACCCGTTTACCGTCGGCTTCTGGCCTCGCTGCCTCGCCGCCCTCACCGCCACCGCCGGTGCTGCCCGAGCCGTCACCACCGCCGCCACCTTCCTTGCTGCCGGCGCCGCTGCCACCGCGGCTACCGCCTCTTTCGCCGCCCCCGCCGCCACTGCTTCCACCCGCTCTCGTCGGAACGGGCGTATCTACGCACGCTGTCGGCGTATCCGGTACGCCCGGACTTAGCAGACCCATCATCGTCTCCAGTGCGTCTCGATCTGCATCGGTGAAAGGAGATTGGCTGGATTGGAAAGGGGTCTCCGGACGCTGATGGTTAAGCGCTTCGAGGTTGGGTCTGTAATCTCCAAACACCGAGCGACTCAAATTCCTCTGAAAAGGTTGGGGCGTGGGAGAAGACATCCACGGCTGAGATGGAGGAGACGACTTGATCCCCACGGAGGGGGAGTTTGACTCCAACTCCACGGCTGGGACGGATCGCCGTCATATCCCGACGGCTGGGAAGGATAGTCGGCATATCCCGATTCGTCAGTGCCGGGTGATTTGTCGTCTCCACCGTACATTTTTAGAGAGTAAAAGTGTAGAGATTGAATGAATGGAGAGTGTGTGAAAATGGTGTAAAATGGGTGGTGGAGGGGTGGTATTTATAAGACCATCCACAATAGGCGCCCAGCGACCGCCCAGCCGAGCGCCGGCGCTGGGCGGTTCGCTGGGCGGTCTATTGCAGCCGCCCAGCGGACGATTGGAGAGAGAAACCGCGCAGCGCTGGGCGGTTTCGTGGCGCTGGGCGATCCGCTCGGCGCTATTGCAGCGCCCGGATCGCCCAACGCGATTTTTTTTTTAAATTCGAATTTTTGAAATTCGAATTTTTAAAAAAAATCAAATATAAAAAAATATTATTTATTTATAAAAATTGTTTTCTATATATAAAAATCAATTTTTATAAATAAATTTATACTGGAAATTCGTAATAGCCCATATATATTTAATGGGCTTGCGAATTTATGAAACTCATTCTTGGTTGTCTCTCTTTTATAGAGACATCCTTGAATGTTTTATGTTCCACTTTCGATGTGGGACAAACTCATTCTTGGTTGCCTCTATTTTGTAGAGACATCCTTGAATGTTTTATGTTCCACTTTCGATGTGGGACAAACTCATTCAAGGATGTTTCTCTTTTATAGAGAGATATCCATGAATGTTTTATGTTCCACTTTCGATGTGGGACAAACTCATTCAAGGATGTTTCTCTTTTATAGAGAGATATCCTTGAATGTTTTATGTTCCACTTTCGATGTGAGACAATCTCATTCAAGGATGTTCCTCTTTTATAGAGAGATATCCTTGAATGTTTTATGTTCCACTTTCGATGTGGGACAATCTCATTCAAGGATGTTTCTCTTTTATAGAGAGATATCCTTGAATGTTTTATGTTCCACTTTCGATGTGGGACAATCTCATTCAAGGATGTTTCTCTTTTATAGAGAGATATCCTTGAATGTTTTATGTTACACTTTCGATGTGGGACAAACTCATTCAAGGATGTTTCTCTTTTATAGAGAGATATCCTTGAATGTTTTATGCTCCACTTTCGATGTGGGACAATCTCATTCAAAGATGTTTCTCTTTTATAGAGAGATATCCTTGAATGTTTTATGTTCCACTTTCGATGTGGGACAAACTCATTCAAGGATGTTTCTCTTTTATAGAGAGATATCCTTGAATGTTTTATGTTCCACTTTCGATGTGGGACAAACTCATTCAAGGATGTTTCTCTTTTATACAGAGATATCCTTGAATGTTTTATGTTCCACTTTCGATGTGAGACAATCTCATTCAAGGATTTTCTATAAAATTGTATTTTAAATTATGTCATTTTTATTTTTTTAAGATTTTAATTATGTCTTTTTTTTATTTTTTAACTTTAAGTTGTAATGTTATTTTAAATTTTCATTTGTAAATTTAATTAATGTAATTTTTTTTATTTATGTAATTTTTTTTAATTATGTACTTTTAAAATTTTATTAATATTAGTGAATTTTCCCGTATATGTCTCGTAAATTAAATTTCGTATATTGCGTTATTGTTAATTATTGCATTTTGTATATATTTGTTAATAGTGATGTGGATAGTATGTGGCTAGGCTATGGCTGGGCTATTGCTGGGCTATTTGCTTGTTTTGATGATGTGGCAGAAGGATTTTTAGTGCTGATGATGTGGCAGTGGCTAGGCTATGGCTGGGTTATTTCTATTGTGGATGGCCTAATAGAATTTTTGAAAGAAAAAAAAAAATTGACCTTGGCGGCCGGCGCGGCGATCGGGCACCGGCGCGTCCTCGCACAACTCTCGGAGGAGGCCCTTCCGCCTCGGGGCGGACGTCCTCGCCACTATAGATCGGTGGGGCGGCGGCGGGAATGGGGCGGCCGGCGCGCCGCCCCTATAGTGGATACTCTAACAAAAAGCCCACCGGCCAACTAGCCACGCCGCACGCGCTTCACCGGTGAGCTGAGTGCACGCGCGGACAGATTCCATCGGTTGCCGGTGACAGATTTGTATGGAGCATTAATGGTAATTTGCCAAAAAAATAATCAGGAGCTCTAGCTGTGTTGGCATATTTAATTCTTCCTTTTTGTTTTGGAATTATAAGGTGAGATATTTTTTGGGTAATTTCCCCTTCTGTTTTCTTCATCGACTTTGATTGGGGACCCTTTATTGGTGCACAACACTGTTTCTGCCCCAAGAGAAATTAAAAATACATCGTTTCGTCCTCATTCAATTATTTATTTTACTCCATATGAATAAGTGCATCATTTTTCAAAATCAAATAAAATAAAGTCACATGTGATGTTGGCTTGCTAATGTTTTTCAAGAATCGCATGCTACTATCAATTAAATGAGACCATTACATCATATAATATGTAAAAATTAGAGTACTTTGATGAGCTTTCAACTAGGGCTCATAGTAAATGTGCTAGTATTTTTTTCCACACTTAAGTGTGCTTGTGTGTATTGATAGTGTATTCATGTAATTAAATCGGTTAATTATTAAATAAATAAAATCTAGGTGATATATACACCTGAAAGTATTTTAATTTATAAATCGGGTTATAAATAACAGTAATAATGCACGGATAATACTTGGTGCCAAAAAAAAAATTATGAATGAAATATAAATAAGTTAATAACTTGCTAGCAAAATACATCAACACAAAGAATAATAAGTTAATAACAATACAAATAATTTCAAAATCAATACAACAAAAATATTAACAACCACTTCATACAACAATGGCAGGCACGCAAACACAAAAAATTCAAACAACGCCCACATAACAAATGATACGAACTCCTCAATCGAAATCCGAATATCACAGAGCATAATATCGTAGATTACAAGAATTGGGTGTCGCCAACTTAAACATAAATGGTCTCCAAGACTGTAATTTAAAAGCTAAGAGGATATAGTCAATGTATGTGAACGATGCCAAGATCGATGCATCGTCACACATGTTCAAACTTACTCTATGATTTAAAGCGACGAGAGCACATGACAAATCTAAATGACAATCACATAATGAGCAATGCAATCTGTTTAAAATGGGATTCAATGATCACGAATAACTAGAAAATAAAATCTAAAATGACAATAAAATCGATTTTTATTTTGGTCGTAGTTACAAATCTTAAATTTTGGTGGCAGTTACAAATCTTATACCTTCCGTTCACTATAAGCAATGCACTTCTTTTTTTGCTTTCATTTTGGAAAAAATATAGTACCCCTCTGTCCACCATTAAAAGTCTCATTGATTTTTCTTCTCGTTTTATAAAAATGATAATAAATAGTTTAAGTGGAGAAATGGTAAAGTACGAGAGAGAATAATGTAGAGAATAATTTTTTCTACATTATTATCTCTCTTACTTTACCATTTGTCCACTTTAACCGTTTATTATCATTTTTATAAAACGAGTGTAGAAAAGTCAACGGGATTCCTAATAGCGGACGGAGGGAGTACTATAAAATAGTTAAAATAGATAAAATGTAAAGTGAGTGAGAGAGTTATGTAAAGAAACATTATTCTCTCTATTACTTTAGATTCTCTCTACTTAAATTATTTTAGCATTTTTAATAAATAAAGCACCTCGTTTATGGTAGGACGAAGGGAGTATAATTTATAAATTATAATGAAATTTCCACTCCGCATTATTTAATCTAAATTTATTTTTAAAAAAATTCGTCAATCTTCCATTTTGAATGAGACTAGGAGAATAGTATGAGTTTATTAAATTTAGTTCAAAATAAAGGTATATAACTTTTTAATAGTTGTCTTTATGTACTGAATTTTATAATTTGTAATCTATTAATATTATATAATTTTATAAACCCTATGTAATTTTATAATTTTATTTTTTTTGTATTTATTTAATTTATTATTTTTATGCTGTAAATTAAAAAATTCGAGCATAGTAGCTATGTTATGTTTCGACTAGACATGATATAAATAGTGATAGTTATCATAGTTTCGATTAGTTAATTTATCTTGATTGAGTGTTTGGTAGCTAAAGATAGTTGTGAGTTATCCTATTTAGATGTTTGGTACAACAAGTTATAATTAAAAATAAAAATTAGGATTGTCAAAATTATCCTCATTAATTTTACTTAATGATTAAACTATATATCCTCATGTTGTCTTAATCTTGGATCATTTTGGCAATTATTGACTATGAAAAATACCCAAGCATACCATTTCTTATTATATAAAATGCTAAAAATGGAGTACATAACAAATATGATCATAACTTACATTTTATAATTTTATTTTTTA
The DNA here is from genome assembly GCF_004379255.2 of Salvia splendens. Classification (NCBI taxonomy): domain Eukaryota; kingdom Viridiplantae; phylum Streptophyta; class Magnoliopsida; order Lamiales; family Lamiaceae; genus Salvia; species Salvia splendens. Next base: position 13,701,334 of record NC_056041.1, read on the forward strand.
TTATATAATTTTATTCATATGAAAAAATATCCAAACATACCATTTCTTATTATATAGAAATGATAAAAATGAGAAATTAAATAAATATGATCATAACTATATTTATTACTTTTATTTTTATTATATATTTGATGTATATTAAAAATACCCAAGCATACCATAACTTAGCATTTCATTTCTCATCGTACATTAATTATATGAATAATTATATAGTTCAATTATTATTTTGTTATATTATTGCACATTATTAATTATATTAATTATTATTTGTTATATTGAAAAATAATTAAAGTATATATGTGTATAAAATATAGTGTATATATATGGCTATATATAAAATTGATGGGTAAAATTGTATTTTTCTAAAACTAACTAGGTAGACTAGATATGTAACTTAGGTAAATGGAGAGTTACATTGTTACTTGAAACATAGGCTTTTAGGAGGGCTTTGTCTGAGTCGGATATAAAACACGGGTCATGCAGATTTGTAACATGACTACCAAACACATAGCTAAACTCGGATAAGTCCTATTTTCTAGTTGTAACATAGCTACCAAACGGTGCCTAAAATTGAATGGACTTGGCCAATTTAAAATTAGAAATCTAACGTCTTCTCGAAAGTTTAACAAAGTAGTGGATTTAAATTAATTGCATATCATATATTATGGTATTGAATTATTTATATTATGTATTTTATGATTTTAAGTATGTGAAATTTGCTTTTAATTATGTGATTTCTCTATTTTTATTAGTAATTTGATTTCTAGCGATGTAATTTTTCATTTAAATTATTTTTTTATTTTAGTTATATAATTGCAATTTATACGAAATAACAAAGAATTTAAAATAAGAAATCAAATTTTTTTAGAAAGGGTTCAAGGCTCAATCTCAATGGCATGTTTTAGACTAAGGAAAAGATCAAAAGAGTAAATATTAAAATTTTGTGTCTTATTTTTATCAAAAAAGTCCATTACATGTCTCTGAATAATGCAAAATATTATTTGAGATTTTTTTTCCTTAATTTAATGTTTATTTTATTTTAAATTTCCATGTTAGTATCAAGAAACTGTTCATCTTCCTCTACAATGTGTTGGAAGCAACATTTGATTCAATTAATCGCAAACTAAAACACTAGTTGTAAAAGGAGGTTATTTTATGAACTTGAAGAGATACATAATTTTAAAGATGATGCAATTAGGAAAATAATTTTTGATTTTTGAAATACTTCTCATCTAAGGAAATGAATGACTACGTTTATTGAATTTGCTTTATTCGATTTTGGGCAAGAATGAAATAGATAGGCGAGATATTTGTGTTAAGAATACTTATGAAAAATATGTACATACAGTAAGCGTAGAAAGAGATTTCATAAGTTTAAAGAGTTGGTACTTCATAAAAAGAGGGTCATTGTATACCTTTACGAGTTGATGGGTAAAAAATGAAGAAAAATGACCTCGTAATTTGCAATTTTTAGAGACTTATGATATGATTCTTTCAAGTTAAAGGAATTGAAAAAATGATTTGGAATTCATGGATAACAGTGTAAGAGCATCCGCAGCGGCGGACGTCGGACCGGCGTGCCGGACGTCCACGCGGGACGTCCGCCATTAGGCGAGCGACCGGCGGACGCAAACGTCGCTTGCGGACACCGGAGTTCCGCGGATTTCCGACGACGTCCGTCGCCATTGCGGGTTCCCGACGAACGTCCAGATTTTTATTTTATTTTTAAAAAACTCTATATATACGGCTCGTTGTACTTCATTTCATTCGCACCACTTAACGAGTTTCTCTATCTCTCTACGTTTCTTTTAGTATATCCAAAATGGCTAGTGGTAGTGGTAGTGGTAGAGGTAGTGGTGCGGGTGCTGATGACGTACGCCGGTGAATTAAAGAAGAGTTGCGGGTCGTTACGTCCAGGGAGAAAATCGTTTGATACAAGCGGCCTTGCAGCAGCAGTAGCAGCAGCCAACGGTATCTCGACCCATCCATCGTCGAGCTATAGTACCCCGAGAACACATCGCTGCACATCGTCGGTTGTATGAGGACTACTTCGCTCCGGAGCTGCGGTTTGGGGAGAACATGTTCCAGCGACATTTATGATGCATCGTCCGCTATTTCTGCGTATTGTAGGCGCTTTAGAGCGTCGATACCCGTATTTCAGGATGAGGGCAGATGCGGTTGGTAAACCCAGCCACACGCCCATACACTGCCGCAATTAGGCAGCTGGTATACGGAGGTGCGACCGACATGTTCGATGAGTACCTCCACATCGGCTAGACGACTGCCCGCGAATGTTTGCAGTATTTTTGTGAGGGCGTTAGGGAGATATTCGGGGATAGGTATCTTCGGAAGCCCACCCCCGAAGATTGTCAGGCTCTGATGGATATGCACGGGAGTCAACACAGGCTTCCGGGAATGTTGGGCAGCATAGATTGTATGTATTGGGAGTGGAAGAACTGTCCCGCCGCCTGAAAAAGGGTGTACACTACCAGTTTCAAGGGCAAGAATCTCACGATGATCCTTGAAGCGGTAGCTGGCTACCGGTTGTGGATTTGACATGCGTATTTTGGAGTAGCCTGGTCGAACAACGACATCAACGTCCTCTAGACGTCGCCCCTTTCAACGAGCAGTGCATGGGCGTTGGTCCGACCGTCAGTTTCATCGCCAACGGCAACCAGCACAACATAGACTATTATTTGGAGGATGAGATATATCCTATGTGGCCCGTCTTTGTGAAGACGACCAAATGTGCAACAGAAGAAAATAAGATCTATTTTGAGGATCGGCAGGAGGCAGCGCGCAAGGATGTGGAGCAGACATTTGGTGTGCTCCAGGCTCGATGGGCGGTAGTGAAGGGTCCATCACGGCTGTGGTATATTGACATCATCGCTTATATCATGTACGCATGTATTATCATGCACAACATGATTGTCGAAGATGAAGGTCCAACACTGACTGATTGGGCCAATGATGATGTTGATGTTGTCAGTCCAAGCCACGGCGTGGCCACCGCCAATGTATGTATGGGGATACCCCATGAAGAGGTCGATCGAGTCTGTGCATTTACCGACATGCGCCAATGACAAGCCCATATTCGACTCCAAAACGATATAATTGAAGAGCTACGGACGCGGAGGGGTCGTCGTTGATATTTATAATGTAATTTGTTTAGTATTTTTTTTGTTGAAATGTACTTTTTCTATTTTTTTAAAAGTGAAATTATCATTGCACTTTCTCCGTCCGTATTCGTGTCGAAATTTTAATTCCTTAAATTGTTTAATTCCGTAAATTGTTTAATTTGGTGAATTTGTGAATTTTTATTATTGTGGATGTCCATCGGGATGTCCGTCATTGAGCAGTGAGATGTCCTTATGACGTGACAGTGCAGTGAGAGGTCCTTATGACGTGGCAGGAGGTGTTTTGGGGAAGTCCGTCGGGATGTCCGCCGGACATCCGTCCCACTGTGGATGCTCTAACGAAAAAATATGAATTTTGGTCATGATTGTGTATATGAGTATATCTAAGAAATACGTAAATATTTGCGTTACCTTAAAAGGGTAGATAAAAGTTGTAACATGGATTTGTTGTGGCATCAATTTCACCAATTCAAATAAAACACATAAATATGTATAATTCATCATCTAATAAGTTCACATCGTTAAGAATAAGTAGATATAGGGTAACTTAAAATTGACTTGCTAAAACGGGACCCATCTTATTTGGGCTCATCATAAATGAGTTATAGATACGACTATAATTTACGTTAGATAAATCCATGTACTCTCCATCATTAAAAAAACATTTGACTCAGTGGGGTTCGATATACTCCATTTACCAGATCCATTTACCCCCATCGGCCATCGCTTCTTGAAATGTTCATGTGCTAAGAGCATCCCCATAAGTAAGGACGGCGTACGTGCCGTCGGCGCAGCATGCAGGTGTCCGCCGTTGTGCTCTTGCCGACGGCACAGCCCTGCTCGATGCATAGAGCACGTTCGTGCCAATGGCAAGAGCACGTGCAGTCGACGTGGCATGCTCTGGTTGACCGTTGGTTTATATTTTTTATTATTTTTAAAAAAAAATCAAAAAATCTGAAAAATTCAGATTTAATAAAAACAATATTTTCCCACTTCCTAATAAAATATATTCATTTTTTCCACACTTTTAATTTATTTTTTCATTATTTTTACCCTAAAATTCATACTTTCATCTATAAATACTCTCATTTCAAACACAAAAAATGACACTATACCAAACAACTCTCTCAATCTCAATTTTTAGGATTTTAATTATGTAATTTTTAATTTTTTAATAATTTATAATGGTATCGGGTATTTTTAATGCATTTTAATATTGTGGAAATATTTTTAGTAATTGAAGTATTTAAATTGAATAATGGAATGGTGGAGCCCTTAAGCATGCTCTTGCGGAAGAGCATGGATGTGAGTGTTGTACTCTTGCGTAAGAACACGGAGTACAAAATTAATAAATGTGGGTCCGGAGTCACCTCCATGCTCTCGCAAGAGCATGGATGATGATGCTCTAAACAATTAAGTATTGTACAACTATTACTACTATATAACTCCTTGTCCCTTTTTATCAATAATAATAGAAATTGAGTTTTAGTGCATAAAATCAAGATACAATCAGCAGCTGTAAGCACAAACTTAAAAAAGAGGTTGTATATTGTTTAGTTAAACAAAAAGCAAAAATAGAGGAATCTAAATTAATGCATTTTTAGAATCATATGTACTACTACTTATAAAATAAGAGTGATTATTGACACTATGGCATAATGCATTTTAGCCATTTTTCTCAAATATTTTCAATATTACTGATTATTCAATGAAACTATTGGATGAATCATATACTAATACTTAAACAGAAATCAATTAAAATTATAAAGGACAATATAATTATGGTTTCTTTTTAGTTTTACAGTGGCAATTTCACTCAGTTTTAGATTTATAGTACTCCATATCAATCTATCAAACTCTAGTAATGTAGTATCAATATTGTGAAGGAAGGATGACCTTATTTATTTATTTTGAGGGAGATGATGGTTAATTTACATCACTTGAATAAAAAAACAATTTTGATAAGTTGGGGAATTTTGTGGTAGTTAATTTGATCCTTTGTGGAAGCAACGTTTTACGGATAACATCCATAAATAAGGATGAGAAGGTGTGATTATTAAAAATAGCGTTGGTAAAAGGTGAGATATAATTTCGATGTGGGATGACAAGCTTTTCTCAACTAATCCAAACCTAACAATAAAAGTAATGAAATAAAGTAATATAAATTAAATATTCCCTACGACGGGAAGAACATGGATTTCATCTGGCGTGGCAGGGAGTAATGTGGTTAGAATTTAAGACGCATCTGTTTAGACATTTTCTCAGTATCCCAAATTTAAATTATTGTATAGGAAAACACAGAAATTTGAGTAAGAGTCTCAAAGCAAAGAACGGAGAAGGATCAATATAATTGGGATCCAAAGGCAAAGATGAGCAAAATATATTAGTACTACAATATATGAGCATAAGATCAGAATCAGATCGAAAGTTTCAAAGTGTACCATTTTTTTCAATAAAATTTCCAATTCAGATCGAATTATGTCAATTGTAAAGTTTGATTTCATAGAATAAATATATCACTATAGATATGTCATTAAATACTAAATTTATAACCAAACCATACACAAAACTCTAAAAAAATCCCCTAGGCAATTAATTAGTGCACGATCGATCCAAGCCCCCTAGCTCAAGTGGTTGAGGAGGGTGGCAAGGATACCGCGTTATCCTGGAGGTCTCGAGTTCGACTCCTAGATGGCACAACTTGAGATTAATTTCCCATGTGGGCCTAAACAAGGCTTGTTGCCTTGGGGCTTTGCAAGCTTACGGGCCTGGACCCGTCTGAGGGTGGACAACTTACGGGTCTGGACCCGTCTGAGGGTGGACAACTTACAGGCCTGGACCTGTCTGGGGGAGGCTAGTTCGTGCGGTAGTTCGTGCGGCCAAGAGGGGCTGGGGGAGGCTAGTTCGCTTGCCAATGTATCTCGAACTCGAAATTGAAATAATAATAATAATAATAATAATAATTAGTGCACGATCGAATAAAATCATAATATAATATCATTAATTCCCTAGGTTGAATGAGACGGTTCACTTTTTTTTCTTTAGAAAAAAAACTAGCGATTAATTGGACTTGTCCTGAAATAATTTAAATCACAGGCCTATCATTTATAACTCACTAAATAATCATGGCTTGAAAAAAACTCAATAAATAATCAAAATATAGCCGAATTCTTTATCTCTCTGTGCTTGTAGAATATTTCTCTTCACTCTTGATTCTTGAGATATGAGTAGAAGCGAAGATACATATACATGAAATTCATGGTCTCAATCAATCATCATTTATAATGAGCAATAGCTCTCATGGCACATGGCAGAGTTGCATCAGTTTTATATAATGAGTGGTCTTTACTCCTATATGTAATCCCATAAAATATTTTATTTTCTGAGGAAAATAATTCCATGATTGTTGGAGGGGCCATCAGTATAGACTTGAGGGGATTTTTTCAACCAATTGCCCCATGTAAGTCAGTCATGTGGTCATAATTTGTACCTTGTCTCTTTTATGATGCGGTTGGATCCGTGTACATTCAATAGTTTTATTAATGAAGTCGTAATTTCTAGAAAAATATTTATAACTTTTTTTCCCAAAGTTATGGATTCAATCTGATTGGATAAATATATGAGTAATCACCAAACAAGGAATCAACCAGTCTTAAAAATCAGTTATAACAGATCCAACTCACTTCATGTTACCTTGCTTATGAAAAACTTAAATTGGGGAATTCACTATTGAAAGTAGTTTAATATATTTATAAAAAAACAGCATGAACTTTATTATATGACAACGGATGATGAATCCAGGTTTCCTTGTTAGCTGTCTATTGCAGGGGTAGATGGTTAGAGATAGCAGGGTTACAAATACGAACCCGGTTCTAATGCTTTTTCTAATATACAAATCAAACATGCCAGTAACTAGGTTTTCCAAGGACTCAAACGACCTATGTAGATAAAAATATGTGACAACTTAGATACTTGAAAAACAAAAATTATTTTACCCGGAATTGTAGGTAGATATGAATTGGTCAAATAAGCACACACCACATTGGGAAAAGAAAATCAAAAATAAAAAAAGGAGAGGGGTGCTCCGAGAATAGAACTCGGGACCTCTCGCACCCGAAGCGAGAATCATACCACTAACATGCACAAACCGAACCGAACTGCCGGTTCACGAACCGGAACCGGAACCGGCGCGGCGGTTCCGAACCGTCAGACGGTTCGGCGGTTCATGTCGGCCGGTTCATGTTCAAGAATTTCAGGAACCGTTCGCCGGTTCAAACCGGCAGTTCAAATGAATTTTTTTAAAAATATATTTATTATTTATTATTTATAAAAATTAATTTTTATATTTAAAAATCATCAATTTTCACAAATAAATAAATAAATACAAGAATTTCATAATAGCCCATATTTATTTGTTTGGCCTTTGAATTCTAAAAACCATTCTTGGTTATTTTTATTTTATAGAAACATCCTTGAATATTTAGTATTTCATTTTCAATGTGGGACAAATATGTTGAAGTATTTTATCTTATAACTACATGTTTAGCTCATTCATTCATCTTTTTCCAATGTGGGATACAAAACTTTCTTTTGTCTTATACTTTTCTTTACTTTTTGACTATATTTTATTATTCACTAATTTTATCTTTATTTTTGTCATGATTCTTTTTCGAATACAGATTTATAGATGATAATAGCATCAAATAGAATAGTTTAATTAAATTTGAATGTTACATGTTGCTCATAATTTGTATATTTATATAATGTGGATGTGTTCAAATAATATTTGGATTTAAATGTGCTCACTTTTAATATTTCTAAGAAATCATTATTGGTTGTTTCACTTTTATAGAGACATCCTTGAATATTTTGTGTTTCACTTTCAATGTGAGACCAAATATGTTGAAGTATTTTATTTTATAACTATATGTTTAGATCATTCATTTATCTTTTCCCAATGTGGGATACAAAACTTTCTTTTGTTTTCTACTTTCTGTATTTTGTACTACATTTTATTATTCACTAACATTATCTTTATTTTTGTATGATTTTTTTTCTAAGACAAATTTATAGATGATAATAGTATCAACTAGAATAGTTTAGTTTGAATAGTTTAATTAAATTTGAATGTTGCATGTTATTCATAATTTGTATATTTATAGAATGTGGACGTGTTCAAATAATTAGATTTAAATGTAAGCATGTTGCTAATTTTTCTCAATATATTGATTAAAATGTGAAAAGAATAACAATTAATATAATTTGTATCATAATGATAAAAATAGATAACTAAAGAATGATTTGTATAGCGATAAAATATAGTTTATATATTTATATATTAGTAGTAGACTAATAGTTTGATTTTGTATAATAGCTATTATTCTAATAGATGTAGTATAATTTATATAAATAAAATTATTATTTGTGAATATATTCTTGATTGATAAGAATAAACAATTATTGAGTAATATGATTTGTATATAGATAAATAATCATTCATATAATAGTTATCGCTATATTAATACAAATTTTAATAATTATTCTCTTAATGTGTATAATGGTATTTATTAGTTAACATATACTACATAAACTTACACACAAACGAATCGATAATGATAAATGATTAAAGAATAATACTTTATGTAATAATATTTATTGTTAAATTATAATTACAATAATAGAAAATAGTCAAGATATAAACAAAGATGATGGAAATATACCATATAATTACAAATAATGACTTTTATCCCACATTGAAAGAAAGAGTAACATATCCAAGAACATGTAGCTATAAAAGAGAATCATCCAATGCAATATCTTTCAACTCAAAGGCTCAAGTCCAACATTATAAGTTGTGACTTGTAGTCTCGGTCAAATAAAGACTAAAACGAAAAAAAAAATTGAACCACCGAACCGGCCTGGAACTGGCGGTTTTGAACCGCCCCATTAACCGCTGGTTTTTTGAACCGAAACCGCCTAGAAACGCTCAAAGGCTCAAGTCCAATATTATAAATTGTGACTTGTAGTATCGGTCAAATAAAGACTAAAAAAACAAAAAAAATTGAACCACCGAACCGGCCTGCAACTGGCGGTTTAACCGCCGGTTTTTTGAACCGAAACCGCCTAGAACCTTGGCAGGCCGGTTCAGATTCAATGAAATTTTGAACCGTGTTTGAAACCGGCAGTTTTTGAACCGTGTGCCTGCCTAATACCACTAGACCAAGCACCCTTGTTGTGAAATCTCTCATTTTAGAGAAATTTATTTCTTTTTATTGCGCCGATTATATAACCGTTTCTGCCGAATAGATGGCACTTTTTTTAGCAGAAATGGCTACGCTCTCTTCCTTTTCCCCGCACCTATTACTGCACCGTCTTATCCGCCGCGCCGTCCCGCCGCGCCGTCACGTCTCCTCGCCGCTGATACTACCTACTCCCGCAATCGAAGTGCATCAGCCACCGTATACTCCCAATCCAGAAAATCCTATCCTCTCCCCCGAGCGGCGCCGTCATTCACCTCCTCTCGCTTAATCCTCTCCTCTTTCTCCTCCTCGTCGCGCTCGAATACCCAGCTGAGATTTTCAAGTGATGCAGTTTTGCTAGAGAATGTACAATTTGAACCGGAAGGAGAAATTTATTCAGCTTTGCTGGATAATGTACAGACTGAATCGGAAGGGGAAGTCGACGCAGTTTCTGCTTCTGCTATTGCGGAGGTTTCGAATTCTGAGGTGATTAAAACCGCTCCTCGGCCACCTCTCCCCCCGCCGCCTCCGCCGCCGTGTCTTAGCGTGAAGGAGAAGAAGGACCTGGGTTCCTTCGCGCACAGTTTGGAGAAAAAGCTGAAGTCGCAGCAGGTCGGGAAATCTGGCGTCACAGACACTGTTATTGGCGCGTTGATTGAAACGCTTGAAAAAAATGAGCTTCTCAAGGTAATGTTTCTTCTTCTTTTGAGTAGTTTTTTTTATGTAGGCAATGCTCTTGTCCTTTCAATCTGTTTCTTGCATTTTGATTTTATCAAGTTAAAGGGTTTAAATGATTGTGGTTAGTTATAGGTTTCTATAAAGATTCCATTTGTTTGAATTTGATCATTGATGTAATGCTACTCCTTCATAATTTAATTATCAGCACATTATTGTGCTTTTACAATAACTTGTCTTTTTTCTAGTACTACTACTATACTAGTAATTGTTAGTCTTATTGTTATAACCATTGTTTCTTCAAAGCATGTAATTTGCTCTCAATGTTTATTGGTGGCCAAATGTTTTGTGGTTTTATTAGTAAGCATTGAGTTTGAACATTGAGTTTTGTGGCCAATTTGCTACTCCATTGAGTTTTCTTCAAACCATTGAGTTTCGTGGCCAATTTGCTACTCCATGATATTCCTATTTGATTATTGTACTTATACAATTAGCTGTTTTTTTGAATGCATGTAATTACTCTCAAATGCTTATTGATGGCCAAAAATCTTTTGCAGTTTTTTTCTCATTTGACTTGAACCATTGCTTGTTACAGTTGAAGATACACGGTACATGCCCTGGAGAATTAGAAGATGCTGTGAAGCAGTTAGAAGAAAGCACGGGCTCACTAGTCGTTGGCCAAATTGGTAGAACCGTGATTCTCTACCGGCCCAGCCTGAGTAAGCAAAAAGCTGAGGAGAAAAAGAAACAAGTTCAGAAGGACCTTTTGAGACGACAAGCGGCATTCAAACAATCTTCTCATGTCTGTTTTTTATTCCCCGAGACTTGTTCTGGTTATAGTGTTTTGAATAGTAAAAGATCAAGCTGGACTCTTCGTTTAACGCACCATTCTCTGAATTTGTTGATGCCTGTTGGAACTTTTCTATTGTTGCAATGGCCTTTAAACAAGGTACAGATCAGATATGCATTGTAATGTGTAGTTGTGAAGATTTCCTGAATGTAGACATGGCAGATGTTTGATAACAATCCGCTGAGGTCTGTTTTCTGTTCCCATTGAGATTTTGTTCTGCACCCGTCATTGGTCATAGTGTTTTAAGTGCAAAAAAAAAAACTATGCATTTATTTTATCAGTCTCTGAGTTTGTGCATGACTTTAAAAATGTGGTAGAGATCTTCTCTGCGTTTTTTTTTTGTAATTGTATGGTTTTCATGAACGTGGGCGCATACTTTTTTAACGTTTACTTGAGTTTCTGATTGAGTGGCCATGCATGAAAATCACAGAGTAGGAGACCAGCAGCTGTGCCAGGGCAAGAACCAAGCTGGCCAAGACAAGCTGGTCGTGGTAGGCGAGGAACTAGCAGAGTATGAGGTACTGGTGCAAGTTTGTATATGTTGGTTAGCAGAGTATTGAATTATTTCTCAGATTAGACGAATCAAAATTGATATTGATCTGCAATATTTCCAAGGGATGAGAAGAATCCATTCTGATGTAGCTGGTTTGGAATTGGATGAACCAAAATCCTGACCTCATTGCAGAGTGCAGACAATGACTTTTGTTGAGTTTGAGCTGATGAAGTGGTCTGATATTGTCTTTTGTAGTTCAAGGTCCACAGCTTTTCTGCTTGCAAGAATTTTAGGATTCATGAATAGAAAAAAATGGTTATGAAAATTGGTTTCTTAAGCGTGCTGTGACTGAAATTATTGACCTAGAACATCTCAGGTGTTATATATGTGATATATAATATTTACGCAAATTGAGCTAAACTGGATTGCATATCAATTCGCCAAAAACTAAAAAGATATAGTACTATGGGTAACACAGTAGTATGCATAATGTACTTTGACATTTCATTGATGTTTATACGTTACACCAACAGGTTATCTAAGTAAAACAAAATTACAAATACAACAGTTTAACATACAACAGCTAACCATCAAATGTAAGAAAGGAACTAAAAGACTACACCATGCGAAGGAGCAACTGCTTGCGCAACTCCTTTGCGTTTGCCTTAAGTTCATAAGCAACAGAATATGTGGGGTTGTTGTAAACAGCTGCAGAATCGACTTATGGTTTGAGAGAGTATTATACAGATTTTAGCTTCCCAGTTTGATAATGGGACTGGGACAAGTCCTCTGAGTACAGAAACATGGTTGGCAAGGTGAGACGACGCAAGGCAATACAGAATCGCGACTGGAAGGAGAAAAAATAGTTATGCCGTTAAAGAAGATTTTACACCAATATAGAGTAAGTGTCGGTATGAATCATCAACTTACCCATTGGAAGGCAACGAGTGTAAACCAACATCCAGCTATACCATAACCGCTGTTGTTTAATAACTGCAGATTAATGAGATATATATTTTCATTAAATTTTAGAGATTGAGTTAACTGGTCGATGGACTGGAATAGCCACTCGTAGCTAGAAAAAAAAAGATCAAATGTTTAAATCAACTGGTGGAGTGAGTAACTCGGGCCATTGAAACTGAGATACTTACCAGCAGGATAAGAGAACCCAAAACAAAGACCGCACTCATCGACATGCTAATGAATTTCAAGTCACGTCCAGCCTGGATAGTTTAAAGTGTAAGTATGACAAAATATAAGAATAACAAAAAATTGTCAACTTATTCAGAAGCCCTTTAACTGATGCTTTTTAAGCATGCATTCGTAATAAGGGAATATAAGTAATAAAAGTAAGATATCGGAACATCTGATTAGAGATTCAGTTGATATAGGTTTTAGAACCCTTTATGTCACCATCACGCTGCAGGTTTTCCTCTAGTATCCTTGACAGATGCAGTAAAGGTGGCAAATACGAGCAAAGACGAGGACAGAAACTGAGTGCTTTCCATCAATACAAAATGATAACCCGTATAATTCTATGAGCCAACACATCATTCTCAAAATGTAATATCGAATATCATGTCTTACTGCATTTAGTGATCTATATATATTCTTGTTGAGGGAAAAATAAACAAAGAAGAAGATAGAGCTAAGTACCATTAAAGAGCCCTCAAGGCTGTGAGTACCGGGTGTGATACATAGAGCAAGGAAGAAAGGTATCAGCACCTTGTGCATCTGCAACATACAACAAATTCACTTCAACTTCATGGAATTTGAACTAACATACATGATAAGCCCAGCCGCATGATTAACGAACCACTATACCATGGATATTTTACATTAGCTTGCATAAAATTAACATAAATGGTGCATTAATGTTTGCATGCATAACAGCATAAGAATATGTTTGACATGCAATTTGGAAGGATAAACATTACTATTTGAGCACAACAATAAAGGGCTACTTAGGTGTGATACTCCACAAACAAGGCCAGGGAAAGATGTATTATCATCCAATGAGTCCAATCTCACCGATTTGATTTTAGGGGAGGGAACTAATTTGAAAGTTTCAAGGTTTCTACCTCCTTTTGACATTAGCGGAAAATAAGGCAGCAGATTCTATACACGATTCTGTGGAATTAGCAGTTGCGGAGTAACCTACCTCAACACCTACACATGAATGCTTTTGCATGCCTATAATTAATATAAATGTGTATGTTTGTCTGTGTCAGAGAGAGAGAGAGAGAGAGATTAACACACCTCTTGTATAACCTCAGGATCAGGGGAGAACATTTTAGGGAATAGCCAAGGAATTGATACTCCAATTGATCCCAATATCAGTCCACTTACCACACCAATCATGAGTAGTGATTTCAGCAATGATTGGGCCTGTCATTCCACATAGGCTTTTCAAGGGAAGTATTATGCAATTGAATGGACAAGTATGTATTGAATCAATACAAAAGTCAGAAGTGAGAGTATAAAAAAGATTAGTGATGGAACATGTTCTCTATGATCTCCAGCGAAAAGTTCAATTATAAGCAATTCAGTAAATGCTCCAGCAGCTTGCAGATAGTAAAGTCCAATCTGCATCTACTTAACGTAATGTTATAACATTGTGCATCAAGAATCGTAACCTTTTTTAAATTCCGATTAACTCCATATAACAGCTCCGGCATGAACGACTGGGCTGTTTGTGAAATAGGTTCACCAAATACAGTAAACACACCGTACACTTGCATCATGACCTAAAAACAGGAAGTCGGTACCGAGGCAAGTATTATACAGAAAAAGATTATTGACACATAATATAATGAAACCTGATGAGCAGCCAGAGTTTTGGTACCCTTGGATGTCGCGAAGTACACAAGTAGAGAGTAAAACATCACCTAAACTAAAGCATATCAGAAAAGTAGCAGGAAAATAAGTGAGAAACAGAAGCGGAATCAAGAAAGGCATGAAAACCTTTGACATCATTGTCACAAAGACTGGAGCTGCAAGCATGAATATCTCAAGGAGTTGATCAGGAGATGGAAGAGAGATTGAATAGCCATTATATCCCTTATTATTCAGAGCTTCGATCATCATCCAAGATGCAACAACCTAAAACAAGAGAAAATTAAATTCATATAGTTCATGAAGATGTGGGTAAACGTACAGGTTCAGAGTCCAATGCGATTATAAGACTAGGAAGCAACTAGGAAACAAATTCAGCAAACCTGAGACACCATTGTTGCCCATGCTGCCCCAGCAATACCATATCCTAAGAATCTGCATAAGATTATGTCGCCAATGCCATTAATAGCACTTGCAGCAACCAAAGCCTTTAAAGGTCCCCATGAATCTTTCATTCCTAAACTGTGTACAAAGACCTCCAATTTAGAAAAAAAACAAGAACAACAAAAAAATGACTAAGGGACTACACAACGAAAGCTAATGAACACTAGTCAATAGATCAATTTCAAGATTTTGAATATGCAAAGGAGTACAGAAAGCTATGAGGCATACGATCAATTTGCATGTTGCCTTTTGTAAAACTACATCTGTTTAGGACACGGTCCTTGTTTGAGTTTGCCTTATAAAGCATAGCTAGAAGCCTAGAACTATGAAATTGCACACAAGTAGAAGACAAACTCGTGAGGGCAATCCAAAAAGGTTTACATAATAAGATAGCATAGAAGAAAATCAAATTAGGCAAGAATGCAATTAACCAACTGCAAAGCAAAGACAAAGCAAGTTCTTATTAATTTGAATTTTGAAACATCACGAAGAGTACAGTACAATTAAGGATATGTAGCTAGTTAACAGTACTGACACGCTATCAAATAACACACGACAAAAAATGATAGGGAACATATTCTACGATAAATTTATAATCATGTAATGTAGGACCTTGCACTTTGAGCAACCCATCCGATCAGCACTGCTGGCCATGCTAAGCCCCGAATCTGGAAAAAGTTGTAGATTCCATAAATCAAAGAACAATTTTCCAACAAAATATGGTCAGAAATTATTTTATATCCTAAAAAAAGTTGAATAAAAAAAGATCAAACATGTTAGCAACTTAGCACTAAAGATTTGACAAGCAGGTAACTGATTTTGCAAAAATTTAAGTGCATGGAATAACTTTGCAGGAGCAAGGAGCTATATTTCCTAGATATATTACTGTTAGGTAGCTAAAAATAAAAAAAAAAAGAATAACGGGTTCTCAAGTAAATGCTATGAACTGCTGTTTAAGCATTCGGGTTAATTTTCTCTGCAGGTTGTTAAGCCTCCTTTCAAGGTAGATAATTGTTTTGAATTTTACAAGAACACCTAATTAGGAAGTGTCATCTCCCCAAAATAATTAGCGAACTCTCACTCAAACAATACTACTGTGAATTAAACAATCCAGTAAGAACAATTTTCACACTCAAACAAGAGTACACAAGAACACTGCTGAATGCAAGTAATACAAATATCTATCACCAAGGCTTGGGCTACAAGCAGCAAACCTGAACATATGTGTTTGCTGCAGCTATGATTTCCGGGTTATTCGCCCCTGTAAAAGCTGGATATGCATGAATTAAACTAATCAGTCCAATTTAAATCTAAAAAATGTAAACAACATAAAAAGCCAAAGATGTCCTTCTTTACCGGTCAACCCCCAAGTGCCGAAGCACCTTGTAAAGAAAAGCATAAAAACGCCACAAGCCAATCCAACGGATAACAAGTTGGATATCTTGTGCTGCACCTCATCTTTATCCTGCACCACTTCACATTTCATCATGCCAGTATAACCGGATTCCGAACTAAACAATAATAACACCTATATACAGACCTTGCTAGCAAGAGATGTAGCAACTAAATTTGAAGTAGCGATTGAGAGAAACATGAACACATAACTCGTGTAGTCACAAAACACCGTACCCGGACCTGCAAAAATCTCAACTTTATAAATAGTACTAGTAACATTCATTTGATTCTATGATAAAAAAAAACTGGAATATACCACAAACAGCACCACTAAAAACGAAAAAATAAATAAAGAATAAAAATTTATAGAACCTAAAGCAGCGAGCTCAATGGAGCTGCATTGGCCAATAACAGCAGTGTCAATCAAACTCATTAACGGTGCACAAATCCACAACCCTACTGCCGGTCCAGAAAACTTGGCAATTTCCACCATCTGAATCCACAAGCTATCATTCTCAGATAGTTCATCAATGTTAATATCGGAAGTCTCTTCGGATGGCTGCGTTTCCTCCACTGCAGCTAAGCTCTCGTCATTTCCTTCTTCAATTGGAGAGATTCGAGCAATGCTTTCTGCAACTTCATTGCTCGGAGAGATGCAATTGGAAATAAAAATCCGGTTAATTTTTTGCTCCGAAAATCGGAGGATGGGTGTAGATGCAATGGAAACTCGATTTAATCTGTTTAGGGTTTGTGGATTAAGATGGTAGGGATGTTGAACTGGCGCCCTTAGATTCATGCTGAGATAAAGCTACGGGCGTCAAGTGATGAGACGAGTGAATGGAAGTTGGGAAGCGTCGCTGAAATAACAAAGAAAATGATGTGTATTTCTCCCCAAGTATATATATACATAATACATACGACGTATACGTATGGACAAACTACTACATTGACGGCCAGAGCTCGCCTGATTCTACTCAAGTTAGATGCTCTATTCCTTTTTCATTATTTTAACTTTTTCCATTACTCTACTTATTTTAACTTTTTCCATTACTCAACAACAGTTTTTTTAACTATGGGTGCAATAGTTAGAGTATTATTATTTGGGAAATTGGTTCCTAAAACCATAAATTTTGCCCAAAATTTGGTATTTCCCATGAACTTTAAAATTGGTATATAATATTACAAATTTTGCACTTTGTTTGATATTTCTCACAGCATGTCTATTACTATATTTGACTATATTATTAGGCATTTTATCATATATTTGACACAATTAAATCAACGTGGTGTTCAACGTGACTTTTTATCCTACATGTTATAAACTTAAAAAGTGATTTAAAATATCATAAAACATATTACGGTTGCCTACGTAAAATAAGATTTTGATGAATATATCTTATTTGAGTGAGTTTGGGAAATACCAAACAAAAAACAAAGTTTGTGATATTTTATAGACCAATTTCAAAATTCATGGGAAATATCAAATTTTAGACAAAGTTCATGGTTTTAAAGACCAATATCCCTTATTATTATTGGTCATGGTTGATTTTTCGTTGCGGTCTATAATCAAATTTAACTACAACATGGTTGATTGTTAATAGTAATCATTTTAAACACTAGTTAATATTGGTTTACGAGCATCTGCAATGGGGCGGACTATGGCTTGAACTATTCATAGTTGATAGTCCGGGCTATAGTCCGCTATTGCGGGCATCCGGACTATAGCCATTTCTCGATTTATGCGTGTCATTCAGACTATAGGCATCCGGACTATAGCTCATACTATGATTTTCTAATTTTTTTATATATATATTTTTTGTTTCCCCCCTTATTTTCCACTCTATAAATACACCGCATTTTATCTCCATTTCTCGTTCCTTCCAATCTCTTTCCAATTCACTTCCCATAGAAGAAAGTTGGTCACATAACCATTGAAATTGTAGTTTTTTTTGTATTCCGCGCTGTACTTCTTTGGCTTTTTAATAAAATGCAGATTTTCATATTGATTTATATGTATTTTGCTATTTTATTTTATTCAAAAATTAAAAAGAAATATAAAATAGTTGTTAAAAAAAGATTGAGCGGGTTATAGGCACCCATTGCAAGTGAATGAGTATGAATACAAAAATACTGACGTGGAGGACTATAAATTTGTATATGGCCCCATTATGGATGCCCTTATAAGCATAAATATACAACTAATACGGTAGATATTAGAGTAATCCATCAGATGTTGGAAATGGGGAGGTGCAACGTGGAGGGAGGCGCGGTGGGCGTCCCCTCGGTTGTAAATGCTCGGTGGACGGACGTGGGACCGTGTGGTCGGCGACGCCCGTTGTCTCTACTCGATCAACGACAAGTAGGGTGCTCGAGGTGGGTATTTTTTCAAATTGTGCATTTTGGGTATTTTAAATTAATATTGTGCATTTTTATTTAATTTGAATTTTTATTTTTTTCAAATGGTACATTTAATTGTGATAATATAATTAAATTCAAAAAATTAATTAATCATGCATTGATTATTAAAATTTACATTCAGCAATAAATGATATCAAATTATATAATTAGTATTCGTAACTAAAATTATCATGATGATTTGAAGACGATTTTTTAATTATTATGATTATTTTGTAACCATACTCTATAATGCTCTAATCAACTCTCCAATTGCGAGAGGCATGCACACCATGCGTGTGTTCACCGCCTAAGGTGCGCCTAATATAGTAGGCTAACCACGAGAAAATCGGATCCGTGGAGGAGTCTACGACTAGAATAACGAAAATGTACCCATTTTGTTATTTCTTCAATACATGGGAAAAACGCCACACTCGTTGACGTGTTATTAAGTAAAAACGCCAGCGCGGTTGGCGTTTTACAATTTCGTCTGATTTTATACAAATACAGTTTAAAGTGTAATACACCCACTTGGTTGGCGTGTTTAAGTAAAAAAAGTCATACGTGTTGGCGTGTTTAGCAAAAATTGGATAAAATAAATCCTAAAATTGAAATAACTGCTCCGGGAATTATCTTTTCACCCCAATATAAATTGACACACCACGTAATACTATCTGCAATAATGTAAAACACAAATAAATATGTATTATTTTTACATTTATCATTATGTACAGTGAGCCAAAATTTGGTCAAAAATTAGATATTAATTACATCAAATATATACTATCATAACAATCCATCAAATGTTGGTAAAAAAATTAGATATACTATAATATATAATATCATAACAATCCATCAAATTTTTCTATTAATTACACTACAATATATACTATCATAAAAATTCATCAAATATTGGTCAAAATTTAAATATAGTAACCGAATAGGAAGACTAATGCTTGGAAGAATGAACCAAAATCAAAATCTTCACCCTCAAATCGCCGATTGCGTCGACCCGATCAAGGGTTTCCTTAAGCTTTTTCGCATTTGGGGAGGGAAAGTGATTAGGGTTCGCGTTTTTGGGAGAATTGTGTCTAATATCTGGTTCAACGCTAACACGCCCACCTGGATGGCGTTTTTAACAAAAAAAACGCCAACGCTGATGGCGTTTTTCACCTAAACACGCCAATCAAGTAGGCGTAATATATGATTTAAAGACGCTAACACAAATGTCTTTTTTATTTAAACACGCCAACCAAGTGGGCGTGTTACACTTTAAACTATATTTGTATAAAATCAGACGAAATATTGCAGAAAAGGTTGGTCCGCCCCTATAATGGATGCCAAAGAGGTAAGTAAGGTTGGTCCGTCCCAATATTGTAGATATTTTCGTTATATACGTGCGAAGAAATATTGCAGAAAAGGCCCACAAGCATAACATCACAAAGGCAATAGCCATTGATTGTTATATGAGATATACCGAAAAAATAGATTTCTTGATTGAACTGCTTTTATTTTATTGTTCATTAAATTATTGTTCACGTAATTGCGTTATTCAACTACATAATTTAGTACGGAAAATCCAAAAATCAGAACAATTTGTACAGAATAAATTAGGTGTGCTGCAAACAAATTAGGATGATATTTTCCTTCCCAAAAAATCAGAAATTCATATACAGCCAAACACGCCATTATCCAATTGGCAATCAGCCTAACCGCAGAACTCACGTTCGTCAAATCCAACATCGCCCGCCAACCCCATATTTTTTCACACACCACACACGCTCACACGAAATGGTCCTTTTCTCATAAACTATAAAATAAAATAAACCAGAATATTTACCATATTATAAACACTACACACCATTACCAAAGCACTCACGCACATTTCTCTTTCATTCCCCTCTCTCTCTCTCACTCTAGTCTCTAACCACACGCGCACGAATTCCATCGTCCTCGCTGCCATATTCACGCAGCTGATTTAGAGTATTTTCAGGAACAGTAAGTATCGCCCGCGGATTTGAAACGTCATCTCGAGCAATGTGATTTGAGTTCGGTCATGAATTAATTAGAAATCCTCGTGCTCGATTATTGCCTAGATCGCCGTCGTGAGCTGATTTTGTTTGTTAATCGGTGCCTGGCAGGTTTGAGATGGGGAGTTTACGTGCGATTTTGAGGCATCCGGATGATTTGTATCCATTGCTGAAGCTGAAATATGCGGCGAGGAATGCGGAGAAGCAGATACCGCCGGAGCCACACTGGGGATTTTGTTACACCATGCTTCACAAGGTTTCTAGAAGTTTCGGTCTCGTTATTCAGCAGCTCGATACCGATCTTCGTGATGCTGTGAGTGATCTTCATACTTAATCCGTTTTTGGTTCAATCATCGATGTCTTTGAGAAGGAACTTCTAATTTCTTCGTGCTTGTATGGCGATAAACGATGTAGATTTTCTGTTGTTACTGGACCGGCTAATTTCTCTACTTCTATATCCAATAACTGAAGAACTGCTGTATACGATGATTTAACATAGTGTGCAATTTTTGGTTTGTTTTTATAGCACATTTATTACGATGCTAAATAGTCTCATATCTTGACTATAGATCTTACAATAAGCAGGTGATGATAGTGTCCAATTTCGTGGAAATTCTACTGATAGATTACATAATATATACGGTCAAGAAATTCTAGTTTCCAAATAACTTTCTATACTGTCACACCAGAGAGTGACTGCGTTATTCTTCTTGGATTTCGCAGATTTGCATTTTCTATTTGGTTCTTCGAGCACTTGACACTGTTGGTAAGGTTCCTATGAAGAATTATTAGAGCAATTAGTCTCACTGTTGAGATCATTTTTTCATTGCTATTAACGTATTTGACAGAGGATGATACTAGCATAGCAACAGAGCTTAAAGTACCTATTCTGATGGCTTTCCATCGTCACATATACGACCGAGAATGGCATTTTTCATGTGAGCTTTAACTTCTGTCTTTGTTATTTTTTCGCTGGTAATGGTGTGATTAGGAAGTTGAACAGGACATTATAAGAGCTAATTTGCATTTTGATTGTGAATAAGAGTTTTTGCTTATAATGCCAAAACCTTGTGAATGTGTTTTGCACAATAAGCATCAGAAACAACCAATTTAGTTGTCAACAAAAGAAAACATATGTCTGAAGATTGAATTGAATGGCCACCTCGCTGGGTTCAGGCGGCTAGGACCTGATGCATCTCACACAATTGCCTATAGTCACTCTTAAAGCCAAATCAAATGAAAATTTTGATGGCACTGTTTCTTTTTGCTTGATGAGCTGCATTCTGCTAATTGTCTCCAGGTTTGATAATATTTACAGCCAAATTACGACTTTAAAATGTACTACTAATTAAAAGCCTTGTAATGGATTATTGTGTTTCCAGTAATAGAAACTCTGATGTGCAAGGAACATATGTGCTCACTGGAAAATGTTGCAGTTAATGCTTATTCTGTTGTTATTTTTGTTGTTATCCATAATCAATTTTCAGAAGTGGAATATCTCAATTATATTTTTTGTTATTTTAAGTGAAGGATATCATTTATACGTCCAAATTTATGTTAGATATTTGTTTGACAGGTGGTACAAAGGAGTACAGAGTTCTAATGGACCAGTTCCATCATGTTTCCACTGCTTTTCTGGAGCTCGCACCTGGGTACTCTTTAAGTGTCATATATTAGTATATTACTCATGTGATTCGGTCAACATATAACATGGCATTGATAAAAAGAGACATGAGTCTTAATATTCCCCGATATGCAAATTTATTGAGCGATGATTTAATTATAGATGAATTTGGCAGTGACATCCTAGATCAGGAATTTTTTTCTATATGCTTTTCAAATGATACTTCTGTTGGTGGCTGACAGAGGAATGTCTGAATAACATTATTAATAACTTGAAGCAGAAGGTTTGGAATTAAACAGAAGGGCCACTGACTGGAGATAATAGGTCTGGATTAGATCAATACATAATTAAATCTGGAAAGTTGTACAATACTGACTTCATAATGTCTTTAATTCATAGGTATTGGATGGTCAAGACCTAGGGTACTGTTAATTGTGATGGATTGAAGTAGGAAAAGGTCCATATACTGGCATTATCTTATTTAATAGTACTAGTATTTAGTGACATTCAGTTGTGTGGACCAGGAAGTAGTTTTATATCTAACCAACAACGACATAATATTGCTTCTTAATGATGTGGTGAAACAGTTTTTCATTTCCTTTAAAGATCATAAAAAAGGATAACTGCAGTATAAAAATCTGGTGGAGCCACTAGGACAAGCCTAGTCCAGGGAAAAAAAATAAAAGTGATAAGAACTTGTTCAATCTCAGTTGCATTTGATAAATCTTATAACAATGTACTTTTGAGTTCTTGATGTCTGGGATGCCAATATGTACATAAACTATCTTCACTGGAAATATTAGGACTACTATTGATGCATCCTGTCATTAAAGTAAATTTGAACAATCCGAGAGCAAGAAATTCGATTAAATTTAACCAGTTGATAACATGACAGATGTTTGTTAACTTTCTCTGGACTCTGGCAAGAGAACTTCAGAAGAGTAGTACCAAAAACATTTTACTTTTCAGTTTAAATTATGGCCTTTCTCCTATTTATCTAGTAGTGGAAGTTAATTTGGTAGATAACTACTTCTATGCATGAAAGATAACCTTCACCCCCCCCCCCCTATATTTTTGCAGTTATCAGGAAGCAATTGAGGATATTACCATGAGAATGGGTGCAGGGATGGCAAAATTTATTTGCAAGGAGGTATATATCACACCAGATTGTTTCTCTGTCCATGAATTGAACTATGAAGTTATTTATCCTGGATTTTAATGTAGATTCCATGAGACTTATAACTTATTTTTATATTATTTCTGTACCTAGACACATTTTTCTTTGGCCACATTATTAGGGAAATAGTTATTTTTTCTGTTTTAAAAACATCAGAATGACATTACTTTTTTTTTTTTGCATATTATACTATATAATATATATCAGAATGACATTACTTTAATGTTAATTTAAAAACCATAATAGGTATTCTTAGCCAGATTATACTTCTGCTCACCAGGTAAATCTCATTTAATTACTTATGATCAATTTTCACTTTCCAGGTAGAAACCACTGATGATTATGATGAATATTGTCATTACGTGGCTGGCCTTGTTGGATTGGGGTTATCCAAACTATTCCATGCTTCTGGAAAAGAAGATCTTGCTACAGATGAACTGTCCAATTCAATGGGTTTATTTCTTCAGGTACTGATTCCATTATGCGCTGATAAGTCAAGTCATTGCTTTAGAGACCTCTGTCATTTTTTAACTATAAGAACTGTTCTACACTTGGAACAATACAGAAAACAAACATTATCAGAGATTACCTTGAGGATATCAATGAAATACCAAAGTCACGTATGTTCTGGCCTCGTCAAATATGGAGTAAATACGTGAACAAACTTGAGGTAAAGAATTATTTCCATTGAATCTATGAAACATTTCAAAATTTCAATAGTCATGTTGATAGAATATGTATATTACATGTGAATTAGATGTCGAAAATGCCTTACACGTTTTCACGTAATGTTCTCAGGATTTGAAGAGCGAGGAAAACTCAGTTAAAGCAGTGCAGTGCCTAAACGACATGGTCACAAATGCTTTAGTGCATGTAGAAGACTGCCTCAAGTACATGTCTGATTTGAGAGATCCAGCTATCTTTCGTTTTTGTGCAATTCCACAGGTATACGTGTAAATGCAGTGTTTTTCATTCATCTGCGGTTTGGATTTGCACAGAAGGTGCATCTGATTTCTGTTTTTTTTTGACCAGATAATGGCAATTGGGACATTAGCTTTATGCTACAACAACATTGAAGTGTTCAGAGGTGTTGTGAAAATGAGAAGAGGTATGCTGACATTCTTAGTGTTCCTCTTGCTGTGTGAATCTAAGTTGTTTATTTACGTGAATTTTTCCTTTCTGCCATCTCTCAATTCTTTTTCCTTTCTTGGACCAATTAAAAAATCTAATAGTATTTGTTTCTTATGTCTCTCTTTTTCTAGGCCTTACTGCTAAAATTATCGACAGAACCAAAACAATGTCTGATGTATATGGAGCTTTTTACGACTTCTCTCGGATGCTGAAATTTAAGGTACCATCTTGTTTAGACCTATTGAAAGCTGGTCTGGCTGGTCGCCCCGACATACGAAATTTGAGTTCATTTGAATAGGTATCACATTGGAACATGTGGTGCTATTTAAAAAAAACAACAATATCATTTTTTCAAGAGAGGAACATGTTTGGCAAATTTGAGTTCGTTTGAATAGTATCACATTGGAATTTTTTCAAATTATTGCAGAACTCAATTAAAGCGTAGTTCATGCTATATTTAATTGATAGATCTATTGTTACAATAAACATATTGATTCAGTCCTCTTTATTTGAGTGCTAAGGGCATTAGCAATGGGGCGCCCTAAGGCGCGCCCTATGGCGCGCCACGTCAGCAGTTTTATCCTCCTACCTCCTCACCTGCAGTGGGGCGCCCTAAGACGCGCCCTAAGGCGCGCCCTATGGCGCGCCACATCATCATTTTTTTAATATTTATTACAAAACTCATACGAATTTAACAAAATTAATACATTAAAATACGAATTTCAAAAACTTCATTTCATTGAATAAAAATTAATACATTACAATGCGAATTAAAAAAACGCGAACTCAACAACGGCGGTTGCGAGCCCACACTTCTTCGATCATGTCGTTCATGAGCTGCGCATGATCCTGTTGGTTGCGCATTGAGGCCTGTCTAGATAGAACCTCGTTGAAGCCTAACGGTAACCCTCTATCGGGTGGCTCGGTCGACGCGCCGGCCAAACTAGATGCACGATCATCTTCATTCCAATCGGTGATGCTTCCGCCTTCATTCTCGACTATCATGTTGTGCATGATTATGCACGCATATATGACATCGGCGATGACATCCTTGAACCAGAAACGAGCCGGCCCTTTCACAATTGCCCACCGTGATTGGAGCACGCCGAATGTCCGCTCGACATCCTTCCTCGCCGACTCCTGCTTTTGCGCAAATAAAACCCTCTTCTCACCAATTGGGCAGCTAACCGTCTTCACAAAAACAGGCCACCGTGGATAGATGCCATCGGCCAATCGTCCGCGACCTATCGTCCGTGTACGCCACAATGGGGAGGACGATGGCGCGGACGATAGGCATCGGGCGCGCCATCCTCCGCGCCCTTAGTATCGGCCGCGACGATCGTCCGCGACCTATCGTCCGTATCCGCAATGGGCGCGGACGATCGATGGCGCGGACGATGCGCGCCATCGGGCGTGCCATCGTCCGCCCATTGCGGATGGCCTAATAATTAATGTCTCATTTAAATAATATGTTGAGGCATTTCTGCAAACTTAGTTTTTGTTTGGTTTCTATAACGGATTATAGGTGCTGATCTCAAATATTGTATTTTGGTTATCTGTTTTTCGTATAAAGGTCCAGTTCCTTTTACTGGAATACTTACTATTTAAGATCATTAGAATTAATTTCCTATGAGCATTACACTCTCTTTTACATGTTGAATGATAGACCTTGTTTAAATGTTTCACTGTTTACTTTCGTAATTTGCTAAAAAAATACGTGCATCATCCTTTTTAGGTTGACAACAACGATCCTAATGCGGGAACGACAAACGAAAGACTAGATACAATCTTGAAAATTTGCAGGAACTCTGGCACCTTGAATGAAAGGTATTGTAGCTTCATTATGTTATATTTTAGACAAATCTTATCTATCCTCTTACCACAACCCTTCTTTATTACTCATAGGAAATCTTATATTATTGAGAGTGGCCCCCAGTACAATGCTGCTTATATGGTTAGTTCTGGATTTCATTTTTCAAGTTTTCATCAAAGAAGTCATAAGCCAAACAAAACAATTACCTAATCGACAATGCAGGTTGCTATTTTCTTCATCATATTAGCAATTCTTCAAGCATACTTCGCACCAAAGAAAGCTTCCTAATATCTGTGAGTTTTTCCCGCCTCTTGTTTCTCGAATACTACTTCTTTTATGTGAAAATATTGTTAAAATCACAACACTGTTGTTTCTAGTTGAATAAGAATGCAAGCTTTTTACTCAAGTCAACGACATTTAGAATTATGACTGTATAAATTCAGTCCCCTGTCTCTAACATATTAAATGAAAGTAGGAAATATCAGATTCTCTCTCTGACCAGCATAAGTTATACCCCCTATAATAGTAGAATGCTTTTTTATGTATATTTTTTTATGTGAACTCATAAATCATAATGCGTTCTCTACCTATTTGCAGGATTAGTTTGCTTGGATGAGAACTTCTACTTGCTTTGCTACTGCCTTCACGAGTTAATTCCACGTACAAACAAGCTTGTCACAAAAAATAAAAAAGAAAAAAAACAGGTAATGGATTTGTGAATATGTTTGAATTTGTCCTTGTCCTTGTAGTGCTGGACTGGTATTAGACCCACAAAGTTTACTGCTTGCTTATTCCAGAATTGCAGTTGTGCAATAGAACCAAATTTCAATTTGCATGTTGATTTTAGTTCTGATCCACAAGCAGATATACTGCACATTCATATATTCTCTCGATACTTGTTGAGCAAAGTTGGTATTATTATTATTATTAGTATTAATAATGTCGTCTATTGCATAAGACATAAAAGGTTTTTTACAAATTCAGTTAGTAATTTTTATGTCAAAATATACCAAAATTATTACTTAAGCGACGAAAGATCCATAATAGACGAACAAAAATTGGGACTTTAATAAAGGATACGATAAGAATAAGATAATAAGATGAAGAGTTAAATAAAATTGGGACTTCAATAAGGAGAATAAGAATATAGGGGCAATGAAGAGTTAAATAAATGGTGCATTTTTTATCAGCATTCATACACTGTAAATTATGCCATTTAAGTAAATTAACATCGATGCCTAAAATAAACAGAAGACCCAGATGTACTATTCGAGGCCCAAAACAGAAAAAGCAAATGAAATGCAATTGAAGTTAACGCAAATAGAAAAAAGAAAACATGACATTTTGTTATTTTACACATACAAACCAGAAACAAATTAACTCGATAAAACTGCAGGCAAAATACACCAATCTGCAAAATTTGCACCAAATAATGAATTGAGAAAAGAAAGGGAGGGTTATCCTTTCTGTAGTAGGCGAACTCTAATATTATGCATATATTCCAACAATACAGGAATACAAAACGAAACTCATGAGAATAGTTCAAAAAACTTCTGCAAACTTGCTAGCAAGAACACGCTCACGCCTCTCAATGTACCCAAACGGGAACCAACCGGCCCTGCCTTTGCACTCACCTTCAGCCCAGCCGTTGTTCGAAACCTTGAAATGGAGAACAAGATTCATTTAACCAGATATTTTTTAAACATAAAACTAATTAACTAACACAACACTGATACTAACCAATATTCAAAGACAGAGGTAGCATACATGTATAGAGTAAAGGAAAAGGAAGAGAACACGCCTGCCTCTCTAATTTGAAAAAAAGAAGTGTAGTTTATAGTTATACTTTCAGCTGTTTGTCGATCGTAATGCACATGTTAAGTTCACAATTGAAATGAAAGAAAAAAGAAAACAATAATAATAGTAGTAGCCACTCTTAAAAAGAAAAAAATAGAGTAGCCATAAAAGCCTTCGGTAAAGCCATATCTTAAATAAAACCTTTCGTATTCTGTTAACTAGAAACCAATCTAGTCCATAGATCTTGACTCATGGATGGTCAAGAATGATATTCAAACGGGATTATGCTTTTTATGCATAAGATAATATTTGTTCAAGGTTAATGGATTATGGTTATTTTTTACCAGAATTCACTTGGCTGTTCGGTTGGCAAGATTGTATCTCGGATTAAATACGTAAAATACATAGTGTATTTGGTTTATGAGATTGAATCTCTCAACTCAATCCTAGATGGATAATCATGTGATAATTAGTCATAGCCAACCCCCTCCAAGTAAAATAATCTCACAACTCAATCCTAGATTATATCTTGGTACTATTTTTATCAAAGAAACCGAACACCACCTTAATATATTCACTGCAAGGGAAGAAATGTTGATCAAGGGCTTCCTATTGAGTATGCTAAGAATAGAACATGACAGCTTTCAAGTTTCAACATGAAATAGATACGTTGACTGAGAATATGAGTACTAAAAACTAGCATACCTTTCGAATGACGAGATAGTCTCCAACTGACAAAGTAAGTTCCACATCAGATTCAGCATGATAAGGATACATGACCTGTTGTATCAGCAATAAAAAGCAGGATAAGCTAAACAACAATGATCGAGTGTACTTAACAATTACTGACATATATCGCCTTAGCAAACTACCTACCTCCCCAAGAAAGTAGCCCATGGCATCGGTTGATCCATCCTGTACTGGTGAAGTAGGCAGACTATTTACTTCTTCATATGCTGGAGGTGCAGGCATACTGCCCATGCTTGGAATTGCAGCAGCAGCAGCAGGTGCAGGAGCAGATTCAATTCTTTGGCGCTCAGACATCATCTGAAAAGATATAATTCATCAAACATCTATGGAAACAAATCAAAAAGTACAACAAGAGAGAGCATATGTTTTGTTGCTGCTGTTTTTTTTTTTGGGGGGGGGGTGGAGTTGATATGCTGGATTGACTTACTTCGCCTTCTAGCATATCAAGTATTTGAAGAACTCGCTGATGGTAGGCTCGTTCAGCTTCAACCTTAAAAACAAACAGGGATATATTAGGTACAAATTTAGAGAAGTTTTAAACTGGAGCCCAAACTGTAAAAGTACGAAGGCATATTACCATGGCAATTAGTCGTTGCAGTGTCAACCTTTGTTGTTGAGCTTCTACGGCAGCCATGGCAGCAGCAGCCTCTTTCCCCAGAGTGGCCACATTTGACTTCAGATCTTGTAATTTAGACTCAGCTGCCTCAAGTTTAAAAGCCATGTCAGGATGGGCATTTCCTTCCCTGAATTTGGCTTGTCTTCTTGCAACTTCAACAGCCTATCTAGTTCCAACAATCAGTGTAACAAGCTGGTGAGGGGATCTCAGTCAATAAGCAGCATGCGAACATCTCAATTAATAAGAAAAGCAATTTTAAGTTCATCTAAGATCCTGTCAACCACTACAGAAATAGCTTAATTACAATACCTGAGCTTCAGCCTCTTGCCGCATCCTGTCATATCTTTGTGCTAGATGACGAGCGTCTTCCAATGGAGCTCCCATAACCATAGCTCTCAATGGTTCTGCCACCTGGCATAGGAGAAGTCAAGACTCATTAACGAACTAGCTGTCCAAGTTTTGTAAAATAGACTGTGCAGAAAGCATAAATTAGTTGATGATGAAACAGAGATGATAGAGAGTCTGAAAGTCGAGCTTAAATTAGTTGATGATGAAACAGAGATGATAGAGAGTCTGAAAGTCTAAGTGCATCCAAGTAACAGAAATGACAGTGGACTAATATTGCGATAGACACCAAATGCTTAATCATGAGTAAAATTCAAACGATTTCCTAGTGGGATATGAGAAAGTTAATCAATAATCTAACTAAAGCATAAACAAAGTTGGATCAGGTGAATGTTAAGCTGATAAATTAAGTTGATAATAACTTCATACAAGCAGAATTCGCAGAATTCGCAAAAGATGCAGGTATCAACAATATTGTTATGTAACGATACCAACACGGTAATCAAGTTTCGGGGAAGCAAAATAATAACCTGCGTGCCTAAGGCCTTCAACAGATTTCCACGTTCTTTCTCCATTTGCGCACGAGTTCGGGCAAAATTTGATGCAGCTTTTGATAGCGTGCTCCCACTGGTACATGTATTTTCAACACCATATTTCCTGCTATCTTCTGACAATTTTGTTCCTGAAGGGAAAATGGCACATGAAGGAATTATTATATTTACACTCGTCATGCAAGAGCATTTTGAATCAACAAAAACTAACCTATCTCGACTTGTTTGGACCCTGTTACTATATAGCCTTCAACACCACGAACAATGTCCCTCTGGAAATGCTGTAGTATGAAAAGACAAAATGCAATCAGAAACTTATGATACATAATGAATACTTTAGCATTACAAACAGGATTCCTAAGTCAAAGGCTGAATAGTTAGGAACCATTGTGACAGCTCCCTAGCCCCCAAGTTATAACACAGTTACCCACTCTCCCTTTGTATGTGTGTGTCTCTCTCTCTTCCGCCCACTCTAGTGAATTTGAGTTTATTTATGGTTGGGATGAAGGATAAAAATTCCCCTTTAGATAAGCTTTATGCTATGGTTAGGATTTATGAAAACTGATCCAGATAAGCTTATGCTCTATGAGTTACGACAATGACTTTCCACAATCCTAAGCATTTAACTCTACAATAGACAATATAACCTTGGCAGCTCGAGTGGATATGTATAGCTTTTCAAGCTTTTGGTGCTGCTGGAACTCTGCATCATCCGGCATGACATTATCTGAACCACCATAGGCACCAAACTGCTTCAAAACAGCCTGAAAAACGAGCTCAGTGAAAACAGATTAACTTGTAAGTACGAAAACAACAGATATATGTCTGAGTTGTATAGTAGTACAATTAAATATCGTGTAGTCACAACTTCAATTCAATGCATATAAAAGAAACCAAATCCAGGCCCCAGTATCGGACCAATAAACTTGCACAGTTGCACGTGCTCATTTGCATTTAAATCAGTTCAAATGACAATGTTTAAACTCATATGCGGCAGTCAAACGGATCAAAAAATTGAGAGATCATCTGGAATAACACGAATCCACATATCACATATTACACCGTTAATTGTCAAAATCTATTTACATTAAAAAAACAACAAGAAGAGAATTAACGCCAGTAAACCTAAATCGAGGTGATAAACAAACAGAACCACTGAATTTCAAATCAATCAGCTCAATGAAATCAAATACAATTCCAACTATGGATGCACAACATATTCCGGTATCATAAATTCTACAGTTCATGCCAATCCGAATGATCACAGCATCCAAACTGAGCCGCTCGATCCGACTGCAAAATTCGCATAAAAAAATCCTAAACGCAGAATCAAAATTACACACACATCTGCGAGTCGCATAGCGGTAGAATACCTGCTGTTGCCTGGCGACCTGCTCTCGGAGTCTGGACGCTTGTTTTCTGATGGCTTCCATTCACGAATCGATCAACACCTCCCGTAGCTATAATCTACACACACAGCTGAAACAGTTCTAATTTTTTTTTTCAGAAAAAGGAATGTATACGGCAAACGGAGTCAGGTTTAAAGGAAGATCTATAGCTATAGGCGTCAAAATGATTATGAATGTGCTTGATTTTTCCGGATAACAGTTTACTGATGTACGGTTACTTTAAGAGAAATCTCGGAAAAAGAGGTTAAATTCGCTGACCGGGATTCAATTCGCGAATAAGGGGTTAAATTCGCTGACCTTTGTAATTAGGGATTCAATTCGCTGACATTTCATAATTTGAGATCCAAGTATGCGTATTCTTCAGGGGAATTGTGATATTTTATTTTATTTATGTTCTTTTTTAATATTATTTCCCTCTATCCATTTATCAAATTGTGTATATTACCTCTTCAAATTTTTATCTAAATTCTACTTCAGAATTTTGAAGATCCAATGTTCAAATTTCAAATTCCTTAATAATGTTGAGGATGAAGATGACTTGCCAATAAAGGTAGACAACATAAAGGCGAAACCAACTTGAGAAATAAAACAACAAATTATTCTATCACTCGGAATCTCCTTATGCATTTTCCACAAGTCGAGACTTGGAAACAGATGTGAACTGAGGAAGTTTCGTGCTAGGATGATCAAACCTACCATACTCAATTGGAAAAGGTAAAACAAGAGGAAGACAACTGCGAAACTGTTGTTAAAAAAAAATTCAAATCCGAACATCATCCCAAAAAGTACTGTTAGAAGGGATGAAATAAAGGTTAGTATTCCCTCCCAAGTGAACCATGATAACCAATATGCGGTATCATAAAGACCCATCATCGTCATAGCCTGTTATGAAAAGAACACAAAAGAACATGGATTAGTACCGAGCATAATACAATTGCTCTTTTTAGCTGAAACGAATACCTGATGAAGTTTGAGCTCATTTTCCATTATCAAAGCACTAATTTGGAAGACAAAGGAAAACATGGAAATGACCAGGAAAAAGGTCGGCCTTGCCCTCAGCATGGCAGAAGTTATTTCAAGTGTGGGATGAGCGAATTCCTTTATACTTACAACCCAACTAAAGCTGGCATCTGAAATGTATGTAGTCAGATAATGAAGATACACTTCAGGTGAAGGTTAGATTAGAAACAAGTGTACATATTTGATGTAATGAGATGAATGAATGTAGTAGATGTCATACCTCCCACTAGAGATCTTGCAATTTCTCGCTATGCAACAATTTGTAGAGGAATTTGAAATTTGAACTTTGGATCTTCAAAATTCTGAAGTAGAATTTAGGTAAAAATTTGAAGGGGTAATTTAGACAATTAATAAATGGTTAGAGGAAAATAATATTAAAAAAGAACATAAATAAGATAAAATATCACAAATCCCTTATTTTGAAGAATACTCATGCCTCGATCCCAAATTACGAAACGTCAGCAAATTGAATCCCTAATTACGAAATGTCAGCAAAGTTAACCCCTTATTCCGAAATTTCTCCACATAAGGGAAACTTCTATTTTTACAAGTTACACGTTGAATGAGATCAATTCGACGGCTTTTAGGAAACAGTAAAAAAGATTGTAGGGATATGGAATGAAAATCATAGTATAAATATTTTCAACTTACTAAAAATTACTAGCAATTCTTAAATTGAACAATTCGTTATAAAGTTTGAAATTTATTAATATAAGTAATAAAAAATAAGACTACTTTTGGTAGACGGAAGTAATATCACACAAGCCGAGCTGAGCCAGGACAACGATGCAATAGCTCAAGTTGACGAGCTCGAGACGACTATTATTAGCTCGGCTCGGTTACTGTCGTGTAATGGAGAGACAGTTTATTGTGTGAAAGATTTGATCAAAATCAAATTTTGAGCAGATATATATGTTACAATATCTGTGCCATGCACATGATGGGCGTGAGCTTGGTATGATTCTAAATAGGATGCCTCTTTTGCTCAACAATTAATCACAATTTGCATCTCAGTTCTTGACTGTGCATACTACTACTATTAATTATACTACTAGATTATATATGACAGCTCTCTATTTTAAAAAAAAAGATAGGAGATAAGTTCATCTTGAATTTATGCTAGAAAAGAAGCTTCTATAGGAATAGGATTATATATGGAAGCTCTCATGGCAGGTTTACTCCTTGTCTAGTTTTCCATTTCCCTCAACAGTGTAGGATGCTATCTTGCTTTGTTTGTAAGAATAAGATTCTGCTACGGCCTACAGGATTTGCCTGGTGTTGCTCGTGTGATGCCTAATCGAATATATCATCTGCACACAAATATGAGTTAGGGTTTTCTGCAAGTAGATAATCAGTGATTGGCTGATGGAATCCTCTTGACAGGTGATGTTGCTTGCTTGCAGATGTTTAGGACGTTCGTTTCATGCCATTCGTTCTTGGTTTAGTGCAGGATTAATATAGCCTGTATCAGAGAGTTTCAGAGGCGAAGATGGTGTCCAAGCTACGCTGTCTCGTTGGAGTGGAGTTTGCCTAGAAGGGCAGGAGCTCAACCTCTCACACTGCATTGGGTAAAATCACGAGCATAAAGAGTTCATGTTAAACAACAAATCAAAAGAAGTTGAAGTTATTCTAGGGGAAATCTTTGAGTTGAAGAAACTCTTGATCAATCAAGAGAAATTACCCCTTTTGGCGTTTTGCAATGTTTGGTACTTCTAGTTTATGTTGAGCAAAAAATAAGAGGAAGTTGAAGTTATTTGAAGCTCTTGATCACTCAGTAGAAATGACCCCTCCTGGGTTTTGCATTGTTTAGCAGTAGTATCATAATTTGAGATAGATAAGTCTTTTTCTACAACATTGCACACACAATATTGAATCACTATTGATAAATAAAAAATGTTGAATCAGTAGTCACCTAATGTTGAGCAAAACTGGAATGCCTCGTTGGCACGGGGAGGTGGTTCTTTGCTTTGAGACACGAACTCAGAGATTCTCCCTTACCGGAAGCTATAGCCGTGAGAGATGCCGATGGTGTTAGACTCTGTATCAGATGAAAGAGGTCAGTCTGCACCCTGTGCACAAGTGGACTTGCAATTCAGCAAAAAAGTAAACCATCTCAGTTTTCTGCTTATTTTCGTATATTCACAGATCATTTCTCCTGAAAATTGGTGTTCTTTTGTTCAAACAACAATCATGTCATCAAATTTGATGTTCCAAACACAGCAATAGGGAGGGAGGATTCCCCAAATGTGGTAGAGTTTCGGAACAAATTTTGGCTAAACAAAGTAAACTTCGAAAAATTTCAACCGTAAAAGAAGGATTATAAACTTTTATCAAATAAATAAAACTTAAGTATGAACTATTAATACATACCCCTTTATACTCCCTTGATTCCATAAAAATAAATATTCTTTCTATTTTAGTTCGTCTCATAAAAATAGTATATTTATTTTTGGTAAGGTTTCACTTTCTAATGAGGTGAGTCCATGGGCGGACGCATAAATAAACATCGATAATGGCTTAGATTTCTAAATTTTATTTTGATGTATATTTTTTAGTAATTTAGATAATTTGTAAAGGCTTTTACATAACTTATGGTAAACTTGACTAAATTTCCAAAAAGTTAATAGAATAATTGAAAAAAATTGCTCCCTTCATTTCCTCATAGTTAAGACGAAACTTTTCAGACGGAGTTTAAGTAATGGATGTTTAGCGTGTTAAAATAGATAAATAAAAAGTAAGAGGTAGAAAAAAGTAGAAAGAATAAAGTAGAGAGAATAAAGTAAAGGATAAGTAAGAGTGAGAAAAAATAATCATTATTAAAAAGTAGTACTATATAGGTAAATGACTCAACTATAAGTAAATTTTTCAAAATGAAAGACTATAAGGGAACAAATAAAATATTTTATTGAGGGCTTAAAGTCCCTCCCCCTCTTTGGGACAGCTCATGGCCATAGGTCACATTTTTTTTAATGATTTTTTATTTTCATTTTTATATTTTATTAATTTATATTAAAATATAAATCACTCTAAACTTGTCTATTTTGTTTAGAATAGAGGTAGTATAAAATAGGCACATCAAAATTTATAGGAATATATCTTCTACAAGTAAAAGATTTGCCGTCTTGCTACTAGCTAAAGAGGGGATTGATAAATTCAAGAGTGACATATATCAGTGCACAATAGTGGTACCGATGAAACAATATGGATTTGAAAAAATAAAAATTGGGAAGCAAAAAAAAAGTTGTTGACCTACTATTTATCTTGAGTTTAATGCGAATTATGGACTTGCGAGGTCGCATTTCGGGTTCATCACTCTCACTATCTAAGTAATAAATAGTAGTATGAATTATTCTTTTTTAGTTTTGGAATAATATTAGGGCTACCGTCACAAATTAATTTTTCCATAAACATTAAACTGAATCACATCACAATAATTTTGAATAATACTCACTCCTCTTCAGATCGGGTATGGGCCAACTTTGGTTTGATTTGATCAGTTAGCCGTTTTATTATTTTTAATTTTAACCACATATTTTGAATAATACTCACTCCTCTTCAGATCGGGTATGGGCCAACTTTGGTTTGATTTGATCAGTTAGCCGCTTTTTGGTATATTGTGACTCAACCAACGGGTCTATCTACCTTCCCCCTAGCACGGGTCCAAGCCACCAGCCTCCCCCGATACCTGGGTCCAGGCCAGTGAATCCATAAGCCCCAGGGGAAATAAATCCCCAAGATGCGCAAATCGGGTATGGGCCAACTTTGGTTTGATTTGATCAGTTAGCCGCTTTTTGGTATATTGTGACTCAATCAAAGGGTCTACCTCCAGGCCAGTGAATCCATAAGCCCCAGGGGAAATAAATCCCCAAGATGCGCAAATCGGGTATGGGCCAACTTTGGTTTGATTTGATCAGTTAGCCGCTTTTTGGTATATTGTGACTCAACCAAAGGGTCTACCTACCTTCCCCCTAGCACGGGTCCAAGCCACCAGCCTCCCCTAATACCAGGGTCCAGGCCAGTGAATCCATAAGCCCCAGGGGAAATAAATTCCCAAGATGCGCCGCCCAGGGGTCGAACACGTGACCTCCAGGATGAGGAGGTATCCTTGCCTCCCTCCTCAACCACTTGAGCTAGGGGGCTTGGATAAAATAATAATGCGTTGTTCACTTCAAATTGTTAATGTTCCTAAGTTTCTCTTTTATTTTACTATTAATCAGTTGCTGGTAAATAAATCGTGTATTAAGTTATGCAAATGGGATGGGCTCCACCGTGTACATTTTAAAAGAATTTGAATTCACGGCCTTTAAATGCAAATTTAGATTTTATATTATACTTTTACTTTTGTTTTATATTATTGGATAAGATTCCTTATTTTTTGCCTATACGGCTCTACTTATATTTTGCCCATACTTCCAAGTCTTCAATGATTCAACCAGATTTCTATTGTTGGTAAATTGGGAGTTGGGACTCCGTTTTTATTTTTAGTTTCATTATATAGTCTATTCACCTGATTCTAGATTTTTTTAAATATAGCTTAAATTAAAATTTAATGTCATGAATTTTCATAAAATTTCGAAAAGTAGCACTGCCTTATATTGGAGTTTTCCCAACTGCTCCTATAATTCTATTGCTCTTATTGGTTAACATTATAAAATCGATATGAGATAAGAAATGAGGATTTCAATTTATATAGTTCGAATCTAAAAGTGTGATTCCATGATGTTATCTTTACAAGTTTTATAAAAATTCACATAGATTTTTTTTAAAGTTTGGGCTATGTTAGGACAAATGGATTCTAAGTTCATGTCATAAGATATCTAGTACTCCTAGTTTTTAATTTATTTTTTCTTCTACTTCATAAAATTGCAGTAATTTAGAAATGCGTCACGCTACGGATGTACTAATTAGTTTGAATTTAAACGAAAACGAAGCGGAAGTAGACTTTACACAACATAATTGCGCCTATTTTATGGTCAGCTTAATTAAATTACTCACTCTGTCCGCGAATAAGAGTCCCGTTTTTCCATTTTAGTCCGTCCGCGAATAGGAGTCCCGGTTCACTTTTATCATAAATGGTAATAGAGTCACACCTTCCACTAACTCATTCCATTTAATTTTAAACTAATACTATATACAAGTAGGACATCTATTTCACGAACTTTTTTCTACTCACTTTTCTTGACATTTCTTAAAATCCGTGCCGTCAAGAAATGAGACTCCTAATGACGGACGGAGGGAGTAGTTCATTGCTTCGGAACTTCAATTTGTGCAGCAAACTAAAATGACCATTATTTGAATGTTTCAATCTCGTGTATAAAATAAATCTTAATAAACAGACAATACACTTCTATCTTAAAAAATATTTGAATGTTTCAATCTCGTGCATCATAATTTCTATTCACGCTCTTTATATGTTACAATAAAGTATTAATCATATTCTCCTATTGTAATAATATTTGGTTCATGGTTAGTGAAAAATAAGAATTCATATTTAATTCGGCCTCGATGCATATAATTACATATACAAGCGTTACAAAGTTACACGGATCTTATAATACTTTGATACTATTATACTAGCCTAATTAGGCAAAAAAAGTCCATAAACTTCAGACTTATTCAAGTAGATTTTTATCCATGTATGTATTGCGTTTTGTTTTGTAATTAGGCAGTTTGTGTTTGGTATCTAACTTGGAAATATTTATACTCCATAATTGTGTAAAATTAGGTAGTACTATTAGAAGTAAGAAGAGTACACAGTGTGTGGTGGGCAAGTGGAATGATAGAGCAATTGTTGGAGAAGAAAAAAAGTGTGGGGCAACCGGCAAGTCATGCGACGCAGCCCACTCACACTCACTCCTACTCCTTTAGTGGATGTGTTTTTGTATGGTTTATCAACGTGTATATCACTTCCTTCATAATACGTGTCCTTTGATTTATACCAGCATAATATAGTGGAATTATATTCCCCAGCCTAAATGAAGGATTATTGATTCGCTATTCTAATCAATTCAATTATAAGTACTATGCTAGATTTAAAAAAAAATATTACTAGTAGATTTTTTATCTACCTCTATATAGATAGTTTTAAATTCTTTAATTTTAAATACTACTTATAATAATGATTTTCTTGTACTCCATACTTCTTTTTCGCGCGCCATGAGAAGATGAATTGTCCAAATTAACGTCTAATTAATTTATATATATATATGTATATTATTAACAAATTAAGAAAATAGAATTTGTGGGATGGGTTATGCGAAAAAGATAGACAAAGTGTAAGAAGAAGCGATGAGAAGTAATTACTGACATTTGACAATGAATGGCGAACAAAAACGAAAGCCAACCACAATTCCAAGAAATTGGATAAAGCTTCAGTATTGTAATTTCGTTTCGGTCGACCCAACCCACATTAGATACACGATTTCTAAATATTGAAAATGTTGAAGGTAGGCTAAATTTTTATTGCTTCTTCCCTTGATCAAGGCTAAACTTGCGGATTTAAACCAAACCATATTCAGGCTGTATCATTTCGAATTCAACTTATTTAAATATGATGTGACTCATAGTATTTGAGCCACTGCCGGCATAAATTTCAGTTGAAAAGACAACTTCTTTATTTGCAGCCCACGTGTCGAGCAAAACGACACCGCTTTGTGGATATGCACGAATCATGCATGCAATGCATACCACCGTTTGCGATAATATCAAACTAAGTTTGTTCGATGAGCATCCCTATCCATGCTTTCATGCAAAAGCATAGAAGTGGACCCGGATCTATTTTTATTCATTTTTTACTCTCTACTCTTCTTTAAGAGCACAACACTCACATTCATACTCTTCCGTAAGGACATGCTCAAGGGTCCCACCATTCTATTATTCAATTTAAATAAAAATATTTCCACAATATTCGAATGCATTAAAAATACTCAGAATACTATTACAAATTATTAAAAAATTAAAAATTACATGATTCAAATCCTAAAAATTACGATATTGTTCATATTATTCTTGTTCTTCATGCTCTACTTCCGCCATGATATCGGTGAAATCCATTTTTGAATTTTTAGAGGGAGTTTGAGTAAGAGAGGAAGATGGATGATGAATGTGTTGTATGAGTAAATGGATGATGAATGTGTTGTATGAGAAAATGGATGATGAATGTGTTGTATGAGAAAATGGATGATGAATGTGTGTATTTATAGATGATTTTGGGATTAACAAATTTTAAAAAATAATAAAAAACGGTAATAAACAACTATATTTTTTGGGAATCCAATATATTTTTTTAAAATTTTGGTATTATTTTCGATTTTTTTAAAAAAAGGAAATTATAACGGCATTGCCGCTGGCCAATCGCACGCTGCCACGTCGCCATGCTCAGCGGTACTGACGTATCGCGCCGCTGGCACGAACACAGCAGCGGATGGGGCTATATCGCGCCGCTGGCACGGACGCCATCCGCCACAAAGAGTAGCGATGGGGGTGCTCTTAAGAGTTTGGATCCACTTCCATGAATTCAAATGAAATAAATGCCTTTATATACATTTTTTAATCGACTTACTAAATGCTGTAACTGATTGTGGTTATAGATAGATGAATAATAAATTAAGATTTTAAAGAAATATTTTTATAAAAAAATGTGCATGTATGAATATTGTACTTAATTAACATGAAACTGGGGTTTCACTTTTATGATTTTTAACGAATAATGCATTCATATAGAAAAGGTATAAATGCATAATAGTTATTTGTAAAATATTATTGTCTATATTACACATCTATATATAAGTAATACTACTAACTTAATTGTATTCAATTAATAATAAAAATCAGAAAGACAATAAAAAGTCAGAAATAATCGCCTCACATTAACCTCAACACCAGGACTATATATAATATTAATAGTGTATATAATTTTTTAAGAAAATTTAGAATTTAATTATATTTATATTCAGACGTATATAAAATTTGATAATTATATTCAAATGGAGTACTTGATTTTTGTCGAGGCTAAAATTGGGTGCCAAGCCTTTATTGTTAGTAAAGTAATTCCAACATATTTCCTCAGAAAAGAGAAAAGGGTAATTGTAACAGAAATTTATATGCAACAAATGATCGACAGCGACAATCTCTAACATTTATATGTAGATATTATAAAAATCGAACACAATTATCCAAAATTACGTGTCTAAATTTGGTATGAATTCCTAATTTATTCACATACTTTAATGTCCAATGCATAAACTTTGACCCATTTTATAATTTCAGCACGATAATTGAAATATTAGACTTTTCTCAGCACCTTTTAATTTATGGTGAAGTTGAACTCATTCCCCACCCAAATTTCTATGGTCATATGATATGGTAGTTGGAGTTGCTTGTTTTAATAGAACCGCTATTGTCAAATTGCATTTGCATGGCCGTGGTTTTTTCAATTCAACTTGTTTAAAGCTTGATGTTGCACGTCTATAATGATCGAAAAAGTTAAAATCCTATTTTCTACTAATATAAATGAAATTAAAGAGGATGATGTTATTATAATAATTTAACAATTACGTTATTTTTTAAATAAATAGACGGCTATCTACCTTCGACCTAGATTTCATGCAATATTATTACTATTATTTGACAGGAAACTATAAATTTAGTGTCTAAACTTTGTCATTCTCACATTTGCGGTCCTTAATAGAGAGCAGTACTATCATAAGTCCATTAATTATGTCTAATCACCAAAAGGAC
The DNA here is from genome assembly GCF_004379255.2 of Salvia splendens. Lineage (NCBI taxonomy): Eukaryota > Viridiplantae > Streptophyta > Magnoliopsida > Lamiales > Lamiaceae > Salvia > Salvia splendens. Next base: position 13,742,798 of record NC_056041.1, read on the forward strand.
TTTTGCATTGTTTTAAAATATTTTTGTCATTTTCCATTTTACCAAATATTGTAAAAGTGATTGGAATGAATTAGTGGAATATAGGGTCTATTTATTAAATATAGTAAAAATGAAATAAGATATTTATAGGCGGACATATGAAAAAAGAAAAATGATACATTTAATGGCTGGCAGATGGAGTAATATTTAACATTACGGACCATGAATATGAGAATGACAAGATTGATAAAAACTTAATTTGCATATTTTTCTTATATAATTGACAAATAATATAATAATTGAAGGTCGTAACTGAAATTATGGAGTACATGGACGCTTAAATCCAAAGTTGAAATAAATAAAAAAAGGCGTGACGCGATATAGGAGTAACTGTGTAAGATTGCTGGCGAAAAGACCAAAATGGACGGCGCGATGAATGCGGCAAAGTTGCCTACTTTTCTTGTTACTCCAATCTTAAAAATCAAAATTCAATCAATCGCGTGAAGTTAAAATAACAAATATTTCAAATTAAAGAAAATGACTCCTCTCACTTTTGAATTATCAAATTTATCTACTATTAGCGCCCTAACCCATTTCAAAATTTCGATTTCTTGTGCAGTTACAATTGTGAATGACCTGCCACATTTCTATTGGATATGTTTACTAGTACTATTTTAAAACTCAGTTTTGATTAGTTTATGCTATATTTTGTTTGATTTATCAATATATCAATTAAGTTCAGATATTCATACTCGCGTGCTGAATTGAGATCTCAAATAATTTGGTTTCAGTTAACTATACAGTAACCCTCCGTCATCCTAGAATGTTTGTCGTTTATTTCCATTTTTCGTATGTCCTATAAACTTTATCACATTTCACCTCTACCATTTTTTTATATTGAACACTACATCTTACTAGCTTATTTTCAATTGCATTTTTTTAAACTTACTTTTCACTATATTTCTTAAAATTAGTGACGGTTCAAAACATGATAAATTTTGTGGGACAGAGGGAATATATCATTATAATAAAATGTTTAGCAGTGTCACAATTTGAGTTGCATCATGAAAAATGTCACAAAATTTATCATAGTTTTGGTACATAAAAAGTGTTGGAATCGTGCTTGGTGAAACGACTTTGACTAATAATAAATGTTACAAGACATTTAATTTTGTGAAATTAAATGCAATAGCGTCGATCTACGTTCCGAGTAGATGACCGTAGCATATTCATTTTCTCAAATCTGATTCCCGGTGAGTGAGGAATATTATAATAAAGTTAGTCACAATAAAGCTAGAAATGAGCTATGAGAAAAACTAAGGGATTAATTAACTAAGTGTTAATTATCCCACATCGGGGATGATAAACTTCTTTGATGAAGTATTTAATAAGATGAATTATTATGTGTAATAATTATCATGGAATAAGATGGGTGACAGAGCCCACACGCGCGCCGCCGCCGCCGCCCGCCCGCGAGCCGTGCACCGCCCACCGTGACCCGTGCCTCGTGCCCCGGGCGCCTTGTGCCTTGGCAATTGGTCTTTGGGCTGTTATTTGGAGCTGATCATTGAGCGTGGTTCAAGCCCCACTTGTTCTTTTTAGACCACCTCAAACTCCACGCTATCCCCGCTGGATCCCGACGCATAACGGGAGACAAAAGGTCCCCGCTGGACCCCGACGCATAACGGGAGACAAAAGGTCCCCGATGGACCCCGACGGTCCAGGGTGTATCTCATCGTGTAGTATGTTCAGATGCATCGTGTCTCTTCAGCTCCCGACGGCTAGTGCACCAGTCAGTAACCCCGGCGGTTACGGTCAATGGCCTTGATGACAGACATTATGTCTGTTGACTCCAGCAACCCCTGCGGGTGGACTTGGCCTATAAATAGACATGCATCCATTGCATTCAACACACAACAAACTCAAGCATTCTTGCATACACGCTCTCTCCATCTCTGCATAATCTTCCCGTCGAAGCTCTGCCCCCGCCTTACTCCCGTTCGCCGGAGCTCTGCTGCTAGCGGTGCTGCTACTTCAGAGACGAAGCCGTTTTATCTTTGGGGACGGCACGCCAAACCGAGAGTACTATCGGGGTGTATCTCGTCTTGCGGAAAGAGGACCCCTCGACTCGGCTTAACGCTTTCCACAAGTTTTTCCGTGTAATTTCTTTTCAATTGTTTCCGTGTAATTTTCTCTTTGTTTTTACCGTGTAATTTTCGCCCGGCAAGTTTGTATCTCAAAATTTTCCAACAAAAAGTAAGTAAAGTTGTTATATATAAATGTAACAATTTTTATAACATCGAGTTATATAATTAAACTTAATTTGCTAAACATTTTGAGATACCCCGAAGTATTTTTATTATATATCACAATATCTCTTGGTCACACACACTAAATCTCTATCTTTTCTCTCACAATAATCTTCCCTCCCTCACACATTTACAGAAACACAATTTTATTATAGTGTTTTTATCATTAGTATAATTATTTATTTTCAATAACTGATTATAAATTAGCTTTAAATTTTCACATATCACAATATATATAAGCAATCTTTTAAATGTCACAAATTAGCTAAATTCACATATGTCATCAAATTTGGTGGCATGTTTTTATTTTTGTGACACATAACAACTACCTGACTACAAAATTTTAAAAAAACTACAATATATTGCAGTTGTAATTAGTACTCCATTTAAATGTCATAATTCTTCGAAAATTACGTCTCATCGGAACATTTTGTTATATTGTACAATGAAATTAAGTAAAAATGGATATATCACCCACATATATAAAGATGCATAAATGAATGATAGTAGTAGTATTCAAGAAAAAGAAAAGGGGAATGATTATATGCGTGTACGTATTATATTATCAACTATATATATACTCATGTTGTATAGCATAAATATAAATATAAATATGTTATAATCTAGTTCAACTGGTATTAAATTTAGTTTGCACATTAATGAAAAAGAAAACAATAACTTTCAATATTGGTTTTGAGTGGGGTATTAGAGCATTCACATCGGCGAGCAGGGACGCGTCTGTCCGTCCGTGCCAGCGGCACGGAGACGCTGTCTGCCGCTGGCACGGGCGCTGCTCGATGCATCGAGCACGTCCGTGCCAGCTAGCAGGCAATGTGGCGCGTTCTGATTGGCCAACGGCATATCATTTGAAAAATCATTTTTTTATTTTTATTTTTTAAAATAAAAAATAATACCAAAAAAAAAATTGACAATCCCAAAAAAATATTTTAACGTTTCAATTATTAATTTTTGGTCGACAACTGTTAGACTAATCTACAATACATGAAATATTAAATATAAATTCTTATATATTTTTTTTATGTCGCATCAGTTGGTTGCAATAAATAACACACTTCATTACCTCACTGATTAGTAATGACTGATCGACCAGCTTCTTATATAGATTTCTGACTCGTACAATTTTATTTTTTAAAATTTCGTATGGAGACTGTACATTTTTTAGGTGTTCTATCATGTGTTTCAATTATTATTTTAATAACCTTATAAAATTTAATTGTGGAGACAAAGTGTATCGAGAAAGTAATTTTGCTACGACTATGTAATTTTACTATCGACTACTTATCACAACATGTCTACTCATTTACTAATCAATTGTCCATGTTCTTAATACATTTTGTTGGATATTAATATTTGATTTCTGCGTGATTAATTATATGTTTTCTATGTTTTTTATTGGCATGGTTTTCGAACTGTGCCACTTTCTATTACCAAAAAAAAACATATAAGTACTTTCAATTTTAACGATCACTTATATTTATCTCCTTCAAATGTACTAGAATAAACTTATGTGGTCGCTATACAATGTTAAAATATAGCATCAATCCTTCTTACATCGAGTAAATACAGTATGTAGAATTTTTATTTATACTGTGCTCGTTCCGAGTAAAAAAACTAAAAATGTGTTAGCATATTCAACACAATAAAAAACTAAAAATAAACTTGCATAAATGTATTATTCCTATTAAATCTCGAATCTTAGCTCTAACACAAATACGTCATACGAGCATTTATTTTCCTCCACTCAAAACAAATAAATTCATTGACCTCACAATAGTATTTTATTTTGCAATCTATTATGCATGCACACATGTATTTATATAATATCGAATCTCGTTATAGTTATTAAAATTTGCCTATTTTCTATTTCAATTATCTCAATTTTATTGTTGACCACATTGGAAATAACCCACCTTAAATATATGACTTTTCTAATCCATAAACTGAGCAAATAATGGTCAATGGAAAATTCCTAGTGGAAACTGTAGATACGGTCCGAAGTCGAAAAATCTAACCTTTTTCCATTGTCCAATTCCATGCAAAATCTATGAATAGTCAGCCATTCCTTCATTAAAAATCTCGCCTCCCGTGTTAATTATACAGTGCGTTACAACTCACCATTATACCATACACAATGTTTTCAACACCAATTTTTATAAAGTTAAAATAAATATATATACAAAAAGGCAAAACCATTACCACACCACCACCCAGGGGCGGGTGAAGGGTAGGGCTTAAGCCCTTACCCAATTTTCATTTTTTGTAATTTTTTACTTCTAAATTTTTTAAAATTTTGAAAATTGATGTTAAGCCCTTATCAAATAATGCTACTGAAGAACAAATTTTCTAGGAACGAATGATTGTAAAAGGCTAAAAATTTAAAGAAGGAAAAAGTGAAAATTTGCACAGAAAATGTATAACAATAGCGCTGTCGGATGTGAGGAAGAAGATGAGTAACTTAAAATTAAATTAAGTAATATAAAAAAAATCAAATTGACCAACATTAATAACTTTGACACATATTTTACTTTTTAAAAAGAGACTTCGAACTTATAAAGTGCTATCAATTTCGTTCTTTTTGTCCAATTAAATTTGTCTTCTTAATAAAATTTAAGTACTCTACTGGTAGATTGCAATTAAAAAAAAAAGCTACAAAACGGTGAAAAGGAGGGTTTCCGCCCCTGCCCCCACCAGTTTCGCCCACGAACCAGCCTTCATTTCTGTGCTCAACTTCTTTTCTTCTTCTTATTCTTCTTCTTCTTCTTCTATTCTTCTTCTTCTTATTCTCTCTCATTTCTAGCCTACTGTTTATATCCAGGTATATATATGTGTACATATGCATGAGGAATTTCGGTTTGGAATAATTAATTGGATTTGTTGATTGAATTTTGCCGAATTTTGCTCCTTTTGTTTTAGGTTTTGGGAATTTTGAATAATGGAATGCATTGAGGCACGTGCGCTGAAACCGAGTTTCCTGTCGCAAATGGCTTTGAAAACGAATTCTCAAGTTTACTACAACGACGACGTTTGGTGTTTGACCGGTGTTAACAACGTTGTTTCCGAGGATTTTCCCGTCGAGGACCTGCTCAACCTTGATCTTCCCGAAAAGGAATTTCAGGAGCTCTGCTTTTCTCACGAAGATGAGGATATTTCGCAGAAAGGAAATTCGGTTTATTCCTCTTCTTCGTCTTCCAATTTTTCCGGCGACTTCGTAAGCCTCTCCGCCGAGCTCACCGCTCCGGTAACTGATTTTGAAAAATAGTTAACATGCAAAAATTCAGAATTGTTTCTGATAATTTTATTGATTTTTTTTTTCCAATTTTCGGGTTATTAGGTTGAGGATTTCGAGAATTTGGAATGGTTGTCGCAATTTGTGGATGATACGACGTCGGAGGTGTCGTTATTGTGCCCAACCGGAATTTTATCAGTGAACCGGTCGCATCCGGTTCACAAGATGCAAGAGGCGAAGCGAATTATGCCTCCGTATTTCCCGGTTCCTATTCCGGTTAAAGCCAGGAGCAAGCGGCCGAGGTTCACCGGCTGGCCGTGGTATCTGGCGGCGGCGCCGCTGAGCTCCGTCGACTCGTCTTCGACGACGTCGTCATCGCACAGCTCCTCCGGTTTACCCTCGTTTGATGTTGAGTGGTTCTCCAGCGCGGAGAAACCGGTGGTTAAGAAACAAAAGCGGAAAACCGATGGAGACACTGGTCCGGTTTTGGGGCGGAGATGTAGGCACTGTCAGGTGCAGAAGACGCCGCAGTGGCGGACCGGGCCTTTGGGTCCGAAAACGCTGTGCAACGCTTGCGGCGTCCGGTTCAAGTCGGGCCGGCTCTTTCCTGAATATAGACCGGCTTTTAGCCCGACTTATTCGAAGGAGTTGCATTCGAATAGCCACCGGAAGGTTTTGGAAATGCGGCAGAAGAAGGATATGGTGGTCGTCGCGGTGAAACCGGAGTCAACGACACCGGTTCAGAGTCAGTGAGATTAGGATTGGTGCTAGTTTTAGAACCGGTAGGTGCGGACCGGTGGCTGCTGAAATGTTCAATTTCGGTGGCGAACCGTAGTGATAGGGAGGTTGAATTAAGTTCTTTTTTGCTTCGATGTAATCCATCTTTTTTTTTGCAGTGTTTAGACTAATATTAATTAGTTTTGCCAATTGAGATTATTTTGCAAATTTCATTTACACTATTCTAGTAATCTTTATTTATTTTTTATTTTCACTATAAGAGAGATTACTTATTCGTTCAATAAATATGAAACATTTGAATTTCTGCATGAGATTTTAGTATTATTTTACAAGTTAACGAAAAGAGAATAAAGTAAGAAAGATGAAAAAATAATTGTATAATGTTATTTTATTTTAAGAAACGTTTTATTTTTAATGAAATAATAAAAAAATTTCATTTTTAATGAGATAGATGGAGTATTCCATTAACTAAATTATTTACAATATTTTAAAAATAAAATTCATGCAAATTTCAACATTATAAAGTTGTTTTTGTTAAAAAAAATTAGAATTTCGCACATTTGCATTCATAAATAGTTGTACTACTAGTTGAACCATATGTATTTATTACTCTTTTGAATTGATATTAGAAGACATGCACCGATCAATGTGCCCCATTAATGTACGAATTAGATGACCAAAATGTTAGTAAAATTTTATATCTAAGGTCAAAAAAAGGAGATATGAAGTGATTTAAGTAATTGGGTAAGGGTTATATAAAAGGGGTTATTGATCATTTTTCCTAAAAAAATAATGTGTGATCATTATTTGTGGAGGGCATAATAGTGAGTGAGTTGACAACTACAATTTCTTATGTCAAATACTAGCAAAATGCAATTCTTGGGGGTAAGTATGTAATTTAAAGTGGAATAATTCCCGTAGTACTCCCCTCTATGAAAAGTAGCCAGGTTGAAAAATTCTAAGCAGTTGAGCGGTTTCTGGCTGGCTATTTGCCTTTGAAAATGGAAAATCTATCGACGCGGGAGTTATTTAAATTTACTGTTTTACCCCCGCATGAAAATTCATTGCTTTGATGTGAAGATAAAGCAAATATTTGAAATAATTTGATGGATGTGGGCCCAGATTTGGCATTTACGTCATTTAGGTGGGCTTGGGCCCCACAGTTTGTTGTGTGTTCCTTGCCATTTTGCTGTTGCCCTTTGCTGTGTATAATTAATTCATTTAAATCCACATGCTGGCAAACTTCAAATTTTGAAATATTCATAGTGAAAAATGAGCCCATTTTATATTAAATCCAAACCATTGTGGGGTATTTTAGGATGATTAGTTGATGTTGGGTGTGAAATTAGTTAGAATTGGAATAGACTATAGAGGCTTCGAAACGTAGAGTATAAAACTCTTTTTTCTATTGAAGAATAAATTTGCTTGAACTGAAAGAAGTATATATACCTCGGTTGTGTAAATTTTACAGAAAATTAATTAACCAGTTGGTTGTGCATTGAAATAAAAATGTTGCTTTTTGAGTATTTTTCATGTAAGACATTAAGGCCCTTCTTAATATACGAGTGGAGAATTGAAGTTCAGTTCAATTAGTAAAATATTTATTTTGACAATCAAATGCAATTTCGTTATCCCCTCCCCTCTAACTAATAGGCTCAAATTTTGAGTTTCTACAGAAGGTGAGTAATATTTTCAGAAAATAGAGAAAATAATAATTTCAAATTAAATATATATAGGGTCCGTATGGTTAGAGAGATTATATCTCATATGATAATGAGCCATAGCAACCGAACAACACCGTATAGGAGTAATATTTTTCATACACCACATGGAAGACAAACGTATATATATGTTGATCTATCACAGTGTTATATATTATCTCGGTAGAATTTTGCTAATAAATTACTCCTCCGTGTTTGCGTTATATATTAGCAGGAGAAATTTTTTTTTATATTCTGCATATAGTACCTAATTCGTTGGGTTTTTGTTAATGGAAATTTATGAAATTGTTAGGTGATGATTAGGTTTTACTTTGGATTTTAGCATCTCTATTTCCAATGATCAATCGATTCCGATTTGTGTCATTCTGTTATAGTTATATGACATTTAATTCGAATTTCTCCGCTACCTTATTTAATAATTTGTCGTCCTAATCTAACCCATGATGATACATTGATACTGTTAGCAATCACAAGAATTCAACAACATTAAGCGGGAAATCAGGAACCAAAACTTAAGAGAACGATGAAATTACACGAAAATATAATCAACTCCTCCTATACAATTATTAATCTCTTTCATCTCCTATAAATGGATAACACCATACATGAAAAGAATAATACAACCATTATCCAAGAATAATATGATACGGTGTCTATACCATTTCACATAGTTTCAAAGCAGCTTTCGATCCATGGAACTCATTGGAATCGTAATTGAGTTCGTCATCGTTCAAATACCATCTCGACTTTCAAAGAAAAACGAAAAACCAAAGCAATATCCTTGCATATATAAAAATACCTATATAGTTCCATATGACTATAAATACTGAAAATACCAAATTATGCGTAGAACTCGATAGGAGTTGTTTTCCCATATGATCACTACTTATGCAACTAGTTGTGGATTACTTGGACACCTCAATGAAACCAGCTCCAAACTATACAAAGTTTCTTGAATGGAAAAAACTAGACACCATTATATCTTTGCTTGGTTAGTGCAAAACATGGAGGCAGATTTCAGCATACACTTTGTACAACATTTAACTACAAAGGTTATGTGGGAGAGCCTCAACACTATGTTTGGGAGTAGCTTAGACCATGAACAAGAATATGACCATGAAGGTGAAATCTAGGCCAATAAACTCCATCAAGACAGCCTCCTCCTATAGAAGTGATTAAAATCCAAATATTTGGATCGATATCGACGAAAGGAAGCCATGTCCATATATATATATATATATCTGTTGTGTTACTTGTGTTTTGGCTAAAAGCGACAAACAGTCTTATAAATGATCCCAATGGACGAAAATTATTGTATTATGTATAAAGTTGTTTATGTTCTAATACCAATACTAAAATGTCTTGCCCATTCCTTCCATTTGGATGTGGACCCTTTCATTTCATTACTCGGTCATGAAATTGGGTTGGGTTATCTAATCACATTATAATTTATAGTAGTACTAGTATTATTTCTAAAATTGCAGTTCCATTTTTTTCAGGATCGGAAGGAATAAAAGAGATATATATCCATTTATTGCAGCATTTTATGACCCCATTTATTCAGTTTAATTTGTACTATCTCATAACTCTATGTTTGATGTGAATGAAATATGAAGGGCCTTCATAGGGAGTTAGGGACGGCACAGCCACCAACTTTCACCAAAATTTTGTTAGAAAGAAATCAAGAAGATTCGACTTTATCTGAAATCCTAGTACACAACTTGAGAAAGCGTATTGGATTGATGGAAAAAAATCAAGAGGAAGATCATGTTAGATTGAAGCAAAAGAATATTGAGAGGAGATGCAATTACATTGATCATCTACTTTCTTTATATAGCATATGACCTAGACCTATAAATGTTGGATGCAGCTGTGTACAAATTGAGCAATAATACAAAACCAAATTTTAAGGTACAAACTTTGATTTAATGCATTTTCCCAAATCTCAATTCGTATTCTAACAAAATTTGAAACTTTGTACTATCATAAATAATAATAAAAAATCCTTGTATTTTGGTATCATCTACACAAACAAACACGAAAATCGTTGTAACCTGTAAAAAATGAAGGCAAAATGGGCATCTTGCGATAAATTACCAAAATGTTAAAACTAGTAGGCAGTAGCACTACCATATACTCTTATTAATAGAAGACCACTATCCCTAAATAATTCGTTAATTCATCCCAAATTTCAGTGGCTATAGTGAGTCATATACTATATCTACACCTCAGCCAATGGGCGATCACTTGGATTAATTTTCTTCCAATGCCATCAAATTCATAATGAATAATTTGACATAAGGAATAATATATAGTCTTGTTTTACTTTTTCTTTATCATCCTATGATGGCCACTCCTAAAGTTTTATCAATTTAATATCCTCCAATAATAACTTGTACTAAATGGTGGGAAATTTCAAAGACCCGACTTCTGTTATGTTGTCTGCAACAACTTCGATTTGCATAATTGTGTAATGGAAAATTGGATTTAAGAAGAAATGGACTATTAATCCAATATATACCTCGAATGCATATTCATTTTACTTTTTATTTAAATATAAGTTAATATATTAGTTAATGCGTATCAATTATAGTATCTTATTTTAAAAACATTTAAATATACAATCAATGTATTCATGTTTATGATAATTACTTACATATATAGAATATTACTATTAGAATAAAAAATGAAATAGTGCCCACGAAGCGTAGGGAATAGGTGTTTCATGTGTTAGTGACAAAATTAAATGGATCAGACATCAGAGAAGCAAGTATTAAATGAAGTGGCCAACAGATTAATGAATGATTTTTTAGAGAGAGAAATTAATTATTGGTGTTGCTTACAGTTGGAATAAGGCATGTCATGTGGTTATCATTATGATACAGTTTAGTTGTTACTGTTTAGAGTTATCATATTATAGACGACGTGTCAGTGGCGGACGCAGAAATTATTAATGACAGGGGCTTTACCATAGTACTTCTTCCATCTTAAAAGAATATGTACTTTAAGTTTGATACGAGTTTTTATGCAAAGTTGGTAAAGTAAGAGAGAGATAAAGAAAAAAAGTAAGTAAAGTATTGTTGGTGGAGAATGAGTTACACCTCATTACAGAGAAAAAAGTTTCTAAAATTAGAAAATACATATTCTTATAGGACAGACTAAAAAGAAAAAAGTGCATATTCTTGTGAGACCGATAAATATTTTTTTGGTACTCTAAGTGATACATTTTTTTTAGGATATCTAACTTTAATTGATACTCCACATTTCTTAAAATGGAAATGTCATTATTTCTATCTACAAAATATGCTACTTGGGAGCTCAAAACTGCTTATCTGACAGCATTAAAACTCTATATCACATTTAAAAAATGATTTTTTATACAAACAAATCTTCTTCTTCTTCTTCCTAAATACGGCAGCCATTTTTTCCTTTCAAATCTTCTGCAAGTTTTCTATTCTCAAAATTTATTCAGCCCCTCCATATCATTCAGCTCCAGCGATTTATTCTTCAATTATATTTATTTGGGAAGGGCTAAAAACTGTTTTAAATAATATTAAAAAAAAATTAAGTAGAAAAATACTAAAAAAATTGTTGGGGAGGGCTAAAGCTCCTCATTCCCTCCTACTGTGTCCGCCGTCGACGTCTATTTTTTAAAAAATAATTGCTACTGAGCGTGTGGATTGAATAAATGTCACACTTTACTCAATTTTTTTGTAGATGAACCAAAATAAAATTGTGGCAAAATTTCCATGGATTGATGGAATCTGAATTGTGGGGACGATTACGTAATTTCTAGTGAAATTAGAAAATACAAACAACATAGTGACTACCTAAAATAAACTCTATAACAAAGGATTATTCAAATCGGTTGGATTGTAATGGAAATGAGTTAACTGTCAAAATCTCTCAAAGCGGCCACCTGCAAAAATACATTTCAAAATAAATTACTACTTACTATTTACATTTAAAATAGGCTTCAAAAAAGACAAAAAACTCCAATAATAGAGCAGTACCTTATTGTTTGGAAAACAGACGATATAATATTCCAATGCAAAAGGCAGACGAGGAGAAGATGGCCCCTAAAAAGTATTTGGTGATATCGCTCTTATTTGTTGCTAGATCAGCCTTCATTGCAAGAGTTGCCTGTCACCAAAAAATAGTCCATTTAGACGAATAAAGTTATTTTTTAAATAAGTTCAATGTCTTATATTTTGGAAAAAAATTAAAAGAAATCCTTACAATTTCAAGTTTCCGGTCAAAATTGCTGGAGAGATTGGTGAGCTCAGCCCTCGTTTCAGTAAGCTTGCTTGTCAGATGGGTAATTTCAGCCCTCACATCGGAAAACTTGTCATCGATGCGCCTGAATTTGTACACCACGTAGTCAAATATATCGAAGAAAAAGTCCACAGCGACGAAACAGATTTGAAGTTGTAGTATGATTCAACAACACCTAGTTGGTAGAATAGTCGATCTCACAACTTAAAAGTCATGAGCTCAATCCAACAACCTTTTCTAAAACAAGTTATCATATTCCAGTAATGAGTGGAAATTACAAATGAGGTGGGAAAAGGAATACAGAGAAATGATGCAACAATAAAAGTTTGGTTCTTACCTTTTCTCAAGATTCAAATCCAAACGTTGTGCTGCAGTTATCTTTTCAATCTCATGCCTATTAGGAAAAAGTGGAAATTAATTGAACGAACATTGTGCGAAATAATAGCTTAAAAAAATAAAGTCAGAGTTGAATCGAATTAGAAACAAACTTTAGTTCACCACTTAATTTCTCAATATCATTTTGAAGCTTTTCACCCTTGCTTTGCAATGGGGAGAACTTCTGATCCTGCATTACAAAGCGATGGAAAACAATAAGACAAATGATATAAAAATATTCTGACTATTTTATGCTTTTAAAACTGCAAAATGCAGTAATCAGTTTTTCTTACAAGGGAACTTTGCACTTCAGACTTCAACTTCACAAAACTTGTTTCATTTGCCATCACAGCCTACAAATTAACACTTTAGTTGCAACATTGTAAAAGAAGTGTAATTTTGGTTTTTTAACATGGATAAACATTATGTTATTTCTGGAAATTAGCCCCTATTGGAGTAAAACCTCACATTATTGAGCTGGTTGGAGTTATCAGTGGTTCTAGCCCTCATATCACTAAGCTCCCCATCGACGCGCCTGGTTTGATCAAATCAAATGTCGCAAAACACAAAAAAATATCGAGTTATACTATCTTCTTGATGGTAGGCTAAAGTAAAGAAGAAACGGAATTAGGAGTTCTTACCTTCTTTCAAGATTCAAATCCAAACGTTGTGCAGAAGTAACTTTGTCAATCTCATGCCTAATTGAAACAAGTGGCATTGATCAGAGATACTGATATGAAGCGAAAGGGTGACAACCAGGGAAAGCCCTTGATAGTGTATCAAAGGAGGAAGAAGCGTGAGGATCGGGATTGAGTCTACATTCGTGGGCTGTGTAATTAGTATAAATATTGTAAATAGTGTGTATTTTGTAAATAGGAGTGTGTATCTTGTAAATAGAATAAGGGGCGGTTATGATGCGCCTGTTGGGGGGGAAAGTCGGTTATTATGATTATTTCCCTATTAATAGTTTAGGAGATTATGATTGAAAGGGACATATATTGTATCAAGGGAAAGCCTGGGGCTTGGGCGGCACTGCCGATTGAATAAAGAATTTCTACAACTGTTTTCCTTTCAATTCTGTTCTTAACAATTGGTCCGACCTGCCGGAGCCCGTCCTCACTTGAAAATGACGAGATCGCAAACGGAAAGGATGGAAGCGTTGGAAAAAGAGCAGCAAGGGATTCGAGAAGATCAGAGAGCGATGAAAGAAAGTCTGGAGATAATTACTGCTACCCTCACCGAATTATCGGTCGCCGTCAAAACTAAGTCGGAATCTCACTCCGGCGGAGGAGGGTCCAACGACGACGATGGTAACAAATCAGAGGAAGGTAGCGACACGGGCGAGAAACCCGACCAGGGGAAGAACAAAGGGGGTTTGCAATTGCCGTCGTTCGACGGAATGGACCCCATCGGTTGGCTAGCCCGTGCCAACCAACAGTTTGAGATAACCGGAACTGCGACGGAATCCCGAGTTGCAGCGGCGGTGGTGGCAATGGAGGGACCGGCTTTGTATTGGATGACTTGGCTGCGTTCTCGTAAGCCCTCCCTCACATGGAAGGGATTTTCGGAAGCATTGGTTTCTCGGTTCGATACTCGTTTCCAAGGGGACGCATTTGAGAGATTGGCTGATATTAAACAAATTAAGGGAGTCGAGGATTACGTCAATTTGTTTGTTCAACTCTCAAGTCAAGTACCGGGCTTAACCGACGCTCATTATCTCGGCTATTTCATGAAGGGTCTTAAGGATCCAATACGAGGATTCCTACGCCTATTCAGGCCGACTGAACTGGAATCGGCAATGGAATTAGCACGTGATGTAGAAGATAATTTGGCAATCCAGGGGGGAGGACGTACAAGTTTGAATTGGAATAATTCGACGCCAAGGAGAAGCGGCTGGAGTCGAAGCGGTTCAATGGCTTGGACTGACTCGATAGGAAGGCCAAGTCAGAATTTCACTAGTAATAACTCACGTCCGGGTGAGAAATCTTCTATGTCAAGGGCCAGTGAAGCGATGCAGCATCCACAACGACCTCGTTTTACGAGGATCTCTTCGCAAGAATTGGCGGAATTAAAGGCTAAAGGGCTGTGCTTCCGGTGTCGAAAACCTTATTCTCCGGGGCATGAGTGTAGCCTCAAACAGTTGCGAGTAATGATCACCGAAGGAGAGAAGATAGACCTGCAGCAGTATGAATTTTATCAGCCAACGGGACTTGAGGAGATGAACGAGGAGCATGAAGAGTCTGGCGAAGGAGACGTTGAGTTGCCATTATATTCAATGGCGGGCATTGATACCGCTCGGACTATGCGCCTGCATGCAAAGTTGGGAGAACACACTATCATAGTTCTTATAGATAGCGGAGCAAGCCACAATTTTATATCAAGGGCACTCGTGGACCGGCTGCAACTACAGCCCGATCGAGAGGAGCGATTCGGCGTTCTCTTGGGAAACGGTTTACGACAAGAAGCGGAGGGTGCATGCCGGAAAATTGAGGTAACATTGGCGGGATGTCAGTTCCTATTAGATTGTTTTGTATTTCCGCTAGGTGTAGATATGATCTTGGGTATGACATGGCTTTCGACCTTGGGAGAGGTGAAGCACTACTACGACAAAATGATAATGAAGTTCGAAAAGGAAGGTCGCTGCATCAAGCTGCGGGGCGATCCTCAATTGTGCCGGGGACCTATCGGACTAAAATCATTAATCAACTCTCGCGATGCACAAGTATGGGCGATAGTACTAGAAGAAAAGGGGGACGCTGAAATACACGAGCAAGAAGGGGTACAAGAAGTGCTGCAACAATTTCACGAAGTATTTGGGGATCCGAAATCCTTACCACCTGAGCGAGTGACAGACCATCGCATTACCTTGGAAGATGGTACTCGACCAGTTTCTGTGCGACCGTATCGTTATGGGCATCACCAGAAGGACGAGATTGAACGATTGGTGAAGGACATGTTATTGGCAGGGATTATAAGACCGAGTTCGAGCGCCTTCTCAAGCCCAGTATTGTTGGTTAAAAAGAAAGACGGGAGTTGGCGATTTTGTGTCGATTATCGAGAATTAAATAAGGTGACGGTACCGGATAAATACCCCATTCCGGTGATTCAAGAGATGCTTGACGAGCTGGCTGGGGCGGTCGTTTTCTCCAAAATTGATCTTCGATCCGGATATCACCAAATCCGTGTTGCATCCGAGGACGTACCCAAAACCGCATTCCGAACTCACAGTGGTCACTATGAATTCTTGGTCATGCCCTTCGGCCTCACGAATGCACCGGCGACTTTCCAATCCACTATGAATGACATGTTCAGGCCCTATTTGCGTAAGTTTGTGTTAGTTTTCTTCGACGACATACTCATCTACAGCCGTTCGTGGGAGCAGCATCGAGTGCACTTGGAAACTGTGCTTTGGATTTTACAAGAAAATCAGTTTTTGGCAAATCACAAGAAGTGTACATTTGGTTGTCGGCAAGTCGAATACTTGGGTCACATAATTTCGAAGGATGGAGTAGCAATGGATCCGGATAAAATTAAGGCTGTGCTAGAGTGGCCGAGACCTTCGAGTATACGCGAGGTACGAGGATTCTTGGGTTTGACTGGGTACTACCGCCGTTTTGTCAGGGAGTATGGCTTGATTGCGAGGCCATTAACGATGTTATTAAAGAAAGACGCTCCCAAAGGCTTTGAGTGGACTGTTAAAGCGGAAGAGGGCTTCTGTCGCTTAAAGAGGGCTCTTACGGAGGCACCGGTGTTGGCATTGCCCCAATTTGATCGCCCCTTTGTTATCGAATGCGATGCTTCCGGAACGGGCATAGGGGCGGTACTAATGCAGGAGCGTCGACCGATTGCCTATTTCAGCAAATCTTTGGCTGATCGTACCTTGACAAAATCGGCGTATGAACGGGAAATGATGGGCCTCGCTTTAGCCGTTCAGCATTGGCGACCTTATCTACTGGGAAGGAAGTTTGTGGTGCGAACCGATCACCGGAGCTTGAAGCATTTGCTATATCAGAAGATTGTTACTCCCGCGCAGCAAGTTTGGATTGCTAAGTTGATGGGATATGACTTTGATATTGAGTATAAAACTGGAATTTCTAATGCTGCGGCGGACGCTCTATCACGACGGGACGGTGATGCCGAGTTGTCAGCATTAAGTAAGGCGGAGTGGCTGGGCTTCGAGGGGATCGAGAGCGAGCAACGGAGTGACGAGTATCTCAAGGCCATCATCGAATCAATTCAGCGGCAGCCGGACAGTAGACCGGGTTTTCGGTTGGTGGGAACGAAATTATTCTTTCACGATCGCATCACGCTACCGGCAGCATCGCGATGGATTCCCGAACTTCTTCATGAGTTCCATGATACCCCGTCTGGGGGACACGCAGGAGTATTGCGAACATATCGACGGATCGCAACCAACGTTTATTGGAAAGGTATGTTCCGTACTGTTAAAGAATATGTTGCTAAATGTTTGATTTGTCAAAAGATGAAATACGAGGCAATGTCGCCAGCCGGGTTGCTACAGCCGTTGCCTATTCCGCAACAAATTTGGGAAGATATTTCTATGGATTTCATCACATGCTTGCCTAAGTCGAAAGGATTTTCTGTGATATTGGTGGTGGTTGATAGGTTATCTAAGTATGCTCATTTCTTACCATTAAAGCCTCCGATCACTGCTCGCTCGGTGGCGGAAATCTTCATGAAAGAAGTGGTCCGCTTGCATGGAATTCCCAACTCCATTGTTAGCGATCGTGATTCCATGTTCATAAGTGTTTTTTGGAAAGAATTATTCGCGCAGTCCGGTACTCGCCTCAAGTTCTCTACAGCCTACCATCCTGAAACGGATGGTCAAACGGAGGTGACGAATCGGGTGTTGGAGACATACCTCCGTTGTTTCACTAGCGAGCAGCCCAAGCAATGGGTGAGATGGTTGGCATGGGCAGAATTTTGGTACAATACTTCATACCAAACCGCGGCGCGAATGACTCCCTTCGAGGTGGTATATGGTCGGCCGGCTCCAACTCTTCGCCGTTTTCTGCCCGGGGAGTGTAAAATGCCGGCAGTGGTTGAAACTTTGGCCAGCCGAGATGAAGTTTTGCAGCGACTTCGGGGAAATCTAATGCAAGCACAGCAGGAGATGAGCATTCAGGCCAACAAGCACCGTCGAGACGTAGAGTTTATGATTGGTGATAAGGTGTTTCTGAAGGTCCGACCGTTTCGGCGAGCCTCGTTGCGGGATGGTAAGGATCATAAGCTGTCGGCTAAGTTTTATGGGCCTTTCGAAATTCTTGCTCGGGTTGGGAGCAGAGCATACAAGCTGCGCCTTCCGGAAGGCAGCAAGGTACATCCGGTGTTTCATATCTCTCAACTAAAGAAGGTGGTGGGAAATCATGAAGTTACAACTGAATTTCCGGAATCTATAGAACTGCCGGTCTTGCCAATGCTCGAGCCAGAACAAATCTTGGCATTGCGGGTGATTCCAATGGGGGAACGTGAAGTTGAGCAACTATTGGTGAAATGGAAAGGTGAGGGTGAAGATGGGGCTACGTGGATCGACTTGCAACATTTTATGGGGCAATTTCCAGATTTTGACCTTGAGGACAAGGTCGATTCTAAGGGGGATGGAATTGATATGAAGCGAAAGGGTGACAACCAGGGAAAGCCCTTGATAGTGTATCAAAGGAGGAAGAAGCGTGAGGATCGGGATTGAGTCTACATTCGTGGGCTGTGTAATTAGTATAAATATTGTAAATAGTGTGTATTTTGTAAATAGGAGTGTGTATCTTGTAAATAGAATAAGGGGCGGTTATGATGCGCCTGTTGGGGGGGAAAGTCGGTTATTATGATTATTTCCCTATTAATAGTTTAGGAGATTATGATTGAAAGGGACATATATTGTATCAAGGGAAAGCCTGGGGCTTGGGCGGCACTGCCGATTGAATAAAGAATTTCTACAACTGTTTTCCTTTCAATTCTGTTCTTAACAGATACAACTTACTTGTCTGAAACTATAAGCACACAAAAAAGTTCGAATAAGAGAGGAACCTTAGTTCACCATGTAATTTGGTAATATCGTTTCGGATCTTCGCATCTTCACCTTGCAGAGACGAAGAATTGTTGTCCTACGCCACAAAAAGTAGACCATCACATGACTACATAGTTCTTCACATTGCTTATAATTTCATGCCTACATATTAGGATACATAAATATTGCATAATATACTTAGATCAGTGCTAAACCAATTAACAGTTTATTACCATGTAACTTTGCACTTCAGACTTTAACTTTACAAGATTTGTTTCAGTTGCCATCACAACCTACAAAAACAAATTCAACTCAAATCACAAATTTATGTTATACTATATGTTTCATAGCAGTGTAAAATCTTACTTTCTGCATCTCAGATTTTGAGGCGACGTTTTGCAATATGTATTCCATGCTGACATTAAGAACTAAAGTCATTTGAGATGTTATAGCCTCTGCCTGCTTTGTATGGATGCCTTGTGCTTCTAAGCTCCTAATCTGCCCACCGTTAGAGAGAAGAGAAAGAGTGTATCAAATCGTACATACAAAAGATATCAAGAAATAACCATAATGTGCTAATGATACAAAGTTCCTACAAAAGCCAACGGGCAAAGGTATTAGAAATTCTCTTTTATAACATATCTTCAATTAACTGAAGATCAGTCACCATATAATTATACTCCGTATTATAAAGAATAGAGATAGCTATTCAAATCACTCAAGGTAACAAAATATTAAATCACAAAATTTCGATTTTTTCTCAATTGTCTAATCCGAATATAAATAGCTTCTTTTAGTAAATTCAAAATGAGCATAGTTTCACCAAAATATATATTTTTCATTTCTTTAATGAAACAACGCCGTTTTGAGCTTTTTACACAGATGACACAATTGACAACAAATAAACTTCATGATTTAATATTTCAACTTCAATCCTGATGAGACTGGCCTGAATTTGACAAACTTCATGATTAAAATAGCTTTTATCCCTAAAGAACAGTGGTAATTGGATATAGTAACACAGCCTTTAAATCTTAGCACCAAAAACACATTATGTAGAAATGAAAATAGAGCAAAATAAACACTAGTGTGTACGTTTTTGGCAGCAGAGTGAAAAAATACGTTTGACGACATACATTAGCACACAGAGCCAGAGCCAGAGCCAGAGCCAGAGCAAATACATACGAGCTAGTTATTTTGCATATTAAAATAAAGGATCAAAATTATTAATATACAAAGAATCTGAGTGATTTTCAAAGTTCAGTTTACCTCTCAAAGTTCAGTATATCTCCGGGAATATCTATCATATCTCTATTATTATATTATCATATCTTTTCCATATCGTTATTATCTTGTTCACCAAGTTAGGTTATTCATAAGAGTATTATAAATAGGACTATTGTCATTCTCATTATTCAATCAATGAAATAAGATAATTCACGCTATTATCCTTTCTTCTACAATTCAAAACCCTAGTTCTTATCGTTGTTGATCGTCGGGCAAAGATTCCCGCGACTTCACGGAGGAATTGATCTTAGTTCTTGTCGTATGCGATCGACGGGCAAACGTTCCCGCAACCTCACGGAGGAATTTGTGCGAGGTTAAGGAGTACATCCTTAACAACTGGTGCTTTCATTGACGATCTCATTATCCGATGTCGAATCGCAACGTGGACCGCACGGAATCGATGGTTGTGATGTCCGCCGGAGTAACCCGCGATCTGGAGCAGTTTCAGCCGGCGAGTGGATCGCTCGATTCCACGTCGCTGGCGTTTGAGCATATCTTGGCGACGCTGGCGCGCTTCGAAGCGCGATTGGACGTGTCGGAGAGGCGGCAAGCCATCGCTCAACCGCCGCTTAGGCCCGATCCTGACCCGCCTTACGACGATGGGCTGCGGGGGAGAGGCGACGCAGGGAGACACCGTCCGGTGGTGTCGGATGCGACAACAGTGGCGTCGCAACAACATGGAGGCTTCGTCGGACCGTCGACTAGGTTTCCTCAACAGCGAACGATTTCGGAGTTGTGGGCGTGCGATCGTTACGGAAACGACAGAGATGGAGTTCGGGGGAGACGCCCGACAGCGTGGGACAACCCCGCGCATAGGATGGACGAGCCTGAGCCGCCCTACGAGGAGTGGCAGAGGGGCCGAGGCGACACGGCGCGGCATCGGATGTCTCCAGCGCCGCGCAGCACTTCACAGCTGCACCTAGGGTTCGTCAACCCTTCGACCAGAACCGCGAGTCAGGCGCAGGGATTGGAGTTGCAGCAGTGTGATCGTTACGGAGCTGGTGTCGAGGGTTTTCGGGGACGCCGAATCACTGCTTGGGATAACCCCGCAAATAGGCTCGACGGTCAGCCGGGGGGTCTTGCGACGGAGTGGGATTGGCACGGCGCTAATAATGACGGATTTCGGGGGCGACGAACGACTGCATGGGATAACCCCGCGCATAGGTTCTCCGATCAGCCTCGTTATTATCATTACCGAGTGGAGAAGCCCCGTTATGAGATGATGAAAGCCCCACGTTTCGATGGATCTGAGGCGACGAATTTGCGAGCGATTAGGGTTCATGTCGATGAGAATCTGAAGATAGGGGCTGTAGGAATTGAGGATCAGTTTCAGCAGAAACAGAGTGATGGATTTAATTTGGCTTCTCCAGAGTCCGCCTCAAGTGAAGGAGGTATAAGAAACCCACTATCCAGCCCCGACGACGATAGTGGAGAGGAGAACGGATTGTTAGATGAACTGCCCCCGCCCGCTGTGATCTCTCCGCCGTGCAGCCCCTATATCAGTGGAGAGGAAGACACAGTGTTAGATGACGACGAGGAGGTCGATTCCATTGGGGAAGTGAAGAAGGTCGTCGCATCTCTCGAGGCTTCTCGAATAACATCTCACGATGTTGTGGAGAATTGTTTGAGTGTAAATTGTAGTGCTTATCGATGTGCTTTAGTTGGAAATAAAGTTGCACCGTCGTTTCCAATACATTTGAAGGAGATTGCCTTTATCAGTGGGGATTTGCGTGTTAGGGATCCTACATGTTTGAATCCTCGATCAACATCTCTTGACACCGATGCGAGGTTGATCCCTCCGAGCAATGACACGTCATGTTTGAGCATTCTTGGAAGCGTGGACGAGCTTTGCGTTTTGGGATGGAATTTTGCCGACCACGTTGGGTATCCTTTGTTGATTGATGATGAAGGTGATTAAGGGAGGCGTTCCTGTTCGTTGTGCGTTTGATCCAGGAGGAGACGTCTCTCAACAATTTTTGGCTTTCAACTCTCGTTGTTGCGTCGTAACTTCCACCTTGAGGACAAGGTGAATTTCAACCGTGAGGGAGTTGATACGAGTATATCTCCGGGAATATCTATCATATCTCTATTATTATATTATCATATCTTTTCCATATCGTTATTATCTTGTTCACCAAGTTAGGTTATTCATAGGAGTATTATAAATATGACTATTGTCATTCTCATTATTCAATCAATGAAATAAGATAATTCACGCTATTTTCCTTTCTTCTACAATCCAAAACCCTAGTTCTTATCGTTGTTGATCGTCGGGCAAAGATTCCCGCGACCTCACGGAGGAATTGATCCTAGTTCTTGTCGTGTGCGATCGACGGGCAAACGTTCCCGCGACCTCACGGAGGAATTTGTGCGAGGTTAAGGAGTACATCCTTAACAAAACCTCAGGTCAATTCTAATCGGTTTAAATAATAGTAATTCAATAAAAGGTGAGAGCGAGAGAGTTACCAATGCAAGAGTGTCAAAGAGATATATAGGGCTTTGATTGGGCGAATTCGACGAAAATGTGCGATAGGAGACTGTAGAATTCATCATTGAAACAGAATTAATGCCTCGGAATTTCGACAACCGGATTCCAGATTGAATCATACGAATGCAGGAAGCCATGAACCAATCGAAAATGGGGGAGATAAAGTATTTCACTGCGGCATTACTGTTGAGAGGAGTGACGACGAGTGAAAGGGTTTTGATGGAATATGGATTCTTGATTTGCCTTTTTCAGCAAGAAAATTTTTTTGAAGGTTTAAAATTTCAGGTAAGTTTTCAATTTTCATTGTCCGAGTAAACTATGACACGATAATATTTCCCTTTCTATTTTTTCCTTGACATTTATCTCTTTTTCTTCTCTTCCAACAAAAGATTATATATTCCATGAAATTCCTTAATTTGCAAATCGATTCAAATAATATTGTTTGAGTATTAGTTATCTAAAAACTCAATGAGTCAATGATGTTTATCAAATAATAATGACTAATGTAAATTAATTCCGTAATCAATCATAAAAAATAGTTAAATAATAAAGTGAACAACAATACAAATAACGTATAATAATCAATGAGTCGTAATCTTAATTTGATACTATTATTAGTTAATACTATATCTCTATATTAGTATTAGTGTTAGTGTACATTAGTTAAAATATAAAATATCATTATAAGAAAAATATATAAAGGCATTATGTCATTGACACATTATGACAAAAAAACATTTTCCTATATGAATTGCGTAAAAAGATTGATTTTTTTATATTATGGCATTATAATGATAGGATTTAAATAGTAACTTTACATATTTTATTTTTTTATTAAATTTATGTTGCATTATTTTATTTTTTTATTAAATTTATGTTGCATATACCTATTACTATCTCTATATATATAAAAACGTTTATTTGTATATAAATTGAATTATGTAGCAAAGCTTGTTGATAAACTCACGAATACAGTGATCAATTGCTAACTCACTCTCTAGTTGCTAATTACAACTAATTTAAGATTATAGGATTTTAAAAATCTAGTGGTCTAAAATTTGCCACGGGTAGTTTTCATTTTTATTAATTAAATAAAAAAAGATAAAAAAAAACTGCTATCAAATTAGGGGTTTGGATGAAATTGTCAATATCGTATTTTGAAAATACCAACATAATGCTTTGAGAATGTCAATACATTGCTTTAAGAATGACATTCTACTTATTGTGACTATATTGGTGAGCACATTGTCAATCTTTAGGTGTGGATTGTTTTGGTAAGATTGGTGAGGATCTCTTGTGCGGTGTGCCTACTGTGTTTTTGCTTATTGTGAATGAGAACATTGTCAATCTTTATGCTTATGATTAGAATATGTATATTTTTATTGAAAATTGATCTTTTTAATAAAATAAGAGTGGTCATTCTATAAGTATCCGATGTACAGAATTTTCTTTGCATTGATAGTAATGATAGGATTTAAGTACTAATCTTACATTATATTTTATTTTTTAGTATTAAATTTATGTTGTGTATGTCTTATTAGGGGCCCAAAGTAAGGGTTTGACTCATTCAATATATATTATAGTACTATATATTTATCTTTTATATATAAGTTTTTCTAATTCTGTTAAACTTTTAGGATAGTATTTGGGACGGAACTATCAACCTTCCTAGTTTTGACGAATACAGCTACCACACCGTTATTGTTACCGGGTATGACACTAACGATAATAGTTGTAATTTCTACCGGTGCCAAGGCACTTGTGGAGAGAATTGGGGGTTAAAGGATATGAAAGAATTAGGCGGCCGTCACAGTTGTCAGACTACACCGGTTCTTGATCTTATCAAATGGACACAAATCCGTGGCAAGGTTCATAAGATTTCCAAAGGAGATACCCATCATGATGTTGACAAAAGAGTGTCCCAGGCAAGGTTCATAAGATTTCCAAAGGATATACCCATCATGATGTTGACAAAAGAGTCCAAACCATTGATGATCATAAACCGAAGTCAAATCTCATATCTGATGATCAAGCCATTTGAAGGCTACAACTATAAATAAATAAGAACTTATTTTATTTAAAAATAATCATTTATTATGTATTTACCTGTTGTTTTAATTTTTAATAATAATTATATGTTTTTATCGTCAAAAAAGCAATTATGGACGAAATATGGTTTCGTGTTCTATGTCAACATGTTTAGAGCACTCAAAATGTAAACATATACTTCCTCTGTCCCCCAAATATTGTCTCACTTTGACCCGACACAGATTTTAAAAAATGTAATGAAAAGTGAATTGATAAGGTTAGTGGAATATGTGTCCTACTTTTATATATTAGTTTTATAATAAAATGTGAGTAGGAACGAGGTAGTGGAATATAGAATCCACTACAAAAAATGGTAAAAAGTGAAATGAGACAAATTTTATGGGAAGAACGAAAATGGAAAAATTGAACAAACTTTCAGGGATGGAGGAGTACTATTATAATATTTAGGTGTGGATTGTTTTGGTAGGATTGGTGAGGACATTGTGCGTACTGTTTTTTGCTTATCGTGACTATATTGGTGAGCACATTGCCAATCTTTAGGTGTGGATTGATTTGGTAGGATTGGTGAGGACCTTGTGCTTGCTTTGTGACTGTATTGGTGAGAACATTGCCAATCTTTATGCTTATGGTTAGAATATATATTTTTATTGAAAATCGATCTCGGATGAGAGTGGTCATTCTATCAAGTATAGGAGCTTATGGTTAGAATATATATTTTTATTGAAAATCGATCTCGGATGAGAGTGGTCATTCTATCAAGTATAGGAGCTTATGGTTAGAATATATATTTTTATTGAAAATCGATCTCGGATGAGAGTGGTCATTCTATCAAGTATAGGAGCTTATGGTTAGAATATATATTTTTATTGAAAATCGATCTCGGATGAGAGTGGTCATTCTATCAAGTATAGGAGCATATGGTTAGAATATATATTTTTATTGAAAATCGATCTCGGATGAGAGTGGTCATTCTATCAAGTATAGGCATAATTTTCTGTTGCATTGATAGTAATGATAGTATTTAAGTAGTAATCTTACATTATATTTTATTTATTAGTATTAAATTTATGTTGTGTGCATATACCTTATTACCTCTATGTATAAAAAAACAGTTTATTTGTGTATAAATTGAATTATATAGCAATGCTTGTTGATATACTCAAAACTGAACTTAATAGTTATAAGAAAATGAACATAGGTCTATCTCTAACTCTAGTGCTGAAAATATTTATTTTAATCATTAAAAGACAATAGATTCGAGTTCAAGTTCAGAAGATATTTTAAATTAGCAAACCTCGATTAAACTTTTATTTTTCTAATCTGATATCAATCTATTTAAAATAATATTAGGATACATAAATTAATCAAAATTTGAAATGATACTATTATAACAAAACACAAGAATATTAGTATGAGATAGAGAATATTTCACGACTCCCAACAGAATTGGTTAAAGAAACATGCACGTTTTGCGCAACACGATTTAAATAGGTAAATTGGACAAAAATCTAGATCCCTTTATTTTAGGTTTGACAAAGTTGCTAGAGCACAAAGGTGAGCACTAAAAATTGGGGAAAAGAAAATTGCTATGCAACTACGCAAAATGCATACAGCTAAAAAAGCAGCTATCTGAGCTGCACAAAGTTTACAAATTTAAATACCTAAATAAGTCAACTTTATAGAAAAATGAAATAGGAAAAGCGAAAGGCAAGTATCACCTAGCTTTTACTATCACCTAAAGCAACAAGAGCTGCGAAATTTCTAAATCAAGTATGCATGTAATCACAGTATGCCCCTTTGCGACATCGCCCATTCGCATTGTACGGGCACGGTGTTCCCCTGTGTTGTCTAGGACCACTGCCACTTCCACCACCGCCGCCACCACCAAATGATGATTGCCTGTTCCAAGGCCGGGCACCACCAAATCCTGAATCTCGACCCTGGCCTCCTCGTTGACCTGAGTACTGACCCCCAGCTGGGCCCTGCTCACCAGGCCATGGAGCCAAACCTTGGTTTGCATTACCTTGCCCGGACCCTTGAACAGCTGGAGGCGCCCCTACAGTTCCGGATGGCGGGCCCCAAGCGTTCCCAGGCATTGGCCCTGGGATTGGTGGAGCACCACCCCAACCTTGAGTTGGCACCCAACCAGGATTAGGGTTGCCAGAAACCATCCCTTGCATGTTACCTCCAACTGGATTTGCAGGTGGAGGAACCCATGCTGCAGTATTACCAGAGGGCGGTGGACCTTGCATAGCCGGGCCCCAGTTTACGTTTGCATTGGCTGGCACAGGATTCCCCCAACCCATGTTTGGATTGGCCGGCATTGCACCCCAGCCAACATTAGGATTTTGAGGTCTCACCACCATAGGATTACTGTTCTCAGCCGGTGCCACGCCCCAAGATACATTTGGTGTGGTAGGCGAATGCAGGTTTGGTTGGCTACTCTGAGAAGGTGGTCTCCACACATCAGGTTGAATCCCAGACACAGGGCCTGAGTTCGGGAAGCTTCCAGAAGAACTCTGAACGTTAGGTGGGGCCCAACCATAACCCTGTGCCTGACCCGACTGTGAACCACTACCCCTAACCTGAGTATCAGCTGGAAGATTCTGACTAATAACAGTATGCACAGGCGGGACAGCGGCTCGTGCATGGCCGTGCACCTCTGCTACATGTGGTTCACTCATTGAGGTTGTCTGATTATGCAAAGGGACTGCTGAACTCACCATGATTCCAGGCTGAGACTTGGGTGCCAGACTAAAATTGGTATTTTGCACGACGGAATTCAAAACTGTTGCAGGATTAGAAGGATGATTTGCAAGATTAGGCAAAACTGCAGTAGAAGATGGAATTCCTCCATTAGCAGAAGGTGATTGAACTGCAACAGTGAGATGACCTGCCGCTTTCCCTCCAGACCACCCAGCGTTACTTTGTTTAGGAGTCGGAGATGGTAGGTTCGTCGTATCATTCCCAGACCACTTCTCAGCAGACATATTTGAGTGAGAACCAGAACTTTGAATCAGTTTTGATCTCTCATTTTCTTGGTGCAACAATGTCGCAGAAATCTTATTTGGATGACCGGCCAATGTATGGGAACTGTGCAACGCACTTGTTGCTGGGAATGTGGTCTCAGCTGGCAATGCCCTCGGAAACTTCCCTGCCAGCGCATCAACCAGGAGTACAGAGTTTTCTTGCTTCTCTGTCACTCTCCATATCTTCAGATTAGCAGGAAAGTAACCTGTGTTATTCCATTTGCGCAACTGGACCATTGAAAAGGGACCTTGCACTTTTCCAGAAGGATCCTGATATTGCCACATCTTCTCTGATTCGTTTATCTTGACAGCAGGTTCTGCAGCCACAGCAGAGTAAGACCCTTGCGAGGGCAGTGACGCAACACCAGAAGCAGATTCAGGTCGGGATACAGTGCGCTGAGCGCGTTCAGCAGATTCAGACTTAGTAGTAGTAGAATTTGGCCTATTAAAATTGTCCGAGTCTTGGGTCGACTTGTCTCTATCTAAATTCCACAAATTCTCATTTACTATCTCACCAATATGGCCAGTATTGGTTGAAAAGTTGTTGCCGGACAGGTTCCTGCTCGGTGTAGCTTTTCCTCCCCCACTCCAAGATTCCTTTACATAATTATCCCCTCCAGGAGAGATTGGGCCCCTCCCTCTCTTACTAAAACCAGAACCTCGAGATCTCATAAAAGCATCTGCATAGAACAAAACAAATTCTGATTAGGGATTAGGATTGGAGAACTGTGACTATACTGAACACAAAGCATGTAAAATGATACTCCCTCCGTCCCATGTTACTTGGACTGTTGCTTTTCGGCTCGTCACAAACTACTTATACTATTTCTAGTTGAAGTTAGAATTAATGTATTTAATTAATATGTTAGATTAAGTTAAGAGGTCCTTTATTAAGTGATGTATCGTTACACTTCAAATTCTATTTTAATTACACTAAAAAATCATTCCCAAATTTATGGCCTAAAATGAAAAGTGCAAGTAACATGGGACGGAGGGAGTATGAAAGAGACCTCGTCTAGCATCTTCATTATCACTGTCATTATCTTCCGATTCATGACTAGGATCCATCTTCGGATCTGCGTGAATTTCCGGTATTTCATCTAGTCTGCGTTGACGCTCTTCAGGGGTCTTCAAAAGCTGCAACTTCTCAACACATTCTCTAAGCGTGATAATCAGTCAAGGGCAAACTAATCATTTCAGAGAAAAGCATAGCACATAAAATATACTACTACTACTATTCTAAAAATAATCGTTATAACAAACCTCAAACATAAAACATCATGATCGATATACTTTTTAAGAGGCTCACAGCATAGGCTGTTACATGGATGTCAAAGTTTGAGAAAAATATAATATAATATTAACTTTCCCATCAGACAAAGACATAGACATAGACATAGACATAGACATGATAGGTTAATAGGAAGTAAGGGAAAATGACATGCTTATATCAACATGCAGAAAAGGATATTCTTTTCTACGGCCTAAATCACTTGCTCGATCACGAAGATGACTAAGCCGTAAGGTCTCTGATTCCAGCCACTGCAAAGCAACATTAAAGAAATAACATCATCTAAAAATGTAAGCAGGATAATAAGATGCTATTCGAGACTAAAATACACATTCACAATAAAAATAAATGATCAGATCACGTATCCTGGAAAGATCAAACAATAGATATATCTGATTCCTAGCACAACTAGAGATATTGCTACTCCACTCTTCTGCACACATTAGAAAAAAAACAGCTCTAAACAAGGGAGCATGGAGCGAAATACTGTAAACAACCCAGGTAAGGAGTGTTTATATTTCATTCATGAATGGATATCATATTCCGCAATAGTGTTGAACCAAGAGGGATGCAGCATCGCGCACTATGCCAACAAAAATATGACGATCAATATAGAGCATGCAGGTAACACTTTCTATGGGCTTCAAAACTTCCAGAAACCCATTTCTGAAAGATTACATACATCGTTGACTCTGGCCACCTGTATTTCTGTCGTCTTGTCAAGGATCTCACCCTACAAAACAGAGAAGTCATCTCACTATAACTGTAATAATGTAATATTGACCAGCTAGGATAAAAACAAATGTATGTAAATGTGTATGTATTTACCACAGTCAGAGGACTAATGAGTCCACACTTGATACTCTGGCGCAGACGTTTGCATTCATCCTGTCATTGTCAGAACAGAAAATATGAAGTGACACAATTGATTTCATGGGATAAAAAGTATTCGCTATTGGTGAAATTCAGTTACCTCAGTGAACTCTTGATTTGAGATTGTATCAATTGATATTATTTCAGTTTTATCTAGATTTAGAATCTCTACCATTGTTTCAGTAGTTTTTTTGCCAACTTTGTAAGGTTCTGCTGCTTTGCTAGTTCCTGCAAACAAAAAATCAAGTAAAAGCAATATCAGCTCTGTTTTCAATAATGAGATGGAGGAATTGTGATGGGAAGGCTAAGCTACCACCGAATATAACTGTTATTAGTTATAAAAGCACTGAAGGCTGAGAGCAACTATAACCAATATGAAGATAATAAATGAAAATATTACCTACAACTTGAACTATTCTATATAAATCCTGCTTTTGGTTACTACCAGATATCCTTATGCGTACAAATGTTCCGATAACTTTCTCATTGAATGTTTCAGTATCTTCAAGTAGGTCCTCCATCAACTTCCTTCGCAGGTAGATCAAACCAATGTTATGCATGTCAATAGCTGCATAATCATCAAGATTAGACTGAGGCCCCCGATTATCCCCTTTCTTGCGTGATTTACGTTTCTTATCTTTGCCACCCTTAGTTAGGGTTTCAGGACTGGCCTCAATATCTAACTGGTCATTCTCAGTATCAACGACAATCCCTTGAAGATCATCATTTTGCTCATCTCTTATGAGAAAATGAGATTCAATAAGCTTTAGCATTTCAAAATGCCCAACTCGAGGTTTCCCGAATAAAGTCTCAAGTCTTGCATCACACACAATTTGACTTTTCCGACGAGGATCACGCAGCTTGTTTATTTTAATATACTCAAGCAAAAGTGCTTGTACATCAAACTGAGACAATAATGATATGTCACCATTTTTCATATGCGAGACAAATTCAAGTAGCTCCTGTGATGCCCACTCAGAATTCCCAGATAAAGAAACAGCTCTCTCTCGGGATGCAACACCAGTATCAACTTTTGACCTGGATTTTGATTGTTTTCTTATCTTTCTTCTTTTAGGCCTGACAGTTTCAGAGTTCTCAACAGAGTCATCTGAATCGGAACCTCCTTCATTTGCATCAGCCTTCACTTCAGCTGACTCCGTTTTGCTGGTGCCAGACACATCTGCTCCCTTCCAAGGGTTTCTAGCCTCTAAAATCTCACTTGATGACAATGACAACTTAGCTTTTAACTCTAAGTAATAATCCTTGAAGAGATACTCCCAGCTACTTCTGTCATCAAAGTCAATTTGAGCCTGCACCTCTCGTTAATAGCAACAAGAAATAATTAGAATAGTCATACAAATGCAAATAACAAATGGCTGGATGACCAATAAGACTACTTAACCCAGTTACAGATGTAACTAGGAACCAAATACTCATAATTCCAAATTTGAACAGTGTCTGATGAGCACAACTATGAAGTGTGAAGCCAGAGACAACCAAACTAAAAAATACTAAATCAAAATGATGATCAGAGAACAATAAATGCCTATAGATCTAAATAGTTATTGTGAATGTCATAACATATTCATACATAAAAGATTTTACACCATCATCCCATGGAGGGGGTGATCTCATAGTTCTTGGTGTGTGAAGATGCACTCTGTGGTGTTCCATTTTCTTTTCCCATTGAGGTACACTAGAATTAACTGGTTTTCTACGTACTTGGTTGTTTTAGGGGATGTTATTGATTTGTTAGAATTAAAAGTATTAACATTGAGTATAACTACAGTGTTGAAGAACTATGGTGCCCACTTCTACAATTTAGACTATCTTGCTTCCAGAAGTTGATTACCTTTTTTCCAGACTGAATACCATGTGCATCAGAAGCACCAATATGTGATAAATTATTTCAAAATCGCAACTGCACCTTTAGAGGCTTAACAAAAAGCCAAAGAAAAAACAGCCATGCTCCAAATAAGTGTAGATAGATAATCAAGGAAAAGCCCAAGGATCATTATGTCAAACATAAAAAGCTAGCCTTGGTGTATAAAGATTGAAGAACTGTGGTATTGATGTTTCCACATGCCAGGTGCCACTAATTAACAACAGCAATCATATATATAAAGCACGGGAAGAACAAGCTAATGAGAGGAGGCAAGAGAGATCATAGAAGCACATATACCATTATTTACCTGTTCATTGTTTTCAATCAACATAACAGTTCTCATGCAGGTCTCACAAAATCCTTTATTTCCTCGGACACATAAGATAATTGCATCTTTAGTGCAACTTTTGCACAGAGAGAAGGTACATGTATAGCACATATAGCGCGCATTCTTCTCACAAATGCTACACAAATGCCAGCCTGAAAATAAGGAGAATTTCATGTTCATCAGCAGCAAAAAAATACTACAACGGATCCTCAAAGGGTTCGATAAAGGTGCATATTAAAATTTAACCATATTATAATCAAACAGGTAGCAAAAGAAGAGCACATTTAAGTAGTTATGATGCCATTCAACTGTTCAAGTAGCGGCTTGGACAACGCAGTTATAGCAAAAAGCTGTCAATTAGGGTTCACTTTTTTAAAAAATGCAACTAAAATTCAAAAGATGTCATGAGGAATGGCTCTACATCACATAATAGTTCCAACATCTAGTTGATGCACGTGTAAAAATAAATCATGTTATTAACGTTAATTTGCAATATGTATATCTAAAGTTAGACAAGTTGAATTGTAGATATGTTTCTTAACAAGCATTTGTCGATCTAGCAAACTCTCTACTTGTAAAAATTAAATCCAAACAAGAGGCTGTTCATGGTAGAAAAGCAGCAAAAGATAATTGTTAAGGGTTAGTACTAATAAAAGAAGTACAACCCACAACAGTGTCATAACCTATCATCAAACATGTGCATGCACTTTTGAGATACAGAGAAACCCATACCACAGTTCCAGCGACCCTTAGATTTGAAAAATGCTTCATCTCGATTTACACAGGAAGGATGATAGGCCTTTGGGCAACCTCTGTAAACACATTAAGAAACAAAAACTAATGTAAAACACAATGACACACGTGGTGGCTACCAAAATAGTTAGAAGACGAGAGGATTTTTTTGTAAAATGAGAAAAATCAGCTCTGCAGAAACCTTACCTGCGGTCACATAGCACAAGTTCCCCACCATCAAAACAGATGAAACAAACATCCTCTCCCACAGTCTTCCGTGATGATCCTTTACCCAATGCCCTAGTTATGGATGGACTTTTTGTCAACTTTGCTCTCTTCCGCTTCCCTCCTGGCGATTTCCCTGATTCTGCCATATCAGTTTCAGTCTCCATTTCAGTATCTTGCATCCCAGTCTCCTCCTCAGCAGCAATTGTTTCATCTTCTTCGTCTTGTAGTCCACCAGGTGAATCATACATGTCTTGAGCAGTCTCATCTACATCACTCATTGTATCCTCTGTCTCCATTTTTCCATCGTCATCTGGGGTTTTAGAGTCGATGGAGTTGGTTCCCATGTCAGCATCTATTTCAGCATCTTTAGCCAGATGATCCACCTCAGCATTCCTTGTCATCTCAGATTCTACTCTGGACTCTTCTTCTTGTTTGATATCTCTTGCAGGGAGGTCTGTGTCCTCCTTATATTCTGACTCGTTCAAATGCACATCACTTGAGACCTTCAAGCTAAAGTTCTCATCATCCACCATCTTCGTTTCAGAAATCTGACTCACCTCTGCAGCCACCACCGCTTTATCCTCAGCATGCTCGTTTCTTTCGTGGTCACTAACATCTTCCAAACCTTCATTTGATTCATGTACCTGCTCTTGTTCAGAAACTTTAGCTAGATGCACGCTGCCATCTGTTTCAACTTCTGCGGCCGATATTTCTGCTACAGCCTCAGCATCACCTTTCACCTCCTCTTCAACCTCAGTTAATTTTTCACCTGCCCCGCATTCTGAATCATTTACTAAAAAATCCCCCCTCTCCTCAGCAACATCATCACTCCTTGCAGCTGTCTCTGCGCAATTGTCCACTGTCATTCTCTCCACTGACTCATTCTCCACTCCCCCCAATGCTGCAACATCCACTTCTTCCTTGCCCAACTCCCTCTCATGATGATCATTCAACGACTCAGTTTCCTCCATCACCACGTTCAATTCTCCCCCTGCACCATCTGTTTGCAATTCAGACAACTGCTGCTCACAGCTTGCATCAGTATCGGCCACTGACTCATTCTCCACTCCCCCCAATGCTGCAACATCCACTTCTTCCTTGCCCAACTCCCCCTCATGGTGATCATTCAACGACTCAGTTCCCTCCATCACCATGTTCAATTCACCCCCTGCCACATCTGTTTGCAATTCAGACAACTGCTGCTCACAGACTGCATCAGTATCGGCCACTGGCCTAAATTCTTCCTCACCTTTCACTTCAAGATGTGTGTCCTCGGCAATTTCAACACCTGCGGCATCCAATTGCGATTCTGAATGAGTAACATCCACCTCCAACTTGGCATCGAGAACAAGATGTGTGTCCTCGGCAATTTCAACCCCTCCGGTGTCCAATAGCGATTCAGAATGAGTAACATCCGCCTCCAATTTGGCATCAAGAACATGTACAATCTCTTCTTCGTTTTTTGTTTCAGACTCAGGGTCGATTGCCATTTCATCACCTTCCTTATTCACTACTGATTCATCAAGAACAGACGTATTGACTCCATCAGCAGCCACCCCCACCTTCTCTGCACAATCCACTCGCTCCGCTCCTTCCTCACCATCCACTCGATTAGCTCCTTCCTCCAGCGGTTCTGAAGCTGCCACTTCACCGCCGCCATCCTCAGCCGGAACCTCCACCGTACCTCCGCCAACCGCCACCGTTTCATCCTCCACCGACGCCACCTCTCTTCTCTCGCCGCCGATCATCACAGTCGAATCACCTGATTCCACAATCGAGCCGCATTCCGCGGCGCTATCAATCGCCGAAACTCCCAAATTTTCCTCATCCATTTCTCTGGTTTAAATTGTTCGTTCACGAGCAATATATATTCTTCATCATCCACAGTCTGATTACCGTTTTCCTTTTCTTTACAAACCCTAACCCTAATTTTGCTTCGAGCAGAGCGCTCGTGCAGGGGAGTTGTTGTTCTTCGACTCTACAAGATTCTTGAAAATGCACTAGGGTTTTTGGAAATGAGAATTCGATGGATTTCAGTTTTCGATATTTTTCTCAATTTATTTACTTTAATTTGGTAAGGAGAGTTGTTCATTTATGATGAATGGAAAAAAGTATTAATGAAAAAATGCCTCACTTTTGGGCTTTTGTAAATTTAAATGTATTAAAGCCCAGTTCAAATGGAATGGGCCATAAATGGAACATTTACTCCATTTTTCCCTTTCAAATGACTTTTATAAATATTATCTCTGTGGATACTTTAAATTTAAAAAATTAATGCGGCACATATCAGATGTTGACTCTCTCTCACTTAAAAGTTATGTCTATAGGCACTTTAAATCCCAAAAATTATTGCACGTATCAAATGTTGACCCTGTCTCATATTATCTCTGTATGCCCTTTAAATCCCAGATAATACTGAGGCACATCCACTCCCCCGGATCAAATATTGTCTTTATAAGTAAGAGTGATTAATTATGTTATATTTTATTAAAAAGGAAAATAATTTATATAAACGAGATATCCTAAAAAAACATAAATTGTTTATATTGGAACGGATAGGAACGGAACCAGGATTTTTATATGGGTGGAGCAAAAATATACTCTCTTTGTCTCACTCAAAATATCCAAATTCTTGAGTGATACGGGATTTTAGGAGAAATTGTTAGGCGGAGTAAGTAGTTGAATATTTTAATAAGGAGAGAAGATGGGGAGGGAGAGGGAGAGGGAGAGGGAGAGAGATAGAGATTTATTTCTAAATTTAAAAAGTGAACATCTTCAGTGGGATAAACTAAAAATGAAAAGTGGGATGGAGGGAGTATATAAATATGAGTACTCTATATTTTAAGGATTTAAGAGGGGGCATATAACGATATTTTAAAAAAGAGTGAACTACAAAAATGGTCCATGGACTATGGGTTTATCTCGCCCATAGTCCCTGGACTTTAAAAATATCGTCAGATATCCCTGGACTAAAGGTTTATCTCAAAATTGGTCTTTTTGCCATTTTTTAATACGAAAATACCCTTTTGAGGGTTTGGGCAATTTGGTCCTTTTACACTTTTAGGGCGTGTTCGCTGACTCTTATTTGCACATAATAGGGGTCAAATCTGTGCATTTATGGTCATTTGGTGTACACTAGATATTGTTGGTCGGCCCTCGAGAAACGCTCCAGCCCGCATTATTCCTCACATTTTTCTGCAAAATTAAATCACGCCTCGAGGTTGATAATTGAAATCTGGTCCGCTACAGTGTAAAAGATTTGGAAGGGAAATGACCATGCTATCCCTGAAAATTTTGAATTCCCCCCTCGTCGACTACTTTCCCATTTCAACTTTTTCGACTTATGTCTTCTCTCTCACTCTATCTCTCCTTCCACCTGCCTCTTTTTTCTCTCTCCAAATTTTGGTCCAAACAGTGGCATCGGGGAGAACATCGGTCGCTTATCATTTCTCCGACGGAACTGGTATTCTCAACATCCGATTTCTTTATCGGATCCGGTAATTTTTAGTGTCCGGTAGTATACTGTAGCTAATTTTTTGTTTCTAAGTTGTGGAATTCGTATTTTAATTTCAGATCTGTTTTGTTGTGGCAGCCGGACGTCCCTGGCGCCATTACATGCCGAATCAGTGAAGATCCCGTCGTATTATATGTTTTTTCCTAGATTCTGTGATTAGTTATATGAGTCATGTGTTGTTACGTTATGCGGTGAATGTGTTGGTCGTTTAGATTAGAAAATCCCATAATAACTACCAACGACCTTAGTCCACCGACATTTGAATTCTAACAGTAGGCGTAAGCGACGCGTTCTTCTCGAACACGCACGGCAGTACAGTATGCTAAAAAAATGCCTATGCAAGTGAAGCATATAGATCGGTTAGTTAATGTCACTGACTACGATTGCTTCGCTAATCTACGCATGGACCGGAACACCTTCGGTCGCCTCTGCCGCATTCTATCAAGCCGGGGTGGGTTGTCAACTGGAAAGTGTGTTGGGGTCGAAGAGCAGGTTGCGATGTTCGTCACCGAGTTGGCACACCATCAAAAAAATTGTGTTGTTAAGTTCTAATTCTGGAGGTCGGGATCTACGGTGTCGTATTGCGTTAACAAAGTTCTGGGAGCTATTCTTAGCATACATGGGAATTTGTTATCTAAACCTGAGCCGGTACCGGCAGACTGTATGGACTCCCGTTGGAAATGGTTCAAGGTGTGTTGTGTGCTTATGTCCAAGTAGATGGAAGGGTACAACACATTGTAATAAGATTCGTTTGCCTTGATCTTCCAAGGCTGTCTTGGGGCACTTGACGGGACCCACATCAACGTATTAGTGAGCTACACTGACAAGCCACGCTATCGAACCCGCAAAGGTCAAATTGCAACCAATACCTTAGCGGTTTGTGATCGGAACATGCAATTTATATTCGTCCTCCCTGGGTGGGAAGGGTCGGTTGGGGATTCGCGGGTGTTGCTTGATGCTGTCATGCAAGAAGGAGGTTTAAGGGTCCCGCAAGGTTGGTATTTAATGCATTTGATAGTACAGTTTTGGCATCCAACTAGTCCCATATTTCTCATATATCTAGCGTCTACTCTTCGCAAGATGTTATTACCTATGCGACAACGGGTACGCAAATAGCAATGGATTCTTGACACCGTACAAAGGTGTGCGTTACCACCTGAAAGAGTGGGGTCCTGGTAATACGGCACCGCAGAATCCAAAAGAGCTGTTCAACATGCGGCACACTAAAGCGAGGAATATAATAGAGCGCGTGTTTGCTGTGTTGAAGATGCGTTGGGGCATCCTGTGTTGTGCTTCTTATTACCCAATCAAAACTCAGATACGGTTAATAATGACATGTTTTCTGTTGCATAATTTCATACGCCGCGAGATGCCTAATGACCATATAGAAGGCCAACTTGATTCGAATGTTTACTACACAGCTAACATCCCCGACGTAGACGGAGTTGAGTTTGTCGACCACGTGGAACCATCCGCCGAGTGGATGCAATTCCAAGATGATTTGGCGAACGGAATGTGGCTCCATAGAAAACGTGTTTGATGTCACGATTTATTAACCATTGTTGTTGACATTATTAACCTTGTTTTACTTTTTTATAATTTCGTAGTAATAACAATTTGTTCAATCTTTGTATCGGTGTGTACAGCATTTGATGAATGATTGTTTGCAGTCAATCACAAAACATACCATGCAACAAGGAGTGTACCTACCATTATGCAGTTGTGGTAACGGCAGGATGGACTTGCGGCGTGCCGGTAGAACAGCCAGGCATGCCGGAAGATACTACTACAAGTGCCCAGTTAATGGTGATCATCCTGGATCGTTCAAGTGGTTCGACGAACACCCTAATCTCGAAGAAGTGTCAACAGCCGGACTTTCGACCACTATGAACAGCCCTTCACGTTACCAAGAGGCCAATTCTATGACCGCAAACTATCATGATCTCCGGTCCCATGTGTGCTGTGGTCGTAGCAACGTGGGCGCCGTAGTCCCGCCGAGTGTACTTTTTGGTTTGATGATTGTGTCGTTAGTCCTTCTCGGGTTTCTACTAGGCAAACTAGTTTGATATTTGCCTTGTATTATGTGTATGGTGTTTGGTCATAAGACATTTCTATGTGATGTGGCAGACAACAATGATATGGCAAACTAATGTGATATTTGGCTTGAACACGACATTTCAAACTCTAATCCTACAACGGCAATATCATGCGTCAACCGACAACACACGTGCAAACAAAAACCGAATTAGAGGGTACCAAATCCATTACACAAATTTTCAAAAGTTTGTCATAACCTACGACACACTCTTAACCAAGATTTAACCAACACAACAACCCATTCTAAACACCTTATGTCTTTTCAATCACCACGTAAAAAGTGACCTCCATCAGATTAACCAGTGTGAAATGCAAACGATCCCCGTCAGCAAGTCCATTCCCACGCCTGAATCGCTTCCACCCTTTTCTGACCTATATTTTGGAGTTGCTATGCAGGAGGGTAAGCATCCACGTGTTCTCTATGGTGAGGAAGTAAATCGGTGCTTGGAGTGCACTATTGGGATATGCCGATGCTAGAATTCGTACGGTATCTCAAAAGTGCGGGCAATGTGTGATGTCGTGACCGTAACAGTAAATGATAGGCGTCCATCCAAGTCCAATGCGTCGTGGTCATCTTCATATCCCGAATCATCTAATGAATTGGTGTCTGAGTCGCTAGGTTGGTAATCGTATGTCGTTTCAACGAACGGCGTTGGAACATCATCGTCGGGGGCGTACACGTAGTCTGTTTACAAGACAACATCGCATACGAATATGAATTCAAAAAAATACAACAAATGTGATAAGTACAAAATATTAACCTTCCTCGTCGGTTAGAGGTGGAACTCCTGTGCGGACGGCGTATCTTTTGATGTAGAATGTGCCCACATCAACTAGGGTAAACGTCATAAAGTCCCCATGTTTGAAGAGGTTGTCATCAACGAACTTTCACCAACCGGTCTGAAAACGAGTCCTGTTTTCCATACGAATGAGTTCGACTGTCCATTCGACGCCATTAGGCATGACTAACTAACATTGTACCGGCAGTGTTGGTCCGTGAACCATGTCGAATTCGGGTGGCAACCGCTGGAGTACAAACAAACGGCAAAATAATTTTGTTCATGAAATTGTGATATACAACCATACTATTATAAAACAATTGACGTACCAGTTCTTCCATGGTGTTGAGGCGGTTGAACACCTTAAGAAACGACGGTCGACGCAAATACGGAACAGCTAATGCGGCCATCTTGAGCTCTTGGCAGAATACAATAATGTGAGTAGGGAAGTGTGTTATATATAGGGTTTATTTATAATATATTTTTTGTGTAATATTTTTTTCAACCGCCTTAATTTTTGTAAAAGTCTGGTTGGTCAAACAAAAGTTACCTTATTTCTCACTTTTTCATAGTGTTCGGTCATTCAATGTGGTGTAGGTAGTTGTCTTTTCAAATGTCAACACGCCTTTAATTAGTAACGCTACACCATTGCATTTACACTTCGTCTACACCCTGCAGCCTCTTCGTTTCGCCGGACAGACACCCAACAATGGATCCTATCATGCCACTCTCGCAGACCGCTTTCCTCTATGTCGATGGGTGGGAGCCGAAGGACGACCACCTTTTGCTTGAGTACTTGGAAATTGAGAAGGTAATTGCTGAAAAGGCAGGACAGCCGGTTGATTTCACGGGCCCATTCGTCGAAGAAGTTCATGCAGAGCTAGCGGAAGAGTTCGCCAAGTGGCATGAACCCGCGGTTGTGGGTGAGCGAATAGAGTTCTTGAGAAAGAGGTATAACACATTCTTCTTTGTCGTCCACCACGAAGGGACAGAATGAAAGGCTGGCGCGGACTACGTCAAGGCGAATGATGCTATCTGGCATCGAATGATTGCGGTTAGTAGTACTTACATATCTAACAAATTTTGTGTCAAAATTTATAATCTTGTTTTCCGTGGTTTATGCAGGAAAACGAGTTTGTAATTGCCTATTATCTTCGAGACGAGCCGGAATACGACAGGTTACTTTGGGTGTTTGGACCAGACGCGGCAAGCAAAGACGACATGGGTGAGGTGGTTGGTCCGTCTAAGTGTAACGGCCGAAGTGAACTAGGGTTTGGGTAGTTATTTTGTTAATCTATATTTTGGTGATTATTAGGTGTGAGTACTTGATTTTGTGTCATCTATGTTTGAAGTTATGAATTTGCGTTGGTGTTTTATGGTGATTGCGTTATTATTTATTTGATATTAGGGTTGGATGAACTACATTACTACTACTATTTTCTTGATTGTGATATTTGGCGTGTGAACTTGATTACTACTACTATTTTCGTGATTATGATATTTGGCGTTTTGTGTGATCCGAATTATCCACATTCATGCAACATGTTTTATATAACGTACACAAATGTAGTTCACAGTCTAAAACATGACGAATAAGCAATACAATATTGCACAAAATCAACACATACAGGCAAGACGGAAATCTAACCCATTTTCGTCGACGACTACACAAATATAATGTAAATACCCCAAATAGCAAATTCTCATACAACCCCACCCACTTGGTACAAAAAGTAGTGCATGATGGTCTAGGTGTGGAAGACTACTCATACATAGAGTGAGTTCCCTATGCAATTTTGTCTTCATATGAGTGCATGGGAAGGCGTGGTGGCAATTGGATGAGTTGTACACATCTTCTTTCCACCACCAATACAATTTTGGGGACCCATTCAATTTAATGAAGCAAACCACTTTATACCCAAAACCGTGTTCGGCTGCACTATCAAGGCAGATTTGGAGTATCTTCCTCAATTGCCTTGTTCGAAAGATTGATTTTGTCACACCTCAACCCATCTGACGTATACTCTTATAATAAATAAATCTCTTATCATAAAAGCAAACAATACACGTGTCTAATTCATATAACACCCATATTATATAAGTTCAAACTAACACTTATCCGATACATATTTCAAAACATTCTACACAGTAGTGGAACCCTCTCACCACTCTATATACTATACATTTATCTACATGCAAAATGATGAGGAGGAGAAAGTTGCCAATATGCGTCAGCCGCCGAACCTGATAACACGTGGAGTTCCTATGACCCATGTCAGTCAAAACTTTACTGTTATCTTATTCCTGAAAAAATTTAGTGGTTTATATGAGCCACAACTCAGTATATATAAATTTCCACCTTTAATCTCACATGATACAAACATCAAGCATATTCTTTTATCAATACATATAATCAGAAACAATATACTCCCTCTGTCCCGGACTACTTGCACTTATTTCCTTTCTGGGCGTCCCAAGTTATTTGCACTCTTTCCATTTTTAGTAAAAATTATCACCTACAGCCGCAATTGTTGACTTTGCTATACACTCATTCCTTAATCTCCCTGCCGAAAAGGAAATGTGCGAGTAGTCCGGGACGGATGGAGTATAACATAATTTAAAAACAAACCAGTTCATATTCATATGCATATGACACTCTATTCAGTTTATTATTCTGTAACAGTCAAGCCTGGTATCTGCCCGGGATTCCTCTATGACCCGAAGGTCTCTCTGTAATTGGACTCATAGGTCCCTCTGTATTTTACCCGAAGGTCCCTCTGTAATTGGACTCATAGGTCCTCTGTATTTGACCCGAAGGCCTCTCTGTAACTGGACTCATAGGTCCCTCTATATTTCAGATCCAATACAAGGCTGTCACAGATCCTCTTTAATCACATGATTCATGTACTTTCAATATCATATGTAAAACATGAATTACATATTTCTATCATATAATTCATTTACGTCATCATATCCGTTTCACCAATCATATCCATATCATATTCCATCAAATTATCCAACATATCTAAACAAACATGTCCATTTCAGCAATCAAATATTCATATCATATTCGACCATCAAAATCAAATAATTCACTCCAATTCAACATATAACAATCAATCACATAACTTATGTAAAACTAAAAGTGTGATTTATATATACCTGATTAAAATAGATAATTTAATCAAAACCTGATTCAGTCTCCTACTATACCATCCGCATCCTCCTCAACTCCACTTCCGCCATTTTCTTCTATTTTTCCTTCCCCCTTTTTCTTCTATTTCTTTTTTTCCAAAATTTCACTACGGAGCTTATTTATATTCCTCCCAAGTCGGCCAAGTCATAACTTTAATATATACATCTTTTTTTTTACTACTTTCAAGAGTTGTGGATATTAACCAAGTTAATATTTCTAATTTATCACATTACACGTACGCATGCATGCACTATCCTAATAACTCTACGTGCACACACATTTTTCCTCTAGTCACCAAGACAACTTCTTATTTTACTATTATGCATGTTATATTTACACTAATAAGACTCGCATGTAATTGTATAATATTATAAAGAATTTTGCTTTATTGTGATCAATATACACATGTATAATATATAGGTTTATATAAATCCTAATTTATTTTATATTTTTCATGTATCTTTTGCACTTATATATAATATACATGTGTATTTATACCTATAAACTCACTATTTGCATTTGTAATTATATTAATCCCTCACAAAACTATATATATTGAGTTATAGAATAAGCAAATTAACACATATTTTGGGTTAGGAATGTCACAACTCCTAAACTGTCATCTTAACAAATAACAAAT
This sequence comes from Salvia splendens, assembly GCF_004379255.2. Lineage (NCBI taxonomy): Eukaryota > Viridiplantae > Streptophyta > Magnoliopsida > Lamiales > Lamiaceae > Salvia > Salvia splendens. The sequence continues at coordinate 13,785,880 of NC_056041.1, forward strand.
CCTCTATGACACACTTAACATCTCTATACTAAAAATGACAATATAATATGTAATGACAATAAAATATGCTAATATGCAAAATAATGCATGTTTCGGGTTAGGGATGTCACAGATTTGTTGGTCAGTAAATATGGTGTTCGTCCTATCCACTCAATGAAGATTTGGAAAATCTATTGCTATGACAAAAGTGAGAATTTGTATCGAAGGACATGTCGACAATAGTAGTAAAGTACATAGGTTAATGATGTGTTGTAGTTAGAGGTCAATCAAAAATTTAATGCCCTAAATCCCAATATATATAGCTATTCGGATGGTGAGTAATTCAGACCCATCACCTTCTACCATGCAACCCTACAACTCTCCAATGACATTGCTTAATGTACCATTGCAATCCCAATTTTTCTACAACGGATATTGGTCGGCCAAAGTTGATGGAGTGCTAATCGACGTCATGTTGCGCCTCAACGAAGAAACACGGTGGGAAGGCGTCGATTTCCCGACCGGTATGATGCCATTGGTATCACATGAGATGTTTGATCGGTGTGGTTTGGCATTCACCGAGGTTTCTCTTGTCATTCGAATGTGCTTCCTTGCTGCCCGACGTCGTACGTTCCTTGAGATCATCTCAGCAAGAGGAACCTACTGGAATAGAGGGGAAAACTTTGTGTACGCAGCCGACTCCGTGTAGGTTACGATCATGCAGGTGCAAAGTCATCCCTAAAAACTAAGTTAAATTACTTTATTTTCGTATGAAACTTATTAATGGATCGTGCTAGAAATGTAGAACAACCCTTTCGGCGCAGCTTACTACTATCATGGGGAGGTCAAATATTATCGGCTTGGTCAACTATTTGGAAGTGGAGACCAAAGGGAGGCGCCAACGGGGAACGTGATAGAGCTATCATCTTCGGATGATGACCTCTCTTCATCTTATGAGGTGGACTACATGGATGTCGATCAAGACGACGACGAGGTCATGTCTCCGGCTCTACCCCCAAAGTAGGTGTGCGTCGTAAACTTTTCATCGACGACGATGAGGACGACGTCAACCACGCTCAAGGCTCCTCAACTACTCACGGAACGACCAAAATGGTGGACTTTGTGCGTGGTAGAAACATTCGTTCACGACATGAGGGGGTAGCGCCGAACCCATGCCCACGCATTGAGAACAATGCTGTCGGGGGTTTGAAAATTTTTTCTCCATTCGGAAGTTCATGTGCATCGAACTCACCGCACAACGTGTCGCCTGATTGCGCAAAATACGGGGTGCCTAAATGAATTGGAATTAGTGGTATGAAGTTGTTATAGGGTTTTCACGTATTCTCGCATGCAATCTCTTTTTCTCGCCTGTGTTTTGGTTTTTGTCGTAAATGTTGGATTGTTTTGGTTGGGCGAATCATGTAAGTAGATTGTCGTAGTTGATCCCGTGGTGGCTTACGGTTGTTAATCTAAATCACACGACATGGGAAGTACGGTGCTTTTATAAAAGTCCTACTTGAGGGTGTTGTATTTATGACATGATGTGTGTGTATTAAAACTAGTTTTTATATGTGATAAGTTGGGGCCATTGCATGTGCATGTGTAACATAAATGATGCACTCGATAACCTTGCACACCCAATGGGCATGCTATTGATATTTGAAAATTAGGCTACCAGTGTATACACATAAACCGGAGATACACGACTCAAGGTTGCTCTACTAAAACAATCCTAAACTACTCCCTGTACGCAACACATACTAGACTTAAAAAAACATGGAACAATAACGACAACAACATCACTAGACAACAACAAACAAGTAGAACTTAAAGTCAATCAACCCTCGTCTAACAAAGCCAGAAGATAACCAAGCCGAGTTGGTACCGGCATACCCATGAACACCTCGAGCCTCTGCGGTTTATCACCCAATATATTGCACAGTCGGTACTTCTCAGCTGTTGTGATTCTGTCAACCTTAGAAAGCTTCTCAAACACCGATTGTCGGGCCTGTCCAAGATCATAGTCGTACCCAATTTTTGATGAAAGCTCTGTCAACCTTGAATTAGTCTCAGCATGTAGATTGCCCAAAAAATCCATAAGCAATTGGTCTGAACTTGATGTCTTACGCTTTTCACCCGCAGATTTACCAACCGTCGGTTGCTTGTCGGTATTCCCCGAACTCATCTGTTCGGCAATATTTTCGTCTTCGAGTGGTTTAGTATCGGTGAAAGGGACTGCGACGAATGGTGGTTGCGAGTCACTCTCGTCACAATGACTGCCTCCACCGCTAGAATCGCGAAGACGAGCTGCAGCTACAGAAATATTCTCGGCTCCGCCACCCGTTGCTCGGCCTTTGCCGAAAATGCATTTCCAGGTCTCCCACAAAGGCCACGACTTATGACGCATGAATTTAGCTTTAGGGTCAACCTTCTATCAACGAAACAAGGACTTGCTGAGACACTAGAAAAACTGATATGTAGTAAAAAAATATTATATAAACAATCGTCACCTTAACGCCATGCTCCCACTGTTCATCGTCGATGTCAATTTTGTAATCTCCGTTCGAACTAAAGCCTACACCAGTCCTCTCCAAAATATTTCGCAAACTTGTGTAGCTTGTTTTCGACGGGGAACCAGTCTTCTTCTCTATGGAACCAGATCCGTAGAGTACGGTCCCCTTTCTTATACTTCCGACGGGGATTCTCATACACACCTGAAAATTATAACTACCCTGTAAGGCATCCAGAAGATGCAGACTAACGGAACATACCAGACGGATCTCCCCCTCCAATCGCTCCGGCGCCCGGTCCTCCTACCACTTGCGACATATTAACCTACAAAGTATAATGTGATTCGGACTAACGGAACATGAGTTAAGGCCATGAGAGGCAATGAGATCACATGGATTTCGACTTACAGTAAACAACAACTACCTATCACGCTTCGGTGAAAGAAGATCGTGTATATAAAGATAAAGCTTGCCGCGAAAGTGTGAAATGATTTTTTGGAGGGCAATTCGAATTTTTCCTTTTCAATTACCGCTTAAAACATGAGGGCAGATGTGGAATGTTACACAAATGTGGAGGCCATTATGGTCAACCTACAAGCATTTCTCTCTCCACCCGATGCTCAAATAGGGTTCACCAAACAACATGAACAACACTTGGTGGGGCCATCCATATTTAATACTACCATGTTTTATTACACGCAAAATGGAAAAAGGAGTACCGAACACGCCCTTAACATTTTAAATATGATATTATTCAGTGATGTATTAAATCTGATATTATTTCAAAATTATCATTCTTATTCCCTTTTGTCATCCTTCACTTTGTTTCTTTATTTCAATATTATATTTAACTTTATAAAATTAAATTTAAATTTAGATTTTTAAATATCAATAAATTTTTATTAATTATTAGAATTATTAAATAACAAAAATTAATATTTATAATCAATATTTGATAGTGTCTAATATTTAATCAATAAGGTGTGCTGCCGACGCCAACTTAGTTTTAATCAATATTTAATAGTTTTAATCATAAATAGCTCATATAACACGATTATTCTGAAATAAATATGCATCTAATGTAAGACTAATATAATTTTAGTTTATTTATTAGAAAACAACCAAAATTAACTATAAAATTTAAACAAAATACTCATATGTACAATTTTAGTAGTATCAAATTTTTAGTCACCTTCATAATGTATAATCAAAAGCAATTATAACAACCGAACGAATGCTAAGTATAATAGCTCTTATTTTTCCATAATGATTAATTGTATTATTTTTCTGTACTTCTTCGATCCAACTGAATATTATACTCTCTCAATCCCACTTAAGATGACACGTTTATTGATATTTAAAAATCAAAATTTAAAATTTATTTTTATAAAATTAAATCTAATTTTGAAATAATATCATATTTAATACATCACTTAAATAAGGTAGTGATAAAATGCAAATCCATATATTGTACAAACTCCAAACTTTTCAATACAGAGTCAATACAATGTAAAATTTTAAGATTTTGATGTCAACACAATGTCAATACAATGACAACACAATTTCAACACAACATCAACTGTTGACATTGTGTTGACATTTTTTATTGCTATTATTTTATCATCTGTTGATATTTTCTAACGGTCCAGATCATAGTTTGGAGTTTGTACAATATTTAGAGTTTGCATTTGATCACATTCCCACTGAAATAATATCAGATTTAAAATGTTAGAAGTGTAAAAAGACCAAATAGCTCAAACTCAAAAGAATACTAATGATCAAAATAGCATATATGATTCTTTTGAGGTGGGGCATTTGCCTCTTGTGGAGCTACATTAGATCTGTCCCTAAGAACGAAATGAGTATTTGAAGTTTAACTGCAATACCTAAAGAATTACTCCCTCCATCCGTGTATAGGAGTCCCACTTTTCCATTTTAGTATGTCCGCAAATAGGACATCTGATTCATCACATTTCATTTAAAATTAATATATAAAAGTAGGACTCATATTCCACTAACATTTTTCCACCTACATTTCTTAAAACACGTGACGCCAAAAAGTGGACTCCTAATAGCGGACGAACAAAGTATTTACTTGTACAGGTGGATGTGATTCTCACACTAAACTTTGACTATACTAAGTACTCAATTCGTCTCAACTAAGGTGAATAAAAACTTTTGGGAACGAATATTAAGAAACTCTATTGAATGAATTAATCGAAAATAAAATGAGAGAGGAATATGGCATGAGAGATAAGAAAGAGTAAAATACGTGATGTAATAAAGTAAGAATGACTACCTATTTTGTTTGTTGGGACATTCCAAAAAGGAATACCACAACTTAGTTGGGACGGGGGAAGTACGTAATGTTGTAAGTCGTTCTTTTGGAGTTGTAAATTTATAAGTCGTACGTATAATTTAATTTCATCCAAATCTATAAGACATGCTTATAATAACATGCTATGCATCCAAATCTACAAGTCAAAACAAATCTCAATATGAGATCTTCCACCATCAAAATCTCATAATCATCAATTATTTACTTCAAACACCACTCGCCTCATAAATCATACTCAATATAATCACTCAGGGTACATAAACAATTCACCGATTAACATCAACTTCAATTCACCAAATACAATCAAGTCTAACATAACCACACATATCACACCAATAAGCTTCATCCATGTGCTAGGCAACAACATAAGTGCACAAACAATGGTATGCCCCGCATGAGGCCCGATCAAAATCATCCAATTAATGCAAAAGTTCCATAAATTTACTGTCTCCCCAAAGCGGAAACAATGATCAATTATATTGTCATTAGTACATAATCTAACATGGTCGATAATGATCCAGTTATCCAAGATTAATCCTTAAGAGTTTTGATAGTATGATTTTTTTTGGTTTGAAACACTAGCAATATTGTCTCTTAAGTTTTTCACTTAATAAATAAAAAATCTAGTAATATCGATTAAATATCTTAGTAAGAAAACATAATTTGAATTCAATATAGTCGATTAATTGAGAATACAAAAGTCATTAAAATTTCAATTCATTAACATTCAAGTTAATGGAAAATTTCTAAATTAATGTATGCTAAAAAAATTCATATATAACAAACTGAAAAAGGAAATAGCAAAGAAGTAAAAATATGCAAAATAATGAAAAACAAACAAAAGAAAAATAAATATAAATAAAAAAGTATAGCAAATAAATTAAACATTACATTTTTAAAAGGTTCTAAAAGATAAAAATGCAAAAGAAGAGAAACAAAACTAAAAAAAAAGGTTTTAGAAAATGCTGGTGCTTAATGCTTATATTTATAAAATCAGCAAAAAAATTATCGTGATAACCCAAAGTTACGTTCGTTTAATCGCCTCAACGCATGTTTTATGTCATATTGATGCGAAATGAGCTATTACATTCAGGAGTGAGTCGATCGAAAATTTTGTATCGTTATCGTATCAAAAATATCGATATGAAATTCTTTCATATCGTTACCGTATCGAAATTTCGGTATATCGTACCAAACTTCGGTATACCGTTCTGAGCAGTATATCGAAATTAAATGGATATCTATCTATGAATGTAGGGTTTCTAGTAAATATTTTTTTAATATATAAATAAATTAAATGGATATCTATTTATGATTTTAAACTTTTAATCTTTAAAAAATAAATTATATTATTATTATAATTAATATAAACGGTATGTATTGATAATTCAATATACTTTATTGATTTTCGATATATATCAATATACGGCATACCGATAATATCGATATATATCAAATATTCGATATAAAACGGTATACCGCGGTATAAGAAAATTCATATCGTTATCATATCGAAAATTTACGATACGGTATTTGTATCATACCGAAAATTTCGGTATACAAAAAATTCAATATTTTTCGGTACGATACAATCGATATAGCGTTTTTTCAGTATATTTACCTAACCCTAATTACATTTGACGATTTGTGTTAATACGACTATTTTTATTCTCCAGGGAGCAAGAGATATGCATAGGTCACTGTCACACATTAGTCATTAATCAGTTTTACGATTAATTTGGGAATTAAAAGATTTAGGTCAATAAATTAATGACATTACGTAATTTAAGATTTAAGATAAGGCTATTTGTACTTTTTTTGTTCAAATAAAAAATTAATTTAAAATAAAAAAATGTTCCCGGCGTCATAGACTCATAAGTTCCTCATTCATCTGGTTTTCTTCCTCTCGAGCTCTTTCCGCAGCAGATCTACGTTCAATTGCTCGCCTCGTTTACCGCCGTCCAAGCTTGCGCCGCAGCAGGTTTGTATCTCTCCTCTGTGTGCTTAGCTGCACCGCAAATATTTAATCGGGTTTACATCTGAGTATCGTTTGATTTCGATCTAGAATTACTGATTTACTCCGATGGAAAGGTATGATTTTTTCTGATTTGTTTCCTAATGTTTTTTGGCCTTTGTGCGGTCTGATTTGCGTTGTTCTTTACGTTTTGTGATTCTTAGTTGCTCGAACCAGAGTTAGGTTTTCAGATTTATGATGGAGTTTTTGCTTATTTTTATTGATTAGACCTCCACGTAACAGTTAGGGTTTCGGATTTGATTAGTCTCGGGTCATGTGGTGCTGATTTCTTAGAGTTTCTCGTCTGAAAGTTGGTGTTCTATTTTTCGCCTAGGGTTCTGCCTAGCTGTGTCACTTGTACAGCTGACAGAAAATATACGATGTACAGATAGGTTAGAAGCTTGCTGTAAAGCTTTGGGTAGATATGGAATGGGGTGTGTTCTCGCATATTTGTCCCCCAATGGTTAAGTATTACGTATGACAAACGAACAAGGAACAAACCAGAAATTTGACTCGACAAAAGCAGTAACAGATCGAAAATTTATTGCACACGTATCATCAGCATTAATACGAAGATTAGTTGCGACTTGCGACTTGTTTAATTGATTTGTCACAAAACCCCTTTTTGTTCCTTCATGCATATTAATCTGCCCTACTTTATTCTTAAGTCTTTCAGTGTATATGTGGTTTAACGCAGAGTTCAGAACTCCGTTAAACCTTAATGCCTGTCATTCATTTCAACATTAGCGCCTCACGATGTCGCTAGAAAACATGTATCAATTCTGTTCTCACTGGTTGTTATAAGTTGAGGGGTGAGGATTCAAGGCTTCTGCAGTTTAGGAAAGATGAAAAAAATGGAAGAAAATAAGAAATAATCCTCCATTGTATTTGAGATATGGATGCACAAAGGGTTTGGTGACTTATTGTATTCATCCTGTAAAAAAATGAATGGGTTTTGGGATTTTATTCACCAGTCTATCATATTTGTTTTTTCCTTCTTCCTTTTTTTCTTCAATTCTTATACCCCTTGGTTACTCCCACATACAGGGTGGTTCATGGTTGGGAAGTAATGTAATTGAAATGAAAATGCACTTCATTTATAAATTTTTTTTGGCAGATGTGTCTTAAAGTGAGGATGCTTTGAGCTTTTATCTTGCGATGATGTGTTAGTTAGAGATGCTTGTGGTATAGCAGATGACACAGTATGTTCATATTGAGAATGTAACCGGGTGCTGGTTGTTATTGATGTGTGGTGGCATTTCGTGTTGAGAATTGTACTTGTAGTGTGGAATATGGTGTTTGAATCATGAAGGAATGAGTAAAGAATATTTGGGGGTCATTGACTTGGTGTTCGGTGTGTGGTTGTGGTGGACAGGGAGGAGGCAGCAGCCGTGGTGGTGGTGATATTTTCTTGTAGGTGTTGGTGTGTTGGCTTGCATAGTTTTGAAAATGAGCTTAGACAACAGGAGCCGAAGCAGGAGCAGGAGCAGAAGCAGGAGTCCGATGGATCGTAAGATCCGAACTCAACGCTATTCCTATCGTGATGCACCATATAGGCGGGATACAAGGCGGGGCTTCAGGTTATTTGGTCTTCATTCTTTTGTATGTTTGTGACTTTCCATCACTGCTAGTATTTGGTTGGGGAAGGAAGAGGTAGTCCATGTTCCATGTAAGGGTTCATGTGAAAGCAAAGTGGATGTGATGCTGTTTCTAGCTGCTATGTGTATCTGATTAATGTGTTCTTGAATTTATCAAATTGATCTATTTTTCCTTTTTACTTGTGTGTTTCTTCATCTTATTTTTCTTTGCAATCTTTCTTGTCTGTATCAGTAATTCAATATTGGAAAATTTAAAATGTTTTGATGTGTTCTTTGCAGTCAGAACAGTTTGTGCAAAAACTGCAAAAGGCCTGGTCACTTTGCTAGAGAATGCCCCAATGTAGCCATTTGTCACAACTGTGGTCTTCCTGGGTGAGTTGCTTCGATATGCATATCAATTTGGTTCATCCAACTATGGTCTTATCATGAATGACCAACATATCTTTTGACAAAGTAGTAGCCAATGACTCAACTGATGCTGCATACAATTCACTTAAATGTAGTTTTTAAATTAATTTCTGGCTCAGTCTATTGCATAGAACATGGAATTTGGTAAGCTTTATGTCGCGTATGTAGTATTCCATCAACGTCCTAGTTTTGTTAGGTCATGTTGTGACATGGTGGGTTGTCATTTAAAATTTGCTTGTTGAAGTTACAACTTAATCTGCAAGCATTTCCCCTTGTCTGAATGCTACAGATGCCAATCATCAGGGTGCCAATATGAAACTTCTATGCAAATTTTTGTCTGTCCTTGAATATACTCCTATTACTTATTAGCCGTTTTTAGGTTCCTTAATACTTATTATACTCATAAATTGTTCCAGTATATTCGAAATGAAACTTATCTAGCCTTTGGTCCGTGAAGTCTCTCGGTTTGCATTTTAACCTTTTGTCTGTGAAACTTGCATCAGGCACATTGCATCAGAATGCAGCACAAAATCTTTGTGCTGGAACTGTCGGGAGCCTGGTCACATGGCCGGGAATTGCCCAAACGAAGGCATCTGTCACACTTGTGGGAAAGCAGGACACCGTGCCAGAGACTGCTCAGCTCCTCAGTTGCCTCCTGGTGACTTGAGGCTGTGCAATAATTGCTTCAAGCAAGGACACATGGCAGTTGACTGTACCAACGACAAGGCCTGCAAAAACTGTCGGAAAACAGGCCATCTTGCACGTGATTGTCAGAATGAGCCCGTGTGCAATATGTGCAATATATCTGGACATGTAGCTAGAGACTGCCCTAAGGCCAATATGCTTGAAGAGAGGGGTGGTGGAATTCGTGGAGGTGGAGGTATGGGTGGAGGTGGAGGCGGAGGCGGATTCAGGGACATAGTTTGTCGGAACTGTCAGCAGATGGGGCATATGAGTAGAGATTGCATGGCGATGACCATATGCCACAACTGCGGTGGAAGAGGTCACCTGGCATTTGAATGCCCATCCGGGAGGTTCATGGACCGATTTCCCAGAAGGTACTAGCGATACACGATTATTGACTCAGTTTTCACAAGGTGCTAGAGCGCAGTGATCCCCTAGTTGTTTCCCCCTCTCCCCTCTCCCGTTTCTGTTTGAGTAAAGATTGATGTTGCACTCGATTATCTTTGGCATTTAACTCGATTGGTGTATTTGTTCATCCTAATAGACAAGGTTAAAGATAGTGCCTATTAGCAGCTGTGAGTAGTTACTTGAAAACTACCTGGGCTTGTTTTTAGCACATATCTACGGAACCCATTGTTTCTTGTAATAGCTTTGGATTTTAAGGTGGAAGGTGTTTTAGTGCTGGTTTTCATTGTATTGGTCTGTGTGTCTGTTTCTCTAGTGCTTGGTGCATGTGGGCTGCATAAGGATATTGGGGTTTGGTTTCCTTATCACTTACTCACTACCTAGAGTAGTAAACAGTACACGCCGCATAAAGATAAGATTGTCCTCGTCAAGAAACTACTCCCGATGATACCCATATTTTCTGAACAAGATTTGCCACTTCCAACTATGGATAGAATCAAATCGGGTTGGATAACAAGATACTCATTTGTTATACATGTATTTATAGGTTATTTATCTCTAAATACACGTGTTTTCTGTACATTTTTTTTTCTAATTTTTTATTTTTCAATTGGATTATATGAAATGTGAGATTGTATGCAATGCATAAACTTTTTTTATTTTTTCCATGTTCGATAATGTTACTACTATTGTTTTAATTTGGTTTAACTTTTTTCCAGAGAGGAAATGGATGGGTTGAGATAATAATACTAGTATCTTTATTTTGTTAAAAGAAAAATAATGTTGAGAATGATGATATTGTGGTAGTGGGCTAGTGGCGGGTAAGGCCATCCACAACGCTGTCTCTATACCGTCTCTTAAACCGTCTCTTAACTACTATTTGAGCACTATTTGAGGGCCCCACTGTCCTTTTTTCCTCCATCTCTTAACTAAGAGACGGAACCTGCAACGCTCCGTCTCTTAACCGTCTCTATACCGTCTCTTAATTACTATTCATTCAATTTAATTTATAATTTTTTTTTAAAACCCAATTCAATTTAAACAAACACACTTTATTAAAATTAAAACAAAAAAAAACACACAAAATAAAAAAAACACACAAAAAAAAAAAATTAAAAAAAAACAAAATAAAAAAACACACAAAATAAAAAAAAAACTAATCGGAAGGGCTAATCATCCTCCGGAGGCGGTCGAGGTTGAGGGGGAGTCGGAAGGCCAAGTTGTGCTGCCATATGCACAATTCCGTTCCACCAGGCCGCGAATTGGGAGTGCGAGAAGCGGGAAGTGTCCGCCATTGTCGCGGTCAAAATTGGGTGGTTGGTACCCCCCCGGCGTCGCCGAACCCTGGGTCCCCGGCGTTGACGAACCTCCACCGCCCAATGTGTTGATCATGTTCTCCCAATCGCCGAATGAGTTGAGATCCCACCCGCCGGAGCCGGAGCCGGAGCCGCCATAGTTGCCCTCGCCGTCGCCGGACATCTTGAGTTGGGTTATGAAAATTTCAGCGAAAATTTGAGAGAAAATTTAGATGATAGGAAGAATAGATGTGTAGTTGTGTGTAAATGAGGATGGGTTTAGGAGTATTTATAGAGTAAAAAATTTAATAAAAAACAAAAAAATATAAAAAAAAACAAAAAAACGGTAATAATACCGTTACAAAATTTTTTTTTATTTAAAATCGATTTTTTTTTTTAAAAAAAATATTTATTGCGTCAGCACGTGACGACGCCCACTCGCGGGCCGGCGAGTGGGCGTCACGCACGACGCCGGGCTGCGCCACGTCGCCTAGGCGAGTGGCGAGACAGCTCGTCTCGTGGCTCGCCGAGGCGAGACGCGCGACGAGACGCGCGACGAGATGGAGGCTGCAACGCGTCTCGCCGGGGTCTCGTCTCGCTGAGACGAGACGCGAGACGCCGGCGAGACCCGTTGTGGATGGTCTAAGACGGTTGCCCTTGGAAAAAGTTATGCTCTGCCAAAATTACAGTACCCAAGGCCAAACACCATCAACTTTTGGATATAAAGCTTATTTATCGCCATTGTCAGTAAATGCCAATGCCCAACCAATCCCATAAATTCTTGCCGAAATTTATTGGATAAAATAATCTAATTTTCATGATTCGATTCGATTCGATTCGATTCGATGTTCAAATATGTAATACTAATAGTAATACTACTATTCTCACCCATGTTGGTGAAGTTCTGTAACGCTTCCTATCCCAATTTCGGAAAATTGCATTCTTGAAGAGATTGAATTTACTCTGTTTTTTGAAAAAAAAATTTATATATTCAGCAATTTATTTGTTGCAGTCTTCTTTCTTTAGTAGATTTCAGTTGAATTTACATTAATATGTAAATACGTTTATCCGTTCATTTTTTAACATATACGAGAAGAGTCATGGTCAATCATCACTGAGAGTAGTATTTTAACTGTTAATAATTACTCCTAAAATTATTTAAATATTAATCCTACAAAAAATAGGAATCCATATTTCTCACTGTATTTTTATCCGTTCGGCATTATTTTTATTGAACTTGTAATAATGGAGTGCTCATTTCAGTTGGAAGAAGCTCGGCTAGAAAGGAGTTCGGTAAGCTCGGCTTACCGAGCTGGAACTAGCCTGGAACTAGCCGAGAAGAAGAAGAAGGCAGAAGTCGGTAAGCTCAGCGGTAAAGAAGCTCGGTATGGAAGCTCGGTAAGGAAGCTCGGCGTTGAGCTGGAATGAGCCGAGCAGGAAGAGTTCGGTTGTAAGCCGAGCCGAGAAGGAAGAGTTCGGTTGTAAGCCGAGCCGAGAAGGAAGAGTTCGGTTGTAAGCCGAGAAGGAGTTCGGTATTGAGCCGAAGAAGGAGTTCGGTCTTGAACCGAGAAGGTAGAAGCAACCTAGCCGAACTAGCCGTTGGAGCAGCAGTTAGTTAGCTGAGATGTAGCGGTTATTCTTCTTGCTTTCTTGATTCTTCTTGTAGTTAGTTAGTAGCAGTTGCTACTTGATTATAGAGCTTTAAATAGCTCACCGTGTATGTAGTTTAGAGTAGAGTTTAATCAATAAAGAGTTTTCCAGTTTTCTCTCCAAGTTTATCATCTTCAATACTCAAAGTGTGAGTGTGTGTGTTTTCTGCATTGTGTGATCTCATACAACAGTGAGTGTGTGTGTGATCTTAATTGAGTGTGTGTAAGCCTTGTGTGCGTAAATCCCAACAAGTGGCGCCGTCTGTGGGAAAGGGATATTGAAGCTGATTTGCAGAGGATCAAACGGTTTCAGAGATGGCAGCAAGGCTTGATGCAGAGAAGTTCACAGGCAAGAATGATTATGGCCTGTGGAAGATGAAGATGAAGGCGGTTTTAATTCAACAAGGCTTGGCGGCAGTTCTTGCAAAACCAGATGAGAAAGGAAAGGCTCCAGTGCTTGATGAAAAAGCTCAGGCAAAGATGGAGGAGATGCAGCTCAAGGCACATTCTGCAGTGATTCTGTGCCTTGGAGATAAGGTCTTGAGGGAAGTTCAAGAAGCCAAGACTGCGGTGGAGATCTTGGACAAGTTAGATGAAGTTTACTTGGCCAAATCCTTGGCTAACCGGCTGTATCTCAAGAAGAGGCTGTATGCCTATAGTTTTTCTGGAGATAGGTCCATCATTGAGCAGCTAGAGGAGTTCAACAAGATCATTGATGACCTGGGATCTGTTGATGTCAAGATCTCAGATGAGGATAAGGCCATTCTCACATTGAATGCCTTACCTAGCTCGTATGACCAGCTAAGTGATGCAATTATCTATGGAAGAGATAAACCTATCACCTATGCAGAAGTCTATTCAGCCTTGATGGCCAAAGAACTCCAGAAGACAGCCAACAGAGGCTCTGCAAGCTCCAATGTTCAAGCTGCAGAGGCCTTGAATGTGAAGAAGTTCAAGAAGCAGAACTTCAAGAAGAAGTTTGAGGGCCCTAAACCCTCAAGTTCAGATGCTCAGAAGGAAACCAGAGCTTGCTATTGGTGCAAGAAACCTGGACATTTGAAGAAAGATTGTCATGCATGGAAGAGAAAGATGGCCTCAGAGGGACACAATCAATCTGATTGTGTGGAGAGTGCTGATCCCCCGGCTCAACTCATGAATATCAGTAATAGTGGGGTCAGTCATAGGTGGATTATGGACTCGGGGTGCAGCTTCCATATGTGCCCCAATAGAAGCTGGTTTCATGATCTTCAAGAAGCATCGGGTACGGTTGTTCTTGGTAATAACCACATTTGTCAGATCAAAGGAATAGGGAAGGTAAAGCTAAGCCTACAAGATGGCTCTATAAAGATCCTAACTGGGGTGAGGTATATTCCAGAAGTAAAGAGGAACCTCATCTCATTGGGAATGCTGGAACAGAAAGGGTTCACCATATTGATGAGTCAAGGAAAATTGTTTGTGAAATCTGGAGATGCATTGATGATGGAGGCTGACAGAGAGCATATTCTCTATTATCTGAAGGCTAAGGCTGTTGATGGAGAAAGCAATGCAGTGTCAGATGATTCCATAATGCTATGGCACAAGAGATTGGGCCACCCAGCCGAAGGAAGCTTGAAAGAACTCATCAAGAAGGGTCTGATCTCTGGAGATTTCAACAAGATGGACCCCTGTGAGCAATGTATACTTGGAAAGGCTAAGAAGGCACCCTATCCTACAGGTATTCACTCTTCTACAGCCCCTTTAGACTACATACATAGTGATCTTTGGGGGTCTTCACCGGTGTGTTCAATTGGTGGAGGAAAGTATTATCTAGCTATCATTGATGACTATACAAGGAAGTTGTGGGTATATATTCTTAAAGAAAAATCTGAAACACTCACAAAGTTCAAGATATGGTGTAAGGAGGTTGAGCTAGAGAAGGGTAGAAGTGTTAAATGCTTAAGGACAGACAATGGCCTAGAGTTCTTGTCTGCTGAGTTTGATCTGTTTTGTAAAGAGAAGGGTATGAAGAGGCACCGGACTGTTCCTGGTAATCCTCAGCAAAATGGTGTTGTGGAGAGGATGAATAGGACAATCCTAGAGAGGGTGAGGTGCCTACTTCTTGGGTCTGGTTTGAGCAGCAGATTCTGGGGTGAGGCTGTGTATACAGCAGCCTATCTCATCAATAAATGCCCATCTACTGCCCTGAAATCTGAAACTCCTGATTACATGTGGTATGGAGCTCACAGTGACTACTCAAAATACAAGGTGTTTGGGTGTGCAGCCTATGCTCATGCTAGGCAAAGTAAGCTTGAAGCTAGGGCTCTGAAATGTATCTTGCTGGGGTATCAGAGAGGTGTTAAGGGGTATAGGCTCTGGTGTATTGAGCCCGGTAAGCAGAAGGTCTTGGTGAGTAGGGATGTGGTGTTCTTGGAGGATCAGATGCCATTCCTGAAAGATAAGCCGGACTCCAATGAAGATGAGGGTGATTTCTTCAAGGTGGAGCCTGTGGGGGTTGGCCTAGGAGCAGGTGGAGTTATTGACTCAGGGAGTGAGTCTGATTCAGATAAAGAAGAGGCTCCAACTCAGGGCAACCAGGCTGGTGAGTCTATATCAGACTCTATCAGGGACTATCAGCTTGCAAGGGACAGAGTTAGAAGAGAAACAAGGCCACCAACAAAGTTCTCTGATGTTGTGTATTATGCTCTGTGTGCAGCTGAAGGTATTGATGGTGCAGATCCACTCACATATAAAGAAGCTATGCAGAGTAAAGATAGAGAAAGATGGATTGAAGCCATGAATGAGGAAATAGAGTCTTTACTCAAGAACAAAACATGGATTTTGGTGGACAAATCCAAGCTGAATACAGATGGAAAGGAGAGGAAGCTGATCAGTTGCAAGAAATTGATCAATGTTTGTGCAAGAACTGAGATGAGCCCTCAGGTGGAGAATTGTAATAATGGAGTGCTCATTTCAGTTGGAAGAAGCTCGGCTAGAAAGGAGTTCGGTAAGCTCGGCTTACCGAGCTGGAACTAGCCTGGAACTAGCCGAGAAGAAGAAGAAGGCAGAAGTCGGTAAGCTCAGCGGTAAAGAAGCTCGGTATGGAAGCTCGGTATGGAAGCTCGGTAAGGAAGCTCGGCGTTGAGCTGGAATGAGCCGAGCAGGAAGAGTTCGGTTGTAAGCCGAGCCGAGAAGGAAGAGTTCGGTTGTAAGCCGAGCCGAGAAGGAAGAGTTCGGTTGTAAGCCGAGAAGGAGTTCGGTATTGAGCCGAAGAAGGAGTTCGGTCTTGAACCGAGAAGGTAGAAGCAACCTAGCCGAACTAGCCGTTGGAGCAGCAGTTAGTTAGCTGAGATGTAGCGGTTATTCTTCTTGCTTTCTTGATTCTTCTTGTAGTTAGTTAGTAGCAGTTGCAACTTGATTATAGAGCTTTAAATAGCTCACCGTGTATGTAGTTTAGAGTAGAGTTTAATCAATAAAGAGTTTTCCAGTTTTCTCTCCAAGTTTATCATCTTCAATACTCAAAGTGTGAGTGTGTGTGTTTTCTGCATTGTGTGATCTCATACAATAGTGAGTGTGTGTGTGATCTTAATTGAGTGTGTGTAAGCCTTGTGTGCGTAAATCCCAACAGAACTCTTATTTTATTAGTGTAATAATCTGTGACATGACATCAGTTGAGTTAGCATGTACTTTAGTCTGTTTTCATTGAAACCAGGAATCATCACTGAAACTGAGACCGATAGAATTTTGGTTTCTAAAAGTAGAACATGTATGTGACTGGATCATGGAAAATAACAACCAAACACAAATTATTTTGCAATTCATAGTCTATTTTAGCAAACAATTAATCTAACTTTAACATAGCGGCGGTTTATTTCACGAAGTCTTACAATAAAATAATTAATTGAGACGTTAGTCACGTTACAAGCCGAAATGTTAAATTGAAGAGTCGTAACACTAAATGCAGCCCAGAAAATAAAATAAAAAATTATACTACTACCAATTTAATGCCACACCAAAAAAAACAAAGAAATAGGACCCTACACATAAAATAAAAAGTGCCAAAAACCTACTCTTTACAGGTACAGTAATGAGACTCACATTTTCTGCTGCATGTGAATTTTAACTGTCGCCACCCGCCGTGTCGGCACCTACTTAGTACAATTTTTTTCTATTTGAAAAAAATAAATTTAACTATACACATGTTATTTTATAAAATGTTTGATAAGTAAAGTAAAATAATATAATTTGACATATATCAGTCCATTAAGCATAAATTCGAACTTGATTTGGTATGTTTGTGTGATTTTGTATTACATTTATCGGAAATTCAGATAGGTCACACTTTCCTTTCAAATCCCAACGCCCGTGAACACACCCCAGCGCATACGACATGTTTTGATTAATTTATTTGCCAAATTCTACTAATTCAATCCAAATTAACACAGAATGATTGTGACGAGGTTTGTGGATTATTTAAGTTGGTATCAAACAAAAATATTTTGCTTAGATTTGAAATTGTTTTATTTACATAAAAGACCAATTGCTTGCAAGATTGTATTCACTTCATCCCACAATAAGAGTCACATTTGATATGGGTACAAATTTTAAGAAATTTAAAGAATAGTGGGTTAGAAAAGTTAGTGAAATATGAGGATCACTTTTTTACATTGATTTTATAATAGGATGTGAGTAAAGTGAGTTAGTAGAATGTGAGACATACTTACCATTTATGGTAAAAAAAGTGAAATGTGACTCTTATTATGGAACATACTGAAATGACAAAATGTGACTTTTATAGTGCGACGGAGGGAGTATCTCATATTAAATATGTATTTTTCCGTCTCACTCAAGAGGTCAACCTTTCCTTTTAGTTTGTCACATTTAAGATGTCTCATTTCTATATTTGAAAATAAATGTCTCTATCCTCTCCCTCATTGAAATATTCAACTACCTTATTTTCTCTGCTTTATCCACCTAGCAACTTATTCTAAAATCTCATGTCACTCAAGAATGTGAACATCTTGAGTGGTACGATGTGAGTATTGTGTTTGGTATATGAAATTGAATTTCACGACTAAATCATAAATGGATAATCACGCGATACGTAGTCATAGCCAATTTTCTCCAACTAAAATAATCTAACAACTCAATTCTAGATTATATCTCATTGCTTATTTAGTTTAATAGGCTAAACAACCATAAATAGGACTGAAATTACTTTATGAGATTGAAATTAGAATAATACCTAGTACTATATAATTGAGCAGGGTACAAGTGCGAGGTTGGTCTGCATTAGGATGTGATTATGTTATGAGATTATAATGTATGCTACTTAGCTGTACGGATTGGTCTATATTTTTCAATTATTATATTATGCTTATGCCTTTATTTTGTTTTATGGATAAAAGACTTTAAATTTCATATCTTGAACCCGTGTAGTATAATATAATCCGATTAAGAATTTTTAATTAATGTATAGAAAATAGAAATAGATAAAAAAATTATTTATTTATTTTTATAATACTCCTACTATAAAATTTATGAGAGGAATCATGCTTATATAAGTGTATATGATGAATCCGCGAATTATTGATGTTAATAAATGCTGGTAGAGAATGAAGATTATGACACAATGAATTTACGTGGTTCGATTTACTGAGGTAAATCTACGTCCACGGGGAGAAATGAGGGCAGGTTTGTATTGCTTGATCTGCGAAAATACAGCTTACAACACAGACTTGCTATATGCTATTTTATCTCTAGAGAGCTTAACCCTTTTCTATCTGATCTAAGTTCTATTTATACATTGAACTAGGATCGTGGTTTGCAGCCCCACTAACAAGATCGTGGGTGAGCAATAACTGCTCAATAACTGCTTCATACCACTAAATAGATCGTGGGTATAGTGGAGGTCGTGGAGGCCTTTCATGAGTCCACTAACTCCTAGTTCGGTCGAATGCTGAGACCGAACTGCTGGACTTTACCGATCAACTCTTGCCGATCTGAGAGGAGAGCTTGACTGGTCGGCTTTTACCGAGCTGTAGGCTGAGTCCGAACTCTTTGGTCGTGCCGAACTCTTTGGTCGTGCCGAACAGATACTCTTTCTTGGGCTCTGGGCTGATGGGCCGTCACTGTTATTGGGCTTGCCATTAGGGTTTAGTTCGTACCCCATCACTACCCCCCCCGAAAAGCGAAGTGGATCACTTCGGCGAGGTGAGTCACTTCGGCATTCTGGATAACGGTAAGGGGGAGGCTGACGTCAGGGGACGTGCCTAGCGCATGCCTGCATTAAATGCGACAGTAAAATCCGGCCGTTGATTCCTGAAAAGGTGGGATTCGAAACGGCGCAACGATTTCGAAATCTTTCCCGTATCTGATAAATACGCTCTTTCTTCATCATTGAAGCACTTTTGCTGTTGCGTCTTCTATACTCTCTTTCTTGCGAAAATTCTCTCTCCGCTTTCAAGAATTTTTTCAGACTATCTTCACCTTCAAAAAGTAAGAAAAATGTCTTCTTCTTCTTCTTCGGAGTCGGGTAGCGTTAGGAAAGGGGGTAAGGGGTCTTCTAGCCGGAAAGAATCCGGGGAGAAGACCGTAGAGTATTTTCACAGTATCTTGAGTAAGGATACTGTGATATCCCTTTACGAAAAATACTCTTTTCCTGGGGGGAAGGCGGTGGTACCTGACGGTGATCACAGGGCTGACTCCCCGCCGGAGGGTTACGTCACCGTGTACGAGGCCTGCTTAGAATGCGGGCTTCGTTTCCCCCTCCCTTCTGCCTTTATAGATTTACTAGATTTTTTTCAGCTTCCTTTAGGCCAGGTGACTCCGAACTCTTGGAGGCACTTGTCGGCCTTCGCTGCCGAACTCCGTAGGTTAGGAAGGGATTTGTCTTTGAAGGCGATCCTTAAATTCTTTCAATTTAAGAGGAAGGGGTCTTGGTTTTACTTGATCCCTTTACAGCCCTTTAGGGCCTTTTGTAAAACGAAGTGGCCGAAGTGGCAAAATCGCTTCTTCTACTATGATAGGACCGCGGCTCCTAGTTTCCCCTGGAGAGGGCCGGAGTCCGTTATCCGTCACCCTCGGCCTGAACCGTTGGACGAGCTCGATGGCGAGCTCAACAAGATTCCCATAGTTAGGAAACAATACACGGAGTCTGAGCTCGTCAAGGGCGACGTCGTGTTCGACATCTCGTCTTCGGACGAAGAGGCCGAGGGTGAGGATTTCTCTTTATCTTTATGCTCTACTGCTTTAACGAAGAAAATCTGACTTTGCTTTCTTGCTTTTTGGCAGTGTTCATGTTGAATAAGGCTATCAGAAAGTCCTCCGAGCTTGTGGAGCCGGAGAGAGAGAAGGCTACCAGCTCGGCGCCTGATGCCGAGAAGAATCCGAAGAGGCAAAAGACCTCTTCGGGTCCAAAGAAGCCGGAGTCGACTTCGGCAAGTAGGAAGGGGAAGACCCAGAAGCCCCCGAGAGCGCCAGAGAAAGACATGGTCTTGGCGCCTCCTTCGGAGCATATCTGTGAGCCATTTCTATGGCCCACGGACTTCGCCGAGGTGAATTGTCTTCTTGATTCCTTGGCTTGGCTTCTGTCCTGTATTTTTGGAGCCCTCTGTTAACTTTTTTCCTTATCCATTTTCAGAGGAATGATATGCTCTCCAAGCTCGTCGCCGTCGAACTCTCCAAAGCGTCCAACGACTATGCCGAGATGCAGAGGAAATTGGCGGCTGCTTGTCACCCGGGCCGAGCAGGCTGAGGCAAACTTTGAGAAAGCCAGGGCTGCTAGGATTTCGGCCCAGGATGAAGCTCAGTTTGCCAAAAACCAGCTCGTCCTCCAGCGAGAGCAGACGAAACAGAGGGATGCTGCCGCCGTGGTTGCCCAAGGAGAGGGTCTCCGTGCCTACACGGAGAGACTCTTTTTGAGCAGCCAGTTTTCGGCCTTTGTCGGTAGTCTGGTAAGGCTAATTGCCGATAAGGGCGAGCAGGGGGCCGACGTCGTGCTGCCTCTGTACAGCCGAGAGATAGCAGCTCGGCTTCAGAATCTGCCGCTCCTTGAGGAGCTCGCTTCATCCTCGGTCCTGCTTTCTGCAGACCGAGTCCGGAGTTGTCGAGCTGATCGGGACGAGAACCTGGAGGCTATCTTTGCCTCCGTGGGACCTGTTTCACCCGCTTCGACTTACAACGGAGAGGGTGAGGCCGAGCCGCTGGAGCCGGAGGCCGAAGTCGAGCGGGCCGGGCATCCAGAGGAGGAAGCCGATCAGGAGGCGGAGGCGAGGCCGGCAGGATGCGAGGCCGAGGCCGAGGTAGCTCAGGAGAAAGAAGCTGAACCAGAGCGAGGAGCCGGAGACGAAGCTGGCGGAGTATGATTTCGTCTCCCTTCTCTTAGTCTAGTTTCTTCTTTGTAAAATGGCCTTGAAGCCCTCCTAGTGTAAAAATTTTTCCTTGTGAATGAAAAATTCTCTACACTTGTCTTCGTATAGCTTTTCGTACTCGCCTTTACTCCTGTTGTATTTTACTATCTGCTCGGTACAGCTGCCGAACTAATATAGCTGCTTTGTACTCAAGGAGATGGAGATACTTCACTGGAAACGGCTGTACTCTTCGGCTTTAGACGAAGCTGAGAAAAGAGCTATAGCCGATCAGACGAAGAATGATGAGCTTCTGGCTCGTTTAGTGAAGCTGGAGGCCGATAATAAGGACTTAGAGTCCGATAAGAAGGATCTGGAGGCCGAGCTGAATACGACCATTGCTGAGAGGACTGCGTACGAGGATTACATCCGTGTGCGCGGGGGATTGACCATATCAGATGTTCAGAGTCGAGTTGACGAACTGTGGGAGGAATATCTTGTACTCCGGAGGAACAATGCGCTGGAGAGCTCGGCTTGCCAACAAGTTGTGAAATCACTACGGCGTTGGGCTTCTCGGTACAACATTGTTCTTTCTCGGCGCCCCTCCATAGAAAGATTCCTTCGGCATATCGTGCCAACAGATGCTCGCACTCCAGATCAAACCTCTGGTTCCCTTGTTCAAAATCCTACTCCAAGTCAACAACGAACTCCGGAACAGCCGGAAACGTCTAGACGAGAACGGGCTCAGGAGCAACCGGAATCGTCAAGACAGGGACGGACTGAAATTCGCCGAGGAGTTGTGACTATGAGCGAGCAAGATCAGCAGATGCTTATTGCAGAGACTCTTCATCGCCGAGGTGTTAGGACTTCTCGGGCTCGGGGAAGAGGCGTTGGGTCGAGGATAGCATCTCGTCGACCTGCTTATTCTTCATCTGCTCGGAACGACCGAACTCGGCTTCCAGAGGATTTTGTGAATAGGTGGCTCAACTTTAGCAACCCCGGACAGTAGAATAGTCCTTTGTAATAGTAGGGTAGCGGAGTTGTATGCTGAACAAGATTTGAAAAATGAAATTTTGTTTCCGCCTCTAACACTGTATTTACAGCTTAGCGAAAAAATTTCATCGTACTTGTCCTCGGTCTTATGAAGTATACTTCTTTGACCGGACTCGTCTTTGGTCTGATGAAATAAACATCTTTGACCGGACTCGTCTTTGGTCTGACGAAATAAACATCTTTGACCGGACTTGTCTTTGGTCTGATGAAATAAACATCTTTGACCGGACTCGTCTTTGGTCTGATGAAATAAACATCTTTGACCGGACTTGGTTTGTGTTCTAATTTGGCGATTTTTGTCGCCGGGATCGAACTTTCCCTTGTCCTAATTCGGCGAGTTTTATCGCGTGGATCGGACTTTCCCAGTTAACCGAAGTGGTCTTATGCAGTAAACCTCTTTGACTAGACATGGTCGTCCTCGGTCTTATGAGGTAAACTTCTTTGACCGAACTCGGTCGTCCTAATTCGGCGAGGTTTATCGCGTGGATCGGACTTTCCCTTATTGCAGTTCGTTTCAGACGAAGTGCTTATTAAGCTGAATTGCGGTCTTGTATCCTCCTTGGAAGCTTGGACGCACAATCGTTGGCTTATTGCAGTTCGTTTCAGACGGACTGCTTGTTAAGCTGAATTGTGGTCTTATATCCTCCTTAGAAGCTTGGACTCGCAATAGTCTTTAATAATCGATCTAAAAAGGGGATCAGTCTTTAAAGAACGATATACCTTGGTACCATTTGTAAGAGACGACAAGCACATAGAGACAAAACACATAGAGAAAAAAATGAAAAAGACGAAAGAAAAAAACTTTAAACTTTTCATAAAACGATAAGTAAAAAAACAAACAAATAAAAACATGTACCCCTATGACCGAACTAGACACAAGACAGACTGACCGGACTTTGTCTCTTACAAGTGGAACTTCTTGAGGTTGGAGACGTGCCATGTTCGGGGTACTTGTTCTCCTGACATGTGAGTCAATTTATAAGACCCTTTGCCGAGGACTTCTGACACCCGATACGGACCCTCCCATGTGGGCTCGAGTTTGCCCAGCTTTTCTGCTCGGCTTACTTCGTTGTTTCTCAAGACGAGATCTCCCACTTGAAATTGAAGCTTTTTCACCCTTTGGTTATAATACCGGGCTACTTGCTCCTTATACTTGGCTGCTTTTATGCACGCCAATTCTCTTCTTTCTTCGGCGAGATCTAGTTCGGCTCTCAGTCCGTCGTCATTCATTTCTGAGGAGAAGTTTAGAGTTCGGGGACTGGGTACGCCGATCTCCACCGGAATTACGGCTTCAGTGCCGTACACCAGACTATACGGAGTTTCACCGTTGGAGGTTTTGGGTGTAGTTCGGTAGGACCATAGGACTTGAGGGAGATTTTCTACCCATTGTCCTTTGGCTTGTTCTAACCGAGCTTTTAACCCTTTCACCAGAATCCGGTTCGTTACTTCCGTTTGTCCGTTTGCTTGGGGATGGGAGACCGAAGTGAACCGCTGTTGAATGTTCAGCTCTTGGCACCAATTCTTGAACGTCTTGTCGGTGAACTGAGTCCCATTATCCGAGATGAGGATGTGGGGTATGCCAAATCGGCACACTATGTTCTTCCAGACGAAGTCCAATGCCTTTGAGCTCGTTATCGTAGCTAATGGTTCAGCCTCCACCCACTTCGTGAAGTAGTCCACGGCAACGATAAGGAATTTCATTTGCCGAGGAGCTTGAGGAAGTGGTCCCACTATGTCTATGCCCCATTGCATGAAAGGCCAAGGGCTTTGCATAGTGTACAGATCGGTCTGCGGCATCCTTGGGACATTTGCATGAATTTGGCACTTCGTACACTTCTTGACGAGCTGCACTGCCTCTTGTACCATGGTTGGCCAATAATATCCCCATCTCAGAACTTTTTTAGCTAAAGCTCTGGCTCCGATGTGGCTACCGCACGATCCTTCATGAACTTCTCTGAGGATGTAGTCCGTCTCTTCTGGTCCTACGCACCGCAATAACGGCTGGAGGTAAGACTTTCTAAAGAGGACTCCTTCATGAAGTTCGTACCGAAGAGCTCGGCACGTGATCTTCCGAGCTTCTCTCTTATCCTCGGGCAATTGTCCTTGATCCAGATACCGCAAGATCGGCGTCATCCAGTTCGGCGAGCTGGATACTGAATGTACCTCGGCTTCATCAATGCTTCGATGCATTAATTCTTCCGCCTTTGAGCTCGGATCTGAGGCCAACTTACTTAAGGTATCTGCTCGGCTATTTTCCGCTCTGGGAATGCGGATTATCCGAAAATAGGAGAAACTTCGGCTGATGCTTTGCGCTTTGTCCAAATACTTCTTCATTCTCTCGTCACGAGCTTCACTTGTACCCAACATGTGATTTACTATGACTTGTGAATCACAATGGACTTTGAGAGATTTGACGAGCAGACTTTGCGCTAGCTGGAGTCCGGCCAGGAGGGCTTCGTACTCGGCTTCATTATTAGTAGTGGGGAATAGGAACCGAAGTGAGTAGGTTACCTCGTGTCCGTCGGGAGCGACAAGTAGAATACCAGCTCCACTTCCCATCTTGTTTGAAGCTCCATCTACGAATCCGCTCCAGCAGTCCGGCGGCTCTACTTCGGATTCCAAGGGCTGTGCTAGTTCGGCATTGGCAGAATTCTTCTGTTCGGCAATAACAGGAATTGCTTGATCGAACTTTGCTTCTGCAAGAAAATCTGCCAAGGCTTGTCCCTTGATGGCTTTCCGAGGTAGATATTCAATTGTGTGCTCTCCCAACTCTATAGCCCACTTGGCGATTCTGCCTGATGCTTCCGGTTTGGTCAACACTTGCCGAAGTGGCAGATCAGTTAAGACGCATACCTTGTGAGCATAGAAGTATGGCCGCAGTCTCCTTGCTGCATTTACTAATGCCAGAGCAATCTTTTCCAGTGGTTGATACCTTGTTTCTGGACCTCTTAATGCTCGGCTTGTAAAGTAGATGGGAAGCTGCTTTAGGCCTTCTTCTCGTACAAGCACCGCGCTGATGGTTTGATCCGATGCCGCTAAGTATAAGAATATTACTTCGGCTTCGGTTGGAGCAGAGAGCATAGGAAGCTCGGCTAGATAACTTTTGAGCTCGTCAAAGGCCTTTTTCTGCTCGGCTCCCCACTCGAACTTTGGTGCCTTTTTCAACACCGTGAAGAACGGCAGTTGCTTTTCGGCTGCTTGAGAAAGGAATCGATTCAGTGCGGCTAGACATCCGGTTAGCCTTTGCACGTCATGTATGGACTTCGGCATTGCCATGTTTTGAACAACTTGAACTTTTGAGGGGTTTGCCTTGAGTCCGTCCTTTGAAACCCAACAACCCAGAAACTTTCCCGAATCTACCAAAAAGGTACACTTTTGGGGATTAAGTTTGAGGTTGGCTTTCTTGAGCACGTTGAGAGTGGACTTGAGGTTGTGCTCGTACTCCGAAGTGCTTTTGCTTTTGACGACTATATCGTCAACATACACTTCGACCTCCTTTCCAATCAGGTGCCGAAAAAGCTTGTCTACCATCCTTTGATAAGTGGCTCCGGCATTCTTTAAACCGAATGGCATCTTTTTATAAGCGAAAATGCCGAAATCAGTAATGAAGGCCGTTTTTGAAGCGTCAATCTCATCCATTAAAACTTGATGGTATCCTTTGTACAGATCAAGAAAACAAAAAATTTCAAAGCCTATCAAAGCTTCTACTTTTTTATCTATGTTCGGAAGGGGATAGCAATCTTTGGGACAGTGCTTATTTAGATCGGTGAAATCTATGCACATCCGCCATCCTCCTTCCTTTTTCTTGATCATGACAGGATTGGCTACCCACGAAGGGTACTTCACTTCGAATAACACATCCGCCTTCAATAATTGACGGACTTCGTCATGGATGACTTGATTTCGTTCTGCCGCAAAGAGTCTTTGCTTCTGTTTTATCGGCCGGACTGAAGGATCAATATTTAACCGATGAGTGATTACCTCGGGGGGCACTCCGGTCATGTCCAACGGAGACCATGCAAAGACGTCTTTATACTCCTTGAGGAGCTGGATGGTTTTTTCCCGAAGTAGAGGCGTTCCCGCAAAGCCGATCTTAACCGTTCTGGATGGATCGTCTTCGTACAGCTGAACTGTCATCGAGTTCGGCTCCGGTATGACTTCGGTCATCGCCTCTGACTCCGGCTGCTGTGATTGCTATGCTTGGTGGTGCCGATCTGACTGCTCGGCACTTCTAAGCGCAATTTGCAAACATTCCTTTGCTCTCTTTTGGTCACCTCGGATGACCGCTATCCCTCCTTTAGTGGGGATCTTGATGGTGAGGTGATAGGTGGAGCAAACGGCCCGAACTGTGTTGAGCCAGTCTCTTCCCAGGATGACGTTGTACGGGGACCGAGCTTTCACCACGAAAAACTCAATCATCGTACTGGAGCTAGTAGGCGCTTTCCCCACCGTGATCGGAAGGCTGATAATACCTTCAGGGCGGGTGTCCTCCTGGGTGAAGCTCTTCAGGGGAAGCGGAGCCGGACTGAGCCGAGCTGGGTCCACTTCTAGTTTGTCGAAGCACTCTTTAAAAAGAATGCTAACCGACGCTCCTGTATCCACAAACACCCTGTGGATCAGTTTGTTTGCCACTCCGGCTTGGATGACAATGGCGTCTTGGTGAGGAGAGATGGCCGGGACGGGATCAGCAGCCGAGAACGTAATCACTTCGTCCTGCTTCAGCCTTTTATGCGTTGGCTCCTCTCGATTGGAGCCTCTGCGTTCTGACTTTAGGGACGACTTGGTCTTCCCGGCAGGGAGCGCGTCAATAGTCTGGATTACTCCATCATATTGCGGCTCGTCATCGTCTTCGGGATCCGGCTGCCTTTTCGGATCCTGAGGAGCGCAGTTCGCACCACTCTGCTTTTTATTCTTCTTTGGCTGCTTGCTTCGGTATTTTTTCAATGTCCCTGCCTTCACAAGAACGTCGATACCTGCAGCCAAGTTTCTGCACTCCTCAGTATCGTGACCGTGGTCTTGATGGTAGGAGCAGTAGTTATCCTGTGGTCGGCGCGCGGCTGATTTCGTCATCCGCTTTGGCTTTTCGAATAGGTCAGAGTGCAATTCGAAAATTTCCGCTCTCGGCTTGTTCAGCGGGACGAACTGAGCGGGCGGCTTCTCGGGATTGAGACGAGGTCCCAATCTGTCTTGCACCGGAGCCCTTTGAATTCTTTCAAATGGAGTCCGGCGAGGATGCCCCTGATCGCTATGATCGGGCTTCCTTCTGTCTCCTCGGGACGATGAGCTGTCTAACGACCGTTTGCGACGGTCTGCCTCATCGGCCCGGGAGTACTGGTCCGCAATGTCCCACATTTCCTGAGCTGTCTGCGGACCGCACTCAACGAGCTTCCTGTAGAGAGCTCCGGGCAGGATTCCATTTTGGAATGCCGAAATGACAAGCAGATCGTTGAGATCGTCTACTTGCAGGCATTCCTTGTGGAATCTTGTCATAAAGTCGCTGATTTTTTCGTCGCGACCTTGACGAATGGAAAGCAGCTGAGCCGAAGTGATTCGGGCTTCCGCTTTCTGAAAAAACCTCCTGTGGAAGGCATCCATTAGATCTCGGTAAGATCTGATGCTGCCTTGGGGGAGGCTATCGAACCACCTTCTTGCGTTCCCGATGAGCAGCTCGGGAAACAGCTTGCACATGTGGACCTCGTTGAGACCCTGGTTCGCCATGTTATATTGATAGCGCCCCAAGAAATCGTGAGGGTCCACGAGCCCGTCATAAGTCATCGACGGAGTTCGGTAGTTCTGTGGTAGGGGAGTTCGGGTGATGTCGTCCGAGAACGGAGTCTTCAGTGCTCCGTACACGGCGAATCCGATATCTCGTCGGTATGGAGGAGATTGAGTTCTCCTGTGATTCCGGTACCGAGGAGGAACAGGAATATGTCGGGGCTGAGGACTCTTCTTCCTGGAAGCCACGGCACTACTGCGGTAGTGACTTTCTTGTGCGGAGGGAGAAGGAGAATCCGCCGTTTTCGTCTCCGACTGTTTTTGGCTTTTCCGCAGGAAGGTTAAGAATTCCTCCTGCTTCGCCTCCAAAAACTGCTTGACAGCCTCATTCAAATCGGGCTGCTGGGAAGACTCAGTGGGACGATTTTTGGAGCGGCTTGTTCCTTCGCCATGAGAACTGGTGGTGGATTTATCCCTAGGCTGTTTTCCAGACCTGTGGGATGGATTGGCTTCCTCCTGGTTCTCACGGGCAGGAATACGGGCACTCTGCGATCTGGTATGCATTTTTTGGGTGGAAAAAATGGATCAAAAATTCGCTTTATCACAAATTTTGTTCTCTGTTTCCCACAGACGGCGCCAGTGATGAATCCGCGAATTATTGATGTTAATAAATGCTGGTAGAGAATGAAGATTATGACACAATGAATTTACGTGGTTCGATTTACTGAGGTAAATCTACGTCCACGGGGAGAAATGAGGGCAGGTTTGTATTGCTTGATCTGCGAAAATACAGCTTACAACACAGACTTGCTATATGCTATTTTATCTCTAGAGAGCTTAACCCTTTTCTATCTGATCTAAGTTCTATTTATACATTGAACTAGGATCGTGGTTTGCAGCCCCACTAACAAGATCGTGGGTGAGCAATAACTGCTCAATAACTGCTTCATACCACTAAATAGATCGTGGGTATAGTGGAGGTCGTGGAGGCCTTTCATGAGTCCACTAACTCCTAGTTCGGTCGAATGCTGAGACCGAACTGCTGGACTTTACCGATCAACTCTTGCCGATCTGAGAGGAGAGCTTGACTGGTCGGCTTTTACCGAGCTGTAGGCTGAGTCCGAACTCTTTGGTCGTGCCGAACTCTTTGGTCGTGCCGAACAGATACTCTTTCTTGGGCTCTGGGCTGATGGGCCGTCACTGTTATTGGGCTTGCCATTAGGGTTTAGTTCGTACCCCATCAGTATATAACCAACACACTCCACGTTCCTCACTTCTCACTCCATCGCCACTTAGTAGAGGAGGTTTACATACCTCTCTCTCTTTCTCTCTCTAAAAACAGCAAAAATTGGTGAAAAAATCCCCAAACATGAAACAGCGCTATGCAATTCTCCTACTTCTCCTCTCACAATTCCCATTCTTCGCGGCCAGCTACCACGACTACGCCGACGCATTGTCCAAATCGATTCTCTTCTTCGAGGGGCAGCGCTCCGGCTACCTTCCGCCGGACCAGCGCCTGACCTGGCGAGATCACTCAGGTCTCGGCGACGGCTGGACCGTCGGCGCCGATCTCACCGGCGGATACTACGACGCCGGCGACAACGTCAAGTTCAATTTCCCCATGGCTTTCACCACCACAATGCTCGCCTGGAGCGTAATCGAGTTCGGCGACCGAATGCCGCCGCCGGAGCTCCGCAACGCCCTGGTTGCGATCAGGTGGTCCACCGATTATTTGTTGAGGACGGTTGCGCAGCCTAACCGAATTTTTGTGCAGGTAACAAATTGATTATACTGTGTCGATTATAATAATTCCGATTTTTTCATTTTTGCACATTACATTTGGAATTGAAATAGGAATTTGTGTTCATATAGCTGAAATGAAATCATGACTATGAGCTATAAATCGACAAATTAAGTCATTGGCATTAAATTCGGAATTGCTATAAATGAAATCATAATTCATGATTAAAAGCTACAATTCGACATATAAGCATGATTTCCTTTTTCTGTTTCCATGCATAACTGAAAAAGGAATGAATAAACATCAATATTATAGGATTAATTTGGTAGTTTATAGCCTGAACTTTCAATAATTTTTTTCATAGCATTAACTGTGATACAGTTTGTTTCATAGCGCCAACAACAATATAGAGCTTGTAGCCAATTTTTGGTCGTTTTATATCAAGATTCCTTAAATTGATGTGTGACTTTTGTTGATTTTGACGCAATACTATATAGTAATTCCAGTTTTGATTGTGACTAATACGTCAAAATATTTACAATTGCAAAGTATATTCATCAAATGAACAAATCTTATCATAAAATGACTAAAAATTAGATTCATACTTAGACATTGTTATTGGTTAAGTTTGAAGTTAAAACTAGAAGTCAATTTGGAGTGGATGGAAATTTAATTTGAAAGCAGTTGGATGTATTGATAGATAAAGTAATAAAAGCTGACCGAGCTGCCCGGGGCCATATGAGGTCAGGTAGGGTGAAGGGAAGATATATGTGGCTGTGAGAGAAAACTGAGATTTGATTTAATAAAGCAAAGAATAAAGTGTTTTGATTTTATATTTACGTAATAAATTTAATAAATATATATATTAAAGACATTTTAAATATTTAATAACTTCAAAATATTTTAGATTGATAGTTTTCATATTCCAAATCCTAAATTACTAGTACTTAATCTATTTCGTTTCCTGAATTGAATAACTTAGTCTCTTTTCTAATTTAATGTCGTTTTTTCATCTATAGAATATTAATTACGATTCATATTATAAATTGAAATATACGTATATGTGTCTTGTAATATTAATAAATTAATCATATAATTTAATTTACGACTTTGTTGGTCGAACATGCCCACTAACAAAACAAACATAAACTAGCATTCAATTCACCCCAACAATATGGTATGGATAACGGTGACATGCCTTATATTGCTATATATAGTTGAATGGTTTATTGCCTCTCATCACTTACTGGGCCCACTTGCAAAAATTGCTGGGTAAAAATATGGTGAATGCACCGAATATTGCATTAAAGTTGTAAAAAAACAAAAGAAGCTCTATTTTCCATAAGTATTACGCCATTTGAATTTAATATATGAAGGATAGTGGGTCATATTAGTTAGCCGAAAGCATATAATGTGAAAATCGTCGTATTTGAATTGTATAAATTTTTTAGTTAGTTATTAATTTAGAATTTACCACTCACTTTTCTTCACGTACATGTATTTATCATTGACTAAGTTCGAAATTGTTTTTTTGTTTGGGGAAAATTTTGATCTCCAAACAACTTGACTATAATGTCAATGTGTTCGTTGAGAAATAGATGATCTCGTATTGGTATTGCCACTTATAAGTAAATCTATTGGCCAACTTTACCAACTAGACTATCTTTTACCATCTTCAGAAGTTTTCTTGTGTCACCATCTTACATCAACTGCACAAACCAATTAGTACTTTCTTTTATTTCAATTCATTGAGATTGATACTACTTACAATTCATTGAGATTGATACTAATACTTCTTTTATTTCAATATTTTTCTTCTTCGTAAATTGTTAAACATTTCAATTTGAATCATGTTTAGGTTGGGGATCCGATTGCTGACCATAACTGTTGGGAGAGGCCAGAGGATATGGACACTCCTAGGACTGTGTACGTCGTGGAGGCTCCGAATCCCGCGTCGGACGTAGCCGGGGAGACGGCCGCAGCTCTAGCTGCCGCCTCCATGGCATTCCGAGCGTCCGACCCCGGATACGCTGAGACTCTGCTACGAACCTCCACCAGAGTTTTTAACTACGCAGATAGCTACCGTGGGGCTTATAGCGATAATGCTAACATTAGAGATGGGGTGTGCCCGTTCTACTGCGATTTTGATGGATATCAGGTACGCTTCCGCTTTGATTTGGTGAAACGAGCTTGGCTGCTCGTGCCAGAGTAGAGATCAGTGGACTTGATGTTGATCATCTCATTAGGCTGTTTGTAAATGATC
Source organism: Salvia splendens (assembly GCF_004379255.2). Lineage (NCBI taxonomy): Eukaryota > Viridiplantae > Streptophyta > Magnoliopsida > Lamiales > Lamiaceae > Salvia > Salvia splendens. Next base: position 13,817,856 of record NC_056041.1, read on the forward strand.
GGACAGGATGAATTGCTATGGGGTGCAGCTTGGCTGGGAAGGGCATCAAATGATGATTCTTACCTCAATTACTTGCAAAACAATGGCAAAGCTCTAGGAGCTGATGAAAACATTAACGAATTCGGGTGGGACAACAAGCATGCCGGTCTAAACGTGCTCGTTTCCAAGGTAAAAGTTCTGTTTATGGTTTTCGTGAATCGAGTTAAATCATCGAGAAAATTATCATATATTTGTTGAAAAACTGTCAAGAATGTGATGAAATTCTACCCTGTTTTCATGCAGGAGGTTTTGGAGAACAGCAAGTACTCACTCCAGTCATACAGAGCCTCAGCAGACAGCTTCATGTGCACTCTCGTCCCAGAAGCGACCTCCTTCCACATAGAGTTCACCCCCGGAGGCCTCATCTACCGCCCGGGTGGAAGCAATCTACAGCACGCGGCCACCATCTCCTTCCTCTCGCTCGTGTACGCAGACTACTTGGAGCGATCATCGCAAACTGTCAACTGCGGTGAAGTCAGCATTAGCCCCTCAATGCTGAGGCAGGTAGCACAGAGGCAGGTTAACTACATCTTAGGCGAAAATCCAACAGGGATGTCGTATATGGTCGGGTATAGCAGCTCGTACCCTAAGAAGATCCACCACCGCGGATCCTCTATCCCCTCCAAGAAGGACCACCCACAGGTGGTCGGATGCAAGGATGGTTCGGTCTTTTTCAACTCATCCGATCCTAACCCTAACACGTTGGTCGGGGCCGTGGTGGGGGGGCCGGGTGAGGATGATGTGTATGACGATGATAGGGTCGACTTTAAGAAGTCCGAGCCAACGACATATATCAATGCTCCATTTGTTGGTGTTCTTGCATACTTTGCTGCCAACCCTAATATTGGTAGTTAGGGTGATGAGATTTGGAGGACAATTGTATATACATTTTTAGAAAGTGTTTGTTGGATTGAGATAGCGAAAACTGTGAAAAAGTCTCTCATCTTGCTAGAAATTGCAAGAAGGAAGAAGGCTAAAAGGTTATAGGATTGTGATGGCTGCAAGATAAGTCATTGTGTCAGTTTTCAACTTTTATTTTGTGTCAAATGTAATACTACTCCTTAATTAGGGGTATGTTTTAGAGATATGGTTTTATCTTTGCAATGATATTTGTATTGTTTCCATCTCTCTTTTGTTCAAAGGCTCATTCGTGTTTTGATTTTTATGTATCGCTTCATTTGCATGTGGATATGGATTATGAATTATAAGGAAAATTGATCCTTCAGTTAAGATGATGAGAAATTAAACTACTATCTGACCCCATTGAAGGAGTAATCCAAATATTAAATTTACATTTAATTATTTTCTCTTTTAACTGAACAAATTGCAGCAGTCATTAGTCATGAAGGACAATTATCATACAAGCATTATTATCTAACAGGTCTTTATAGCATTCATTTTTTTTTTTCTGAGCGAGTGTTCTTCATCTGTCGTTAGTTACTCCCTATGTCCACGATTAAATGACACAAGTTCAACTTGCTCGGGTTTAAAAAATGTAAGTAATAAGTAGGTATAAAAAGTTGGGTGGATTATAAATCTTGGGAGTACTTTCATAGTATTGTATTTAATTTTTAATAAAATGGGAGTAAGACAAATTAATATATTATGAAATCTATTAATAAAAATAATAAAAAGTAGATGAAACACTTAATTATGAACAAACAAAAAAGGAAACTGTAAGACATTTAATCATGGAGGAATAAACATATTGCATATGCTTTTAATAAAAATACCATTTTACTTAAAAAAAAATGCTCCAATTCCATATCATGGAGTCATAATCAACATCGATGTGCTCACTAATTCCTTCTCAACATCGTATTTAATAATCCCATTTAATATGTATATTTTTAATTGATAAATGTGGCACTAAAGTGCTAATATCCCGTGACCACTTTTCATTATAGTTAGTATAGTACTAATGAAATAGTAATTGATAGGGACAAAATTTGGTTGGTGGGTTGGCCACTGATATTACCATATCACCTACCCGGATCCGAATACGCCAAATCGGTTCAATACATATATGGGGACATGACCGACCCTACCCGTCTTTATTCCTTTAGCGGGTCATACCACACTAACCCATCACAAATTCATTCTTAATTACTCTTTCTCTCCAATTTAAGGATAGAAGACGTGCACGTGGAATTCTCTTTTTGAAAATTTAAATAGTTTAATTAGTGCAGAATATTTTTAAAATGTTTGGTCAAGTGAGTTCAAATACTTGACGTCAGGGATAGAACCAGAAATATTAAGAAGCCGGTGCTGAAATTTATTATAATAATAATAATAATAATAATAATTCTTTTTTTATAAATAATGTCTTTACAATTTTTATGAGACGCTAGATAATGAACAAAAATGTCAATAAATCTCGATTTAGAAATTAATTTCTACAAATTATAAATCACTACATTTCTTTCTATTCCCAAGAATATAATTAATGAAAAAAATCACAAATCACTATCGTAGTTATTGCAATCCTAAAATAAATAAATAAATAAATAAATAAATAAATATTCAGCCTTGATTTATTATACCTAAATAATTGATTATTTAATTAAAGGGGAAAGCAGCATTTATATAGTTATATTTAATAAAATTTGGATTGTTAAATAGTAAAATGGAGTAGCTTTTTATTCATTATAATGATTATAATAACTAGAAGTAAGTAATTATACAAGAGGAATGAATAGAAAAAATACTCCATCCATTTCCGATTAATTGTCATTCTTTTCCATTTCGGTCAGTTGCTCAATAATTGTCACACTTCATTTTTATCATAAACGGCAAGCAGGTCTCACATTCCACTAACTCACTTCCCTCACATTTTATTTTAAAACCAATATAAAAAAGTGGATCCCACATTCTGCTAATATTTTTCAACTAACTTTTCTTTACATTTCTTATAACCCGTGTCCGATCAAAGAGTGACAATTAATCGGGGACGGAGGGAGTAGGAAAATGTGTTGGATAGCTGTCGCGATTTGACCTCTTCTAGGCTATACCTTGGCTTTTTTTTTTGTAGGTTTTCACATTTCCCACTAAAACCTCTCCATTTTCGCTTCTTCATCGCTTATTTCAATTTCAATTATCACACAGACACACGCACACTTCACGGGCAACCATGGTGGGATACTGGTCCGACGCCGGCCAAGCCCCCGCTGAAGCGGCGGCTTGACCTATGCTAGGTCCGTCCCTGCTTGACGTCCACTATATAAAATCAAATGTGAGCAGAATCATACTGTTCAATAATATACTAATGTTTGAGGAGAATCTAAATCTTTCGTTGCACAATCAAAGGAATTCAGTCGTGATTGGAAAGGAATCAATTCGATGTGTCACTCGTAGGCAACATATATCTCGAGCAAATAAATAATAATCGTGCACTTAAACATCTAGTGAAATTAATAAAGGGGATGTTTATCTATAATATCTAATTCTCTTATAGTTATTGGAAAAGGTGTATTAGTTCAAATCGAATCTTAGAGTACTGAGAAGTCAAAAGATAAGTTGGATTTTCAATATTGCACAAGCTTCATTTATATTTTATCCTCCCAACACTCGCCTATTAGATTCGTTTGCAAAACACTTCTATTTATCGATATAGAGATTGGGCTTGTGAGTCTTGGACTCTAGGGCTATCCTATCATGGGCTTTGAGGGCATCCACTATAAGGCGGACAATTCCAATAGTTCTGCCCCTTTTTTGTTTACAGCCCCAGTTTATTTATTCGCGCCCACAAAAAAAAGTGTCCACAGCTATAAGGTGGACACTTCCAATAGCCCAAAATTTTTAGCCACTTTTCATTTTATTTGTTTTCGTTTATTTTAAATCAATTAAAATTAAAATTATCGGAATGTAAATAATTAGAAAACGAGGTAATTGGGACCGAATATTCGTTGTATTGAAAACGGTAAAATTATACAACGGACATTTAAAAACAATACAAATAAAAATGCCGCCACCGTCTACTTGGTGGCGGAGTCGGATTCCTCCCCCTCTTCTCCGCCGCCTCCCCCGCTGCCACCGGCCGCCCCTGTCAAATCCTCATCAGACAAGCCTAGTCGGCGCAGGATCCGACTTATGAGTTTCCAGTATATACCCTTGATGACCGGGTCGGTTGCGGTCTCGTAAAAACGACAGTTTTCCTGTAGTTGTTTCATCAACTGCACATCTAGGTTCTCCCTCAAGACCTCGTGGGACCAGGGGCCATGGGTTGCGGTATAGGGGCGGGCTGCGGGATGCGCAATCCAGACTCGGCCGACGATATGCGGGAGGAACTTTCAGCCACACTAGCGCTTCAGATAGAGGCATGTTGTCCCAGAGGGCGTGGGCGCCTAGAGTGTGTAGCGGAGGGCTCTTCGGTTTGCTCGTCGTTGAGGTCGAATGATTGCGAGCCGCTGCCGCTGCTGTAGTCCCCGACTATGTTGTGTCTAGTACGCTTCGCCCCAGGAGCTCTTGCCCGCTCTTGCACACAGATGGCCTTGAATTTCGGACAGTGCTCAAGAACAAGATACTCCTCCCACATGGTGAACTTCGGCCAGCCTTCCGTGTTGAATTAGGTCATAGACAACGCCTTCACGTCGGCTTCGCTTCGGCCACTCTCAGCACTGAGCAGGTTGTTCTCGAATATGCCCGCGAACCTCTTGGTGGCATGCAGAATCCTAGACCACTTTTTGTGGAGCTGCTCCCCGTCACGCGGTTTGGCGCCTCGAGTTTTGAACTCGTTGTATGCCAATAGGACGCGCTTCCAAAAGCTCCCCTCGGTCTGATCGGTGCCCACTATGGGGTCCGATGTGAAGGCATCCCACGCCCGCGCCACAGCAATGGACTCCGCTTTGGTGTAGTGCGTGGCCCGTCCACCACCGGTTGCCAGGCCGCTACCTTGCTGCCGCCGTCGCTGCCCTAACCGCCACCGCCGCTACCGACGCCGCAACCCGCGGCTGCCGCTTCTTCCGCCGCCCCCGCCGACTCTCGTCGAAACGGGCGTATCCACGCGTGCTGCCGGCGTATCTGGTACACCTGGACTGAGCAGACCAATCATCGTCTCCAGTGCGTCTCGATCTGCATCGGTGAAAGGAGATTGACTGGAATGGAAAGGGGTCTCCGACCGCGGATGGTTAAGCGCGTCTAGGTTGGGTCTGTAATCCCCAAACGCCGAGCGGCTCAAATTCCTCTGAAAAGGTTGGGGCGTGGGTCTCGACCTCCACGGCTGAGATGGAGGAGGAGTTGGACTCGATCCCTATGCGCCATATCCCGATTCGTCAATGCCTGGTGATTCGTCGTCTCCACCGTGCATTTTTTAAGAGTGAAAGTGTAGAGAGTGAATTAATGGATAGTGTTTGAAAATGGTGTAAAATGGATGGTGGATGAGTGGTATTTATAATAAAATTTTTTAAAATAAAAAAAAATCGTGGCGGCCGGCGCGCCTATAAGCGCGGCGAGGCGGCGTTGGCGCGTCCTTGCACCCTCATAGCCGGAAGGCCTTCCCCCCAAAAATGCCGCCCGCCTCAGGGCGGACGCTCCATGCACTATAGATCGGCGGGCCGGCGGCGCGCCGCCCCTATAGTGGATGCCCTAGAGCTTTAATAGAACTAAATTCATTAATTTAAATATGAATTATATATCTAAGAAATATTATTTTTGGAATAAACTATACTAATAAAATATAAAAAAATTTACCATGTGATATTCAATACATGCTCCAAAATGTGTTAAAATTTGAACTTGACACATCATCACTATCATTACCGACTATTGTTGATGTCGAACTTACTATGTTTAACCGATTTTATAATACTCCATCCGTCCCATAAAAATATGTGCACTCTCTATTTTCGTCCGTCCCACAAAAATATGTGTATTCCATTTTTAGAAAGTTATATTAATTTAATAATATAAGTCTCACTATCCATTAACTCTACTTTAATTATCATTCTTCTCGTCTCTCTTACTTTACTATAGCATTCTCCTCGTTTATCTTACTTTACTAATTTTGTCTTAATTTCCATGATATCTCATTCGCCCATATTTTTATAGGATCGAGGGAGTATGATACTCTAGTTTAATAAAAATTGTTTGAATCAGTTAACTGACTAACTGGTCAGTTTTAATCAATCGGTTAGTAGACTAAAAAATTAACTATTCGGTTCGGCTATGGTTATATTTCGCAAAAAAAATAAAAATCAATTAATTGACTAAATGGTTCGGTTATTAACCGAATGAACAAATTAATTAATCGGTCCCAATAGAAACTAAAGCTAATTAGTCCTCATCCGCCCATATTTTTATGTGGACACTTGATGAAATGGAGTTGCGTGTAGCACAATATTTGTTTTATTTTTTTTTTCTAGATTAGCTGCTCATAATAAAATCGGTTATAGTCTAGTTGGTTAGGATACTCGGCTCTCACCCGAGATACCCGGGTCCAAGACCCGACAACGGAATTTCCTTTTAATTAAAAAATTATCAGAAATTAACCAATACGACGTCGTTGCAAACCACTCGGCAGTCGGCATTCATATTTTCGCGGGTCGAATATTTAGTCATAAACAACCCTAAGGTGAATTAATCATGTTTCTATTCTATTGAATAACTAAATAGTGTATTAATCATGTTAATTCTCTCTCGCGTGTATTCTGTCTGTCTGCCTCTCGCGGAACTGATTTAATTCGAAATAGAAACGCATGAGGATCATGCGTCTCTCCCTAAGACGCATGACGCTCATGCGTCGTCTATTATATTTTAAAAAAACAATAGACACATGAGAGAGGTGCGTCTATACCTAAGACGCATGACCCTCATGCGTCGTTAAAAAAAACGAAAAAAAAATAGAGACGCATGACCTTCATGCGTCTCTATCAAAGACGCGTGATCGTCATGCGTCTCATTAAAAAGAGACGCATGAGGGTCATGCGTCTCTCCCAAATCCGGAACAAAAAAAAACGCTAGAACAAACTAGGAATCTAAGTTCTATTTTAGAACAAAAATAGAAAAAACCCCATTGCGGGGTCTCTATGGGCATTTTTTTTCTATGCATGTCTAAATAGATGATCCTTATTAATCATGTTCGAGTTTAGTTGTTAGGCTGTGTGGATGGTGACTTAGACTCCTTTTCTAAAAATAGAATTCAGCATTTGAAGGCTGTGTGTAGACTGTAGATGGGGACTCTGTCTCCTTTTCTGAAAATATAATTTATGTATTTGAAATCAGGCTTCTTAGGTAAATTTGTAAATCTTTGTTGTTGATTTTTATGTGTGAATACTATTTATGGGCTGATAGGAGTAGTGAAGCCATAGCTGGTGGTATTTTTTGGTAAACTGATCTTGAATTAGGGCTTTTTGCCTGGTTCTATTCTAACCAAAATGGGATAGTTTTTACTCTGTTTACTAACATCTTAGTTGGTGAAGTTTTCTTTTGTTCAAATCAAGATTGAATTCATTGAGTTTCTTGTGTCCTGTGTATGCAAGCAAATATGTCATGACAGAAGGCACTAACTTAATTATGTATTCTGATTCATAGCCACTGTTGTTGGTGTAGATTGACGAAGGGTGTTAATATTCATTAAGTGTCATTTTGTTGCCTGGAGTAATGTTTTCGCCTGAAGATGTCGCTTGGGCGGACTCTTGCTTGAGCAAAGACCCCGACATGCTTGATTCTGGTTGGAATTCTCTTAGAGATGCATTGTTTCCAGCTCTTAATGCGCAACATGATCCTTCTGCATTCAAGAGTGAAGATTCTCCCCAAAGAGCCAATATGGATGTCGTTTTTGATGTGGAACCAGGTACTGTCATAGATAACCCAGAGGGGAATACTGTCAATGGTATTGGAGCTGTTAGTGAGGGCACTAGCAGCGGCCTCAGCAGTGAATTTCAGTCTCTTCTTTATGACTTAGATGAGATGCCAGTTCCAGGGCTGTCCAAACTGATGGAAATTCATTCTACTCAAGGTAGAAATTATCACAAATTAGAGACCACTCCTCTTAGTATTGCAGACACTAGTGATCTTGCAGAAGAAAGCGGTGATGGAATTTCAAAACCTGAGGATGTTGATGCTGATCCTTTTTGGTCAAAGCATAAGATTGAAGAAGTTTTTCTTCCTACATATGATGAGAACTTGAAAGACCTTGGACTGTCTGATCCAGAGGTGGAATTTGTTTTCCAAGAATCCAAATTGCAGCAGTCTACTGAAGACATTTTCGTGATATGGGATTTCGACAGTACAACTGAAGAGAATGATATTGTAAAACAACTGAATAAAGCCCTTGCTGGAAATCCAGCACCTCCTTTTCTTGATGATTCTGAATCATGGATAGGCTTGCAGGACGGGGCTGTCGACGACATCATTTCTGGAATTGCAGACCTCTCGTTGAGTCCAAGTTCGGACAAAGATGAATTGGCATGAAAAGTTGCTCAGCTGCATCTCTTAACACAGGCTTATTCTTTTGTTGTAGTTAGGAAGTAATTCATATATCTTTCTTGACATATTGATGTAGAATTTGGCCCTCCTTTAAAGGTGAACCATGTTTTTTGCCTAGACTTGATTGAGGCATTCGATCTGTGCAGACTGCAGTATTTATTCATTGGCAATAATAGGTTACTATTGATTGCTTGTTTCATCCATTTGCAATAGGTTATTGCTGTATAATCTGAGATTGGGTTTGGAGAAAACAAGGAAATTCAACCTGATTTTACTTAACAAATATCATGTCTTGTTTGTTGTATCGACCCATTTTCTTTAAAGAGCTGAAATCATTTCTAATGTTCATAGTTCAAGTGCAAGTAGATATGTGCTCGCTGAAATCATTTCTAATGTTTTTAGATCAAGTGCAAGTAGATATGTGCATAGAGCACCAATATGTCATTCACCATTTGTGAGCAGTATCCATGAGCACCCTTAATTTAGACTAAACTTCCACATCACATGCACGGTGAGCAACACAAGATTATATTACTATCAGGGTAATATGATGTTTGATAGATAAAATTAGTTTATAGTCTTAGATTATTTCGTAAATGAAACATATAAAATCATGGTTTATATGTACTTTCTAGATTCTCAACTTTTGCAAATTCCGACCTATAATATCCAAAAACAAGGACGAAATTTCCAAGTTTCAAATCATTATAATACCAAAATGCTTCTTAGCATATAAGCTTACACTAAACTCGCATTGTTACGCTATTCAATGCTTTTTTGTTTTCCAAATCATAGAATATCAAAAGTTGATGACTGGAGGCACGAGCTAATTCGACACGTGGCATGAAGTGGACGGTCGATACGGTGCTTCCTGTACACCAAATTGGCAAATTCCATGAATAAATATAGGCCATTTACCCTCGATTAATATTATCATATAATTGTTCCATTTTTGTGGACATTAAAATTTTAATTTCAAGTCTCCCACAATTCACATCAATCCTATTTTGGGAGGCGGATATAGTTCGACCCATTACCACCACTGCCTAGACCCGCCAGATAGGACAAAACCACCTCCCACGTGGCGGACTGTGATTGGCCCGGTCACGACAGCCTCATACAACTCATCTTTTCGACCACACTAGTCATGCACACTTATATAAACAAGCCTCCAAATTTTACAACAGCAGTGAGAGTGGAGAGATAAGATTTCCAAGCAGCCGAATCTTCACCAAGAAAGCAGCAATGGCCTCCGCTTCACTCCTCAAGTCATCCCCCGTCCTCGACAAGTCCGACTTCGTCAAAGGCCAGACCCTCCTCCGCCACCCCTCCGCCGCCGCCGTCGTCCGCTGCAGCCCTTCTCTCGTCTCCATCCGCGCCTCCTACGCCGATGAGCTCGTCAAGACCGCGGTATGAATATGCTATGTAGAGAGAGTTTTTTCATTAATTAATTTTATTGAGATAGTTGAGTGATAATATAATGTTGGATATGTAGAAAACAATCGCATCGCCGGGGCGTGGGATTCTTGCGATGGACGAATCGAACGCGACGTGCGGGAAGAGGCTGGCGTCGATCGGATTGGAGAACACGGAGGCCAACAGGCAGGCGTTCCGGACGCTGCTGGTGACCCCACCGGGGCTGGGCCAGTACATCTCCGGCGCCATCCTCTTCGAGGAGACCCTCTACCAATCCACCGTTGATGGCCGCAAGATCGTCGATGTTCTCATCGAGCAGGGCATCACCCCGGGCATTAAAGTTGACAAGGTTAATCCTTCCTTCTCTATTTTTGAAGTTATCTGAACTTAAAATGTAATGTTATTATATGTTTAGCTTTATCTAACTAGAAAGCGTTGTTTTTAAGTAAAAGGCCCCACAAGTGGCAATCGTTATTTATATTTAGAAATCGTGGAGATATAATGATACTAGGGATAATAGATAAATAAAATACAGTATGTCAAATGATTACATTATTAATTGAATATATACAAGAGATATAATAGACATCTCAGACTTTGAATTGGTATATAGATCATCTTCTATTATGTTATTCACCAAATAGTTATGGTTTCAATATGAAGTAGTACTAGTAATTATCATTGACTAAAGTTAATTTGATAAAAAAAAAAATCATTGACTAAAAAATTATACGATATTTTGAATATGAAGGGAGTAGGAGATTCCTATACATCAAAATTAATATAGTATATGAAATATTTATGCGACAGGGTTTGGTTCCCCTAGCTGGATCAAACGATGAGTCGTGGTGCCAAGGTCTTGATGGTCTTGCTTCCCGCACGGCTGCTTACTACCAACAGGGTGCTCGTTTCGCCAAATGGTATGCTATTTAATAAACGAGTCAAGCTTGAGCTCGTCTTCTCCTACTCATATAATGTTTTATGATGATTCAGGCGGACCGTCGTGAGCATTCCCAATGGCCCATCCGCCTTGGCCGTGAAGGAGGCTGCTTGGGGGCTGGCCCGTTACGCTGCCATTTCTCAGGTATAATAATCTTTTATGTTTATCGATTTGTCTTTTGAGTTATGTTAGGAAGTTTTAAGTTTCATGATTAAATAAGATGCATGACTTTGTTATGGACTAATTCTAAAAAGCAAATACCCCCTTAGGATAGACATGTTATGCACAGGTGATAAGGATTAATGGTGTCCTTGTTATGTGAGTTTGAACACTCACTCAAAGTACTATACAATACAATTCAAAACAAGGGAAGTGTCAATTTCAATTCAAAAAGGATGTGGGAGTATTGATTGAAAACGTTTTTTTTTTTTTGGTTTTGTGTTTGTGGTGTTGGTTATAGGACAATGGTTTGGTCCCAATTGTGGAACCAGAAATCTTGTTGGATGGTGAGCATGGCATTGACACGACTTTTGAGGTTGCCTCAAAGGTTTGGGCAGAGGTCTTTTTCTACTTGGCTCAGAACAATGTGTTGTTTGAGGGCATCCTCCTCAAGCCTAGCATGGTTACTCCTGGTGCCCAATGCAAGGACCGCGCCACCCCCGAGCAGGTCGCCGCCTACACCCTCAGGCTCCTCGGCCACCGGGTCCCCCCGGCCGTCCCCGGAATCATGGCAAGTACCCTTCATCTCCATTCCATATTGTAATCTCACATCAGATATTTTAGCACCACTCCGTTGTCGAAAGTTACTAGTGAAGCCCGCTGTCTTTCATCGACTAATAATGATATCATGTGCAGTTCTTGTCTGGTGGGCAATCCGAGGTGGAGGCCACCTTGAACTTGAATGCCATGAACCAGTCTCCGAACCCGTGGCACGTGTCGTTCTCCTATGCGAGAGCTCTCCAGAACACGTGCCTGAAGACATGGGCCGGGCGCCCTGAGAATGTTGCGGCCGCTCAGGAGGCGCTGCTCGTCCGTGCCAAGGCGAACTCCCTGGCCCAGCTCGGGAAGTACACTGCCGAGGGCGAGTCCGAGGAGGCCAAGAAAGAGCTGTTTGTAAAGGGCTACAGCTACTAAGAGCTCACATCGAAGCAGAGACAAAAACAAATATGTGGTGCTGGTTTTTGTTCTATTACGTTACATGGGCTTCTTGTTTTAACCACTTCATTTGAAAACCGAATGCTGCTGAGGACTAGTTAGTATCAATCATGATATAAATTTTTCCAGACACTGTGGTTTTGAGCATATTTATGGTTATTACATGTCTGAATACGGCATTAAGGTGTAAGCTTATTATTATTATTGGAGTTTGAATTGCTACCTACTTTCTTCTTTTAAGATTTGCCTCCTGTTTAGCACCACACACACACACAGTACTTGAACAATCATCTTCTGTAAGATTATACGATTTAATGTAAGAAAATCAAGCATACTAAAACGATGATATTGTTATCTGACCACAAAGCATTTCTGCAACCAAAACTAGAAACAAAAGAGTTGAAGCAACTTCATTTCAAGCTGCACGAAAAGCCATTGGAGCTTCGGATACAACAAGACTGCACAATACTCTACAGATGAATTCTGGATAATTTCATCTCTTGATGAAGCTTTATTGCTGACTTTTCCAAATTTCTTTCGTCTCTAATCATCCTCTATGAGCTTTCTTCAAGAGCTACTTTGGTTGGTAGAGACTGCATAATTCTAGGAGGAGCGAGGATTGTGGACAATAAAATCCTCGAATCTGACTGTTGACGGGCAGATGTTCCTTAGGCTGTCTCATTCCATTGCCTAAATATGCCTGCAAGCAGGATTACTGAACTGGAGATAGTTGCAAGAAAATGAAAAAGATCAGAAAAATTGACAGTAGCATTTCACTATGAAAATATGCTTGTCTGACAATACATGATGGCGTATTCAACCACTCATTATACTTACACTACAATACCTTAGTGGATCGACTGATCGAGGAATTCAAATAAGATAAAGCATTTTTGTTATAAGCTTATGCTGCTATGGATTTTACATCTTAATGGAATCATTCGCATAAATCAAACATTTCAGTGAGGTGAGATGAATAGATTTCTTCTTTAGTTTAGATTATTACAACAGCAAACTCCAGCTTCATTGCATCTCTCGACTGCAAAGTGCAGACGAGGGCACTTTATGCAAGAACACAAGCATTTTGGATACAGATGAAAACCCAAAACACAGTCAGTGCTGGAAGAAAGAAAAAAAGTAAAGTCCTGTCAAATTTCAAGAATTCATTCATCAGTAGAGTAATAAATAGAGGATTTTGTATAAAAAGACTCATTATATCAAGAAACTGCAGTTTCACATAATGAGATAGTAGATCATTGTAGTAACTTGCCATAGAATGAAAGGAACCCAAGGGATGCATTTGGACAGGCTTTCGTGGGGAGAAATTGAAAAGATCAAGATGTGCAAGAAAATGTATTGGAAAATCTATAATCCAAGTATTATGATAGATATCAGTTGGTCATGTAGGGAATATACCTTCATTACTTTTCAAGCTCCGTTTTCAAATATCCATCTGGAACGACACTTTCAGACTGATGATTGCTGTCGCCCAATCCGTCCCGACGTCCCTTGTAAGGAAACCGACACAATATTAAACTTTTTTAGAATAACTGAATGTCAAACATGGTGGATAATAGGTGTGATTCACCGGACTGTTGTCATAAAAAATGAATACCTGATGCGTTGGAGGTCGACCACGCATCCTTTGAGGTCTGGAATTGAGGTCGATAAACATATTCTCCATGTTCCCATCATTCTCAGTGTTGTTATCTGGAGTTGGATCAGCAGAAACACGATGATTTACAACATCCTCATTTCCTCCAAGAGTTGGCTTGTGAGAAGGTTCTCTCTTGGCTCCACCAAGATTCAGTCTATGTGATCCTGGCTCGTCCGAGCTCCCACTTCCAGGTTTGTCCCCTGGAAACTACAGAAACCAGGCAAATAAACGAAACAAAGGGTCAAGGCCGTGTCTGCTTGGTACAAAAGGGGAACCAATGCCCTTCGTTTACAACAACAAACCTCAACTCTCTGCCTCAGCAAAAGATATCTTCCATGGGTTCTTTTGCCACCAACGTGGACAATCATATCGCATTGCAGACAAAGGGAAGTTCCATCGACCTCACAGTAAAAGAAAGCTACATACAACGGTGTCCATGAAGTGGCTTTGCCTTTCTCAAGTATGAAGACAGAAGGGAAGGGATACAAAGCTGCATACCAGGCGCATTCTCACATATGTCACAACGCGGGACTTCACTAGGCTCGGCTAGCCCAACTCGTACGTGCCTACTAGCAAGCTTGTTACACATATGAACCTGCCAAAACACACAAGCAGAAGCCTATACATCTTCGGAAAACAACATTTTGAAATGACCATTGATCAAGATTTGAGTTAGACAGACTTCCCTTCAGCATTACCAAGATCAATCCCATCTTTACAAAACAATGAACACCATACCAATCTTCAAAGCAAAAAGTGCTTGTAAAAGCATTCATATTTACATGAGTAAATCCATCAATTAGCAGCATTTGATACTTAAACCAAAATTAAAATCTAATCTCAGGGGCTAATTACAGTGATCAAGCTGTAAATTTAAGCAAAAACTATACATTGAAGATAACCATTTTTTAAATAAATGAACACAGTGTTTTATGATTATAATAAAAAAATGTGGAGTATTTATTTTATGAAAAGAAAATGCGAATATGAGACTTCTCAATTGCGGCTTTGCAATTCCTTGCAAAAAATTACTGTAGTAAACAGAAAGGGAAAGCGAAAAATGAACCAAAGAAGAAAGCAAACATGAATTCCAACATCATAATTGTTGTCGTTGAGCACAGCAATCAGAATTGAAAAAAATTACCCAAATCCAAACAAAAATAGAAGCAATTTCCAACCAAAATCAGAAAGGGAAAAAAAATCCATTTAGAGTTGGATCCATCCACTCACACACATACACATCAAAGTCACATATATGAATACCTTATCATCACAAGCGCGGCAGAGCGACGCCTCATCCGCGGCGCAGAACAAAATCGCCGCCGCGCTCTCGCAGACGTCGCACAGAGTTCTCATTCTTTATCTCTGACCGATCAAAACTCGCATATACTAAAACCTACTTCAAATTCACATTCTGTACTTATCCATCCGAGCTAATGAATCGTATAAATTGGGAATTTTCGACTTCTCCAAAGCATATGATGTGCTTGTACACGAGCACGCAGTGGATCACACTTACTGCGTGAGAAGAACTGAAGCTAGGCGGTGGAAATTGCGCCGGCGGTTTCCGGTTTGTGAAAACGGATAGGCAGTCGGCGATCGGAAAAATTGGAATCGGAGATACAAAAGGGCAGAGAGATTGTTTGTGTTACGACCGGAAACAGTTTTTTTGCCGACCCGCTCGTGTACATATGTCTTATACTCGCTTGGATTACCTGACACGTGATGCTTTTGCTGGGGCTCGGCGGCTATACTGTAATGACTAGATTGCCCTCAGTGAATTTGAATTTTTAGGTCAATCTTAACTAATTATTCTAAGTATATTATCTTAAACAAATGTATTGATGATTAAAATATTGTTATATTCTAGTGGTAATTGATATGTTTTTTTATTATTAAATGAACATAAATATAAAAGTCGCATCATGGAGGATTCAAATACGAGATCTACTGCTTGGCTTAGCTAGGCTAATTTACACACATGATATGTCTCTTGGTATAATGGTAAGAAGTGACGGAGAGCTAATCGTACAACATTCCTAATTACTGATAAGATTCAACTTTACCGTTTCATGATAGTTCAATTAGTTCTTTTAAATACGAAATTTAGAAAAATGGAGTTTAGTAAACTAAGTGAAAATAAAATAAATTGAAAATGTGATGAGAGAATAAAATAAAAAATAGTAGTATTAAATATATTATTTTTTCATGAAAAAGAAATGATACAACGAACGGTCAAAAGAATGAATACTCCAAGTTAAGAAGTATAACTCAACCATTGCTAAGTGATAATAAATATTTATTTTCATTCGTTGTAGGATTACATATAATCGCAACTAATATAAAGTATTATAAATTGAAGAGAAATAAAAGAAATAGAACGGCGTTTATATTTAATTATATATGGTGGAAATAAAATTAATAATAGCCTATTTCCATCCAAAAATGATATATTTGGCACTATTTCATGTGTTATTATTTTCAATTTTGTCCCATTCACATTCATAATCCGTCAAATACACAATACATGTGTGATGTGTGTGCATTTACATGGTTCATAATCAGTAAAGCGTCAATTGGCTCGAAAAAATCCTAGTTTGGCCCCGCTCGAATTTGTTTGTGCACAAAAAAGGATTTTGACAAAAAATAAAGCCTCTGGCATTGAAGTATGAGTACTAGTATAATAAATGCAAAAATATTAAAACCAAATATATAAAATAAAAAGGCTTTAATTTTTGTATTTTATAATTATTTTGTGGATACACTTTTTGACGACAATATACTTGTTTTTTGGTAGTAAAGAAGCTCTTAAATTTTGCGATTTCTTATGATCGTTTGGTATTATAGAGTATATGTGTGATAATTGTGCATATATAAACATAAATGGACTTTTAATTATTTTATATTTAATTGATTTATGAATATTAATTCATTTAAAATGACTTGATATATTTTATATATTTACTTCTATAATAGTTAGGACAAGTATTATTTTTTCAAATTGAATATTTATAAACTTAGAGCGTACCTATACTCAAACCAAACATGAAATAATATGTGAATTTATCATAACTTTTTTAGATCAAATACATTTTAATCATATCCTTAAAATATAAAATAAGGGAAATTCAGTGAGAAAATTAGGACTACTATAATTAAGATATTATCCTTAAATACTTTTGAGGTTTTAAGTTTCCTTTGTGCGTGACATTTGACTTTGAGCCCCCACTCTGATACGTCAAGAGCAAAACAACAATGAGAAATAATATTGTCCCCTTGTTTTCTTATATAGATATAATTTGATTCCGCGACAAAAATGTTCAGCTTATTTATTTCTCATAATTGAAGAACCATTGGTTTCATTTTCAAAGGTCTTGCACTTTTAAAATTATATTAAAAAATCCCCAAAATAAAAAACCATAAAAAATGTTTTGCGCTCATTAAATTTTTATGTACTCCATAAATCCATATGTTTCATACTCCTCTATGGCCATGTTTGGTTGGCGGGAAAGTAAAGTTAGCAAGGAATATGATTCCTAGGAAAATGAATCTCTAGAATATGATTCCTAATAACTTTACTTTCCTGTGTTTGGAGAATACCAAGATTTTAAATTTTGTATTTCATTTAAACATCAAACTAAAGATAGACTTATTATTATTTTATTTATAAAAGAATAATAAATTTTTTTAATAAATTATTAATTACAAATGATGACAATTATATTATTATATATTTATTATTATGATGGATAGTTTAAATATGAATCATCCATCACAATATATAATAATACAAGTATAATTATAGTTACATGGAGTATTATAATCATAAATGATAATAATAATAATAATTATTATTACTATTATAATATTTAAGGATATTATAATTAAATAAATTTTATAATTTAGAATTTTACTACGATTTTATTAATTATTAATTTATAAAATAATAATTAGTATTTATTACAATATAATTTATATTATATAATTATATTTTAATTATTTAATAAGTTATTAATTATTATTATGATAATAAAAATTATATATAAATATTATAATACAAAGTTATAATTATGATCATTTTAATTATAGTTATTTATTATTCTGAAATTAAGTATGATTTGTAATTTAAAATTATTTTTAAAATATTGTAATAATAATAATAATAATAATAATAATAATAATTAATTAATTAATTATGTAAGAATCCTAAAACTGGGAAAAAGAATACCTAAAAAAAGTTAGGATTCAGAATCCTAGAAAGTTGTACTAACTTTCCTTGTTTTTGAGATTCTGATTACTTTCCCAGTTTGATTAAAAATCGAAACAAACACAGGAATTTAAAATTTAAGGAATCAGATTACTTTCCCAGACAGAATCCTGACAACCAAACATGGCCTATAAGTATACCCGTGGCTTATTTTTCAATGAATTTCCGTACTTATATAGTTGTACGTATACATGAATAATGGGAGTTCAATACCAAAATTATATTCTCCGTGATTTCAAAAAGTGTTTATTGCATACTTACAATAATAATAATAATAATAATACACATCCAACAAATTGATGGGGTTTGAAGCCTCTTGCACAGCGGGAGACTTGTACAAAACAAATAAATCAGACGTACGGTCTATTTGACAGATTATGGATTAATCTATTCACATGTTAACACAAAATTGCATGCTAGAACACAAATAATTCATGCTCAAAGAATATAAATCCTAAAGCATGATTTCTACGGTTTAGCGTTACCGATCTTGATTCTCCAAAGAATCGTCGATTGCTCGCGCCTTCTCCACGATGATCTTCAATACTAGACCACTGATCTTCTAACTGGTTCCCGAACTGTATTCCGAAATCAGTGTGGGCTGATCTTATCAGAACACTAGGACTCGAATAAAGAAGATCGAACTTTCTCACGGAGGAGAAAAACCAAGAAAAAATCATCCCTTACTCCTTTTCAGGAGTGGACGTTATTTTCAAAAAAATCTTAATTTTGTCTCGTTTATTCTCCTATTTAAATTAAGTTCATATTTGGGCCCAGTTAGGGGTCTATGGAGATTTGGATGTTGCCTCACCCAATTAGCTTTACTGATTAAATTGAACCCACAATTTAATATAAGCTTATTACTAGCAGCCACTACAAAATTGATAATGCACTGCCCATCCAAATCCGAAATTACAAGTAATCCGAGTTTCTATTTTATTTAAATATTTATTTCTCGCGCTTAAGATATAAATATCTATTAATTAATTAAAGTCTGCTATGGACTTAATTAATCAACATCTTATTAATTCTAAGAGTGGACTTAGTAAGAAACACTTATTTATTATTTATGGAATAATTAAATTCCAACTGGTCAGTTTCCAAATAATAAAAACCTTGTTCAAGCTCCTCTTGAGGACACTATCAAATGAGACTCACCTCGCGCACGATTCAACATATAGCAATCCTAGCACCGCTAGATATTAATCATCACTACCCAATATATCAGGATTATTGGGTTGCGAAAAACCCGCACCATTTGATAAGTCAAAGTAGTGCATAATCAATATCGTATGCTCAATGCTAACGTTTGTAGATTAAGAAATAATTATTTATCAAGACCTAGTATTTCAGTAGATAGCATAAAGACACGTCTTGTTGTTAGATCTATTCAGTGCTATATCACATCAACGTCATCTTATTTCAATAAGACTTAGAAATAATCGGACTGACATTGCAACATTGTGCGATAGATAACCAAAGTCTGTCTAGGTTGTGAAATTCTTCTTTTTCTTTTGCAAAACATTGCATAGAACCGACTGTAGTTACCTTAAAGTGGACGACGACCACAACCAGTCAACTAAGCAAAAGACTTAGGCTTTGTTTGTTTCTTATGCATTTAAATGTTTATAAAACATCTTATAAATGCACAAGCAAACACAATGTAATAATATACTGATTCTATTTGTGCAAACTGCTCGAATAATACTGAATCGGGTTAAAAGTGGATTGTAGAGTTTTTTTGTATACAAGCAAGATTCTATTCGCGCAAACTTACTCGAAATATGTTTTTCAGTATACCAAACCTAACACAAATAACCTAAATTTTACCAATTTCCATGATTATAACATGGATCAAAAGCAGGCAAAAGTAGATAATGATAATGCCGGTGCTGGAGAAAAACGCATGGACTTAAATCAGTTATCTTAAATTAATTTAAAATTGCAAGCACATTGAAAATTATAAAAAGGGCTAACTATATTAGAATGAGTATGAAAAAAGGAGTCTTAGTTTCTTCAATAAGACACAAAAAAAAAGAGAAACGATTATCATTTAAATAATAATTTTCATTGATTTAAGTTATTTCTATAACTTTTAAAATTCAAATATATAATTACAACTTTTAAAATTTTTTAATTATCCTATGATGCTCGAAATCAAATAATGACATAAAATCACATTATTTTGAATATGTTAATATATTTATTGAACACTCAAAATATAAATTGTACCAATGCTATTTTTTTATTATATTATATTAATTCGAATTTTAATTTTTTTTTTCAATTTTATGACAATTAAGAAAAACAAAATTTTAATTTTTTTAGATTGATTTAAAATTAAAACGAGATAAGGGGCCCACAAGCGAAGAATCGACTAGAAGGGAGTGGAGGGGGAGATTTAAAGACGTGTTTGGTCCACCAGGAAAAAAGCAAACTTCAAGAGTAAACAAAACTGTATAAAGACTGTAAAGATGAGGAGCCAAATTTGAGAGCCAAACTAGGCAATACTAAACTAGTAGCGTTTAATCCACAGCCACAAACATCAAAATCTAATTATGTGGAATGATAGCTACTTAAACTTCCCTTCCAATCTCACCCACTAATTTCATATCTGTCATATGTCCATTGTGCCCCTAATTTGATATTTCTCTGTTTCACTCTAATGATTATTATAGTAAAAAAATTTATTTTCAGTCTAATAAAAAAAGGGACTTCAACGATAACAAAAATTTTAATGTGAAATTAATAAAATATGAGATATGTAGAAAAAAAGTGATTGAAATATTATTAGTAGAAAATGAGGGTCACTTTATAAGAGGGAAAAGACTTATTAAAAATAGAAAGGAACTATTTTTATAGGACGAACTAAAATAAAAAAAAAATATTTTTAAAGAGCAGAGAAAGTAGTTCCTTAGTCAGAATTGAGAAATTTCTAATTTCTTAGGTAAGTCATAAGAGCACCCGCAACGCGTGCCGAAACCGTTCTGCGTGCCGTTCCGCCGGAACGGTTTCGCCGCGGAACGCGTTGCGGCGCTGCATTCCGCTCCCGTCTCGTTCCCATTCCGTGCCGGGTGCCGACGGCACGTAACGCGGCACGGAACAAGCCGCCACGCGCCTGGGCGACGTGGCCGATCCCCGTGCGTGCGTGCTTCCCACTCGCCGGCCCGCGAGTGGGACACGTCAGCAATGACGCAATAATTATTTTTTTTTATAAAAATCGAATTTTTAAAAAAAATTTTTTTTTTTTAAACGGTAACATTACCGTTTTTTTTAACTTTTTCTTAATTTTTTTAATTTTTATTTTTATTTTCTTATTCTATAAATACACCTAATTCATTCATTTTATACACAACTACACATCTATTCTTCCTACATCAACATCAATTTCTCTCCAATTTTCATATTCTATCTCTTCAAAAAATGTCCGGCGACGGCAATTACGGTGGTGGCGGCGCCGGAGGGTGGGATCTCAACGCGTTCGGCGATTGGGAGACCATGTACAACACACTTGGTGGTTCTGGGTCATCGACGCCGGGCACGCAGGGGTCGGCGACGCCGGGTGGGTACCAACCACCCACTTTCGATGTGGATGCCTACGCTCGAGGCTCCGGCTCGCGGCTTTCCCAGGGTTTGTCCCAGATTCGGGAGGATATCCCCGTTGAACCCACTCAGGGAGGAGGCCGAGGCGGTGGAAGCTACAGGGCTGCGTCTGAGGCACCCGAGGAGGATGAGGAGGAGGAGCCGGAGGATCTGGGCCGGCATCCCTACACCAACGAAGAAACAAAGGCGGTGTACACCGCCTGGCTCACCGTCTCATATGATCCCATCGTCGGCAACCAACAAGCCGCCAAGTGCTTCTGGGAAAAGGTCCGTGATGTCTACCACGAGACTAAGCCGAAAGGGGCCCGGAAGCGCAAATATACAATGCTTCGTGCTCACTTTGGCCGAGTCGATTTACAGGTCAAAAAATTCTGCGGGATCTACTCCACCGAAGCGGCGCACTACCAAAGCGGAGCTTCGGGCGCCGACATACTGAGGGCGGCTATGCGCGCCTTCCACCAGGACACCGGTGTACAGTTCAAATATGTTGATATTTGGCAGCTCGTCAAGGACGAGGAAAGGTGGGCCGGTGGTGTCCGCTCCAGCTCGGGATCAACCTCAAAGCGGACGAAGCACACGACGAGCGGCCAGTACTCGTCTGGTGACACCGATGCGCCCAGTGATCGTGGCACGCAGGAGGTTGGGGTTACGGCCGCCGAGTACGAGGGATCTAGCCGTGGGCGCCGTCGTCCGCAAGGGACGAAGGCGGCGAAAGCGGCTAGAGCGAGGAAGGGCCGAGGAGAATCAAGCCAGTCGGCCTCGGGATCGGGCTCACAAGGAGGCTCGAACACACTTATGGTGGCGTACATAACCGCCACAATGGCGGACACTTCCCGCTTCTCGTACGCCCAATACACGGCCTGGTGGAACGGAATTGTGCATATGGCAGGACTACTTGGTCTTCCCCCTCCCCCTAAACCTCGACCGCCTCCGGAGGATGATTCGCCGGCGGAGTAGTTTTTTTATTTTCCCACGTTTAAGTTGTAATTTTTTTTAATATTGTGTGTTTTTTAATGAAGTATGTTTGTTTTTTAATAAAGTATGTTTGTTTTTTAATAAAGTGTGTTTATTTAATTTAATTTAGTTGGAAATAAAAATAAAAATTGAAATAGAATGAATAGTAATTTAAGGAACGGTTAAGGAACGGTTAAGGAACGGAGGGTTGCAGGTTCCGTTCCTTAGTTAAGGAATGGAGTAAAAAAGTACAGTGGGGCCCTCAAATAGTGGTTTAAGGAACGGTATAGGAACGGTATAGGAACAGCGTTGTGGATGGCCTAAATACTGTATTGATGAAGTTGTACATTGAAATCATTAAAACTAAGACTTTGATAGTAGCCCCGATAAAAAATGATTTATCATCCACTATTATTTTTAAAATACTCCTATTAATTTAAAAATAGTTGTACTTTCACAAAAACCATCTCTCCAAAATAATCACTGCTCTATTTCAAAAATTTATTTGCAGTGTCCAGCTCCTGGCCCATTTTGGATTCCCAGCCCAAGAGCAGCAACTATCAAATAAAAATACATTACATTTGCTTGTTGAGCATGTGGCTTGCTAATTTTTCATTTGAAAAATAATACGAGCACTATAATTTATTGTTATTATTAGAGAAAATACTACAATTGTCACACCGTTTAAGTGTATTTTCACAAATATCACAATGTCTAAAATGTAACAGTTGACAATTGATTTAATATCATATTATTATTATTGGCACCTGATTTAATATCATATTGGACTATCTGGAAACATTAACATAATTAAAATAATGAAAAATAAAGAATGCTTACTGAATTACGTTAAATCATAAAATTTTAACAAAATAAAATATACACAGTTCTATCTATGACTTAAAAACGATTTACTATAACGTTTATGTGATTAAAATAAACGTGATTTCAATTAGTAAATCGTTGACTTGCGAAATCTTAAAAACCCATATAATCGAAAATCGGCTAAAAAGCAATTTCCAATAACTTTTTTATATTCTAATATCATATTTTAATTTGTAGTTTTTTTTTAATCCACGTGCTGTGCATATTCATGCATAAGAGTTTATTTGTCCCATGATCCCATCATTCGTCTCTAAACAAAACTAAATGAATCGAATCTAATTTAGAAGGCACACCATACATTTTGATTGACTTATTTATTTATCAACGAGATTCGATATATTGGATGTATTTATATAATTTTTAAAATTCTTACATTTCATAATTTACAACAATTGTTGGTATATTTTATGCATGTTATAATTTTGGTGGGCACATAAATGAATTGATTCAATATTGAATTCAAAAAACGAAACTTGTGAGATTAGACACAAATACTAATAGTACATTATTAGTGTCATAAGGTAGAGGTGATGCGACAATAGTTGCGACTTGCGAGCAATGATTGTCGGATAAAGAATGAAAAGTGAATCCAACTCATTAGTGCTAGTGAGGAGCTACTGCACTACGTAGAAAATAACAATTCCAACGATCAAATTTTATGACCTTGTAAGTTAGATATAGAATTAGTCTTACTCTCACAACTTCTCTTGAATAAATTACTGCTTTTTTTGGTCATTATTCAGTTAGGTAGTCGTTATACTAGTTTTTATTATTTTAATTTTGTGAATAGTTAATAAGTTGTAGTGTACTTTATACTATTATAGAGAATTATTAGTATATAATATGATGATTGATGGGGTACGAACTAAACCCTAATGGCAAGCCCAATAACAGTGACGGCCACGAACTAAACCCTAATGGCAAGCCCAATAACAGTGACGGCCCATCAGCCCAGAGCCCAAGAAAGAGTATCTGTTCGGCACGACCAAAGAGTTCGGCACGACCAAAGAGTTCGGACTCAGCCTACAGCTCGGTAAAAGCCGACCAGTCAAGCTCTCCTCTCAGATCGGCAAGAGTTGATCGGTAAAGTCCAGCAGTTCGGTCTCAGCATTCGACCGAACTAGGAGTTAGTGGACTCATGAAAGGCCTCCACGACCTCCACTATACCCACGATCTATTTAGTGGTATGAAGCAGTTATTGAGCAGTTATTGCTCACCCACGATCTTGTTAGTGGGGCTGCAAACCACGATCTTAGTTCAATGTATAAATAGAACTTAGATCTGATAGAAAAGGGTTAAGCTCTCTAGAGATAAAATAGCATATAGCAAGTCTGTGTTGTAAGCTGTATTTTCGCAGATCAAGCAATACAAACCTGCCCTCATTTCTCCCCGTGGACGTAGATTTACCTCAGTAAATCGAACCACGTAAATTCATTGTGTCATAATTCTCTACCAGCATTTACTAACATCAATAATTCGCGGAATCATCACTGGCGCCGTCTGTGGGAAACAGAGAACAAAATTTGTGATAAAGCGAATTTTTGATCCATTTTTTCCACCCAAAAAATGCATACCAGATCGCAGAGTGCCCGTATTCCTGCCCGTGAGAACCAGGAGGAAGCCAATCCATCCCACAGGTCTGGAAAACAGCCTAGGGATAAATCCACCACCAGTTCTCATGGCGAAGGAACAAGCCGCTCCAAAAATCGTCCCACTGAGTCTTCCCAGCAGCCCGATTTGAATGAGGCTGTCAAGCAGTTTTTGGAGGCGAAGCAGGAGGAATTCTTAACCTTCCTGCGGAAAAGCCAAAAACAGTCGGAGACGAAAACGGCGGATTCTCCTTCTCCCTCCGCACAAGAAAGTCACTACCGCAGTAGTGCCGTGGCTTCCAGGAAGAAGAGTCCTCAGCCCCGACATATTCCTGTTCCTCCTCGGTACCGGAATCACAGGAGAACTCAATCTCCTCCATACCGACGAGATATCGGATTCGCCGTGTACGGAGCACTGAAGACTCCGTTCTCGGACGACATCACCCGAACTCCCCTACCACAGAACTACCGAACTCCGTCGATGACTTACGACGGGCTCGTGGACCCTCACGATTTCTTGGGGCGCTATCAGTATAACATGGCGAACCAGGGTCTCAACGAGGTCCACATGTGCAAGCTGTTTCCCGAGCTGCTTATCGGGAACGCGAGAAGGTGGTTCGATAGCCTCCCCCAAGGCAGCATCAGATCTTACCGAGATCTAATGGATGCCTTCCACAGGAGGTTTTTTCAGAAAGCGGAAGCCCGAATCACTTCGGCTCAGCTGCTTTCCATTCGTCAAGGTCGCGACGAAAAAATTAGCGACTTTATGACAAGATTCCACAAGGAATGCCTGCAAGTAGACGATCTCAACGATCTGCTTGTCATTTCGGCATTCCAAAATGGAATCCTGCCCGGAGCTCTCTACAGGAAGCTCGTTGAGTGCGGTCCGCAGACAGCTCAGGAAATGTGGGACATTGCGGACCAGTACTCCCGGGCCGATGAGGCAGACCGTCGCAAACGGTCGTTAGACAGCTCATCGTCCCGAGGAGACAGAAGGAAGCCCGATCATAGCGATCAGGGGCATCCTCGCCGGACTCCATTTGAAAGAATTCAAAGGGCTCCGGTGCAAGACAGATTGGGACCTCGTCTCAATCCCGAGAAGCCGCCCGCTCAGTTCGTCCCGCTGAACAAGCCGAGAGCGGAAATTTTCGAATTGCACTCTGACCTATTCGAAAAGCCAAAGCGGATGACGAAATCAGCCGCGCGCCGACCACAGGATAGCTACTGCTCCTACCATCAAGACCACGGTCACGATACTGAGGAGTGCAGAAACTTGGCTGCAGGTATCGACGTTCTTGTGAAGGCAGGGACATTGAAAAAATACCGAAGTAAGCAGCCAAAGAAGAATAAAAAGCAGAGTGGTGCGAACTGCGCTCCTCAGGATCCGAAAAGGCAGCCGGATCCCGAAGACGATGACGAGCCGCAATATGATGGAGTAATCCAGACTATTGACGCGCTCCCTGCCGGGAAGACCAAGTCGTCCCTAAAGTCAGAACGCAGAGGCTCCAATCGAGAGGAGCCAACGCATAAAAGGCTGAAGCAGGACGAAGTGATTACGTTCTCGGCTGCTGATCCCGTCCCGGCCATCTCTCCTCACCAAGACGCCATTGTCATCCAAGCCGGAGTGGCAAACAAACTGATCCACAGGGTGTTTGTGGATACAGGAGCGTCGGTTAGCATTCTTTTTAAAGAGTGCTTCGACAAACTAGAAGTGGACCCAGCTCGGCTCAGTCCGGCTCCGCTTCCCCTGAAGAGCTTCACCCAGGAGGACACCCGCCCTGAAGGTATTATCAGCCTTCCGATCACGGTGGGGAAAGCGCCTACTAGCTCCAGTACGATGATTGAGTTTTTCGTGGTGAAAGCTCGGTCCCCGTACAACGTCATCCTGGGAAGAGACTGGCTCAACACAGTTCGGGCCGTTTGCTCCACCTATCACCTCACCATCAAGATCCCTACTAAAGGAGGGATAGCGGTCATCCGAGGTGACCAAAAGAGAGCAAAGGAATGTCTGCAAATTGCGCTTAGAAGTGCCGAGCAGTCAGATCGGCACCACCAAGCATAGCAATCACAGCAGCCGGAGTCAGAGGCGATGACCGAAGTCATACCGGAGCCGAACTCGATGACGGTTCAGCTGTACGAAGACGATCCATCCAGAACGGTTAAGATCGGTTTCGCGGGAACGCCCCTACTTCGGGAAAAAACCATCCAGCTCCTCAAGGAGTATAAAGACGTCTTTGCATGGTCTCCGTTGGACATGACCGGAGTGCCCCCCGAGGTAATCACTCATCGGTTAAATATTGATCCTTCAGTCCGGCCGATAAAACAGAAGCAAAGACTCTTTGCGGCAGAACGAAGTCAAGTCATCCATGACGAAGTCCTTCAATTATTGAAGGCGGATGTGTTATTCGAAGTGAAGTATCCTTCGTGGGTGGCCAATCCTGTCATGATCAAGAAAAAGGAAGGAGGATGGCGGATGTGCATAGATTTCACCGATCTAAATAAGCACTGTCCCAAAGATTGCTATCCCCTTCCGAACATAGATAAAAAAGTAGAAGCTTTGATAGGCTTTGAAATTTTTTGTTTTCTTGATCTGTACAAAGGATACCATCAAGTTTTAATGGATGAGATTGACGCTTCAAAAACGGCCTTCATTACTGATTTCGGCATTTTCGCTTATAAAAAGATGCCATTCGGTTTAAAGAATGCCGGAGCCACTTATCAAAGGATGGTAGACAAGCTTTTTCGGCACCTGATTGGAAAGGAGGTCGAAGTGTATGTTGACGATATAGTCGTCAAAAGCAAAAGCACTTCGGAGTACGAGCACAACCTCAAGTCCACTCTCAACGTGCTCAAGAAAGCCAACCTCAAACTTAATCCCCAAAAGTGTACCTTTTTGGTAGATTCGGGAAAGTTTCTGGGTTGTTGGGTTTCAAAAGACGGACTCAAGGCAAACCCCTCAAAAGTTCAAGTCGTTCAGAACATGGCAATGCCGAAGTCCATACATGACGTGCAAAGGCTAACCGGATGTCTAGCCGCACTGAGTCGATTCCTTTCCCAAGCAGCCGAAAAGCAACTGCCGTTCTTCAAGGTGTTGAAAAAGGCACCAAAGTTCGAGTGGGGAGCCGAGCAGAAAAAGGCCTTTGACGAGCTCAAAAGTTATCTAGCCGAGCTTCCTATTCTCTCTGCTCCAGCCGAAGCCGAAGTACTATTCTTATACTTAGCGGCATCGGATCAAACCATCAGCGCGGTGCTTGTACGAGAAGAAGGCCTAAAGCAGTTTCCCATCTACTTTACAAGCCGAGCATTAAGAGGTCCAGAAACAAGGTATCAACCTCTGGAAAAAATTGCTCTGGCGTTAGTAAATGCAGCAAGGAGACTGCGGCCATACTTCTATGCTCACAAGGTATGCGTCTTAACTGATCTGCCACTTCGGCAAGTGTTGACCAAACCGGAAGCATCAGGCAGAATCGCCAAGTGGGCTATAGAGTTGGGAGAGCACACAATTGAATATCTACCTCGGAAAGCCATCAAGGGACAAGCCTTGGCAGATTTTCTTGCAGAAGCAAAGTTCGATCAAGCAATTCCTGTTATTGCCGAACAGAAGAATTCTGCCAATGCCGAACTAGCACAGCCCTTGGAATCCGAAGTAGAACCGCCGGACTGCTGGAGCGGATTCGTAGATGGAGCTTCAAACAAGATGGGAAGTGGAGCTGGTATTCTACTTGTCGCTCCCGACGGACACGAGGTAACCTACTCACTTCGGTTCCTATTCCCCACTACTAATAATGAAGCCGAGTACGAAGCCCTCCTGGCCGGACTCCAGTTAGCGCAAAGTCTGCTCGTCAAATCTCTCAAAGTCCATTGTGATTCACAAGTCATAGTAAATCACATGTTGGGTACAAGTGAAGCCCGTGACGAGAGAATGAAGAAGTATTTGGACAAAGCGCAAAGCATCAGCCGAAGTTTCTCCTATTTTCGGATAATCCGTATTCCCAGAGCGGAAAATAGCCGAGCAGATATCTTAAGTAAGTTGGCCTCAGATCCGAGCTCAAAGGCGGAAGAATTAATGCATCGAAGCATTGATGAAGCCGAGGTACATTCAGTATCCAGCTCGCCGAACTGGATGACGCCGATCTTGCAGTATCTGGATCAAGGACAATTGCCTGAGGATAAGAGAGAAGCTCGGAAGATTACGTGCCGAGCACTTCGGTACGAACTTCATGAAGGAGTCCTCTTTAGAAAGTCTTACCTCCAGCCGTTATTGCGGTGCGTAGGACCAGAAGAGACGGACTACATCCTCAGAGAAGTTCATGAAGGATCGTGCGGTAGCCACATCGGAGCCAGAGCTTTAGCTAAAAAAGTTCTGAGATGGGGATATTATTGGCCAACCATGGTACAAGAAGCAGTGCAGCTCGTCAAGAAGTGTACGAAGTGCCAAATTCATGCAAATGTCCCAAGGATGCCGCAGACCGATCTATACACTATGCAAAGCCCTTGGCCTTTCATGCAATGGGGCATAGACATAGTGGGACCGCTTCCTCAAGCTCCTCGGCAAATGAAATTCCTTATCGTTGCCGTGGACTACTTCACGAAGTGGGTGGAGGCTGAACCATTAGCTACGATAACGAGCTCAAAGGCATTGGACTTCGTCTGGAAGAACATAGTGTGCCGATTTGGCATACCCCACATCCTCATCTCGGATAATGGGACTCAGTTCACCGACAAGACGTTCAAGAATTGGTGCCAAGAGCTGAACATTCAACAGCGGTTCACTTCAGTCTCCCATCCCCAAGCAAACGGACAAACGGAAGTAACGAACCGGATTCTGGTGAAAGGGTTAAAAGCCCGGTTAGAACAAGCCAAAGGACAATGGGTAGAAAATCTCCCTCAAGTCCTGTGGTCCTACCGAACTACACCCAAAACCTCCAACGGTGAAACCCCGTATAGTCTGGTGTACGGCACTGAAGCCGTAATTCCGGTGGAGATCGGCGTACCCAGTCCCCGAACTCTAAATTTCTCCTCAGAAATGAATGACGACGGACTGAGAGCCGAACTAGATCTCGCCGAAGAAAGAAGAGAATTGGCGTGCATAAAAGCAGCCAAGTATAAGGAGCAAGTAGCCCGGTATTATAACCAAAGGGTGAAAAAGCTTCAATTTCAAGTGGGAGATCTCGTCTTGAGAAACAACGAAGTAAGCCGAGCAGAAAAGCTGGGCAAACTCGAACCCACATGGGAGGGTCCGTATCGGGTGTCAGAAGTCCTCGGCAAAGGGTCTTATAAATTGACTCACATGTCAGGAGAACAAGTACCCCGAACATGGCACGTCTCTAACCTCAAGAAGTTCCACTTGTAAGAGACAAAGTCCGGTCAGTCTGTCTTGTGTCTAGTTCGGTCATAGGGGTACATGTTCTTATTTGTTTGTTTTTACTTGTACCTTTTCCTTGTCGTTTTATAAAAAGTTTAAAGTTTTTTCTTTCGTCTTTTTCATTTTTTCTCTATGTGTTTTGTCTCTATGTGCTTGTCGTCTCTTACAAATGATACCAAGGTATATCGTTCTTTGAAGACTGATCCCCTTTTTAGATCGATTATTAAAGACTATTGTGAGTCCAAGCTTCTAAGGAGGATATAAGACCACAATTCAGCTTAACAAGCAGTCCGTCTGAAGCGAACTGCAATAAGCCAACGATTGTGAGTCCAAGCTTCCAAGGAGGATACAAGACCGCAATTCAGCTTAACAAGCACTTCGTCTGAAACGAACTGCAATAAGGGAAAGTCCGATCCACGCGATAAACCTCGCCGAATTAGGACGACCAAGTTCGGTCAAAGAAGTTTACCTCATAAGACCGGGGACGACCATGTCCAGTCAAAGAGGTTTACTGCATAAGACCACTTCGGTTAACTGGGAAAGTCCGATCCACGCGATAAAACTCGCCGAATTAGGACAAGGGAAAGTTCGATCCCGGCGACAAAAATCGCCAAATTAGAACACAAACCAAGTCCGGTCAAAGATGTTTATTTCATCAGACCAAAGACGAGTCCGGTCAAAGATGTTTATTTCATCAGACCAAAGACGAGTCCGGTCAAAGATGTTTATTTCATCAGATCAAAGACGAGTCCGGTCAAAGATGTTTATTTCATCAGACCAAAGACGAGTCCGGTCAAAGATGTTTATTTCATCAGACCAAAGACGAGTCCGGTCAAAGAAGTTTACTTCATAAGACCAAGGACCAAGTCCGGTCAAAGAAGTCTACTTCATAAGACCGAGGACAAGTACGATGAAATTTTTTCGCTAAGCTGTAAATACAGTGTTAGAAGCGAAAACAAAATTTCATTTTTCAAATCTTGTTCGGCATACAACTCCGCTACCCTACAAAATGGCGCTACGCTATTACAAAGGACTATTCTACTGTCCAGGGTTGCTGAAGTTAAGCCACCTATCTGCAAAACCCTCTGGAAGCCGAGTTCGGTTGTTCCGAGCAGATGAAGAATAAGCAGGTCGACGAGATGCTATCCTCGACCCAACGCCTCTTCCCCGAGCCCGAGAAGCCCTAACACCTCGGCGATGAAGAGTCTCTGCAATAATCATCTGCTGATCTTGCTCGCTCATAGTCACAACTCCTCGGCGAATTTCAGTCCGTCCCTGTCTTGACGATTCCGGTTGCTCCTGAGCCCGTTCTCGTCTTGACGTTTCCGGCTGTGCCGGAGTTCGTTGTTGACTGGGAGTAGGATTTTGAACAAGGGAGCCAGAGGTTTGATCTGGAGTGCGAGCATCTGTTGCCACGATATGCCGAAGGAATCTTTCTATTGAGGGACGCCGGGCAAGAACAATGTCGTACCGAGAAGCCCAGCGCCGCAATGATTTCACGACTTGTTGGCAAGCCGAGCTCTCCAGCGCATTGTTCCTCCGGAGTACATTATACTCCTCCCACAGTTCGTCAACTCGTTCCTGAACTTCTGATATGGTCATTCCCCCGCGCACACGGATGTAATCCTCATACGCAGTCCTCTCAGCAATGGCCGTATTCAGCTCGGCCTCCAGATCTTTCTTATCGGACTCTAAGTCCTTGATATCGGCCTCCAGCTTCACTAAACGAGCCAGAAGCTCGTCATTCTTCGTCTGATCGGCTATAGCTCTTCTCTCAGCTTCGTCCAAAGCCGAAGAGTACAGCCGTTTCCAGTGAAGTATCTCCATCTCCTTGGGTACAAAGCAGCTATATTAGTTCGGCAGCTG
This sequence comes from Salvia splendens, assembly GCF_004379255.2. Taxonomy (NCBI): domain Eukaryota; kingdom Viridiplantae; phylum Streptophyta; class Magnoliopsida; order Lamiales; family Lamiaceae; genus Salvia; species Salvia splendens. The sequence continues at coordinate 13,850,016 of NC_056041.1, forward strand.
TACCGAGCAGATAGTAAAATACAACAGGAATAAAGGCGAGTACGAAAAGCTATACGAAGACAAAGGTAGAGAATTTTTCATTCACAAGGAAAATTTTTTACACTAGGGCTTCAAGGCCATTTTACAAGGAAGAAACTAGACTAGGAGAAGGGAGACGAAATCATACTCCGCCTGCTTCGTCTCCGGCTCCTCGGTCTGGTACAGCTTCCTTCTCCTGGGCTACCTCAGCCTCGGCCTCGCCTCCTGCCGGCCTCGCCTCCGCCTCCTGATCGGCCTCCTTCTCCGGATGCCCGGCCTGATCGACTTCGGCCTCCCGCTCCAGCGGCTCGGCCTCACCCTCTCCGTTGTAAGTCGAAGCGGGTGAAACGGGTCCCACGGAGGCAAAGATAGCCTCCAGGTTCTCGTCCCGATCAGCTCGACAACTCCGGACTCGGTCTGCAGAAAGCAGGACCGAAGATGAAGCGAGCTCCTCAAGGAGCGGCAGATTCTGAAGCCGAGCTGCTATCTCTCGGCTGTACAGAGGCAGCACGACGTCGGCCCCCTGCTCGCCCTTATCGGCAATTAGCCTTACCAGACTACCGACAAAGGCCGAGAACTGGCTGCTCAAAAAGAGTTTCTCCGTGTAAACACGGAGAGCCTCCCCTTGGGCAACCACGGCAGCAGCATCGCTCCGCTTCGCCTGCTCTCGCTGGATGACGAGCTGGTTTTTGGCAAACTGAGCTTCATCCTGGGCCGAAATCCTAGCAGCTCTGGCCTTCTCAAAGTTAGCCTCAGCCTGTTCGGCCCGATGACAAGCAGCCGCCAACTTCCTCTGCATCTCGGCATAGTCATTGGACGCTTTGGAGAGTTCGACGGCGACAAGCTTGGAGAGCATATCGTTCCTCTGAAAATGAATAAGGAAAAAAGTTAACAGAGGGCACCAAAAATACAGGACAGAAGCCAAGCCAAGGAATCAAGAAGACAATTCACCTCGGCGAAGTCCGTGGGCCATAGAAATGGCTCACAGATATGCTCCGAAGGAGGCGCCAAGACCATGTCTTTCTCTGGCGCTCTCGGGGGCTTCTGGGTCTTCCCCTTCCTACTTGCCGAAGTCGACTCCGGCTTCTTTGGACCCGAAGAGGTCTTTTGCCTCTTCGGATTCTTCTCGGCATCAGGCGCCGAGCTGGTAGCCTTCTCTCTCTCCGGCTCCACAAGCTCGGAGGACTTTCTGATAGCCTTATTCAACATGAACACTGCCAAAAAGCAAGAAAGCAAAGTCAGATTTTCTTCGTTAAAGCAGTAGAGCATAAAGATAAAGAGAAATCCTCACCCTCGGCCTCTTCGTCCGAAGACGAGATGTCGAACACGACGTCGCCCTTGACGAGCTCAGACTCCGTGTATTGTTTCCTAACTATGGGAATCTTGTTGAGCTCGCCATCGAGCTCGTCCAACGGTTCAGGCCGAGGGTGACGGATAACGGACTCCGGCCCTCTCCAGGGAAAACTAGGAGCCGCGGTCCTATCATAGTAGAAGAAGCGATTTTGCCACTTCGGCCACTTCGTTTTACAAAAGGCCCTAAAGGGCTGTAAAGGGATCAAGTAAAACCAAGACCCCTTCCTCTTAAATTGAAAGAATTTAAGGATCGCCTTCAAAGACAAATCCCTTCCTAACCTACGGAGTTCGGCAGCGAAGGCCGACAAGTGCCTCCAAGAGTTCGGAGTCACCTGGCCTAAAGGAAGCTGAAAAAAATCTAGTAAATCTATAAAGGCAGAAGGGAGGGGGAAACGAAGCCCGCATTCTAAGCAGGCCTCGTACACGGTGACGTAACCCTCCGGCGGGGAGTCAGCCCTGTGATCACCGTCAGGTACCACCGCCTTCCCCCCAGGAAAAGAGTATTTTTCGTAAAGGGATATCACAGTATCCTTACTCAAGATACTGTGAAAATACTCTACGGTCTTCTCCCCGGATTCTTTCCGGCTAGAAGACCCCTTACCCCCTTTCCTAACGCTACCCGACTCCGAAGAAGAAGAAGAAGACATTTTTCTTACTTTTTGAAGGAGAAGATAGTCTGAAAAAATTCTTGAAAGCGGAGAGAGAATTTTCGCAAGAAAGAGAGTATAGAAGACGCAACAGCAAAAGTGCTTCAATGATGAAGAAAGAGCGTATTTATCAGATACGGGAAAGATTTCGAAATCGTTGCGCCGTTTCGAATCCCACCTTTTCAGGCGGCCGGATTTTACTGTCGCATTTAATGCAGGCATGCGCTAGGCACGTCCCCTGACGTCAGCCTCCCCCTTACCGTTATCCAGAATGCCGAAGTGACTCACCTCGCCGAAGTGATCCACTTCGCTTTTCGGGGGGGGTAGTGATGGGGTACGAACTAAACCCTAATGGCAAGCCCAATAACAGTGACGGCCACGAACTAAACCCTAATGGCAAGCCCAATAACAGTGACGGCCCATCAGCCCAGAGCCCAAGAAAGAGTATCTGTTCGGCACGACCAAAGAGTTCGGCACGACCAAAGAGTTCGGACTCAGCCTACAGCTCGGTAAAAGCCGACCAGTCAAGCTCTCCTCTCAGATCGGCAAGAGTTGATCGGTAAAGTCCAGCAGTTCGGTCTCAGCATTCGACCGAACTAGGAGTTAGTGGACTCATGAAAGGCCTCCACGACCTCCACTATACCCACGATCTATTTAGTGGTATGAAGCAGTTATTGAGCAGTTATTGCTCACCCACGATCTTGTTAGTGGGGCTGCAAACCACGATCTTAGTTCAATGTATAAATAGAACTTAGATCTGATAGAAAAGGGTTAAGCTCTCTAGAGATAAAATAGCATATAGCAAGTCTGTGTTGTAAGCTGTATTTTCGCAGATCAAGCAATACAAACCTGCCCTCATTTCTCCCCGTGGACGTAGATTTACCTCAGTAAATCGAACCACGTAAATTCATTGTGTCATAATTCTCTACCAGCATTTACTAACATCAATAATTCGCGGAATCATCAATGATGATGATTTACACGATGTGCATAAACCAACAAATTGATCATATGTGATATGACATTGTGTTGTTAACGTTGTTGTTGTGTTTCTATTAGTAATAGGCTGGACTACCTCTACCTGTTCTATTATTTTTAAAAAGTTTGAAACAAACTGTAAAATTACCAATGTTGCTCTTGAATGCACATTGGTGAGTGTTGTTTTGTGCAATACCATTGATATGGATTAAAACTAAGTTCAATAATTATGACGCAGAAAATTGGTTACAAATTACGTAGTAACTCATTTTTATTAACAATGAACTGAAGTATCGGTGAGATATCAATGCAAAAATTTAACCAAACTCTTAATATATTCGACATTGTGATCACCCAATATTAAAATACATATATGTTGAAGAAAAACTATGTCTATGTTACTACTATTATCAATTTTGGGCTTGAATTTGATCATATAACTCGTTTATTAGATTTGTATTTATTAAACAATCCATTTATTTTATGGCTTCCCATTTTAAGAAGACATACTTCGTATAAATTTATTTCACATTGATCTATACCTTATGACCTTATCATAGTAGTTATCTCAAACATACATTTATAATTAAGTGATCGAGATTATATAGTACTACTCCTTGGTTACCAATTTGCCACTCCATCATATTGCTTCACAAGTGATTTAATTAGCTAATTCTATTCTATAATTTGATAATATCACCGACAGAATTCAAACATGTCAACGACATTAGAATAATCATTTTACATCGCTTGTTTACAAATCCACATCCATTGAATCATAAATAAAGTATATCACACGTTATAAAAAGAAGGGGCATCCGCATATCCATATAATTAGTATAATCAAGAATTACCCGCAAAATAAAAAAAAAATCCGTACATCAACCAAAATATCACTAAATATATTATCTTACTAAAGAAAGTAGAAAACCATAAAAACTTTCTTTTATTTATTACAAGTCTGATATACATCTTTCTCAAATAAATATAGAATTTAATGATCGAATATTTGAATTTGTCGGTTCTAACACAATTTTGGCAATTATATAATTGTATCCTAACATTTCACTATTTAATTATATCACAATCTTTGCAACTCGTATTAATTTTTGAATAGCTTGAGATAATCACATCCGAAAACTAAAACTCAAAGTGAAAAATAATATCATCACAGAAAGCATATTTTTCGGGGAAAAAATAGTAGGTCATCATTGGGCAGGTCATATCAAGACTAAATTGATGAGGTGAAACTCCAATAATAAATTGGTGGAGCATTACTATATAAGTTCAAAAGTTAGATAAATCATTGTATAATTGTTAGTAATTAAAATAAATTCGAGAAATCACACAGATTAAAAGAAAATCGATAAAATCACTGAATCAAGTTGCAATTGCTAGAAAAATTATAATAAATCGAGAAATTTCAAAGATTAAAAGAAAATTTATAAAATCACTTAAAATAGAGATTTCTTTGCCCTTGAAAATGGAAAAATATACTACTACTAATTCAATATCCAATCAGCAAGCAGATACGGAAATACTCCCAACGGTAAAGTGATGTATAAGTAGAAAATACTGCCGTTGTCAGTTATCCCGTATTCTACGCAGTATTCACCAACGACGCCGACGTGGCCACGTGCCGCTTTCTCCCACGCATTCTTCAAACCAGCCAGGGGCACAAACGTCATTTCGCTCCCCTCCCACGGCCGCCCGACATCGACTTCCGTCACCACTCTCTTCATTTTCTCTCTCCCTCTCTCTCTCTCTCCCTCTCTCTCTCTCTCTCTCTCACTACACTAGTGGTTAGCTGCAGCTTAATACTACTAGTTATATAAATACACATACACTAATATACTATACGTCTACACGCATAAATATACAGTGAGAGGAGAGGGAGAGAGGGAGAGGTGCGAGAAGAAGTTGAGGAGTAATGCTGATGCAGTTGCCGTTTGATTCGATGATTTTTGACTGAGATCGTGTGAGGAGGTATGGTGTTTTCTCGAATGATTTGTTTACTATATGTGTGGCGGTTTTGTTATTTTTTCGAGTTATGGCAGTTGGATTTGCTTTTTTGAATAGTAAATAAAGTGTATCCACCTTTATAGTTGATCTCAAGTGCTTTTTTTCAATCTTGCGTTTCACGCTTCAGCTTGTCTACTTTATCATGGTAGAAATGCAACTTTATGGGAAACATCAGCTAGAGTACTGTTTCGGAGTGTGGAAACTTTTGCCACATTTGTTAATTAGTGATTTGCTGTGTTATTGCTCTAATTTTGTTTCTCAATTTGACTGTTAGAGTGCAGTTATTGTAATTGTTGGATCGGATCCTGCATTTTGTTTGTTGATTCTGGTAAGGATTGTGTTTCTTTATTCTCGCATATTCGGAATCGAAGCTTCTCTGCCATACAATTACAAACCCTAACCCTGAGGTCTCAGTTGAATCCCTCTCAGTGTAGTTGTAGTTGTTTGAAGTATATATGTGTGTTTGTGTATGCATCTTTCTTCCTGTTAAATGGGGTTGTGGGGAGCCACTATTTTTGTTTTCATGGGCCTTACCAGATTTGGTGTTTAAAATAATGAAGAATGGGCTACAGGGAAATACCATCATTACTTGGAGTCGAAGGATAGTTGGGGTCCCCATTAAACTAAACTTTCTGTTTACTTTTTGTTGATGCTGCCTAAAAAGATGGAACTCTTAGGTTTCTGGTTGGAGAAAGGGATTACCGAGGGGCATTAAGCAAATTGGCCAATCACCACCAACTACTGATTAGTACTGTTTTAGCAAAATCGATGTCATGTTAGTGGGTAAAATCATGTTTAACTAGCTTCGTCAATTACTGGTGAAAACTGCATTGGAGTCTGGGTATTTATTTCGACTGCAAGCAGAACTAACTTATCTCTAGTAACCTAACTGTCTTGCCTTTTTAAGTACGATGAAGGGTACATCAAATATCTTTGTATTTATATATTGTTTGTCTGGGTTGCTGCCTTGCTGGTAGGTTCCTGAGTATGGACTTCTCATCTCTCGTGTGATTGAAGTAGATTTGAGGAGGTGGGAGAAACAATGGGGGCTATTGGTTCCGAGGAGTTGATCAATTGGGAGAAAATGCAGGTGGTTGGGAATGGGAAAGAAGAGAAGATATTGGTACTGGTGAGGTTAAGGCCGTTGAGTGAAAAAGAGAGTGCACGGGCTGAAGTTTCAGACTGGGAATGCATCAACTCAACCACCATTTTGTACCGGAACAGCCTTCAGGAGCGCTCTGGACTACCTACAGCTTACTCATTTGGTATTTCTGTTCACATTGTCATTTACATTGGTCAAATTTTCAAGCATATCATATGAAAACGAAACTGATAATATTCAGCTACATTTTATTATACAAATTTTTTTTTTCAAGAATTGGGATTTGGAGGTCTGATGTTTATAGTCTCCCATACTTCTGTTAATATTCACTATCTGAGGAAACCAAGCTATCATTACTGTCTCCAAAGTGAAGCACTGGAACCTCCTGAATATATTAGAAGCATTTGAATACAACTTGTCATTTAGATCAGTTTGTTAATTAACTTATTTGTGATACCTATACCTTACTCTGTTTTTACATTGTTTTGTTTTTCCATGTACAATTTTATGGTGGTAGATAGAGTATTTCGAGGTGACTGCACAACAAGGGAAGTTTATGATGAGGGTACAAAGGACATTGCTCTATCAGTTATTGGTGGCATCAATTGTGAGAATTGTGTTTATTACATTGCTGAATCCTTGTTCTCTATGAGGGGTCTTTTTCCCTCTGCTTTCTACAGATGAACTCTTTTAACAAATTTCAACTAATTTTCATTCAGCAACTATCTTTGCATATGGTCAAACAAGCAGCGGAAAGACATACACTATGAATGGTATAACTGATTATGCAGTGGCTGATATTTATGATTATATACAGAAGGTGTGTGAGTATAGTTCATTTTTCACTCATCCTGGTGATACAAGATTAGACTAATGATTATTATAGAAGTGCTTTCTCTTTCTTTCCACTTGGAAGTCTTATCGAAAATTTTCTTCTGCCTGAACCAGCATGAAGAAAGAGCATTTGTCTTAAAGTTCTCTGCGATGGAGATTTACAATGAAGTTGTTAGAGACCTCCTTAGCACAGATAATTCTCCTTTAAGACTCCTCGATGATCCGGAAGTGAGTTTTTCCTTAACTCTATTTCCCACCTTGTTTCATTTGTGTATGTTTGATTTATTTTCTTTGTTCTGTAGAGGGGGACTATAATAGAGAAACTCACAGAAGAAACTTTGAGGGATCGTGATCACCTCAAGGAGTTGTTATCCATATGTGAAGGTTAGATGAACTCCAACTTGATTTTGTCGTTATACTTCAACAGTTCGTTAGTTAAACAACTTATATATTCTTCGAATTTTTAATCTCTCTTTAACTTATGTATAGCACAAAGGCAAATTGGAGAGACCTTATTGAATGAAACAAGCTCCAGGTCGCATCAAATTCTTAGATTGGTTAGCTCCCCTAGCTCTTTGTCTTAATAGATTTTGTCGTTCTCCAGTAACATTCATGTTATATAAGCACTTATTGTGTGTATTCTTGATCTAAATCCTCCAGACAATTGAAAGTTCTGCTCGTGAGTTTTTAGGGAAGGGCAACTCAACCACCCTTGCTGCTAGTGTGGTATAGGAAATTTGAATTTGTCATGATTTTCCTAAATATTTAGTAGTATAATAAATCTGAAAGGTATTGGAACATGTCTCTGCAGAACTTTGTAGATCTGGCAGGAAGTGAGCGGGCATCTCAAGCTAACTCAGTTGGACAGAGGCTGAAAGAAGGCTGCCATATTAATCGTAGTTTGCTCACTCTGAGCACAGTGATTCGCAAGCTGAGGTTTGTGGATTCTTTTGGCCTGCCGTTGTAGTTTGTTAGCTGCCTGACGATTTCATTCTTGTGAAATAATGTGCTATAAAGGATTCATGAATCAGAGCTTTTTTTATCTTCCACTTTGAGCAAGATTGTTTCTGCTTTCCATTATTATTACTGGCTTAGGTTGATTGTATTTGTTAATTGAGAATTGGTCTTTAGTCTTTACTCTAATATAATGCACATGTTTTTGGACAAGTAGGCTAGTTAGCAAGCATATGCATAGATGTCCTATCGGGTTTTAATCTAATCAAGTAGCTTGCAAGTGCTATGTCACATCGTTTTATTGCAAGTTCCATTTGCATCAGCTTTTGAATAATATGATTTACTGCAGCAAAGGGCGAAATGGGCATGTTAATTACAGAGACTCAAAACTTACACGTATACTACAGCCTGCCCTGGCAGGCAATGCAAGAACTGCAATCATTTGCAATTTGAGCCCTGCAAGAAGCCATGTTGAGCAATCGAGGAACACACTCTTATTTGCTTCCTTTGCAAAGGAAGTATCAACTAATGCACAGGTCAATGTAGTGATGTCAGATAAGGCATTGGTGAAACATCTTCAGAAAGAGGTAGCAAGGTTGGAGACTGAGTTAAAAATTCCAGCATCAATATGCGATCATGCACCATCACTAAGAAAGAAAGATATGCAGATTGAAAAGGTAATGCCTTACTCATATATTTAAATTGCATACTTTTGTCTTTCCTACAGCTTCTGAATACTGTGTCAATTGTTTTTAATAACCTAAATGTTATTCGTGTTGAGGTGAAATTGCAAACTTTATCATTTGATATTGTCATAATAGATTTTAAGTTTCTTTAATCAAACTGGTGAACTTAACCTTCCTCATTATGTTGCTTGCTCTGCAGTTGGAGAAAGAGGTCAGGGAGCTAAAGAGGCAACTAAATCTTGCCAATTTGAAAAATGAGGACTTAATCCAAGAGGCAGAAAGCATCAAAAGTTCAAAACAACTCAGTGGGTCTTTTAATGGAAACCTTAGGTGTAATGGAGAATCAGACCTATTGCTTCCGGAGAATAGTGAGGATCAATATTTATCGGATGGTACATCTTATCCAAGTCATATTATACAGAGAAATCCTATCAAAGTTGAAGAAAATTATGATGACATCAAGGAAGTTCGATGCATTGAGATGGATGAATCTTCTCAGAGTCGAGCATGCGAGTCTTTTGACCAGTCAACTAGTAATAATGAACAAATGTTGCAAGCATGGGTGGAGCCTGGTAATGGTCACATTGTAGATCATGAGATGCTATCGGCTTCACCTAGACAAGTGAGTGGTGCTGCAAATGGTTACTCAGACGCCGAAGCACATAGAGTTCAAGATGTGAGGAATAGCACTGATTCTGTTTTCCGGCCCTACCCTGATTCATCGTCTTCTGGTGTTCGATCAACTAGTCTATTGAGTTCTGGCAGCATAAAGTTGAGTAGAAGCCGAAGCTGTAGAGCTAGTTTAATGACTTGCTTATCTGATTTTGAGACTGCCGAAGAAAGTCAGAGCACACCTCCTCACGTCTTTGAAAATGATTTCACTGGAAGACCTGAAAGCGGCGCCCTCAGGAAGCCCTGGAAACTTCCCCCAACAATCTATGGTGCAAATAATGCGAAATTTACGAGAAGCGATTCCCTAAACTCTGATTGTAGTAGTTTCATTGATGAAGCTAAAAATCAGAGCAGCTCCCATGGAGAAGAAGATATTCCAACTCTTGGTTCCTTTGTTGCAGGACTCAAGGAGATGGCAAAGCTTCAATATGAAAACGTAGTTATTTTCTTCTTACATGGTTTCTGTTTAGTAGCCATCAAGCAGAGAACTCATTATTTGCCCCTGCTTTGTTTCCTCAGGTTGAAGGAAGAGGAACAGGATCCGGAGATGAAAATGGCGCTAGAGATCTCGCTGTGGTCCAGATGCAAGATTGGCCCATGAAATTCGAGAAGCTGCAGAAACTGATAGTCGAACTATGGCATGATTGCAATGTGTCATTAGTCCACAGGACATACTTCATCCTCCTCATTAAAGAAGATTTCACAGATTCCATTTATATGGAGGTAGAGTATAGGAGACTATCCTTCCTAAAGGATACATTTTCTGGTGGCAACTCAGTCATACAGGACGGCCGTACACTCACATTGGCCTCTAGGTATGTCTATATCCTCATTCACATTTCATTCATCAGTCACGAATTCGCCACTCTGATCGTTATGCACAGTTAAATGGCCTTCAAAATGGCGTCTAATTTCATTGAGTTTGATAATCTATACATATAATAAAGGAGCCTTGTTTTACAAATTTTGGTTTGCCTATAATTTCATTGCATATCATTTTTATTAATACTGTTTTATGATATTGAATAAGTACTATATGTATGCATTTATATTTGTTCTATGAAAAGGGCATAGTTAATTTACATGTTGAACTAACTTTTCTGAACTATGCGCTCTCAAATAAACAGCAAAAGAGCTCTTCATCGTGAGAGGGAAACGCTGAGCAGGCTTATGGGTAGAAGGTGTACGGAGGATGAGAGGAACATGCTTTACACGGATTGGGGCATTGGTCTCGGCTCCAAGAGGAGGAGGCGGCAGCTGGTTCATCTCTTGTACAGCGACACCCAAGACATGGGCCGCGTTAGCCGGAGCGCTGCTGTGGTGGCCAAGCTTATCGGATTCTCGGAGAATGGGGTGGCCCTGAAGGAGATGTTTGGACTCAGTTTCACACCTCCAAGCATGACCAGAAGATCGTTTAGATGGAAAAATAGTATGTCGTCCCTTTTGTGAGGTCGGCTCAACGAGAAGTTCTTATGTGTTTAACGACGCCGTTGTGTTTTTAACGACGCCATTTCCCTGGAAGTTTTTGTTATAGTAGTATTTCATAAAAAAATATTATTATAACTAATTTTCGTTCAAACTCTATCTTGATATCATAGTATACAGGAGCGAAGGCAAGAATTAAAATCAAGAGGGGCAAAATTATGTATAAGCAAATAATTAAATAATTGAGCAGGGGCATTTAAGAAGGAATTCAAACAAATATACAAATTTGAAGAAATATTAGTATGTATATAAATTTTTGAGGAGGGGCATATGTCACGCCAAAGGCTCATGTGGCTACGCCCCTGATAGTATAAATTTTAAATCTCACGTGGCTACGCCCCTGATAGTATAAATTTTAAATCTAACGAATAGCATGAATTTAAATCTAACGAATAGCATGAATCAAACTCTAGTCTAAATTTCGAATTGATATACGCTTTTCGTTTTAATACTTCAATTTTAACGATTAAGTATATCACTTCATCTTCACTGGATAGAAAAAGTTGGAATATATTCCATTTAGTTTGTAATTTTGTGAAGAAATTAAATTGTTGTAATAATATGATCTATTTGCACTTGATATAAATTTAACAACTCCCTAAAATTTTGTAATCATATGAGGGTTGATGTGAGTGACGCAACCTCAGTATTTGTTCTTCAATTTATATCATGCTGGAGATGCTCATCAGAATAAAACTATAGTGTCAATGTTACTCCTTCAAAAAAAAAATAGTGTCAATGTTACAATAAATCAAAAGATGGTGATATTATTATAGTGATATTTTTAAAAAAACATTAATGGGAAAATAACCTGTAAAAGGCTAAAACTAATAAGACAAAAACAAAAACAACTTTTCCTATGGCTATGCATCTAAACTGAATGGGCCTTTATTGACACGTGATACAGGCCCAAATGTTCCTTTTATTGAGGCCCAACTCATCGGAACGACGCCGTATCATAAATGACAAGGTAGGAGTCAAGTAGCGATTCGAGTTTACTAGAAACTGGGTTGTATCAGAAATCAGGGGGGGGAGAGAGAGAGAGAGAATGAGCGTAAGTACGGCGTCGTATTTGGCTCGGCGAGCAGCGCAGAAGGAGAGGGTTCGCATCCTCTACAGGAGAGCTCTCAAGGACACTCTTAACTGGGCGGTTCATCGCCACCTCTTTTATTCCGATGTAATTTTTCTATTTCTCTCCATTTCTTCATACATTCATTCGATCTCTGCTTTTGATCTGATAATGTTATGTGAACAAATCTTCGCTACTTAGACGAGATTAAATTTCTGCTGGATTGGGCTCTAAACGAGTTTTTATTTTCTGTCTCTTGGTTGTGCGTGTTTTTTATCAGGCTGATGCTCTAAGAGAGAAATTCGAGGCTAATAAACACGTGGTTTGTTCTCTATTTTCATCATGTACTTTGAATTTGTTCGTTATGAATTAGAGTTTTTCGCATTTCAGTGTAATGGTGGTTGCTTAATTTCATGAATTGAGCTGTTTGATTGAGTCTCCTATCTTCAATAAACTGTTAATAAGCTTATTTGACCTGGCTTTGGTAAGTTATTTCAATGCCATTACTATAATGTAAGGATTTTGGTAGAAAGAAAAACTAAGAGAAATGTTGGATCTGGAAAAGAGCGATCAACTATGTAATTCAACCTGAAACACAATGTTAGATTGATTGGGGTTCCCCTTGCTCTTCTTCCAGGAGGATATCGAACTGATTGATAGAATGATAGCAGCTGGTGAGGCGGAGCACAACAAATGGAGGCATCCCGATCCTTACATTGGTAATTTGATCTAAAATGTTGAATTATTTTTTATTAGTCACAGTGTGGAAGTATATTTTTGGTGGAATTTTACCCTTCCATAATTTATTACCTTTCATATAAACAGTTTTAGCACGAGAACAGATTGAGAAATTACATCTTTCAATGCTATTTGTTCTTCACAGAGAGAAGGAACTAGTTGCATTAGATGTCTTTCTTCGAATGTTGATTTACTGTAGTGTCATATAAATCAGTTGCTAAAGACGATAATAGCATAGTACTGAATGTAATGGTTTGTATCAAATGGCAAAAAATTGGAGCATTGGGGAAAATCCCAACCATGTTTAGTATCTAGATGCAAGTTGAATTAGTCGGTGCATTCATATAATATATGAGCAATGTTTATTCCTTGTTAACTGACGCTAGCATAATCTTTTGCCTTTTGGAGGGCTCAAGAAACTATTGGATGATAGTAAATTGTAATATCAGTCTGTTAAGCATCTCTTTTTTTTTTAAATTATTAGGCTTGCTTACTTTTTGATGGTTCACAATTTTTTTTCCTTTCTACAGTTCCTTGGGCACCTGGTGGCTCCAAATTCTGCAGGAATCCGACACCACCTCTTGGGGTAATTGATCAAATACTGATTACTACTTGGCGTGATTTAGTTCGTAGGCTATTTATTTAGTTTGCATTTTCTCTTTTCTTATCTTTTCTGTATTCAGAAAACTTTATTCCAGTTCGGTATTTTCAATTAACATTCGGTGCATTAGTATTGATTAATAGTAGTGTTAACATAATTATAATATATGTTTTCTTATTTACTTTTCACTGGTCTTGAAGGCAAACTAAGTTTTTAGTAGTATTTTATGCATTAGATTTCGTTTTTTCTGTTATAAGTGCATGTCTGCCTACTGAATGGATGAGATGCTAGCTCATTATGATGCCTGGTTTGGCTCTATGCCCCTATTTTTGCTTATATTGTTTGCATAATACCAAAATTTACGAACAAGAGCATGCAATTATTATACCATGTTATCGCAAGACTTATGCTTAAGTTGATTAAGCAATTTGCGACATAATATTGCTGTGTGGTTAATGTAGATTGAGATTATACACAACTATGGCATGGAAGAGCGTGAATGAAGAGGATCCATCATCCTCTGAAATAAATGAAGGTTGGTATATTGGTATCACTGTTCTCATCAATTCTGTCATTCCTATTACTATGGTAGTAAGGTTGCAATAAACATGAACTAAACACCAGTAACATTCCTCCTTCTGTCTAGGCATTTGCTTTTATAAACCCCATCCCCACCACCCACACCGCCAATTCTTTCTTCGAGAGGCACACAAGAATGCCCAAGCCTTAATTATCATGATGTGCTGATGAGATCTTAATGACTAATGTTGCAGGTTGGAGGTCCACAAATCATGATAAGAGGACTAGTTCCGCTCTAGTTTGTGGTCTGTGGTTTCCAATTTAAGATTTTTCTTTAGAAAAAGATGTTGGCGATCATTCTTGTATTTGAGACTCCCAAAACTGGACGTGGTTAAATTCTTGTTGGATAATCACTGCCTGTGTCTTTCCATGTTTGGAAAACTCACCGGAGCTTGCTGTCTGTAACTTCCGACCAGGACTCTTTCCTTGAAATCTGGATGACAGATGTTTAGAACATGTGTTTTGCAATAATAATCTCGTTTTTGTCATCAATGATGCGTTTGACAGATGATTATAACATGTGTTTTGCAATAAAATCTCGTGTTATCAATGATATGTTTTAGATTGCACTTGTTTTATTAATGTTAAAATGTACCCTTCCTTGGCAATTGCCAATTTTCCAATGCTTGTTGCTTGGGAATGTCATATATTTACAAGTTGCATCTCCGTTGCATATGCTCTGTAGCCTTCAATTTTTTGGCGAATATTGGCCTTTTTCTTAAGGGAACTAGAGAAAGGGAATGTGCGTCAAAATTTGACCTTTTTCTTAATGGATAGTTACCAACTGCAATGCACGCAAACTCGCAAAGATTATGAATTTTTATCATATGCATACCCTTTGTTTTTTTAGATTGTTAATTATGATTTCTCAGTTGCCTTACCATCTAAATCTTGATTTATTATAATATACATATCCTTTGTTTGCCAAGAATATATTCTTGTCAATATTGATCATGTAGCTCGAGTCCTCGATCTATTGAACGAAAGACAAGTGTTCTATTAACTAAATTGTGATTCAATTATCATATACTCTCTTCGTCCCATAGAAATAGGTCATTTAGAGACTGCATAGATTTTAATGCCTGATTGGCAAAGTAAGAGAGAACGAGAAAATGTAGTTAAAATTGTGTTAGTTCATACTAGAGCCCCAAGTAGTGTTTGTTGTGTGGAAAAGTTTCTATAAATGGATATGGACTATCTTTATGAGACGGAAGAAAAAGGAATTATGATCTAATCCTATGGGACAAAGGGAGTACATATCCCTTGTTTGCTAACGAAATTCTATCGAAGCATTATATAGCATCCCATTGATCTTCGCACTGAATGGTTTTTTATGAGTGTTGCCATATTGCACAAGAAACAAATAGCCTAAGGAAATCCAACGAGCCTGAGCTTCTTAAGAGTAACAAAGCTTCAAACGCAAAAGTAAAAGAAAGAGCAATGATGGTAACATATCTATCCCATATGAAAACAAATCTAACTACCACAAAAGTACTAATTTAGATATAAAAAAAATATAGTGTAGTATGCATCATCTAACAACTTTCTTCCTCTTTAACTTATGAAAAGAACTGACAGCTGCAATAGATCAAATTTCTCTCCAGGGCGGCTTTGACTTAGAATCTTTCTCCTTTTTGATACTAATCTATTGGCAAATCAATGTTCAAACTTGACATCTCGTATACGTCGCTTAAGTAGCTACATGTGATATGTAGACCAAGCTGCATATTCTTGAGGGCTATGGCAACAACTCCACAACTAAAAGATGCTTAGTAGCTACATGTGATATCAAGACCACACTGAATAATCTTTAGGGCTATTCCAAACCCTCCACAACTAACTGAAGTTAAGTAGCTACATGTGATACCAAGACCAAGTTGAATAATCTTGAGGACTATGCCAACTCCACAACTAATTGATGTTAAGTAGCTACTACTATATGTTATATCCGGGCCAAGCTAGGTACTTGCATTTCTTTTTTTATTACTTTTGGCATATCTACAATAAGAAATCCATCACAGTAAGATATAACCAGCCACAGCCCTAGTTTCCAGTGTGACTAGCTCCTAGTTTCCATGGTATTTTGCAAAAGTGAAGTATGCAGCTAAAAAGGACATGGAAATGATACATTAGCACCATTGCAACTAGTCTCAGTGAAGGCATTTTTCCAAGTACTCCCTCCGTCCCAAGCTACTCGCACTTATTTCCTTTTTGGACGTCCCAAGTTACTTGCACTCTTTCCATTTTTAGTAAAAATTTTCACCTACAGCCGTCATTTTTTACTTTCCTATACACTCATTCCTTAATCTCCGTGCCGAAAAGGAAAGGAGCGAGTAGCCCGGGACGGAGGGAGTATTATCTAGTAACACACACCTAACTCTTTCTCTCGAGTTAGAAAAGGAGCTAAAAGTTTTTATGGGGAGGCAAACCATCATATCATTCTCAATCAAGGAGATACTAGCAAGGATGCAGAATGCATAAAGAATTGCACACGAGAACTAGATGGTCTAAGCGTGTGCTAAGCCCAACTAATCCCAACACCTCAGTATGTCCTTAACACTTCCTCACTAGGAAGCATCACATGCTATTCAGGTGATCAAGTCGCATATGATAAGTCGATAACTAGATGATCCAAGCACATTCTACACCCATATTATCCAAATACCAGAGTCTCTTGCTAAAACTTCCTTAAATGAAGTATTACACATGCTATTCAAGTAATCAAGTCGTCACTCAGTAAAATATACATAAGCAGAGAAACTAAGACTAGTTCCAACGTTTGATATTGATAGTCTTGTGCACGCATGATAAATATGTACTAAAGGAGCAGCAGCTTCTACATTTCTGAGACAATGACTAACCAAACCTATGATCTACCAACTCTCTAGCAAAATATCAGTGATAAAAATGCTAAATAAGCGCAGAAATACAACCATAAGAGCAATAATTGAAAGTTCAGAAACAATGAAAGTGGACATCTATGGAGCAGAATGCAGAAGCTTAAATAGTTTATTCCTCGTTCGTAAATTTTATTGAAGCTTAGCACATGATCAGCTCATCAAGCAAAATAATGAATATCAATCACGATATAGCTACTAAGGATGTTTGGTTACCATTTGAATCATCAAATTATCAAACCAAACCAAAACACTAACAGAATCTAGCTTCAATCATGAGCTATTTTGAGCGAATCAGTTCAAATGAACCCTAGATTTTTCCTTTTAGCTCATGGAAAATGTACAGTAACTTCGAAAACAACAACGAAAAATAAAAGCGAGAATCTAGATGAGCTTGAAAGGGAGAGGCCAAGGAGTGGACCTCGGCACCTCTATCTTATCCTTGATCCTCTCGATTTTCTTCTCCTTTTTCGGCCTGCTGTTTCCGAACGAGCCTTTGAATCTCTTTCCTTTCTTCGTCTTCTTGTCTCCTCGGCCGCACACGACCGCATCCCCCGGCCGCGCCGCTATAGACGACGCGAGGGAGGAGAATGCCATCCGGTGCTCAGCGGCCGACACAATTCGACTCGCCGCCGCTTTGAACGACTGTATCATCGCCATTTCTGCCGCAGATCGATCGATCTGATTTCTCGGTGGAATTTCTCAGCTCTTAAACCCTAGTGAGCTATGGAACTGAGTATGCATTTGCCGGATCGATTGATACTTTTAAGTTTTTACACGAAGGGTCTAAAACCTTTATACTTTTGTATTTTTAGCCCCTGAAATTTTGGAATTTATAAAGTGGGACATTGGAGTTTCTTTGTTTGCTTTTGTACTATGTCATGGCCCAAACCAAATTATAGGCCCAATATCTTGCACATTTTAAATTGATCAAATTTATTTCATATGGATTTAAAAAAGTACTACTGTAGTATTTAATTCAAGTTCCTAAAGTAGCCATTGACGTATAGTAATTTATTAAATTGTACTAATGTAGTAATGTATATAAAAATATGGAAGTAGTAGTCATTTTATACTTTAATATACCCTTAATACAAAAAAATTGATTACACATGATATTTACATGAACTGTATGAATTTTGGCTGCATGGGAAATTCGCAAAGTTATGTAAATTATGTAAACGTGCAATTATTTCCATATTATTTATCTATATACTATAATTTATTTTTCATGTATGATAAATTTTAGAATTGGATATTGTCTTAGTATTAACTTTTCAACGGTGGATTTTATGTTGAATCATACTTAGTATTGATTACTACTTCTAGGTAGGGATTTTAAAGCTTTTTTCTTTCTATATCTTCCTTGATTGAACACGTAATGATTTTTAGTTCTCAATTTCACATATTTTATTCCATTTGAATTTGAATGCCTAAATAATAAAATATCTCAGTAAATAGTGTGGTCTAGAAATCAAATTTCCCCACCTGAGCCACCTCACTGTTTTCGTAAATTTGAGTTAAATTTTGAAATATCATGCAATATAGTTATATATTGCGTGGATGCCTCTTGATGTTCCAAACCAAATATCCACCAAAAAACCTGCTAAAACAGGTCACGAAGTTCTTGCACTAAAACTAATCCAACATAAAAAATTGAAACCATCATAAAATTTAAATCTGATAATCATCCCGATGCTAGTGTTATATATACAACAGTAGCCTTGTTGTTCCAATCAACAAGAATCGAAATTTGAGTTAAAAGAGTCGAAAAAAATTTAAAAATCGATGGGAAGTGGTGAATTGTGTAAGAAATTTGATTCAAAAAAAGCAATAATTCTTGGTCTAGGCAAAGCCTTCCCTCACCAGCTAGTGCTTCAAGATTTCTTGGTCGATGCCTACTTCAAAATCACCAATCGCCACGACCCTGATCTCAAGCAGAAGCTTGTCCGCCTTTGTATAACCCCCCCTCTCTCTCTCTCTCTCTCATTATTTTAAAGTAAAATGTGTGTGAGTTGCCCTAACGGCGGAATGGTAATGTTTGATGCCAAAGGTTTCGTTTAGTGTTCATTTGTCAATTAAAAAGAAATTGTATGTGCTTGATTATTATAAAAGAATATCAATTTTGGTGTGATGAATGATTTGACACTAGAGATATTGTTTGATTGGTTTTCCACTTTGAAATGGTGGGCCCTCAACCGTTTTACCAGTAAAAACAAGTGTTGTTTTTTTTCAGGCAAGACGACCTCGGTGAAGACGAGGTACGTGGTGATGTCGGAGGAGATCCTAGCGCAGTACCCCGAGCTGGCGATGGAAGGGGTTCCGACGGTGACGCAGCGCCTCGACATCTGCAACCCGGCTGTCACAGAGATGGCCATCGCTGCCTCCAAGTCTTGCATCGAGAAATGGGGGCGGCCGGCCTCTGACATCACCCACTTGGTCTACGTGTCCTCCAGCGAGGCCCGTTTGCCAGGTGGAGATCTCTACCTGGCAAAGGGGCTGGGCATCAGGCCCGACACCCAACGAGTCATGCTCTACTTCTCAGGCTGTTCTGGTGGGGTGGCGGGCCTGAGGGTAGCCAAGGATATCGCGGAGAACAATCCGGGTAGCCGGGTGCTCCTAGCAACCTCTGAGACCACCATCATAGGCTATCGGCCCCCTAACGCCGATAGACCTTATGACTTAGTGGGAGTTGCTCTGTTTGGGGACGGAGCCGGAGCTGTCATAATAGGGACCAACCCTTGTGTGGGGAGTGAGATCCCGTTGTTCGAGTTGCATTCGTCGTTGCAGCGCTTCTTACCCGACACAGAGAAGATTATTGATGGGAGGCTAACAGAGGAAGGGATAAGTTTTAGGCTAGACAGGGAGCTGCCCCAAATCATTGAGGACAATGTACAAGGTTTTTGTGATGAGTTGATGGGAGTCTCTGAGGTTAAAATGGACTATAATAAATTGTTTTGGGCTGTTCACCCCGGGGGCCCGGCTATTTTGAACCGGATGGAGAAAAAATTGGCACTGTTGCCGGGGAAGTTGAGTGCCAGCCGGAAGGCGCTGGCCGATTACGGCAATGCCAGTAGCAACACAATCGTTTATGTGTTGGAGTACGTTCTAGAAGAGGCGAAGCAACGGGGCGAGGAGGAGGGAGAAGAGGAGTGGGGATTGATCCTTGCGTTTGGGCCTGGCATTACCTTTGAAGGGATCCTTGCTAGGAGTCTCACTATATGAAGAGTGTGAAAAAAAAATTAATAGGGTCATATATTGTTGGGACATAGATTGAACAACGTGCACAACAAATGTTGCTACACACATGCATGTTCTTTATTTATTTATTTTATGTCATACAATCGAATTACACACGATAGGAATATGAACACGATAAGAAAAGAGAAAAAAAATACAAAACAAACATAATAATACAGGTGGAATTTCAAGATATAACGATATTTTTATCCTCGAGATCAATTAAGGGCATTTGCGCTTATTTCCGTGCGTGGTCAATGAAGCGTAGCAGGGGCAGGCTTCGTAGTTCCCGTATGTGCCCGGAGGCACGCAGTTGCACCGGGCGCAGCAAGTTCCACACGCCCTCTTGCATAGATTTGGCCTGCTTGATAGCTTGCATCTCCCTGCACAAGCACTCTTGCAATCTGCAAAAATATATAGAACAAATTTATTTACATGAATGTCTTCTAATTGACTGGTATAGATAAAAACGTGCAAGAATAGTGAGAAAATGAGTATTTACCAATTTTTGAGGAGTATGCATCTTCTGGTGCAACCTTGCTAGTCTGCCAAGAGATTATAACAACACATGGTCAATGTATAGTTGATAATACTTGGAAAATGGTCAAATCAATCTTCATTAGCTTGTTCTTGTGTTGATTGTTGGAGGTTGATTTTTAATTGTGTGCTATGTTAAGAGTTGAGATAAATTAATGGGACTGTGAGCGTGGTGTTGACTCGTATATTTCATCTGATGTAGTATCGACTAGATTATTATAATGAAAGAAAATACTAGAGGAGTTTAACATGTTACCACTTGATTGGATTGGAGTGCTTGGACTCCATGGAGTGCTAGAAGAGCAAGAAAGATTGAAGCTACAAGAAATTTGGGAATTGCCATTGAAGATTTTATGTGAAGGAGAGCTATGTATTGTATTGGGTGTGTTCAATTGACATAGAAAAGAGGGTATTTATAGGACTTAATTTATGATATAGACTATAGAGAGAGGGGGAGGGAGAGTTCATGCATGCAAATAAACTATTGGCCAAACATAGCCTGTCGTTTTGCCCTACACACCTAAAAAAGATACTCCTATCATACACCTTAAAGAGGATAAATATAATGCAAGAAGTGTGAAAATTGAAAAAAAAGGTCATTGCCAACATATAAATTAGTATAATAATCTTTCCTAACTACAAGTATATGTGTGTGGATGATATTACATTCATTCATGTGAAAAAGACTAACATTATCAACTTGATGCCTAATCTTAAAATTACACTTTCATTGTGGAAAAAAAAATCTCAATACTCTTATGTGACTTTCTGCATCAATTATCTTGTAGATACCATTCTCTTGTTGCTTTATCAACGGTCATATTTTGTCATTTTAGAATGTTTATCATAACATGCTTCATTTTACTTTACTATATTTGATAAGAAGACTGTATACTTCACTAATTTATTCCATTTAGATATTAAAAAAAGTAATATATAAAAATGAGTCACAATATATAAATTATGTATAACAACTCATTTTTCTATACATTTCTTAAAATTCATGGAGATCTCATATGGAGCAACTAATTGCGGATGAGAAATAAATAGGAGATAAATATGAAATACCCACTCCATAAGTAGTAAATTTAATTAATAATAATTAAGATTTCTTTTGGGGATTGTCCTGGGAAAATCACACATATATTACAATTAACACTATTATCTTTCTTCTTAGATGACAAGTTGACTACCATGATACATTAAATTTTGCAAATAGCACCGTCCATAATTAAATGACCCTATCCCTATAGAGAAAAAAAGGTAAAAAATTGGTACAATGATGATTGCCAATAGGAATCTGGTGATAACATGATAAGAATCACTCATAGTTTAAAATCAAATATATAAAAAAAATTAAAACATAAAATAGGAAAATGCCAATATTTAAATTATTAACATTAACGGGTCCCAAATACAAACATCCATTTTGTAGAGCACTATAGAATAAAAGTAACAGTAGCTCTGAAACTGACTTTTTGTATTTCTGCTTCACAACTCACAGCTGTATTCTTTCTGGAAATCTCGATTCTGCCAACCAATAATTATTTATTTTAAGAAAATATTATTTTTTTCAAATAAACTCATGGTTTTGATTATCAGATAAAATTGTTAGGAAAATGTCTGAATAGAGAGGTGTGATTTGATATGAATTTTAACGTAAATGAAAAGCTGGCAAAGGTATATTTAGATATGTTGCTTTCTTCAAAATAGTTTTCAAGCCATTAGATTACAGCAATTATATTGCACACAATAGGCAATTGCAATCAATGTTGCCTTATTAGTATCCATTTTATTGGTTACATTTTTATACATAAATTATGAAGTTGAATATAGGTGTATACAATAGTATTTTTCAGATGGTATATAAAATACTCAATTTAAAAAGTGGCAAGTCAAGAAGTGTGATGCATATTTCATGAAAGCAGATTTCCATTTTCAGATTGAATATAAAATACGCCGACTATTTTTTTATGCATACAATGATGCATATTACAGGATAATAGATTTTATATTCTTTTATTAAATAAAAGAAGAGACTTGCTGGATATTTTTGGAATAAAGAGTAAGGAATAAAATTTCAATATCAATTGTTTAAACAAAAACCATCTTCGACACAATTATTTGGTAGTTAGTAGATTTTTTATTTTATTGTTATAGACTTTATAGCACATATACGATAGACAAAGTGCAATACGACTGTACTAAACTAAAGTTTGTAATTGTTTTATCAAGTACCAATTATATTGCCATTAAATAAATGTTTAAATCATCATTACCTACCAACTCTCTTGTTGGAACAGATAATTTGGAATCTAAGTAAAGTTCTAAAAGCAACTTTTTTAGGAGTGCAAAATTAATTAGAATTAAAAAAAACAAACCAATAATATGAAGGGGCCTGGGTCAAATGAAGATGTGGAATTTAACGTGATTTTTAAAGTAATTCTCACTTACACCATGGAAAATGAACAGATTTCTTGGATTTTTTTAGGAAATTAGTATCACGACCGTGTGAGGTACAGGTCATTTTAATTTTTTCATATTTATTTCATTATGTGAAATAAAATTTGTGAAATGATAAACAAAAGAATATTTGACATCCTCTTACTTTGAATTATACTTTTTCAATCACATTAACCCCACATGGCCACAAGAGTGCGTTTAAATGCTAACTTTTCTTAAAAATGTCAATACGATCACATTAAAATTTCAACACATATTTGTGTTGACATTTTAATAAATTGTCTTGACATTTAAATATCAGACTTAAAATTTAAAAAGTATTTTAATTCTGTGAAAATATGAATTAACCGTTAAGTTATAACTGCAGGAGCAAGTTTACGCTGCAATAATTAAGATTGCACTGGTGAGACACTTCCTAGTCGAACTTTATTTCATTGCAATATAGTGACCCTATACACTAAAAACCAAAACCTTGAAACCTAAATTCTAAACCTTTAACTTTAAAATATATTCATCATGACCAACAAATGAGCCAAATATCAATAAAATTCTCCCTACGCCCCAGTTCAATTTTACTTTATTGATCACTTATTCAAAATATACTCATCATAACCAACAAATGAGCCAAATAACAATAAAATTCTCCCTTCATCTCAGTTCAATTTTACTTTGTTGATGATCACTTATTCTATTTTGGGGGTTTTAGATCTGTATTCGATATCTTACACTGGGTCGGCCTACTTGATAATCCTTACTGATAGTGGAGATTTTTTACCTGAATCTTGTCTGTAAATCTGTTTATATGCTCATATCAAGAAAGTGTTTTACAATAGGGCTATGTGAACGGTAAACAAAAAAAATCTTGCTTACATTCATCCGAGTATTAAAATGAAAATGTTTTTAAATCAAATAACATAAATGGCTATTGATAAGAGATTTCTTCAGTTACATAACTTGTGTAATTATTTATTTTGGAAATTATAAAAGAGAACGGTTGGAATTGAGAAGGTCAAGATGTCGTTTAAATGTAAAAAAATCTGTGTGAATTAATTTTACATTTCATATGCTACTAAATTGAGGATTTTCAGCTTTTGGCTTGTCATTTTAATCAAATACTAATAATATTGTAACTCAAGAAATCTTTTTAATAAATTTTCTATCACTTCTAATATTTAACATTTGATATTTCAATAAAATTTATGTTATTTGATTTAAAAACCTTTTCATTTTAAAAATTTAAATCTTAAACCCTAAACTCTAAACATATATCATAACAATTGGAAATCCCCCGTCAACATTTTCGTTAAAAAAAAATAAAAAAAAAATCATAACAATTGGAAAAACATTTGATTTTCCTCACTAAGCCATAGCAGTATTTTATAGCAATTATATGCACTACCCATTGTATTTCCTTCAAAATTATATTATGAAATTATTATGCGTAAAAGTCAGAATATAAAAAAAATTCATTCATTAAATATAACTTATATAAATAGTGATTAAAATATTTTTTATATCTAATGCAAAAACTACAAACACAACAATATATAATCAAGAACACGTGTACTTCAATAGTGAAACAACGTTAATAAGAAATATGGGTCTCATTTTTTTTGAGTACTAACTTCACATTATCGATTAATTAATTGAAATGGAAAATGATATCATTGTACAAAATCTAAAATTAAGAAAATGTATAAGAATTTAAAAAAAAAACATAAAACTCAATCAATTTGACATTTAAATAACGCAAATACATACTCCGATATATTTTAACTATAATACTTTTGGATCTCTATTACAAATTTAAAAAATTATACTAATATTCAAAATATCAATATAGAATAATAAATCACAAATTATAACGTTAAATGCATAAAATATCTATGACCATAAAAGTAATAATCATATATGAGTATGAAAACAATTTGAGTATGATTAATTATTAAAATATTACGATAGATTTTAGAGGAATACGTTGGTATTAGCTATACCAACATATTGGGAGACCATGATAGTAGTAGAAGCTCTTCACATCACCATCTCTCACACTACTCTCATTCTACTTCCTCCTTCACTACCGTTGCAAAAGAACTATAGTCAGCCGCAGAGTACTCGGTTCTTAAAAATCTATCTACTCATTATTCTAGCTGCAGGCATAGCTCCTCTTCTTGTGGATTCCATCTTTTCAACCCTTCAAATATTTTATTTTGGCATGCTTATCGCAGTGGATATTCCTCTTTCGACAACCACATTGTATGGGATGCAACACCATCACATGATAACGCCCACCGACCACACTCGTTCTCCTCCATGGCCATGAGTCCATGATACTTTTGGTTTATGGGTTGGTATTTATAAAAAAAATTGGTGGCGATTGGCATTATTCCCTTTTGGTATTCTCCTTTGGACGATCCCTTAGACATTCTTCTCTAAAATGACTCTTATTGATAGTAAATGTTGAGGCTGGTGATACGTATGTCATTTGAATTTCCTCATTAAATGTATATCATTCATCTTTTAGAAAATAATAGTAACTCTCTATTTTGGAAACTGCCGCATTGAATAAAATAAAAATCGTAACTGCTAAATTTTATTTTACAACTTTCCACCAATTGTACTACAAGTAATTACTCTTTTCATTTTTCAGTATTTATGATATTCAATGGAAGGTGTGAAATGATCTAAGGCATGGGAAGGCAACGTCTAAATTTTTATTCATAAATGTCTAGATTATGGAGTAGTTTTTATTCTTAAATCAGTTTTATCAAAATTATATACTTTTAAATCTTAAATGACAGTTTTGTAAATATCCTCAAAACTCCCCTTTTATATATGTATAGATAGCGAAAAATGTATTTTTTTAAAATCCTCTTCACCCTTCTTTTTTTCTATGTACATATATTGATGAAAAACTAAATTTCTGTAAAACTGCCAACCTATTAAGTGTACATACTCGACTAAAGTTCAAAACTGATCCAACCTATTTATCCGAAAAACTTTTTGCACCATGATAAACAGTTCCATCCAAAATTGATGATCAACTTCATTTGTACCAAATTAACAAGTTAATCAAATCATCATATCGGGAAAAAAATTCAAAAAAATATTTAAAGTTCGTATATTTACAACATCTAATAAAAAGCCTCCAATTTTCATGTAGGAATCCATATGTTACAACTGAAAGCAAACAATGACACATAAATAGCTCGAGTCTAAATTTAATCCATTTTGCACAAATGAGAACAATCAAGAGCTAATAAAGAACTCTACTAAACTAAACTTATGTAAAATAAAACTTACAAGGATAATTGTTAAATATGGACATCAATCTTACTCCTTCCGACACAGTCACTCTACATTTTCCAGCTAAATATGGCACTGTTGACGAAGAATCGAAACATGCTTGCATCGTGATCGACTCTACAGAAAATTATGGTGTAACGAAAGAATCTGGTGAGTTAAGTCCATTTTGATATCTAGTTTGCTGCAACCTCTTGATTTCTGTTAACCAACCAGAACCCCATAAGCAACACTAAGAGACAACGGGAGAAGCTTGCGTAGCAACTGGTTAGACCACCCCAGAAGGAAGGCGCAACACGAGCTGACCACCAAAAACGCTGCAGGGAACCAAGATTGGTGCATCAATTTAAGGCAGTTGGAGCAGATAAACACACGCGCACCAGCAATGGTAGAAGGGATGCATACCTTTCGACATAGTAATAGCAAAAATCAGCAAGAATGAAAGTTTGAACAATTTCAGAAATAAGAACCATTGATGGCCAAAGGCCGTAACCCAGTGCCACGAGGAGATGACCTCGACTGTCCAAAACCTGCCAAATACAATTGGGCAAATGTTATACTCCTACTGAAACCTTCATAAACTATCCACATACTGAGAAAGGATTCATGGAATCTGGGCGATGATTATGGAAATTGTCATATAATACTGTGTTTTGCTTCATGGAACACAAAAGGTTTAAGAAAATATTTAAAACAAACGCTACACATATGAATTAAGTAACAAATACGTAATTAGGTAAGATTGGGCACAGATTTTGCTGTATAAGAACCAAATGAAATACTATGAACTCATGGCAAGTCTGAGCATCAAACCTGAAGGACCCAGTGAGCACAGCTCAAGAACCTCGCAACACCCAATGCGAAAACATAATGAGCAGTAAAGGGTTCAACAATCTGCAAACCAAACATTTGAGAGAGTCAATAGCTCATACATTCTATCTGTCCAAACTCACAACACAAATGCTAACAACGTGCCTACAGGAGTAGCTTTCCCAAGAAGATTCTACCTTTGTATTTTGCATGACACACAGCTGTGGTAACACGGAAACAGCTTCTAGATAAACACAGAATGCCCAGAAAATCCTGTTAATGAGGTGGTGTGATGTAGTTGGGTGAATTATTAAAGCTAAAACAGCACAAGGGGCCAGCTGCACAGGCATGAGAATCTCTTTCAGATGGTGAACAGTAAAAATTGAACAAATATGTAATTACATATAGACAGACATTGGATATGAATAATATGATAGTTTAATTTATACTCCTACTCAGCAATGTTTCATTTCTTAAGCTATGACCACTACAGTTTTTCTAGGCACTAAGTAGCTAAATATTGAACTTGAAACCATAAACGAGTAAATGTCAATGAGGAAACACGAAGCAACAAAAGAGGTGGGGATTAAGGAAACTCCAAGTTGAATTGGTGCTGTCACAACAATAGCATATTTGACTAGCTTCAAACTTATGCTAGGCTCATTAAGGCAGTGAAATATAAGAGGAAGCTCAGAACACATCCATTTACATAATATTAGTAAGGAGGCCAAAGAAATATCCTAAGGACAGTCACAAATGACAAAAAGGTTATTCTATCAGACATGTGAATATCAATCTTATTTCAAGCTACAAACAAGAATTCTTCAAGAAAGAATCCTCTTCCTCATATACAAAACAACTCCAAAGGACTAGGGACTAGGGAGTCAATGGTAAGATAAGCCTATAAAGACTTAAGATGTTAAAATACTAGAATAGCTAACAACTGCAGTACAGAGCATACATTAGATCTTCAGCTGAAACTAAATCAGCCAAAATTTCCTGAACACAGAAATAGAAAGATTTCATGACCTCAATAAAAAAAACTGGAAAAAGATAGCATCAACCACCATTGATTGGAGAGTGGAAAAACAAATGTAAAAATCTTTATTCTTGGAATACAAAGATTTCATGACCTCAATAAAAAAGAAATTGGAAATAGATAACATTAACCACCATTGATTGAAGAGTGGGAAAACAAATGTAAAAATCTGTTCTTGAAAATACGTAGAAAACTGGCTTTTCCATAAAAATATCACAAAAGTTAAGATAAAATTACTTAATGAAGTTACTAATGATAATCCCTGTAGAGTTATAGTACTAATCAAGCTGTTGATTGAATAAATCAACATTTCTAGAATTGGCTTACCACATAGTATTGCAAAAAATTGTCTTTATCTTCCATATAACTTGACTTCAATTTAAATCTGATCATATAAATAACCCACAAGGTAGTAGCCAGCGTAGCCAGGTCGAGCACAGTATGTATGTCATATTCCATGACAAAGCTGCAATACAATCTAACAGCCAAAAAGATTGCTGTTAGCTCCTGTGATTTGAGTGAAATTCCTGCGACGAGATAATTTGTATAAATGAAGAGAATCAGCATCAACCGAAGTTTAGAACACAAAGCCAATGGAAAATTTTAAATACACATAGTTGTCAACAAATAACTACAAATTTTTGAAGGCCATAATCTGCAAGCTTCAAACCATCAAAAAAGATCCAACACTTAGCATAGAGTTTGAGCAAAATTACAGCTCGTACTTTTTCTTGTTTTTTAAAATTTTTTTATATATCGCAGCTGCAATCAATAGCAGACAGTATTATTAATTTTTCAAGTAAAAGAATGCCGAACAAACATATCTTTCAGCACTCAAACAAATTAGAAACATAAACAATCCTAGTAATTTTTAAACAATACAGCAGCATCATAATATAATGATAAGAAGATAAACAATCAGTAGCATCACCACGTTTGCATTCTGGAAAAGGCTCTATTTTAACCCTCAATCAACACACGGATGAGAATTGCACGTATAAAAAATCCAAAAAATCACCCTATTGCAACTACTTCGCATGGGAAAGGGAAAATAAACGTAAGAAACATCAATTCTAAATGCTCCAAATGCTTTTCTCATGCAACAATTCCACACTTGAAAGCATCCAACCCAAAAACAACAACGTCATATAGCAAAAAAAATATAACGAACGCCGTACCAGCGCAAGTCTTCTCCTTCATCAATTTATAAATAAGAACGGAGATTCCAACCGAGTGCACAGCTTCCGCCGCGACAAAAAGGTTGTCGTGATCGTTCACAATGGCGCGGAGGATAATGAGCACCGCCATGCCGGTGATTACAGCGAGGAACGCCTTCACCTTCGGCGGCTGCCGCCGTACCCACGCCGTTACGGACTGGATCGGCCTCTTCGGGGGCCTCATCGTCGGATAAATTAGCAGATTATCTCTCTAGGATTTGAAAATTGGGAGGATAATTTTTGGGGGAAAATTTTGGTGGTGAAGGAATGTATGAGTAGTATTTTTTTAACTTGCAATGCAAAAGAGTTTGATCATTTTAGGTTTGAAACAACGAATGACTTTCCACATAAATTTGTATGGAGATGAGAGATTATATTTATTTTAGTGGAGCAATTTTCTCGTATTTATCCTGTTTAAAATAATTAATGATGACAAGTGGTTTAAGATATTAACAAATTTATGGATATTTATTAGTAGTAAATTGATATGGAATAGTATTTGAATACATATCACGTACTACTACTATACTATTACTAACTAGATTTTGGATTTTGCCAAATAAATCGATCTCAATCTTTGAGATATGGCTCTTAGTTTTATAATTTTAAAGATTTTATATTACTGAAAATATAATAGCAGTATGAATAATTACAAATACATAAATATTCTCTTGGTGGTGGTTCAACTAAAGTATAATAAATATAGGAGTTGGAGGTTAAGGCAGCTACACCAAAACCACCATTTTAATATGCCTATAATGGTATATTAACTTTGCAAATAATCAGTTCCTTCACTATTGAGTAACATTTGCCATGATATGGTACCCAACAAGTAGTATCGAGTATTTGACATCCATGAATATTAAAAGAGGATTTAGGATGAGGTATTATTTCAGATTTGCGGGAATATGCACATAGATTACATGCATAATTTCAATAGTGTCTAACTTCTTCTATATTTTGTCGTGATTATCTCATTTTTCCACCTAATAAACTATTGTATTAACACTATGCACCGAATAAATTACAATATGATTTTACATTTTTACTACGATGATTATTAGGACTAATCTATTGTTTCATAATTCAGACTATTTGATCCTTATGAGTTTCATCATGTATACGTCATAGTACTGTATTTGTTTTAAAATTTTTTGGAGTACTAATATTTAATTGTTTCCGAAATATCCTTCTAAGTATGACAGATCGAAAGACAAAACCATAATTTCGTTGCTGAAGTGTCATTATTTTCATGTGCCAATACTAGCTTACTCGATTTGACATGGACTAAATAACGGCAACTAAGTTATACTCTTTCTGGTCCATTGTAGTAGAGTCATTTTTCTATTTGGTATATACGATATATTTCATAGTAGTAGAGTCATTTAAATTTTAAAAGTCAAAACATTTCTCTTCGCTTACTTTAGTCGCTCTTATTTTATTCTCTTTTCATCTCTTTACATTTTTCCTTTCCTACTTTATTCTTTTTTTTACTTAACTAGTGTTAGCACCCGTACTATGCACGGGACAAAAAATTTTCAAATAATAAAGATATATTAATAGCTAAATAAATAAACATAAAGAATATATAGAGTAAATAATACTCAATAAAAAATGCTCCGCTTAGAATAGGACAGAGGAAGTATATTTGTAATTTGTGAAGATACAAAAATTACTCACACAACTTAGATTTTCAATATACATAAATTTAAAACCACAATATAGAAAACTTCATTTTATTAAAAAGCCAAAAAAGTACAACGCGCAATACTTAAAAAATACAAATTCAACGGTTAGATAACCAAATTTCTTCTATTGAAAGTGAGTTAGAAAAGAGATTGGGAAGCATAAGAAATGAAGATAAAATATAATGTATTTATGGTGTATCTATAGTCCAAGTGCCCGCAATGGCGGACTATAGTTCGCAGTCCGAACTATACACAGGACGGGTGTATGGGGCGAGGGCGCGAGGCTTAGGGCGGCCATCCGCAATGGCTGACTATAGCCCATACTAAGCATAGTCCGGGCAATATTCCACACCATTGCATGCATGTGTAGTCCGGGCTATGGTCCACTCCATTGCTGATACTAATCAATAATTTTTAAAAATATTTTATCAAAATAAACAATTAAGTGAAAAGTAATTTACATATGAATAAATTATATTACTATATAAGTTTAAAACTTATTTGAGAAGCCAAGATAGAAAATTTGGATCACCCATTAATCACATATTAGTTGAGTATTTATTCTTAAGAATTTGTACGAACTTTATAAGTTTAGATTCGTTTTAAATATTTATAATTTCATCAAATTTCAAAATTTATTCTATAGGATGAAAATTGAAGACTAATTAAAATGTATTTTAATCGAGTAAATATAGGATGAAAATGGAAAAGGTCAAATATTTGTATTGTGGTTTCGCTTATGAATTAATTCGAAGAAGAAGCATTGCAATAATAAATAATATTTTCATTTTAATCGAAATTGAAGGCAAAGTAAACTCTCTAGCACAATTCCAATTCTAACATAAATAGAAGGAAAATTAATATATAATTTTAATTACTTAATTAGAAAAGAATTTGTTTTAAAAATTATATAAATCCAATAAATACTATTCCCACCGTCCCGGCTAAGATGACACATTCCTTGAGCGACATAGGATTTTATGAATTATTGGTTAATGTGTTTAATTGGAGAGAGAAAAGGTGGGTGTAAGAGCATTCACAATAAGAGCCTATCTCCGGAGCATATCTCCCTGCAATGAGAGCTCATCCCGGAGCCTATCTCAGAGCCCATCTCATTTCCACATCATCACTATTTTTATATATTTCACTTTTAATTGTTGGTGTAAATTAAAGACAACATAATAGACGTCCCAAAACAAATTTTATTAAAAATAAAATAAAACATCATACTTTATAAAAACAAAAAAATAAGATAACGATAGATAAAATGTGAATTGATGTAAAATTGCTGAAGTTCATATCATCGTGGAAAGAATTAAAATTGAAATTGAGATTGGAAATAGATGAATGTGAATTGATGGGGAATGAGATATATATAGTGGATTAAAAATTGAATTAAATAAAAAAGAGGATATCGGCTAGGCTTGTGATCGGCGCGGGGGCGGAGGGGATGGGGGGTTGAGATGGCCTCCCTCCCCATAGTGGAGGCCTATGAGAGGTGATGTGGGGGCCTATCGCAAGGGCAGAGCGATCGGCCCCCATAGTGAATGCTCTAAGTATGAAAATAGAGAGAGAAAGAAAGATGATATTTTAATAGGAGTGAGAAAAAATGGTTGAGTGTATTAATTGGAGAGAGAAAGTTTTCAAAAAGGAATGTCATCTTAGTTGGGGCAACTAAAAATGAAAACGTGTCATCTTAAGTGGAACGGAGGGAGTAGTCAAATTAAATCCTAAATTTTAAGACATACTAATTTTTTAATCCTAACACCCAATTTAGAACTCTTCTCAAAATATAATAAATATTTTCCAACCAAAGAATCCAATAAATTAAGGTCCAAATTGTATACTCCTACATAAATTAATAGGGTCATGTTAAAGTCCTTTTCGTGCATTAGATTTAAGTTGCTTCTCGATTTGGAGCGTCCGATCTGGAGGATGGACGATCCGGATTACAATCCTACTTAACCATCCCGTAGTTCATTATTTAGTGATTTTCGTTCATTATGAGGGTTAATTAGTAATTTTATGTTCTAAAAAAACGCAAACGTTCTGGGTGAGATTTACGCGGGATTCACCCACTACTTTCCATCTACGCAACGCCGAATCAAATTCCGCTTCTCTCTCCCGCTCCGTTCTCAATTTCCCACCGATAGTAAAACCCTAGCCGCCACCACGCAAGGGCTCGCCGTTCATTCTGAAATTCAACGAGTGTTCCGTTGATGTTCTGAAAAAGATATCACCACGTTTGCTTCTGGAGGTAGTGTTTTTCGATTGTTATTGGACTGATTCAATCTACGAGTTGTTACAAGTGTGTCCGTGTTTTTGCCCGTAATACACCACCCACACCACGATTCAACCGATTAATCTGTCTGTCTAAATTCATTATATGCATCGTTAGATGAATTCTATATCTGCTGGTGGTGGTCACTGAGAATAGTATGTAGTCGAGTTTGTACATTATTTGCATGATTGTGTGCATTAATATAACTGATGTTGAGTGATTTTGCAGAGCCACCTCACGCAAAACACTACCCTTCAAGATCTCAACCAACGCCGGCTGGAAGGTGAGAGATCTATTTCATTTGCATATAGAATTCCTGGTATTGATGTAAACATTGCAATCCTGTTTTATGCATCATTTGACTGTTGTTGTACATCAGTTTAAGAGTGAATACAATATTTATATGTTCATTACTTGATTGATTGGGTATACGGGTGATTAGGTGAATGCAATATTCCTATGCGCATTATTTGATTGAATCTATACATTATTTAACTATTAGTATTCATTATTTATAAATTAATAGGGATTATTTGACTGCTTGTGTACATGAATGAATGGGTGAATGCAATATTTATGTGTGCAATATTTATTGAATCTGTACATTATTTACCTAGTAATTTACATTATTTGTCAAGTATTGAGCATTATGTGACTGCTTGTGTACTTGGGTGAATGGCTGAATGCAATATTCTTGTGTGCATTATTTTATTGAATCTGGACATTATTTAGCTAATAGTTTACATTATTTATCAAGTATTGGGTATTATGTGAATGCTTGTGTACATGGGTGAATAGGTGAATGTCATATTCCGTAATCTTGTACATGGGTCAAAGAGTGAATGCAATATTTGTATGTTCATTACTTGATCGAATCTGTACATTATGTAGTTATTTCTATGCATTATATATCCTGTTTTATGCATCATTTGACTGCTGTTGTACACGAGTTTAAGAATGAGTACAATATTTATATGTTCATTACTTGAGTGATTCTGTTCATTATTTGGCTATTTGAATGCATTATTTATCCTTTTTATGCATCATGTGATTGCTGTTGTACATGAGTCAAAGAGTGAATTGAATATTTGTATGTTCATTACTTGGCCGGATCTGTACATTATTTAGTTATTTTAGTGCATTATTTAACATGGTTTATGCTTTATGTGACTGTTGTTGGACATGAGACAATGAGTGATTGCAATATTCTTGGTGCATTTGTTGATTTATTCTGAACATTATTTGATTATTAAAATGCATTATGTATCAGTTTTTAGACATTATTTTGATGCTTCTGTACAATGGTGTATAAGTGAATGCAGTATAACTGTCCACATTATTTTATCCAGTCTGTAAATTATGTAACTAATTGTATGTTATTATTGTGTATGTTGTACAACATGAAAGTAGCTAAGATTGGACATTGACGAGGCGGTCGATGATATACTGCCAGTAGGAATTAACCATAAATTCAGGGAGCGCTTATCAGAGGCCGGGACTAGTACAGCTCCGGAAGAGACGGAGGATAGGAAACTAAGGGGTAGGAACGTCGACCATCTGTATTGTCGACGAACCCCTACAGAGTTTCTGAATTGTATAAAGAGTTTAACTCCATGGCAGAAGGAAGACGTCACGGAACTTGTACATGAGTCTAAGAGTGAATGCAATATTTGTACATTATTTAGCTATTTATATGAATTATTTATCTTGTTTTATGCATCAATAGACTGCTGTTGTACACGAGTCTAAGAATGAATGCAATATTTGTATGTTCATTATTTGAGTGATTTTATACATTATTTGGCTATTTGAATGCATTATTTTTCCTGTTTTATGCATCACGTGGTTGTTGTTGTACATACTAGACCCTAGCCCCTAGGCTTGTTAAACCCCTAGGGAAAACAAGAAACATGCGTCAAACATCGAAACACGACACACCTGAAATTAAACGGATCAGGATAAATGTTCATTACATATCACATAAAATGCATTACAGAAACTAAACTACGCATTATACTACACTAAAATGTACATTATGTATATCTGTTTTAAAAAATACCTACGCGCTATACATGTGCAACCCGAGATGAATTACTGCAGCTTGTGTATTTATACAACATTTTTTAGACTTATAACATACTACACCCTAGCCTCTGGGCTTGTTAAACCCTTAGGGAAAACAAGAAACGTGCGCTAAATATCGAAACACGACACAGCTTAAATGAAACGAGACAGAATAAATGTTCATTACATATCACAAATAATGCATTATAGAAACTAAAACTACGCATTACACTACATAATATGTACATTATTTATATCTGTTTTTAAAAATGCCTACGCGCTATGCATGTGCAACCCCAGACGAATTACTGCAGCTCGTGTATTTAGACAACGTTTTTTAGACTTTGATCATACTACATCCTAGCCCCTAGGCTTGTGAAACCCTTAGGGAAAACAAGAAATGTGTGTAAAACATCAAAACACGGCACAACCTAAATTAAACGGGTAAGGATAAATGTTCATTACATACCACAAATAATGCATTACAGAAACTAAACTACGTATTATACTACACAATATGTACATTATGTATATCTGTTTTAAAATATACCTACGCGTTATGTATGTGGAAACCCAAACGAATTACTCCAGCTCGTGTATTTGGACAACGTTTTTTAGACTTAGAACATACTACACCCTAGCCCCTAGGCTTGTCAAACCCTTAGGGAAAACAAGAAACGTTCGCCAAACAACGACACACGACACAACTTAAATTAAATGGGTCAGGATAAATGTTCATTACATATCACAAAGAATGCATTACAGAACCTAAACTACGCATTATACTATACAAAATATACATTATGTGCAACCCCAGACGAATTACTTCAGCTCGTGTATTTGGAAAATGTTTTTTAGACTTAGAATATACTACACTCTAGCCCCTAGGCTTATCAAACCCTTAGGGAAAATAAGAAACGTTCGCCAAACAACGACACATGGCACAACTTAAATTAAACGGGTCAGGATAAATGTTCATTACATATCACAAAGAATGCATTATAGAATCTAAACTACGCATTATACTATACAAAATATACATTATGTGCAACCTCCGACGAATTATTGCAACTCGTGTATTTGGAGAACGTTTTTTAGACGCGTATCGAATCATCTTCTCGAACTTTTTGCATATTTGGACAACCGTACGACGCAGCGTCGCCACCGAGGTGCGACTCCACCTCTAGCTCAGACCGCTACGCGAATCTCCCTTTAATTCTCGGCATCGTCTCGGCGTACGCTTTCCTCGACACGTATCGAATCGTCTTCTCGAACTTTCTGTTCTTCCTCTTCTCTCTGTACCTCAGCACCCTCGCCTCTCTATCCATTCCCAGCACCGCCACGCTCTCGCTCTTCCCCAAGCTCTCCGCCGCCTCCGGCACCACCCCCACCTCCATTAACGACGACAACACCTGTAATTAGCAATTTCAAAATCAATTGCGCATATCCACCAAATTAGGGTTTATCAAATCAAAAGAGGGGAA
This sequence comes from Salvia splendens, assembly GCF_004379255.2. NCBI lineage: Eukaryota > Viridiplantae > Streptophyta > Magnoliopsida > Lamiales > Lamiaceae > Salvia > Salvia splendens. The sequence continues at coordinate 13,886,777 of NC_056041.1, forward strand.
CAGGAGCATACTCTCTGGCTGATGGATTGCGAGGTGAAATTGTACATGAATGGCTTGGGCACCGCGTAATCCATTTCAAAAGTGGGGAATCCGTTCACGACGGGACCCGGTACGTATTGACCCGATTCGTTCTGCACCGGCACGACTCCGTCGGAGGAGAAGGAATTAAACTAAATCTGGAACCAATTTTTCTGAGAAACTGCAATAATCCGCACGGAGGAAATCTCGCAGCATTCCATAACTAATTAGAATAGATAATCTCTATTCTACCCTTCTCACGTTAATAAATCATAAAATCTGATAATTCCATTCAAATATTTAATCCATTGAATCAGCACAAATACACGGTTGAGATTAAAAAGGAAATTGGATTAAGTAGAGGAAAAAGATTTGAATACAATCCTAAATTAATACGTACTTTTACATAAACTAATAAATTATTTTTAAATTACAGAATCCAATAAATTAAAGGCCCAAATAATATACACATATAACAATATACATAAACTAAAAGCTGCGTCCCCCTCTCCCTCTCCCTCTCCCTCTCCCTCGGTGCGTCACCCTCTCATCCCCCCTCTCAATCGGCGAATTAGCCATCCCACGCCACCAGCCTGCCTCGCCGGCGCTACTTCCGCCTTGCCCCGTCGCTCCTCCGTGTTGCCTCGCCGATCCACCAAGCTTCCTCGCCGGATTTTCTTACTGTCTGCCTGATTTATCAGCCTCCAGTCAGCTCTTCCTCCTCAATTTCTGAAAGTTTGATTTATTTTAGTTGGATAATTGAAAGTTTGATTCTTTTTAGTTGGATTACATAAAAGGCATCTAACAGATTCATACCTCTCCCTTCCAGAAGTTGGATCTCTCCGCCGTCTACTCGCCGAGGAGCTACCTATCCAGTTGGTCTCTCCGGTAGCGTCGCCACCGTCGGGCCGACCTCCACTCGCAGAGTAGCTACCTATCCCTGGATTTGCATAATTTCTCTCTTCAGTGCTGATTTTAATTATGTGATTATTTATATATACTTATTTCAAAACATATTTGAGAAGCCACTTTTTCTCATAAGAGCTGCAAGTGATCGTTATATCTAAACCCTAGCATAATCAATATTTGTACTCGCTTCGATGTTTCTTCACACGCTCGCTCATCCGAATTTCCAGTCCCGAATTGCTTCCACCATCTCCCGCCAAAAGTGGTCGGAGCTCAAACCAATCATTCAATCCTCCACTCCTGCCGATTTCTTACGCCAGCTCTTCCAATTCGATAATTTCGACACCGACCTCGTTGTATCCTTCTTCAAATGGTCGCAGAAGAGATGCGAGGCTGCCTTCTCTATTGAGGATCACGTAAGACTCTTTATCTTGCTAGCGAATGAGAAAAAGTACCCCAAGCTTCGGTCTTTACTCCACACGTTTCCAAAACAAGCAGAAACCTTTTCAATTTCCACGGTTTGTCACTCCCTTTTGACTGTCAGTGATAAAGCGTGCGCAAATATAGTTGTATTTGATATGCTGATATCGGCTCTTGTGAGCAATGGGAAGGTTGATTTAGCATTTGAAGGTTTCATGCGTGTTGGGGATTATGGGTTTAAGTTGTCTGTGCGTTCGTGTAATTTGCTGTTGGCTGCGCTGGTGAAAGATGGTAGGACTGGAAATGTGGAGTTTGCTTATAAGGAGATGGTTAGGAGGAGGATTGGGATGGATGTGATCACGTTTAACACGGTAGTTTGTGGGCTTTGCAAGGCTGGAAAGTTGAACAAGGCGCGTGATGTCGTGGAGGATATGAGTATTCATGGTGTGGCACCCAATGTGGTTACTTACAACACTTTGATCGATGGCTACTGCAAGAGGGGCGGTGAGGGGAGAATGTACAAAGCTGATGCACTGTTGAAGAATATGGTGGAGAAGGGGATTTCTCCGAGTGTAATCACGTATAACATTCTTATTGACGATTTTGCAAGGATGGTACTGTGGGTGCCGGTATAAGGATTATCAAGGAAATGAAAGACCAGGGTGTGAGACCAAGTGTGCTCACGTATAACTCGTTGATTAATGGACTCTGTGGTGATGGAAAAGTCGATGCAGCATTGAGTTTAAGGGATGAGATGGTGGCGGTAGATGTGGAACCAAACATTGTTACTCATTCCACATTAATCAATGGATATTCGAAGAATAATATGTTGAAGAAAGCCAGGGACTTGTTTGATAATATCATAAGCCAAGGGGTTGCATTGAACGTACTGACATTCAACGCTTTGATAAATGCGTACTGCAGAGTGGGTGAATTGGAAGAAGCAGTAGCTATATTCAATCTTATGTTGGACAACAAGGTTTCTCCCAATGTATCAACGTACAATTGCTTGGTCGGTGCTTGTTGTCGTGATGGAGATATGGAAGCAGGGCATAAGCTTCTGAGTGAGATGGAGAAGGGGTTGAAATATGATGTAGTTACCTATAATATTAGGATAGACGCAATGTGCAAGAGGGGTGAAACCAGGAAGGCCGTTAGGTTGGTGGATGAAATGTATAAAAGGGGTCTGAATCCGAGTCATGTTACGTACAATACTTAGATGGATGACTACTGCAAGCAGGGAAGCCTGAAGGCAGCTTTGGGTGTGAAGAAAAGAATGGAGAAAGAAGGGAAGCGGCCAAATGTTGTGACATTTTACGTGCTGATTAAGGGTTTTTCGCGAAGTGGCAAGCTTGAGCAGGCGAATAGATTTCTTAATGAGATGTTGGAGAAAGGATTGGTACCAAACAGGATTACTTATGATTTGATCAAGGAGGAAATAATGGAAAAGGGATTTGTTCCGGACATAGATGGTCATCTTTATAGTGATTTGGTAGCTGCAGATTCCCCTTGAGTTTTGTTTACTGGTAATTCTTCTGAGATTATTTGATGCATGTGGTTATTTGTTAGTATTAATTTAGTTAATTGTGTAAGATAAGGAATAGAATTAATCAACATTAGTCAAAAAATGTAACTTTGTGTTTTGGATCGAGAATGCCATAATATGTCTAGTTGAACTTTGTGAAAATTACATGAGAAATTTGTGAGAATATACTCGTCAAAAATAAAGAATTAATGAAACTACGAAAAATGGAAATAAGAAAAGATTAAAAAAAAAGAAATTATATTCTTATTTAATTTTTTACTATTGTTAATTTTAGAGGGGGAAAAAAGAAAAGAAAGAGAATATCACCACCACTGCTCGGACTGTCTCTCCCAGCCGGCAGCCGGCGTCGTCTTCATCTGTGTTCTTACACTCTGCAACATCTCCTCCCTCTTCTGCTATCTTCTCTTCTAACTTTCATTAGAGAGTTCTAGCTTGGAGACTCAAGCTTCACCTTTCAATAACTATTCCATTTCATATACCTAGAATGAAGGTAATAACTTCACCTTCCAATAACTTCTGGAATCCTATCATTCAAAGTTTCAAATGGAAGAAATTCGACTGTTAATTCATAGAAGAAATTCAGAAAATAATATTTAACGAACATACATTTTAAGTTAGAGGTTAATTGATAACTTCCTTTGAAAATGAATTTGATATATTTTCAGCTGAATATTTGTATTGATATAGCGCTCAATCCTAAAACCAAAAGGGCTTGATTTTGTGCCTTTTTATTTTCAGGTATGAGATCATAGAGAATTATGGCCTCCAAGTGTTCGATAAAATGTCTAGTAGGCAAAACCAGTACAACAATCTTCTCTCCCTGCTCCACAAGAACAGCCGCCGCCGCCGCGGCATTCAGCAAATCCACTGCCACCTTCTCCTCACAAAGCCACTCTTCAACAACATAATTAGTCTTCTTGTTCTTTGGAACTCCATAATCAAGCACTACGCACTCAGTAGATTCCCACAAGATGCTCTCTCTCTCTTCAAACATCTCGGCAATCGAAGGAGCCCCTTTCCCTTCGATAGTATCACCTACTCCTATCTCATCAAAGCATGCGCAAATATGAAGAGAACAGACGTGGGGAGCCAGCTCCAATCCCTGAGCACTAAAGCAGGGTTTGATAGCAATGTCCATGTGCAGACCGCGTTGGTGAATATGTATGCTGATTCTAGGTATTTGGTTGAGGCAAAGAAGGTGTTCGATGGAATGCCTGACAGGAATATGGTGACTTGGAATGTTTTGCTGACCGGGTTTGTTAAATGGGGCGAGATTGCGGCTGCAAGGGCTATTTTTGACGCCATGCCAGAGAAGAATGTGGTTTCGTGGACCGGGCTCATTGACGGGTACACCCGCGTGAACCGGTTTCACGAGGCCTTACATTTGTTTCGGATGATGGTTGCGCACGAAGGGATCCGACCCACAGAGGTGACTCTCCTTGCAGTTTTCCCATCCATATGGAACGTCGGGTCGCTCGAGTTTTGCCAGATGATTCATGGCTACGGAGAGAAGAGTGGACTAAATGTGTTGGATGTTCGGGTTGTGAATTGCCTGATCGATGCATACTCGAGGAGCGGTAGCATAGGAAGCGCGTGGCGGATATTCGAGGAAGTCGATGATGAGAGGAAGAATTTGGTTTCTTGGACTTCAATGATATCTGCTTTTGCAATGCATGGAATGGCTGGAGAAGCTTCTGATTGCTACAAGAAGATGGAGAGCAAGGGCGTTGTGCCTAACTCGGTCACGTTTCTTAGTGTGATGAGTGGTTGCAGTCATGGCGGATTGGTGGCTGAGGGGCTCGAGTACTACAGGAAAATGATTGATGATTATGGGATTATGCCTGAAATCAAGCATTACGGAGCTTTGATCGACATGTTGGGGAGGGCGGGGAGATTGGAGGAGGCGGAGAAGATAGCCCTAGGCGTCGCCATGGATGAGACCGGTAATGTTGTGGTGTGGAGGACACTTTTGGGTGCGTGCAGCTTCCATGGCGACGTTGAGATGGGGGAGAGAGTGACGAGGAGGATAATGGAGATCGAGAGGAGATACGGCGGCGATTATGTGCTTATGTCAAACATCTTCTCTGCAGCAGGTAGGTTTGGAGATTCTGAGAGAGTTAGGAAGATGATGGATGCCAGAAATGCCTCGAAACTTGCTGGGATTACTCTCTCTACTTGCAGAGATTTTTGATGGTTGTGATAATCTCTCATTTCTCAGTAGACAAAATCTAATCATTGTATTTATGTATTACAATTTACTGCTGTATTTGTTAAATGTAGGAAGTTTTGGCATAATCAGAAAGAGTAAAATTGATGGGATCTAAATCCTCATGTGTTTTTATTACAAGGTGTTTAGAAAATTCAACTATATTTTTCAGTATTTTATAACTTGAGGATACCTATATTATTATCCGTACTAGTAGTAATATCTTACCCTTGTGGTGCACGACATATTTTCTTAAAAGTTTATTGAATAAAATATAAAATAAAAAATCATTTATTAAAATAAGTGTATAAATGTTGACTAAGAATATATATATGGTTCAATAGTGAAACAATGTCACCAAAAAATAAAAAATAAAAACATCGCATGAAATAATAAAACATTAATTGATAAATTTTGAACTCTGTTTTTTTTTTCAGATATGACAACAATCATATAAAAAGTTTCACTAAACTGAGTTTATGTAGTATAACTCACATAAAACATTGCACTAAAAAATAATCTCATGTATGCTAAAATAATTATGTAATCAATAATGATAATGAAAATCATGCTAAAACAATTATATTTTTTTAATAAAGAGAGTTAAAAATTAAACTAAAATCTACTAATAAATAAAATGAATACAGTAATGGCAAATTACGTGCTGAGAGTTGATGTTAACATAATTTTGAATTTTGGGTATGATCTAATTATAAAAAATTATAGTACTATAAGTACTAATTTATTTTTTACAAAATTATAATTTAATTTGAAGGCAGTAACAGTTCTGTCTCCATCCCCGCTGCCTGAATAAGGATTACTAATTTGACACACACTCTCTCTCACGCCGCCATCCCCGCCGCCTGGTCATCGCCGCTCAGTCGCTCCCCCACTGCCATCCCGCTCAGACACAGCGCCGCCTGGCGTCCGGTAGCCCACTGCACGCCCACTTGAAGGTAAAATTTTGTGTTCCATTTTGGCATACAAATTTCTTTTGAATGTGCTGTGGCTGTTTTATACTTTGTCTTTCAAAATTAGTGTGTTTTTATTGAAGTTGTAATCATTGTGTTTGTAAAGGCAGTGCTAACACCAAATATAGCAATTAAAACACCATTAAAACCAATCCCAATTGAATGTCACAATGTTATTTTATTCATTGTGATTCTGCAAAACTCAACAATATTGTGTTTCTGCAATAGTATCACACAAAAAACCTATCTACCTACCAAACTGACCACCCCTAATTCATCATGGCTGCCCGCTTGGCTTCCTCTGCAGCACGTTGCCAATTTAATTTACTAGTACTTTTCACAGCCGGGGTATCAAAGAAAAATTAGGGGTATGAACTGAGGGTGTAGGTTTTCAGTTTCTCACTTGTGTTCCAGAAAAATCGGGCTCCGTCTACTTTTTCTGATTTTTTGGTGTTTTGCGTGTTGCTGGACCTCAAACCCTAAGGATCATTTTGTGTTCAATTGCTGGATGGAATTTAGGGTATATGTTTGATTATCTATGCTTATTTCACACTCTTTCTGAGGGAGTATATATTATTTGTGCAGTGAGTGGGGCTAAATTTAGTACGTTTTGTTAATTTACTTGCTGCTGAGATACTTGGGTGTTGTTGACTTGGACATTTTCAGTGTCAAGGTCTCTATAAAATGTTACTGAAGTCTTTTCATTTCTGCAGTGGAGAGGTGTATGACTTTGTTTTTTTTTTTCTGACTGATTGAATGGAAGAGCTCTGGATTGACTAGCTACAATACATATATTGGATAGAGAAAAGGACGAGTTGCATGTGTTGTGTGTTTCAGATTTAATTGAGTAGCACAAGATTCCAGCGTTGTCACTTCATAATGGACAGCGACGTTCCTTCTTCCCGGAGGACTGAGGAGTAGCTTCAGTCATGGAGGAGCGAAGTCACACACTAAGAAAAGGAAGCTGAGAAGCGCGGGTGTTGTCAAACAAGTCCCACAAATTTCAAAATCTGCTCGCTTCGATGAATCGCTCAGATGTGTGGAAGAGCATTTGCCGTGGAAGAATTTGCAGCTGATTCTGTCGCTACAAGACAAAAACGCTGATATCAGGAAGTAAGTTTACTATGCCTTTTATTGTGCACATGTTGATTTAATGGATTGAGCTCATTGTGTTTAGATGCCTATAAGTTATTGTTATTTCAAGGAATTATGAGAATATAGTTTGAGGCGTGTGAATATTTAGTAGCATTCATAGAGGAAATTAGATGCGAGCAAGATGAGAAAACTTGTTTTAGCAGTGTGAAGGTTTTGAACACCCAGTTTTGAGATGTAATTACAGTTTATGAATTCATTATCGATACAAATTTATAAGTTGTCGTTGCGAGTTACTTTGTTTTTGTTCTATTGAGTCTAGTTTTGCGTACGTGTGTGCAAACATGCTTGAATGACGAGAACTCAGCGATTGTTTTTTTAGCTCTTTGTTTAGTTTATGAAATCCTTTGGAATCCAATACATATTAGATGATAAAGAGGTCTACTGCAGGAACATTGATTTAGCATTTGATTATGCAAAATCAAGAAATAATGAAGACATGGATGATATTGGCCGGAGGTCGCAGGTATTGGATACATCAAGAACGATAGTTTTTGTAAGCAATTGGATCCAATCATGTCTCATTTCTTCAGAAAAGAAAATAAGGCATGATGAAGAAGCGCCTCAGTTAGAAACTTCTGGGTCAATTATGGATCTTAGATTGCTGGAAAATCTTTCATTTCTGCTTGGAGGAGTCGAAAAAACTTAATGTTTCGTTGACATGTTCTAGGGACTTTTTACGGGTGATTCATGCAAATTGCAAGGGATGCATAATCTTTTGCAAATGGAACATCCTCAGCTGTTAAGGAATCACTTTCAGGAGAACAAATACAAATTTATGATATTGTGCTTGATTGTGTCTCGTTGGTATTCTCATTCCATTGTGGAATTGCTAACAAAAATTTAGACCTGTGGATTTTACTCATGGATAAAGTGATTGACTCAGCCTTGAAAGTTTTAATGGGCCAGCATGACGGAAGCAAGCTTGGGGGTTTCAACTTGCGGTTAGCTTGTTATTTGTTTGAGCCATTTGCTAAGTTTTTATGTGTTCACCTGACACGTAAAAATGGTTTCCAAAATTTCCTTGATAAGCTTCTTGGGCCTCTGCTGCACTTGTTACATGTTTTGCATTCTATACCTTGTGACAGTGGTGATGAATGGAAAGTTACTATACCTAAATGGATGGAAGAAGTTGTGGCTCAAGGACTGTTTCACCCCACTCATATTGAAGGATTTCTCAGCTTGCAGAGTTCTGTTAGATATAGAAATTCTTCTGATAATTTCATAAAAGATGGAAAGCTGGTGAACAAAAGTTATCACAGGCATTTATTTGATGAAGTGGAGAAGATAGTAGCAACGAAAAATGACTTGGCGGTAATTGGTTTAGGACAGTTGCTTCACTTGTTTGTTTGTTGTGTTATGAAGCAAAATGGTATTTCAGTTGGTAGTGGAGTTCCTAGGGGGTCAAATTTCAGCTTGACCACTCATGTTTCAAGTACCCTTCATCGTAGCCAAACAATGGCTCTAAAAGTGACTCCTTCAAGTCACAGTCAGAGCATGAATGCTGAACTTTGGAGATCAATATTTGACTTTTACATACAGATTATGGAATATCTATTTATCTATTGGCAGATATCAATAAATATCTCCAAACAGAAGGGGAACTAGGTTCTGCATTATATAATGTTTGTAAAACACTAAGATCCATTAACAGTGTACTTTTAAGCCTCATTTGTGACAAACTGTACTTAAGAACTGAGGATACCTCTGAAGGGGCTTCCCAGATTTTCTTGAGGTCTGTCCATGCTGTGTTGATGTCATTATCTGCAAAAATTGAAACATCATCTTTTGGCAATAATGAAAAATCAAATGGGGAAGTATTGATTTCATTGAGGACAGAGCTTATATGTAGTATAAATCACTTGTTAAATATTGAGTATGAGGTTATTGGAGATGATCTTGAAAGCTTATGGATGATGATTTTCTCCTCTGCTACCTGCTGCTACAGTTCAATGGACATGCCAAGTCAGCCTTTGCTGTCCTCAGAGATATTGAACCTGAGCTGCAGGCTTATCGACGTATATAGTGACCTTCGACAGATTAGAGACCATACATAGTGTGTGCTGTTATTTTTTTGTATAACTTAATTTGTTTAGTATGTCTTTGATAAATGATCATTGGATATTCATTGTCCTGTCATAAAAGTTTAACAAAGATTATGGCACTTTTATTTCTTATTTCTTTAACGTAGTTTTCTTTTAGTGAATGAAATAAGTATGACTGCAGACTGTTTGTTGAATGGAATACGATCAGGCATCGTTCCTTTACCTTCTTCGAACAAGCAATTCTTTCAATTTAGCTTTTGGAGGCATGATTGTAGCCATTTCTTTATGGAGCTGATAGCAAAACTATCGCAAACTATGTTGATTTGCATGAGTTAAATGCGCATCAGTTTTATGACTTGTGTATTAAACTTGTGTAGGTGGATTCTGCTATCTTTGCACTATGTAAAGCAGTGAGGCAATCTTTGTTACTTGTGAGGGATAGTGAAGCATGATCCACAGGAGGTCCAATTTGAATTGTTGTGCAAGCGACTGAATTCATTTCATTTTAATTGGATCCATGAAGAAAAAATCACGCTCTGTAGGATTTGAACCCACGACATCGGGTTTTGGAGACCCACGTTCTACCGAACTGAACTAAGAGCGCTTTCTTATCAGAATAGAAAAGAATGTAAAGAAAAGATTCTTTTTTTTTCAAATTCATTGAGCATGCTGTTCTGCTCTTCAAAATTTAGGCTCTCTCTTAGCAGTGCTATTAAAACCATACCCGAAGGCCAAGGATCTGCTTGCCTTAGGCAGTTCTGTACAGATATTAAGGAATCTCTGGAGTGGGTGGGATTTGGAGATGAGCCAGCTGGTAGAGGTGAAACGGTGAAGTCAAATTCATATAGCTCTGATTTACTACAAGGCCATTTGCGAGAAGAACTCATGGGGAAGATATTGTGTGAAGTATATGCAATCATTCTAGACTCAATAGCAGTTACTTCTGGTAATAGCTATTCAATTGGCACTTCTTTGAAGAGTTTCATAGAAATCATACGCCCCAGCTTGGGTAGGCTGATTACCCTTCGGGTGGATAGTGGCATAGAAATTTTGAGCAAGAGTACTGGACCTGACAATGTAACTATATGCTGGTTTTTGGTGCTCTTATTGCGTTTGATAGTATCCTGCAGAAGCTTATTTCGGCAAGCCATCAGCCTTATGCCTCCTGATGCTTCAAAGAAGATGTCTGGAGTAATAGGTGATTCTTTAACTGTTCACTGTGGAAGGGATTGGTTGGAGATGACCGCTTCCACTGGTGAAGGCTTTCTTTCCTGGACCCTGCCACCTTCAGTGTCCCTCCTTGATGTTATAAATTCGGTTTCAGATATTTGCATTCAAGATTCTGCTGTACTTTGCCCACCACTGGTGTATGTTTTAAATGTAATGGCTCTCCAGAGACTTACTGACTTAAATAGACTGATAAAGTCTTCTGAGTATATGCTTCAGTGGAACCAAATGAAGGATCAAACTAAGTTTAATGATGATGCTGATCTGTCTTTCAATTGTAAGCAAATCCGAAAATGGACAAAGTGTCACAAAAATGAGAGAAGAAGCTGCCAGTCTGACAGAATTTATGTTGGGAATGCCTTCTGTCTGTTGCCAAGGACAAGGAGTCCTCATCCTTTCGTGGTGGTGTTGCAGATGGTTCCCAGATTCATCGTCTGCATGATAATAATTCATCAGACATTGCCGCAGGCTTCTTGGATGAGAAGTCATTGACATCTGCTCTGTGGAGGTTATTTTGTAAAAATGTTGATATATGGTGCTCTTATTCTAGCAAGAAGCACTCAAGGAATTTTCTTACACATATAATCAAGAGTTCCCTTTCCTGTTTAGTCGGCTTGCAAGAGCACGATATAAGTACAACTGGGCACCTGAAGACAAGAACTGTACTGCAGATAGCATTGGAGTTTCTAAGCAACATCATATCTTATGAGCAGAGAGTAAGATGCAATTAAATACTGCACGTAGCAGACATTCTTCTCTGCTATCCATGTTATTTCTTTTCATCCAGTGCTAACAGTCTTAATCGAAATGTTAAGGGGACAGTACATGCTACTTCATAAGAAAACAATCTGTTTAAATGATCCATAAGCATGAGTTGTGAAAAACTTACGATTTGATGAATGATTACAGAATATACGTGAATTGCAATCATGGTCACCAAGGTTAACCTATCAAGGTCCCACATCAATACTAAAAAATGAGAAGAGGTGTGCATAGTGTTTAATTATGTAAGAACTAGTCCCAATGAAATGATGGATAAGAAGAAACACTTAAGAGCTAAGCTAAGTACCCTATGTTTTTCAGAGAACCTATGTTAAGCCACTTATTATGAGAATGAAATGGGATTAACTACCTGGTCTGAAGTCATGAGAAATTAGTGCATGATCTTTAAGAAGTCAATATGTAGAAATTCAAGTCTTCTAGGCCATTTCATTTACTTATGATAGATATCTACTTAACTAATTATTTTTACCATTGCATCCTCATTTGACAGTATATACTTGTTACCTACTCGCCTTTTCGAATTTTCTTCTTCAATCTTAGACGTTGGCATCTTTACTTGCCTGCTCCTCTCTGACTTTTTTCTCAGTTTGTCCGCAGATATATGGCGTCAATGTTCTGCAGAATTCTGCAGAAGTCAGTTCTATCTTTATTTAATACTTCTGTAGTTGATTTGAGTGAGTTGCCTGATTGGCTCGAGGCAGTAGCGGCAGTTGGAAATACATTTGATGTGCAAAGCGGTACTTCACCTCAGACAAGACATAATATGGTACCAGATGAATCTAGCAGTGGGCAACTTGATGTTGAATTTGCTAGGTGTCAATGTCTGCTCAATCTTCTGATGCGGATGCCAGAAGAATACTTAAGTTTGAAATCTATGTCATAGTACATAACGTACATTCTCAATTTTGAAAGGTAAATTATGCAATAGCATATCTTGTTTCCCTTCTTAAAACTTATTTAATGTGTAATTAAACATGAGTTACATTTAAGAGGTGGCATATTCAACTGGCTAAATAAAGAACACTGAAATTGCGTTTCTACACTGAATCCCTTCTGACTTGCACCTTGGAAATTGTATATTCACACATAGAATGAACACATACATCTCAGCTTTAATTTTGAGATGAGCTTGCTTCACATTTTCTCTTATGTTTGATGATTTATTTTTCAGGATTCTGGTTGGGAGCTTGTTAGGAAAGCACAGCCAAACATGGTCCCTCAATTCTTATCAGATATTTCGATTGCTTGTGACCTGTAGAAAGGCTCTTCAGATTTTAGCTGTAGCTTCTAGCAAAGATAATGTGAATGGGAGTCAATCACTTTGCTTATTTCCTTTGCCATGGCTTCTAAAATCATTGTCAGTGGCAATTGAGTTTCAACATGCATTCCCCGAAGATGTCGCTTTCGAAGCTAGAGCTGCACTTTTCTCATTTTTGGATTACACATCTCGTGTGTTGCTGATGGTTACTGAAAACCTGTATCAACATTCAATTAGCTCTGCCGATCTGTTAGGAATGCCCACACAAAAAGAGAAAATGCAGATCGGATCAGTGAACAATCTGGCCTTCTATCATATCCGAAAGAGACTCTGGTTACATCTCAAAGTATCTCAGAATTAACAAAGGCATTAGAAGACGACCTGCAAAAGTCTTTGGTCACTGTCAGGGAGGCATCTGGTGATAAGAAAAGAGAGTGCATGACTGGACCTCAGAGTTTGAATAAGTTATCATCCACAATTGCTTCTTTCCAAGGACTATTATGGGGCATAGCTTCTGCTTTAGGTAGCCAAAAAGCAGGTGTTAGTAATTCCAGAACGAAGTCTTCAAGTTATGATGTCGAAGTGATGTCAAGAATTAAGTTGTGTGTAGAAGCATGCATTGAATTTGCAATAAGTTTTGTGAAGGCGGTGTTTATTGAGGATAATCTGAACCCCTGCATGACTGCAAACAGTGATGAATTGAGACCAAGAGCCTCATGTAGTCAGTACAGTGTTTCCAGAGATGGGACAAATGAGGGATGCCCTACTGAGGCAATGGTGCCCTCTGATGTAATCAGTAATCCTACAAAATGTGAGCCTAAGGGAAAATCCCGTTTATCACTTCCAGACCTGGAAGCTTTTCTGAGGTTCCACATAAGAAACTTCATCTTAAGAAATCATTGCTGATGAAAGTTTTAAAAGGTGAGAATCTCGAGGCAGCTTTTTTCTTGGACAGCTGTTTATTGCATGTTCAGCTATTTTAAAACTGAACATGCAGATTGAATTGACTTCCTTATCTTGGAGCTTGTTTCCAATTGTGCAAGACATTTCTGAGTTTATGCTGGTGGAATTTTCCAGAAGTGAATTGCCAAATCAATTCGCTTTGTTTTTGTTAGATGGTGTTGTGAGATTCCTTGAAGAGCTTGGAAATTACTTTCCGCATATTGATCCTTCCTTGTCCAAAGATCTTTACATCAAGCTTATAGTCTTGCACTAGAGGGCCATTGGAAAGTGCATCTGTTTACAAGGAAAACAAGCAAAGTTATCTTCCCAAGACAGAGGATCACTGACTAAGTTGGCTGGTCAAGTGAATTCCCAATTTTCTTGGGCAAGAAGTCATTTAGTTGAATTGAAGGGAAGGTTGACGAAATCATTTAGTACGTATGTTAGGAAATCATCTGAATTTCACTTGCTATCTATCATTCAAATTTCACTTGCTATCTATCATTCAGGCTGTTGAGAGAGCTTTAGTTGGGGTATGGGGAGGCTCAATGACAAATTATGAAATAGTTTGTGGAAATTTAGATGGAGGGGAGGTCGCCTCTGTAGTTTCCGCTGGTATTGTTTGCTTGGATTCAATTCTTGAATATGTAACAGGTAAATCTTCATTTTCTATACTTCTATGTACTAAAATTTACTACTACTACTACTACTACTACTACTACTACTACTACTACTACTACTATTTTGTTTCTTTGCTTTATTGCATCCATTTTACATATTCAACTAATTTACCATTGATTTATATTGGTTAAAATCCTTTGTTTTGGGGAGGCAAGGATGATAATGAGCTCATATTGGTAAAGGGGCTTCTTCACTAGAAGCTAGATGGCACACGGTCATTTCTGATAATGATACAAAGCAATAAATGGGACCTTTTCTCTACTGTTAAATGTTCATATTCTATGGTTAACATAGATTTAGTTAGTCGTTCCTCATTCTAGTTCCATTCTATTGGATACAGTATTCTCAGTTTCATTTGTGATTTGCAGGGCCTAGGCGTTTGAATTTGATAAAAAAAAAAACACATCCAGAACCTAGTTGCTGGTCTTTTCAACATCATCCTTCATTTGCAGGGTCCCAGAATCTTCTATGGATATGTCGACGATTCTGACGTACCTATGATTCTGGAGCGGTTACTCTCATGTGTATCGAATTACTAACAAAATATCTGGAAAACCCACTTTCTTCGAAATAGAAGCCTGCCACATGGCACAGTCCCTGCGTATACCTGGGACACTCTTTCAATACTTTCTACAACTTCTGATATCTGAATCTCTTCTCATCTGCTCTGGATCGGAAGGCTTCAATGGAGCTATATGATTCTTGTTGCCGTATGCTATGTACTGCTCTAAAGCATCGTAAAAGGTATCTTTCCTTGTAGTCTTGGCCATTTCAATTTGAGCAGCAGAAAAAAATTCCTATAATCTTTCTTTTTCCTGCATCGATGTTCCATCTATACTAACTTTTCTTCCTTTTCTTCTTGTGCGTATAGCGAGACTCGTCAGTGCATAGCTCTTCTTCAAGATTCAGTAACTGTACTTCTTCATTGCGTAGAGACGGTAAATACCAAGCATGCTCCTGGGAGAGAGATCTTCGAATGGGAAATTCAAGTATGCGCGGGAAGTCTGCGAAGAATATATGAAGAAGAGGTGTGCCTTCTCACCTCAAGCCTGTCATTTGACAGTTAGTTATGAAATATTTGTCACTGCTGATATATATCATGTGAACTTATTGTCTACTTGTTTCTTCGTCTCGTAAAGTTTTCCATATGTTGTTATCAGCATCTGCTTACAAGTTCTTAATGTTTTATTTTTATCCACACCTGCCATTAACTTTTCGTTGATGAAACCTAAACCTCTCTACAGAAGGATGTTTTTGGGCAATTCTCGTTTCAGTTCCTGTCTCGTTTTCAAATTGAAGCTCCACATATTTACCAAATCAATCTTCTGCTTCTTTGCTCAAATCCTATTTTTCTGCTCAATTACTCACAACTTTTCTTTTCTGAAAAAAACATCATCATTAAATACCTCTTTGTTGCAACGAATGCCTCCACAATCCAATTCACCTAAAATTCGGAATTTCATCGCTGCCATCAGAATTTTCCCCAAATTCCCATACTCTTAAAATTTCAAATCTATGAACCTTAAGTTTGAATTCGATATCTCAACAATTCCCCTTTCTCTGAATATTCGATGCCCACTTCAAGAATTGGATGGAGTTGATCTATTTTATTGATCTGTGTTTAGTGTGATAAAGAAGTAAGGATCGGGCAATAAGAAAACGGTGGAAGAAAGGAGGAAGGAATTATTAATTTTGCACAGAAGCATTGAAGGTATAATTTTATGGAGAAAATCGGGCTTATATGGTACTTTACGTTAAAAATAACGTAAATGTATTCATTTTGTTATCTCTTTCATATATGGGGAAAACGCCAACCGTATTGGCTTGTCTATAAGTGAAGACGCCAATATAGTGGACGTTTTATAATTTCTTCGTATTTTAGCTGTATTTTCTCCAAATACAACTAAGTTAAAACACGCCAACCAAGTTGGCGTGTTACGGGAAAAAACGCCAACTTCATTGGCGTTTTTCAAATTGAAAATGCTAGTGTAGATAGAGCAAGGGGTACCACTGTACCCCCAAATCTTGACTTCTTTAATATTATTTCTTATACATTGACTGATTACATAATTTAGCCCAGTGGTAGAATATTCCTTAATTCAATCAAAGAATCCGAGTTTGAATCCCAGCGGTGGCATCTGCTTTCCATTTTTTATTCCTTTTGTTTTTATGCTTTGCTATTTATAATTATTGCTCCATTTTATTTTTTCTTCTCTCTATTTTATAGTTATATGTTTCTTTCTATTTTGTAGTCATTATATTTTTATGTATGCATATATAATTCATTCACAATTAATATTGTTTTTATGTTTTTGTTCCTTTTGTTTTTATGCTTTGCTATTTATAATTATTGCTCCATTTTGTTTTTTCTTCTCTCTATTTTATAGCTATATGTTTCTATCTATTTTGTAGTCATTATATTTTTATGTATGTATATATAATTCATTCACAATTAATATTATTTTTATGTTTTGCTATTTATAATTATTGCTCCATTTTGTTTTTTCTTCTCTCTATTTCATAGCTATATATTTCTATCTATTTTGTAGTCATTATATTTTTATGTATACATATATAATTCATTCACAATTAATATTGATATAAGATATTCACGAGTCACAACTAATATAACGAAAGAAAAATGATCGATCGAATTTTAATAATCTAAATCAATATAAAAGTCGTACCCCCAAAATAAAAATCCTGGATCCGCCACTCCCAATGCCATGGGCGTTTTAACTTAGGAAAACGCCAACTTGATTAGCGTCTTTCATAAACATGCCAACGTGAGTGGCGAGTCAGTACAGAATGTGTGTTTTTAACAATGGCGACGGAAATATCAAAGTATAGCGTTTTTAAAATGGCTCTCTGGCTGACAAAGCAGCTCATCGTTTGAGGAAGGATTTGATTTACGGGAATTCAGGGTAAGATGGCGAGGCATCATTGCTTCATGGAGAAGACGTCGCCTTTTCAGGGTATCCACTATGGGCCGGACGCGGCTATAGCCGCGTGTAGGGGGCGGTGGGCAGGCGGGCTATAGTGGAGTTGGTGTCCACCCGCGGGGCGGGCACCGAAATCGGTAGGGGGCGGACGGGCTTCAGCCGACTCCGGGGCGGACGCGGCGATAGCGCAGCGCCTATAGTGGCGGCACCGTCCGCCGTGGCTATTGACGATTTCATTTTTTTTTTGCATTTCAATTCACCTATAAATACGCCCCACTCAATTCATTATTTTCACACCATTCCAACTCTACATCATTAAAAATTTCTCTCACTACAATTTGTGGTCGGAAATGAACAATTTGTGAAGAGACAGCTGGAATGCTCTGATTCAACAGGTGCAACACCAGGCCGCCCGGGAGGAAGCGGCCCGCTTGGCGGAGGATGCGATCCCTCGTGCCATTACTCATCGGCGGACAATTCCACGAGACCACGTCGGTGCGCACCAGCGTCTAATGGATGATTACTTTATGGATAACCCCTGTTATCCACCCGAGATATTCCGCCGGAGATTCAGGATGTCGCAACAGTTGTTCAACTATATAGCGACGAATTTGGCGGAGCGTTACCCCGGTGCTTCACCCTCCGGCGTGATGCAGCTGGTCCGATCGGGTTGTCTACGCAACAGAAGTGCACCGCTGCAATCCAGCAGCTTGCCTACGCCGGACCAGCGGACATGTTTGATGAATACCTATAGATGGGTGAGACGACTAGCCTCACGGTGCTTAGGCAGTTCTGTAAGGGGATCCGAGAAATTTTCGGTGGGGAGTTTCTACGGAAGCCCAACCCGGATGAGTTGTCAGCGCTTACTGGATATGCACGGTTCGATGCACGGGTTCCCAGGAATGTTAGGAAGTATCGATTGCATGCATTGGGAGTGGAGGAACTGCCCCGTGGCATGGAAAGGCCAGTTCACAACTGGATTCAAAAGCAAAGATCCAACGATGATTCTGGAAGCCGTTGCGGACTACCGTCTGCGGATCTGGCATGTGTATTTCGGTCTGGCAGGTTCGAACAACGACATCAATGTTCTTCAGTCGTCGCCGCTCTTCAACGAGGAGTGCCGGGGGGAGGGTCCAGAAATCAGCTTCGTAGCCAACGGTACGCAGTACAGTAGGGGCTACTATTTGGCCGATGGGATATATCTGCGGTGGCCCGTATTCGTGAAGACTGTCCGCCAACCATTGGACCGAAGAAACAATATTTTGCGCGCAAACAAGAGAGTGCTAGGAAGGATGTTGAGCGGGCTTTTGGTGTCCTCCAATCGCGGTGGGCTATTATATGGTGTCCGGCACGAGTTTGGCACGAAGATGATGTCGTGAATATTATGTTAGCATGTATCATATTGCATAATATGATAATAGAAGATGAAGGATTTGCGGCAGAGCGATGGGCGCCGGAAGAGGGCGCAAGTACAAGTCACGGTGTTGCCTCCGCGCCGATCCAGATGGGCGTACCACGGAGCAATGAATATTTGATCCAACGCTTCGCTGATATGCGTAGGACCACATCACATAACACACTGCAGGCCGATTTGATTGAAGAAGTGTGGGCATATAGGGGAGGTGGTAGCGCAGTGTAAACATCTTAGTGATTTGTACTAGATTAAATTTAGTGTGTAATTTTAATTTTAATTTAATTTTAATTCGTATAGTCGTCTTCTTCTAGTTACGTATAGCCCGATAAATTTATTCATAATTACTTGAAACATTATAAAATGAAAGTTGATTATAAAATTTGGAGGCTATTGGAGGTGTCCACATAGTGACGGGCACAAAATTTTGGGGCTATGGACAACAAAATTGGGGATATGGACAAAAAATGGGGCGGGGCTATTAGGCGGACACCCCAGCGAAGATGGATATGCCTTTTTTTGAAAATTGCATCGCCGTATAGTCCAACTTGCATGCTTCCATGGGGAGTATGCATGCATTAAAAATGCAAAGGCATGCATTACCTCTTCAATTGTGAGGGAGTTCCATGATGATTCTCCCACCAAAATGCCATGCTTACTGCCATGTGGAATGAGAATGTATTTAATGCAAAGGCTACATCCTCTTCATTCCCTCTAAGTACCGAGAATAAAGCAAAAATCAAGGCTGCACTCATGAGGATTCTCCCACCAAATGCCAATGCCTACTGCCATGTGGAATGGGAATGCATTTAATGCAAAGGCTACATCCTCTTCATTCCCTCTAAATTCATAGTCTATGTTGTCTCTATATCGTCCCTTAACTACTATTTGAGGGTCTCATTGTCCTTTTTATCTCCATCCCTTAACTAAGGAATGAAACTTGCAACGCTTCGTCCCTTATTCCGTCCCTTAAATTACTATTCATTTTTTATTTTTATTTCCAACCCAATTCAATTTAAAAACACAATTCATTAAAATTAAAACAACATTACAACTTAAACTATTACATGAAAAGAAAAAAAACACAATTAAAATCCTAAAAAATAAAAATGACAAAATTTACGTATATTAGGTTTTATTTATTTAAATTTACAGCTTCTCAATTATGTCTAAAAACGATTAATTATTTAAATTTATTATTTGTAGGCGCGTTCACGTAGCATGTTTTTAAAGATAGTTCTTAGGAAATGGTCCATTTATTAAAGTTGAATATTACCTGCATAATATACACAACTACTAATATCGTGCAGGAAAGCGTCCACTAATTCGACACTCACTGGTTGAGATATTTATATCAAACATTTAACATAAGTAAGTGAAAAATAAATAATCTTTTTAGATTGGATTTATTGAAAGAAGTTCATCGCACTTAGCAAAGATTTGTGAAAAAAAATCATGTGAAATCCCAAGGAATATTTTAGATTATATTGGTGTGGCTGATACTGATTGACTATCGATTTCTAAATTGAAAAATTATTAAAAGCTCCACCAACATTTAATAAAAAAAACTCTTACATTTCTTTCAATAAAAATATAAAGGATAAGAATAACTGAAAGTAACTCAAAAAAATTCATAAGATTAGAATGGTAACTAAGTCAGAAAACAGAACAGTAACTCAAAAATATTCATAAGATTGGCATAGTAACTGTCACATTGAAGTGATACAAAAGTCATTGATAGAAACTAAACAGGATTAGTGTTCACAATATTAGAACAGTAACTCAAAAAGGCTTCTTCACTCTCCATCCTCTTCAGTCTTTCTTCCACCACTTTTGTTTCATCTTGCGTGCATTATCCGCAAACAAAGCCTTGCGCTGAGCAGCGGTTTTGACATATGGTGCCTGGCAGATCTCATAGGACCGGCATGCAAGGCCATTGACATTGGCATTACCGCAAACATAGCAAAAGCTGGTCGCCATTATAGCCGTGAACAGTCTTCCAGTGTTCACTCATGGCATTGACAGATTGAGTAATCTCTCTGCATTCGGGGCAGTTGCAAACGCAACGGCACCCTCTTCTCGACAAGGATTTCTGCTTCTCTCCGGCTTTGCATTGGAGTTCTTGTGTTTGGCAAACGTGCCAGGCCTCAAGCCACTTCCAAAGCCAGCCGCCAATCCTGCATTCCCTAAACCTACAAGATCAGATCAGAGAGAAGACATCCGAGACAAGATCAGATCATAGAGAACACATCACACAGACAGCGATCAGATCAAAGAGAACATATCTGAGAGATATATGGGCACAAAATGGGAACTATATCTAAGCAAGATCAGATCAGAGAGAACACAAAGATCAGAGCACATCAGAGACCAGATCAGATCAGATCCGAGAGAACACATCTGAGAAAGCAAGATCAGATCAGAGAAAGCAAGATCAGATCAGAGAGAACACTTCTATATATCTAAGCAAGATCAGAACAGAGAGAACACATTATCAGATTTAGCAAGATCAGGTCAGAGATAACACATCATCAGATTTCTCTCTGAGAGATAGATGGGCACAAAATGGTCTCTGAGAGATATATGGGCACAAAATGGGAACTATATATCTAAGCAAGATCAGATCAGAGAGAACACAAAGATCAGAACACATCAGAGACCAGATCAGATCAGATCCGAGAGAACACATCTGAGAAAGCAAGATAAGATCAGAGAAAGTAAGATCGGATCAGAGAGAACACTTCTATATATCTAAGCAAGATCAGAACAGAGAGAACACATTATCAGATTTAGCAAGATCAGGTCCAGATAACACATCATCAGATTTCTCTCTGAGAGATAGATGGGCACAAAATGGTCTCTGAGAGATATATGGGCAAAAAATGGGAATCATATATCTAAGTAAATTAAGCAGATACAGAAAAAACATACAAAAATCTATCTAACATAAATTGAGATCTCTAAACATATATTGAAACATACAACTATATATCTAAGTAACATAAGCTGAAAAAACATAACAAAAATCTATCTAAAACACAAATTGAGATCTCTAACATATACATCTATTGCGATCAGATCATGCAGCAGAGGCACAAAAATCTATAGCATAAGCAAAAAAATCTATCTAAACATATCATATATACAGAATGGGAATGAAAATAAAAAAAACCTTTCAGATTGAAAAGGCTGCGAAAAACTTCATTCTGAAGATAAAAAACTGCAATCAATCAAAATCCCTCAGTCACATATCAACATATTTATAGACAAAAAACAAAGACTGGGCTGGCTGGGCTTGCAAAATTTAATTAAAAGAAGCAATGGGCTTGCAAAATCTCATATACAATTAAAAGAGTATTAAAAGAGTTCCTGAATTGGACTTGGTTTATTTTGCAAAAATACTAAAAGAAATTTGAAAATTAAATAAAACCCTAAATAAATGTGACAAACTTAAAACCAAAATAAAATGGGAACTATAATCTAATCAATAAAATTACCTACGGTTTCCAGATCTTAACTACGAGATCTACGGGCTCAACGGGCGAGTTTCATGCTTCGATGAAACAAAACCTCCACCGCCGCCGAACCGCACAGATCTACGGGTCAGATCTACGAATTGCAGCTTCGATAACTCAAAACCTCCACCGCTGCCGCACCAATCTCAACCGCATAATGTTCCCCCGCTGCCTCAACGGCGCTGTCGCGATCTACGACCGAGCCGTGATCGCCTCTGAGCTGATGGGGGAGTTTCTGAAAAAGACATGATTAAAAAAGAGAGAAAAATGAAAAAAAAAGATCAATTAAATACAAAACATCTGCCTGAACACCCATTACAATTTAAATTCATATCTGTAACAAAATTTAAAGAAATTGAAAAAAAAAAATTTGTTCTGTACCAGATCAATTAGATCAAAAAATCAAATCTTTAAAAAATGTAAGAAAATACAAATCAATTAGATCAAAAATTGATCTAAATAAATTAGATCAACATCATTAAAAAGGAGAGAAACAAAAATGAAAAAAGATATCAATTAGATCGATCGATATATATCAATCAAATCAACATGAATTACAATTTAGATCTATACAAAATATCGTTAACTAAAAATTTGTTCTCCAGATCAATTTTAGATTAAAAAACAGATCTTTAACCTAATTTTTAAAAAATGGAAGAAAATACAAATCAATTAGATCAAAAGGTTGTTCTTTCGGTAATAGAAATTGAAATCAATCATCATCAAAAAAGAATGAATTGGTTCAAACGCTGAAAAATCGATCTAGAGTTTCATAATCGATGATCTAGAGTTTCATAATCGATGAAAATAGAAACTGAAACCAATCATCATAAAAAAAGAATTGGTTCAAACGCTGAAAAATCGATCTAGAGTTTCATAATCGATGAAAAATCGATATAGGAAACTGAAACCAATCATCATAAAAAAAGAATTGGTTCAAACGCTGAAAAATCGATCTAGAGTTTCATAATCGATGAAAATCGATATAGGAAACAGAAGACGAATAGAGAGATGGAGGAAATTTAAGCGGTACAGAGGAAAAGGATAAAAGAGAGAGAATGGAGGAAATTTAAGCGGTACAGAGGAAAAAGATACAAGAAAAATTTTATCTGTGAATGAATGATGTCGTGAAGTTGACAGATGACATTATTTATAAAGCTAACCCTAATAACAATTGGGCCTCTTGTGTTGGGCCGAATTATTACTCATATTATATACTATCTATATTTCTTATTTTCCTTATCTTTCAAAATTTGTAGTATCTAGAAATTAAAATAACAAAATTTAATTTTTCAAATTTATTAAACTAGTATCACCACACAATTTTCACGTACTAATACAAATTCGCAATAAATTAACAAAAATTAAAAGCAATATCATTACTAAACTTTAAAACAAATATATAATAACATTTTAATTAATAACTAAAAATATGTCTCAATTAGCTAAATACTCCTATAAAATAAAGTCATAAAAGATGTTGATTAAAACAGTTTAATACAAACAGAACAATAAAAAAATACTACTATTGCTTTTTGACAGGGGTGTTTTAGCTTGGTTGTCAATAATTGCTTTAGAAAGTCGGATGTTGTTTCTGAGCATTGGGCAACTTATGGGAGGAACTTCTTCTCTCGATATGACTATGGGAGCATTTTACAAGGTCAGTTGTAAATCTATAATCAGGATCAACCGACCAAGTAATATAGACAGAAGACAGCTTATTGAATACATAGATGCGAGAAAAGGAGTAGAAATTAAAGAAAGTTCTGTTTAATGAGTTAAAAAATGAATTGAAAAAAAATATGAATCCTACTTTTATACTCCTCTGTCCCAACATTTCTTTTCGGCATGAAATTTTATAAAGTTCTGTTTAATGAGTTAAAATAAAATATTAAAAGAGAATAAAGTAAGATAGATGAGAGAAAGTAAAGTAAAGAATTAATAAAGTATGTGCGATTAGATGTATTGTTTTTAGTTAAAAAGATAAATGACTAAGTACTTGGGACAATTCAAAAAGGAATACGACTCAAGTAACTTGGGACGGATGAAGTAATAAAATATGAAGGAAATAAGTTAGTGTAGTGTTTAGTTCATTACCAAAAATAGCAAAAAATGTGTGACAAATATTGACCGATGAACTAAAAAGAAAATTAATAACAAGTAGGTGCTTTGAAAGAAGCTGTGTACTTCAAATAGAGAGAGGCAACTTAATTTACAGCTTATTCATTCATAATTAAAAGCTTATGGAGGGATAAATTAAAGAAAAAGATTCAAAATCCCCTATATTGTCCCAAAGATGCTGCTGCTGCTTTATCTACATAATACTACTAAAATGAATTTCAAGTTCTGGCTAGTTGATAAATTATCCCAAAGCCAGGGTATTTGGAAGTGAATGGAAGCTGAGGACATTTTTCGAAAAACTTTTCAAAACTAACTATGGTTAAACGTAGAATCGAAGTTAGAGGAAACCCTCGACACCCCGGCCAGCCTGCACCTCTCTGTAGATTGAAAGGGCTTACTCCATGACTTTGGCCTCGGAAAGTAGTTTAGCTCTCTTCTTCCCGGAAGGATGAGTAGCAAGATAATCTTGCAGCTTTGAAGAACCTCCCACTTGTTCCAACTTGTCGTACACCTGGGGAGCTACTCGAGGATCGTACCCTGCAGAAGCACTCCGATGTAATCTGCTTCCAACTCCATCCTGTCAGATCATAACCAAATATTCCAAGATACATAAAAATTTTCAAAGGAAAATTAAGCAATGACAAGATTTGCAGAATGAAAAATGCAATCATGCGCAGGTACAAGGAAAACAGATTATCAATCAAACATGATTTTTCTAGCAACGAGCAAAGTGATCCATTCTCGGACAATTTCATATAAATCTAGCAGTAACACACAGATATTTGGGTTAGTTCTCAAAACTTGAAATTGAAAGGTAAAAGATGTTAGCAGAATGAATGAAACTAATGTTACAACATCACTACTGAACCATCGATGATGCATTTTTCACTGCACAATTTAAATCTCAAGCAGCCGACATTATACCCAAGTCGAAAAGGGAATCAAAATGTTCCTACATGAATCTATCTCTTGTCTGCAAACAGCTCCATTAATGGCAAATGCACAAATGAATCAATTTTTAGAGTTCTAATGATATGTGAGTTTCCATCTTCTGCGTTTCATGCAGGGAGAGTACAATAGTAGTATAGTGAAAGATCATTAGGTGAAAAGAGTTTTGCTGTAGATAGGAAGAAATGGCGCCACCAAAGAAAGCTTGTCAGCTATGAGTTCTCGACCACTTTAGCTACTCTGTTTTCGATCTAATGCTTGCTAAACTAGCTTCCAAGGTTTATGTTGAAGCAGCTACAGGTTCTGTAATCAGGCTCAGCTGCTCTATTTTCTATCTAATGCTTGCTAAACTAGCTTCCAAGGTTTATGTTGAAGCATCTACAGGTTCTGTAATCAGGCTCAGCTGCTCTGTTTTCTGCTGCTAAGTCAATTGACATAAGCAACCTAACAGTGAGGGATTGTGATTTTGGCCGTGACTATTATAACTGTGATTATTATTTGTCCAATCGACCCAGTGAACATGGTGGTCCTAGTTATACAGAGCTTCTACTACGATTGTTGGTAATTATCGCAGGTGGCAAAAAGCACAACCTAAAGAATCAGAGCAAGAGGTTTGATCCCATTTTATTTTCTACATTCATTAATCAATAAACTGAGTTGAGAACGAATCAATGAAAAATAGGTTGATGAAGAGCTGAAGAGAGCTCTATAACCAACAGCGCAACTGATTCCTCCATTCCAATACCCAATAGCTCCACAACAATTTAGCACGGTGGCACCACACGTAAAGAAGCCTATTACTACACATGAGGCCGGCTATAGGCCTAACGGATTGCAGAATCGAGCATACTTCTTATATAAAACTCACACAACACAGATGGGCAATGTTGTATAGAAACACAATTTGGCAGACAGACTCCATAGCTAATGAATCAATAGAGTAAACAAGAACATGAGCATCAACACACACAAATTGATCATTGCAATGACTAAGTAACACACAATACCTCCTGGAAAAAGGAAGCCTTAGGAAGAGATTCGACATTGTGTTGACAACATCAGGCATGAAAAACTGGTAAAGAATCAACTGCAGGATTGTGAGCCACACGTTTTTTGAGATATTCTCCGCAGCATGCCTCGCAACAACGTGAGCAACCTGTTGAGCAAACAACACAAACAACCATATTCAATAAACCGAGTAAACAAAGAACCAAGCAACATAATGCACAAAGTCCAACCCCTTGGGTAAACAAACATCTTCAATAAACCAAGTAAACAAAGAACCAAGCCACAGAATGCATAAATTCGAAGCCCCACCCCACCTCATGCCAATGATAGTTGCGATTTCAGCATCCGCTCGAAAATGATTGAGCAAACCAGTGAAGACAACAATCTTCCCACCAGGCAAACAAAAAAGCATCCACAGTAGGATCATTAACAAGGATAACCTCCCATTCGAATCCCTCCAAATGTTATGTTTGAGACTTTGGCCCAACTTCTTGACCCTTTTTCCTACTTTGCTGAACCCATCCATCATCAAGAATCTCATTCTCCTTACGCCACTTATCCTCAGCAATCCACTTCTCCTCAAATTCTCCCACTGCCTCCTCCGGTTTGCGAGCATTCTGAGGAGGCTCCAGGCTTTCAGACGAGTAGCAATGTCAGTCCAGACCTGCTCCTTCCTCAGCCCCTTCTGCACAGCCTCGACTATGTCCTGAGCTATCTTTTGAAGCCTAATACTCTCGGGGTGAAGAGGGGGCACGATTTTCCCCTTGTATTCTGATTTAATAGTCTTGAAATTGGACTCGCCTAATTGTTTCTCAAGAGAACTCCAGAGAAGCACGAAATGGGTTCTCTTCGTGTAGGGCACGGTCTCCTAATTCCCAAAATAGACAGTGATTACAACACCAGAACCTACCAAAACCACCATCGAGAATAGAATTCTCGGATTCTGACTCCACCGTTTGTATCCCCTGGGTTTGAAATGGTGGACTTTGTTTCGGTCCACAAGGTAGAACCTCTTTGCCCCATCAAGCAAAGGGCTTTTCCGTTGGTTCTGTGCAAGTGAGTGCCTCAAACTCAAAATTCTTGGCGCGGATCTGGAAGAGAGAGAAGTGGATTCGTGGAGGGGGGATTCTGGGTGCGAAGGGATTGGAATTGTGGCGACGAAAAGCATCGGAAATGAATCTTGTCGATCTTCTGTACCATCCCATTGCGTCGAATTTGCTTGAAATTGGGGTTCTTGAGGTAAGATTGTAGTGATGTGTAGAAACAGGAATGGAGGAGAGAGAAAAAGGGCAACAAGAGATTGTAGGAGTGCTGAAAATCTTGAAGACTAGAGAGGATGATCGAAAGCTTCGGCGCACAGTCTTCACGAGCCCAATTATTTCATGCAAGCTTTTTTTAAGCCCTTGGGTTTATTTCTCTTTTTGTTCATTAATTTTGACAAATTAATATACTACTTTCGCATCTATCTATACATATATAAAGGGGGAGTTTTGGGGGTATTTATGGAATTATCTTCAAGCTTAAATATATAATTTAAATACTATAATCTAGACATTAAAGAAAAACTATTATATAGATGTTGTTATGAATTTAAATATTTATTCATAGTAATAGCCGTTAATTTGTTTAGATTCTGTATTTTAATATTTATAAGTTTGGGTTCCATAACATTTTTTCCTTGAATTTATTATCTTTAAATGATGTAACCGCTCTACAGAACAAAAAAAATGGAGGAGGTCGTGCACTCAATAGTCTCTTTTCTTAATGATTATGGAAACGGTTCTCCATTAAATTACCTTAATATTTGGTCTTGAAAAATAATTAAATTACAACCGTTTTGCACCTAATTCAAATCCATGATTGAAAAAATCATGTCTGCCGGTTGTTGGCCGGTTGTTGGCCGATTGTAGACCATAATATATGGTGTGAGGAAATTATTTAATCATCTTCATTTTGCATTTAGTATAAATCCATTACTAAAAGATGTTTGAAGGTTATAAAAGGGGAAGTATCCATGATATATTTCAAATCAATATTTTTTTCTGCTATCAAATCTGTGACTTTTTAATCCATGATACATTATTCTTGCCATTTCTATGTAAATGTTGTATATACATATATGCAGAATTTATAGACGAGGAATACCGTCGATTCTGCAAAACTATGACATCGAGGCTGTAGGGTAGCAGGTAATAGAGAATCCTTTTAATATTTTTGGTTGAATTTGTGTACAATGATGATACGTAGAAATCAAAAGAGAAGAAAAGTGATGTTGGTGGTGTGAAGTTTGTATTTCTGTTTCTTATTCGTCGTCGGTGAATTTTCTGTCAATGAAGTGATGTTGGTGTGTGAAGTATGATGGAGGCGATGGATTCTTCTTTAGGGTTTATTTTGGGGCAGGATGGATGGTTGATTATTTAGTGTATTTGTATTAACACTAAATAAATGTATTGATTTAATTATGGTATGTTTTAGTAGGTTTATAATTTATGGTACAAATTATATAGGTGTACAATGTCGGTTCATTTGCTATAAATTTGTTAATTTGTAGTGACTCATTTTGTGTTTCTGAAATTAATTTTTTGGTTGATGTGTTGATGATAGGTCTATAGTTATTCTCTACCTAATCATGTGTTCTTTGTATCATAGTAAATTGAGTTGTTTTTTCCATATGATTTAAGTCGCAATATGATATGAAATTTTCGTAAAATAGTATTTTAGTTTTATTCAATAGATTTACTATATTTGTAGAGTATTTAGAATTTAAGTAAATGTATTTGCAATATTTTTTATTATATTTACTGTTATGACTATATAATTTTTATATGAAGTTTTATTTAGTGTATTATCACATTATCGTTACATGGAGTAGTTAATTAGTTTTATAAATCAAGTTAAATATTCGTTAAGCTTAAAAATTACTATCATTAAATTAAAACTGAATTTTGTTTATGGATTTATACATTTCAACCGCCGGTTTCACATCTTTAATTGAATGTGATGAATATTTAATAATTGAGTGTTCAATATGATTATTTATACATTTCAATCGACGATTTCACAATTTTAATTGAATGTGATGAATATTGAAGAATTTAGTGTACATGATTATAAAATGTTCAAAGTCTAAAAATATGAAATAAAAAATGAGAGCAGTTACACTTCTCTATTAATTTAAAATCATTTATTCAATTCAGCCGTTTTCAATTATAACAATAAATATGAAAATAAAGAGTTGAGAATTGAAACAAGAGTCTTTTAATTAAATTCATTCATCATATATAAACGGGCATGTATATACTCATTCTTCATTCTCCGAGCCACCTCCGCTATGCACCAAAATTTCTAAATATTCTATAAAGCGTTGTTGGAGAACAATGAATATGGACGCTAAACTAGGGCGGATGGAGAATTTTATTGATATTTGACTCATTTGTTGGTCATGATGAGTATATTTTAAAGTTAATGGTTTAGGATTTAGGTTTCAAGGTTTGGGTTTTTAGTGTATAGGGTTTCTATATTGCAATGAAATGAAGATCGACTAAGAAGTGTCTCACCAGTGCAATCTTAAATTATTGCAACGTAAACTTGCTCCTGCAGTTATAAACTCAACGGTTAATTCATATTTTCACAGAATTAAAATGCTTTTTAATTTTAAGTCTAATATTTAAATGTCAAGACAATTTATTAAAATGTCAACACAAATATGTGCTGAAATTTTAATGTGATCGTATTGACATTTTAAAGAAAAGTTAGCATTTAAACGCACTCTTGTGGCCATATGGGGTTAACGTGATTGAAAAAGTATAATCCAAAGTAAGAGGATGTCGAATATTCTTTTTTTATCATTTCACATTCACAAATTTTATTTCGCATAATGAAATAAATATGAAGAAATTAAAATGACCCGTGCATCGCACGGGCGTGATACTAGTTTCAATATAAAAGGAAGACTTTATACAATCGATAATGAATGTTGTTGTGAATTGTGAGTGTTAAAACTTAAAACTTAAAACAGAGGAATTAGTAGTAGTAACACTGTCCACAATTGTGGCCTTGAAGGCCACTAAAAGTTGGCCCGGCCACCAAATGTGGCTCTCTTATGGCTCTTCGTAATGGTAAAACCCCATAAAAACAAGGGCCACGAAATGTGGCCCTCTCCAAAAAAAAAATAATTTGTTTACTTTTTTTATGATATTTTTTAATTTAACTATATTAAATTTTATTAGACTAATAATTTGGAAAATAAACATAATTTAATAAAGTCTGGATTTGTTGGTCCTGCACATATTGAAATTTGATCATTTTGGTCCTCCATCAACATTTTCGTTAAAAACTAACGGTCAACTGGTTTAATCCCGATTTTGACAATATTAAACTTTTCATTCTGATTTTGTACTCCTTAATTAATTCCCAATTATTTTTATAAACATCCTAAACCCATCGTCACCACCCCCGAACATGTTCCACTCCAGCTTCTTCGCCCCCGGCGGCCGCGACTCCGGCGACAACAGGTCAAACAAATTTCTTTCATTTTTGCCATCCTCTTCAATTGCTTGAATTGCTTCTTCCTTCTGCTTCAAGTTGTAGAAAAACCCACTCTTTATTTGGGAATTCATTTTTCGAAACCCCTAGCCCCATTTTTTTCAATTTTGTGAAACCGAGCGAAGGGGTATTTGAAATTGAAGGGGAAATTGGAAGGATAAGATTTTTCTGGTGGGAATTATCGATCGATAAATTGAGATTAATTGAAACTTGAAATGAGGGAAGAGGATGGGGGGAGGTGGCGTACCTCACTGTGGGGGGAGAAGGAAGGGTGTGATGAGGGGAAAATAGCGGTGGCGGAAAGGAAGTATTCGGGGCCGTCGGTGGGTTCGATTTTGTCCGATTTTGTTGGGTTCTTGATTTTGTTTAGCTAACAGATTTGAGGTTCTCCCATTTTTGTTGGGTTTTTCAATTTTGGGATTCTTAGATTTTGTTGGATTCTTGATTATGTTAGGTATTTGAAAATGAATTTCAATTTTATATTTTTTGAATGAATGGAGAATTTGAATTTCTGTAGATTAGAATTTTGAGATGAATGTAAATGGATGAAAAAGATGAAAGATGAGAAGAAGGAAGAAGATGGAAATTGAAGTGAAACACTCCAAATAAGAACCCTAAACATATTATTTAATTGGAGTGAAACACTCCCTAAACATATTATTTAATTCTAATTTTAAAAGGAATATTTATAAAAATAATTAGGGACTAAAAATTCAGAATTAAAGGTTTAATTTGGTCAAAATCGGGATTAAAACCCTGACCGCTAGTTTTTAACGGAAATATTGACGGATGATCAAAATGATCAATTTTCCATATGTGCAGGACCAAAAAATCCAAAAGATCATGTTTAGGACAAAAACGTGAAATGATCATATGTTCAAGACCTATTTTGGCCTTTACTCTAAATAGTTTTGAGTCGTAAACCTATAAAATGAAAAACTTACCTACGAAAATAAGATAGAACATTTGTAGAACTATTACAAAAAAAAACAAAACAAAAAACAAAAATGATACACTCTTCTCGCCATCTACTGTTTCTATAGCCACCACCTCTAGAAAATTGTAACGCCCGTACTTTTTATAGTGCTTGACGCACATAAAATCGAGGAACGGTCGAGAAATTTTTATTTGGAACAACACCAAACATAAGTGGTTGCGTTGGACGATTTTAATCGTTGTGAAGACAAGATAACGAATTAATTAAAGCATCCGTGAATTGTAATTACCGAAGGAAATGCGAGAAAATAAAGTATGTATATTTGGGCTTTGCAAATTTATTTAGAGTCCAATTGACTATCTACAAAATGGCTTGGCCCCCCAACTATTTAAATATCTAACTAAATAATAATATTGCTAACATGGGCTTGCAACAAATTGAGTCCACCACATGTAATTAATTTAGAAGTCCAAATCTCTCCAAATAATTGGGAGCAAGCCCAAGAACTTCCATCTCCTTCTTCCCTTCCCTCTTGATCGAGGGTTCCTCAACCAAGGGACCCTCCAAATTTCCACTCTTCCATCCTCCACCTTCCACCATTAATCCTACAATCCAAGAGTCACCCAAAGCATTACTTTAGCTCTTCAAACTCTTCCTCACTTTACACTACACAAAAGAAAAAAAAAGAGAGGTGGGAGGGAGACGAAGAGAAGCCGAGAGAGGGAGCAAGAGGAGGAATTTCACCACCAAGCTCAAATTTTTGGAGGTATAATCATTTTCTATCCCAAGCATGATTAAGTAATAGCCATGCATATATGATTTTCATACATTCACCTTCCACAAACAATTCAAACAATTTAACAACAATTGAAACTATCGAACATCGCTGTATTTAATCGAAAGCACGAAAGAACACAACTTTGTAATAAAAACGTATCTTGCAGGACGTTTCGGGGTGGTTCCGGGCTTGTTCGGGTGGTTTCCCGGGGAGGGAAGGTACCGGCAGCAGTCGGGCGGCGTCCCCCGGCAGCAGGCAGCGGAGAGCGGCGACTGACCTTCATTCTCGCCTCAACGGCGGCTGGCGAGCAGCTGCGACGGCAACTCCGGCTGGAAGGCACGCCTGCTCCTCCCCGTGGCAGCAGCAATGTCG